>NC_086445.1:605827663-606485163 GCF_028390025.1 Pseudophryne corroboree
CGCCGTGATGTTGTCCGACTGAATCAACACCGGCTTTCCTTGCAGGAGAAGTTCCGCCTGGCTTAGAGCATTGTAGATTGCTCTTAGTTCCAGAATGTTTATGTGAAGAGACTTTTCCAGACTCGTCCATACTCCCTGGAAGTTTCTTCCTTGTGTGACTGCTCCCCAGCCTCTCAGGCTGGCGTCCGTGGTCACCAGGATCCAATCCTGAATGCCGAATCTGCGGCCTTCTAATAGGTGAGCCTTCTGCAACCACCACAGAAGTGACACCCTTGTCTTTGGTGACAGGGTTATTCGCAGGTGCATCTGCAGATGCGACCCTGACCATTTGTCCAACAGATCCCTTTGGAATATTCTTGCATGGAATCTGCCGAATGGAATTGCTTCGTAAGAAGCCACCATTTTTCCCAGGACTCTTGTGCATTGATGTACTGACACTTTTCCTGGTTTTAGGAGGTTCCTGACCAGATCGGATAACTCCTTGGCTTTTTCCTCTGGAAGGAAAACCTTTTTCTGAACCGTGTCCAGAATCATTCCTAGGAACAGCAGACGAGTTGTCGGGATTAAATGGGATTTTGGAATATTCAGAATCCACCCGTGTTGTCTTAGCACCTCTTGAGATAGTGCTAAAGCTGTCTCCAGCTGTTCTCTGGACCTTGCCCTTATTAGGAGATCGTCCAAGTATGGGATAACTAATACGCCTTTTCTTCGAAGAAGAATCATCATCTCGGCCATTACCTTGGTAAAGACCCGAGGCGCCGTGGACAATCCGAACGGCAGCGTCTGAAACTGATAGTGACAGTTTTGAACAATGAACCTGAGGTACCCCTGGTGTGCGGGGTAAATCGGAACGTGTAGATACGCATCCTTGATGTCCAAGGATACCATAAAGTCCCCTTCTTCCAGGTTCGCTATCACTGCTCTGAGTGACTCCATCTTGAACTTGAACTTTTTTATGTAGAGGTTCAAGGACTTCAGATTTAGAATAGGCCTTACCGAGCCATCCGGCTTCGGTACCACAAATAGAGTGGAATAATACCCCTTTCCTTGTTGTAATAGGGGTACTTTGACTATCACCTGCTGAGCGTACAGCTTGTGAATGGCTTCCAACACCCTCTCCCTTTCGGAAGAGACGGTTGGTAAGGCAGACTTCAGGAAACGATGAGGAGGATCCGTCTCTAATTCCAACCTGTACCCCTGAGATATTATCTGCAGGATCCAGGGGTCTACCTGCGAGTGAGCCCACTGCGCGCTGTAATTTTTGAGACGGCCCCCCACTGTCCCCGAGTCCGCTTGAGAGGCCCCAGCGTCATGCTGAGGTTTTTGCAGGAGCCGGGGAGGGCTTCTGTTCCTGGGAAGGAGCTGCCTGTTGGTGTCTCTTCCCTCTTCCTCTGCCTCGTGGCAGGTACGACAAGCCCTTTGCTCTCTTATTTTTGTAGGAGCGAAAAGGCTGCGGTTGAAAGGTCGGTGCCTTTCTCTGTTGGGGAGTGACTTGAGGTAAAAAAGTGGATTTCCCGGCAGTAGCCGTGGCCACCAAGTCTGATAGACCAACTCCAAATAACTCCTCCCCTTTATACGGCAAAACCTCCATGTGACGTTTTGAATCCGCATCGCCTGTCCACTGTCGTGTCCATAAGGCTCTTCTGGCTGAAATGGACATAGCACTCACCCGAGATGCCAGTGTGCAAATATCCCTCTGTGCATCACGCATATAGATAAATGCATCCTTTATTTGTTCTAACGACAGTAAAACATTGTCCCTATCTAGGGTATCAATATTTTCAATCAGGGATTCTGACCAAACTACTCCAGCACTGCACATCCAGGCAGTTGCTATAGCTGGTCGTAGTATAACACCTGCATGTGTGTATATATTCTTTTGAATAACTTCCATCTTTCTATCTGATGGATCCTTAAGTGCGGCCGTCTCAGGAGAGGGTAACGCCACTTGTTTGGATAAGCGTGTGAGCGCCTTGTCCACCTTAGGGGGTGTTTCCCAGCGCGCCCTAACCTCTGGCGGGAAAGGGTATAATGCCAATAACTTTTTTGAAATTATCAACTTTTTATCAGGAGCAACCCACGCTTCATCACACACGTCATTTAATTCTTCTGATTCAGGAAAAACTGTTTGTAGTTTTTTCACACCATACATAATACCCTGTTTTACGGTATCTGTAGTATCAGCTAAATGTAACGTCTCCTTCATTGCCAAAATCATATAACGTGTGGCCCTACTGGAAAATACGTTTGAATTTCTACCGTCGTCACTGGAATCAGTGCCCGTGTCTGGGTCTGTGTCGACCGACTGAGGCAAAGGGCGTTTTACAGCCCCTGACGGTGTTTGAGGCGCCTGGACAGGCATTAATTGATTGTCCGGCCGCCTCATGTCCTCAACTGACTGTTTAAGGGAAGATAAACCATCACGTAATTCCACAAATAAAGGCATCCATTCTGGTGTCGACCCCCTGGGGGGTGACATCTGCATATTTGGCAATTGCTCCGCCTCCACACCAATATCGTCCTCATACATGTCGACACCACGTACCGACACACACCGCAAACTCACAGGGAATGCTCTAATGAAGACAGGACCCACTAGCCCTTTTGGGGAGACAGAGGGAGAGTCTGCCAGCACACACCACAAAGCGCTATATATACAAGGGATATCCTTATATTAAGTGCTCCCTTATAGCTGCTTTAATATATATATATATATATAGCCATTAATGTGCCCCCCCTCTCTGTTTTACCCTGTTTCTGTAGTGCAGTGCAGGGGAGAGACCTGGAAGCCGTTCTGACCAGCGGAGCTGTGACAGAAAATGGCGCCGTGTGCTGAGGAGATAGGCCCCGCCCCTTTTTCGGCGGGTTCTTCTCCCGCTATTTTTCCAGTCAGGCAGGGGTTAAATATCTCCATATAGCCCCTATGGGCTATATGTGAGGTATTTTTAGCCTTGTATAAGGTTTATATTTGCCTCTCAGAGCGCCCCCCCCCAGCGCTCTGCACCCTCAGTGACTGCCCAGTGAAGTGTGCTGAGAGGAAAATGGCGCACAGCTGCAGTGCTGTGCGCTACCTTATGAAGACTGAGGAGTCTTCAGCCGCCGGTTTCCGGACCTCTTCACGCTTCAGCATCTGCAAGGGGGTCGGCGGCGCGGCTCCGGGACCGGACTCCACGGCTGGGCCTGTGTTCGATCCCTCTGGAGCTAATGGTGTCCAGTAGCCAAGCAGCAAATCCACTCTGCATGCAGGTGAGTTTACTACTTTCCCCCTAAGTCCCACGTTGCAGTGATCCTGTTGCCAGCAGGACTCACTGTAAAGAAAAAAACCTAAACTAAACTTTCTCTAAGCAGCTCTTTAGGAGAGCCACCTAGATTGCACCCTTCTCGTTCGGGCACAAAATCTAACTGGAGTCTGGAGGAGGGTCATAGGGGGAGGGGCCAGTGCACACCACCTGACCTAGTAAAGCTTTACTTTTTTGTGCCCTGTCTCCTGCGGAGCCGCTATTCCCCATGGTCCTTTCAGGAACCCCAGCATCCACTTAGGACGATAGAGAAACATATATTTTCCGGGTCCTGACAACGTCTAGCAACTTGGAGTCCTCCAAGTCCCTAGTAGCCGCAGGCACCACAATAGGTTTGGTTCAGGTGTACGCTGAAACCACCTTAGGGAGAAACTGAGGACGAGTCCTCAATTCCGCCCTGTCCGAATGGAAAATCAGATAAGGGCTTTTACAGGATAAAGCCACCAATTCTGACACGCGCCTGGCCCAGGCCAGAGCCAACAGCATGACCACTTTTTCTGTGAGATATTTTAACTCCACAGATTTAAGTGTGTCAAACCAATGTGACTTTTGGAACCCAAAAACCACCTGGAGATCCCAAAAGTGCCACTAAGGGCACAAAAGGAGGCTGTATATGCAGTACCCCTTTAACAAATGTCTGAACTTCAGGGACTGAAGCTAGTTCTTTTTTTGGAAGAAAATTGACAGAGCCGAAATTTGAACCTTAATGGACCCCAATTTCAGGCCCATAGATACTCCTGTTTGCAGGAAATGTAGGAATCGACCCAGTTGAATTTCCTCCGTCGAGCCTTACTGGCCTCGCACCACGCAACATATTTTCGCCAAATGCGGTGATAATGTTTTGCGGTTACATCCTTCCTGGCTTTGATCAGGATAGGGATGACTTCATCCGGAATGCCTTTTTCCTTCAGGATCCGGCGTTCAACCGCCATGCCGTCAACGCAGCCGCGGTAAGTCTTGGAACAGACAAGGTCCTTGCTGGAGCAGGTCCCTTCTTAGAGGTAGAGGCTACGGATCCTCCGTGAGCATCTCTTGAAGTTCCGGTTACCAATTCCTTCTTGGCCAATCCGGAGCCACTAATATAGTGCTTACTCCTCTCCATCTTATCAATCTCAGTACCTTGGGTATGAGAGGCAGAGGAGGGAACCCATACACCGATTGGTACACCCACGGTGTTACCAGCGCATCTACAGCTATTGCCTGAGGGTCCCTTGACGTGGCGCAATACCTGTCGAGTTTTTCCCAACGGTTTATAATCATGTGGAAGACTTCTGGGTGAAGTCCTTACTCTCCCGGGTGGAGGTCGTGCTGAGGAAAACTGCTTCCCAGTTGTCCACTCCCGGAATGAAAACTGCTGACAGTGCTATCACATGGTTTTTCGCCCCGCGAAGAATCCTTGCAGCTTCTGCCATTGCCCTCCTGCTTCTTGTGGCACCCTGTCTGTTTACGTGGGTGACTGCCGTAATGTTGTCCGACTGGATCAACACCGGCTGACCTTGAAGCAGAGGTCTTGCTAAGCTTAGAGCATTGTAAATGGCCCTTAGCTTCAGGACATTTATGTGAAGTGATGTCTCCAGGCTTGACCATAAGCCCTGGATATTCCTTCCCTGTGTGACTGCTCCCCAGCCTCGCAGGCTGGCATCCGTGGCCACCAGGACCCAGTCCCGCATGCCGAATCTGCGGCCCTCTAGAAGATGAGCACTCTGCAACCACCACAGGAGGGATACCCTTGTCCCTGGTGACAGGGTTATCCGCTGAAGCATCTGAAGATGCGACCCGGACCATTTGTCCAGTAGGTTCCACTGGAAAGTCTTGCGTGGAATCTGCCGAATGGGATTGCTTCGTAGGAAGCCACCATTTTTACCCAGAACCCTTGTGCATTGATGCACTGAGACTTGGTTCGGTTTTAGGAGGTTCCTGACTAGCTCGGATAACTCCCTGGCTTTCTCCTCCGGGAGAAACACCTTCTTTCTGGACTGTGTCCAGGATCATCCCTAGGAACAGAAGACAAGTCGTCGGAACCAGCTGCGATTTTGGAATATTGAGAATCCAATCGTGCTGCCGCAACACTACCTGAGGTAGTGCTACACCGATCTCCAACTGTTCCCTGGATCTCACCCTTATCAGGGAATCGTCCAAGTAAAGGATAACTAAAATTCCCTTCCTTCGAAGGAATATCATCATTACGGTCATTACTTCAGTAAAGACCCGGGGTGCCGTGGACCATCCCTACGGCAGCGTCTGAACTGATAGTGACAGTTCTGTACCATAACCTGAGATACCCTTGGTGAGAAGGGTAAATTTTGACATGAAGGTAAGCATCCTTGATGTCCCGAGACATCATGTAGTCCCCTTCTTCCAGGTTTGCAATCACTGCTCTGAGTGACTCAATTTTGAATTTGAACCTCTGTATGTAAGTGTTCAAAGATTTTAGATTTTAGATTTTAAAATCGGTCTCACCGAGCCGTCTGGCTTCGGTACCACAATATAGTGTGGAATAATACCCCGTTCCCTGTTGCAGGAGGGGTACCTTAATTATCACCTGCTGGGAATACAGCTTGTGAATGGCTTCCAAAACTGCCTCCCTGTCAGCGGGAGACGTCGGTAAAACAGACTTTTGGAAACGGCGAGGGGAATACGTCTCGAATTCCAATTTGTACCCCTGAAATATTACCTGAAGGATCCAGGGGTCTACTTGCGAGTGAGCCCACTGCGCACTGAAATTCATTGAGAACGGGCCCCCACCGTGCCTGAACTTGTAAAGCCCTAGCGTCATACTGAGAGCTTGGCAGAGGCGGAAAAGGGTTTCTGTTCCTGGGAACTGGCTGATCTCTGCAGCCATTTTCCTCTCCCTCTGTCACGAGCAGAAAAGAGGAACCCTTTTGTCCGCTTGCCAACCAGGACTGCGCCTGATAATACGGCGTCTTATTTTGAGAGGCGACCTGGGGTACATCCCCTTTTTTTTTAAGGCAATACTTCCAAATGCCGTTTGGAATCCGCATCACCTGACCACTTTACTGGTATAATTGGACAATGCACTTATACTTGATGCCAGTCGGCAAATATTCCGCTGTGCATCATGCATATATAGAAATGCATCTTTTAATTGCTCTATAGGCAATAATATACTGTCCTTATCTAGGATATCAAATTTCCAGTCAGGGAATCCGACCACGCCAACCCAGCACTGCACATCCAGGCTGAGGCGATTGCTGTTCGCAGTATAACACCAGTATGTGTGTAAATACATTTTAAGATACCCTCCTGCTTTCTATCAGCAGGATCCCTAAGGGCGGCCATCTCCAGAGAGGGTAGAGCCCTTGTTCTTACAAGCGTGTGAGCGCCTTATCCCCCCTAGGGGGTGTTTCCCAACGCACCCTAACCTCTGGCGGGAAAAGGTATACTGCCAATAACTTTTTAGAAATTATCAATTGTTATCGGGGGGAAACCCACGCATCATCACACACCTCATTTTATTTCTCAGATTCAGGAAAACTACAGGAAGTTTTTCCTCACCAAAACATAATACCCCTTTTTTTTGGTGGTATTTATATTATCAGAAGAGTGTAAACTTTTTCCATTGCCTCAATCATGCAATGTGTGGCCCTATTGGAAATCACGGTTGTCTCTTCACCGTCGACACAGGAGTCAGTATCCGTGTCGGCGTCTGTATCTGAGGTAACGGGCGCTTTAGAGCCCCTGTATGGACATGCACAAGCTGAGTAGCCGGCTGTCTCATGTCAACCACTGTCTTTTATACAAAGCTGACACTGTCACGCAATTTCAACAGTACATCCACTCAGGTGTCGACCCCCCAGGGGGTGACAACACTATTACAGACACTCTACTCCGTCTCCTCATAATTTTTCTCCTCATACATGTCGACACAAACGTACCGACACACAGCACACACACAGGGAATGCTCTGATAGAGGACAGGACCCCACTAGCCCTTTGGGGAGACAGAGGGAGAGTTTGCCAGCACACACCAGAGCGCTATATATATATACAGGGATAACCTTATATAAGTGTTTTTCCCTTTATAGCTGCTGTATTGTTTATACTGCGCCTAATTTGTGCCCCCCTCTCTTTTTTAACCCCTTTCTGTAGTGTAGTGACTGCAGGGGAGAGCCAGGGAGCTTCCCTCCAACTGAGCTGTGAGGGAAAATGGCGCCAGTGTGCTGAGTGCTGAGGAGATAAGGACGCCGAGAAAGGGGCGGAGCCTATCATCCGTTTTCTTGTATGTTTTGGCAGGGGTTAAATGCATCCATATAGCCCAGGAGTTATATGTGATGCATTTATTTTAGCCATAAAAGGTTTTCTATCGATTTATTGCGTCTCAGGGCGCTGCCCCCCCAGCGCCCTGCACCCTCAGTGACCGGAGTGTGAAGTGTGCTGAGAGCAATGGCGCACAGCTGCGGTGCTGTGCGCCTACCTTTATCTGAAGACAGGAAAGTCTTCTGCCGCCGATTTTTCCGGACCTCTTCGCTCTTCTGGCTCTGTAAGGGGGCCGGCGGCGCGGCTCCGGTGACCCATCCAGGCTGAACCTGTGATCGTCCCTCTGGAGCTAATGTCCAGTAGCCTAAGAAGCCCAATCCACTCTGCACGCAGGTGAGTTCGCTTCTTCTCCCCTTAGTCCCTCGATGCAGTGAGCCTGTTGCCAGCAGGTCTCACTGAAAATAATAAACCTAAACTAAAACTTTCACAAAGAGCTCAGGAGAGCCCCTAGTGTGCACCCTTCTCGTCGGGCACAGAAAATCTAACTGAGGCTTGGAGGAGGGTCATAGGGGGAGGAGCCAGTGCACACCAGGTGATCCTAAAGCTTTCTTTAGATGTGCCCTGTCTCCTGCGGAGCCGCTATCCCCCATGGTCCTTACGGAGTTCCCAGCATCCACTAGGACGTCAGAGAAAATATATATATATATATATATATATATATATATATATATATATATATATATATATATATATATATATATATATATATATATATATATATATATATAGGGGATACTGCAGTCCCGGCACTCACTCACCCACCCACAAAGACTCTTGCTGCGGTGCCTTCCTAGGGGACCAAGGCTGATCCTCAATATGTACTGCAGAAGGCGGCGGCACTCAAGCAGGCTCACAACTTAGATTGAAAAAGCGGTGGTTTTATTCCGACATGTTTCGGGGGAACTCCCCGTCCTCAGGGCTTAACGTTAAGCCCTGAGGACGGGGAGTTCCCCGAAACATGTCGGAATAAAACCACCGCTTTTTCAATCTAAGTTGTGAGCCTGCTTGAGTGCCGCCGCCTTCTGCAGTATATATATATATATATATATACACATACATACATACATACATACATACATACATACAGGCACTCCTGGACTTCCATATAGGTGAAACAAATGCGGTGATTTAATTCAACGTTTCGGGGAACTGCCCCCCCCCCCCCCCGTCATCAGGACACACATGTGTGTGTCCTGATGACGGTGGCAGTTCCCCGAAAACGTTGAATTAAATCACAGCATTTGTGTCACCTATTTGGAAGTCCAGGAGTGCCTCTATGGATTGCGATTTGTATCTAGGGATCTGAGTGACCCAAAGGAGAGCACCCTGGCCAGGTATTTATAAGCTATCCAGGGAGTGCCGGCTGTTGGAATAAAATATATCTCTATCTATCTATCTATCTATCTATCTATATATATATATATATATATATATATATATATATATATATATATATATATATATATATATATATATATATATATATATCTATCTATATATCTATATATATATATATATATATATATATATATATATATATATATATATCTATCTATCTATCTCTCTATATATATATATATATCTATCTATCTCTATATATCTATCTATCTATCTATCTATCCATCATCTATCTATCTATATATATACATACACACATATACACACACAGGTTGAGTTTCCCTTATCCAAAATGCTTGGGACCAGAGGTATTTTGGATATCGGATTTTTCCGTATTTTGGAATACAGGTTGAGTATCCCATATCCAAATATTCCGAAATACGGAATATTCCGAAATACGGACTTTTTTGAGGGATACTCAACCTGTAATTGCATACCATAATGAGATATCATGGTGATGGGACCTAAATCTAAGCACAGAATGCATTTATGTTTCATATACACCATACAGCCTGAAGGTAATTTTAGCCAATATTTTTTATAACTTTGTGCATTAAACAAAGTGTGTGTACATTCACACAATTCATTTATGTTTCATATACACCTTATACACACAGCCTGAAGGTCATTTAATACAATATTTTTAATAACTTTGTGTATTAAACAAAGTTTGTGTACATTGAGCCATCAAAAAACAAAGGTTTCACTATCTCACTCAAAAAAGTCCGTATTTCGGAATATTTGGATATGGGATACTCAACCTGTATTTTTTTTTTTTCCCCTTTAATTTGCATCTTATGGCTAGTGCTACTCACACACTCAGCATGACGGAGCCCTGGCTCCCAGCAGCACAGCTTCCAGAAACCTGACATCTCCTGTGTGAGTAGCGACCTCCAATAATCCAGTGCCTGTTATTTTTATGGTCTTTTAACTAGCATATGATATTAAACAGTAACTATCAGACCTGCATTTGTTTTTTAAAAAGCTCTTATTAGATGAATGGCATGGTACAAGACTATGTAATTTGTCAGGATGAAATAATCAGGTGTACGTAAGAAAGCCAGAAGAAAAAACAACAGCTTTACATTTTATCTACTGGGAAATATATCAAACATTAAGGCTGGGGCCACACATAGCGGCCAAGCTTGGCCGGGAGGGGGGAATTTGTGTGCACATGGATCCTGTCCTGCAGGATCCCACAGAACAGGATCCGGCCAGTGACACACAGAATTTCAATGGAGCACAGTGCAGCCCCGCACTGTGTGAATACATACATTGAAATGTATGCATTTACATTGATATCCTGCCATCCGGCCAGCTGCAGTTGGATCCGGTGGCGGAACTGCCGCACACATGTGGGCGCCTGTGTGCAGTCTCTTTGCAGCCACGCGGATCCCACTGAACGGGACCCATTTGGCCGCTATGTGTGAGCCCCAGAAACACAAGTAAAAACGTGTGGTCTTTTTAAAATGGGTCAGTGAGTAATTAATACATTAATGCACCTGCTGCGTTACCTGCAATACATTCACTGTGTGAGGTCCCGAGGACAGAGTTTGAGAACCTGTGTTCTAAGGAGTGAAGAAGTGGATAAGTTGACCATAGGAATCAATAAGCTTTTAGTACATGCTATAAAATTATAGGTAGTTGTTGATTAGTTGCTGTGGGAAAATGCTCTAGTCTTTAGAAGGTTTGGTACATCTCTCCCACAGAATCACAGATTAATAATTAAGGAGCAAAGTCTGTGAATCATTATATTTTATTCTGACACATATGGTGCTGGAAGCAGTGTTCTTGTCAGATATCCTCACAGTCTTCATTGTGCAGCATCTCCTCCAAAGAACTCTTCCAGCCAACCCCCTTCCCCTCCCCATGAGAGTCCCTGGCCCCAGACCTGGATGATTTAAGTTTCTTAGAAGAAGCTAAAATTAAATGGATAGAAGATGGTCTGAGAACTTCAAAAGGTGGTTATAAATCGGGAACATAGTTTAGGTTTCATGTGGGAGTGAGTTTTGAATCTGCATATATTAAAATGAATTAACTTGTTTATTATGTGGAATTTAATTACAAAGGAGGGATGGGTAGAGTCATGGAAAAAATTATCAAGATATTTAATCTTGCCAGATACCCGTGTCTCAAAGGCTACAAAACTGCAGCCTGGAGAAACGTCTTTGTCGATAAGAAACGGACACAAGGTCTGGGCAGAGGGGCTAGTTAAATCGGCAAATTAGTTCTATCCGGAACTCGGAGTTCAAGATGGTAGATAGCTGAAAGAGTAAAGATGGCGCATTTAGGCTCCAAAATTCAGATGAAGGAGGAGACTGATCTTGGCCTAATGTTCTCCACTTTAATCATCACCCAGATCCTTGCATGGGGGGCACTGTTTCAATAAATGGATTGTACTCGCTGCACATCCATAATGTTTGAAGTTAGGAATGCTCAAGCCCCCAACTTGCACTGAATGCTGAAGGATCCATAGCAGAACCTTTTCTGCTACTTGAATTACAATGTACAGTGCTGCAATTAGAACACACCTTACGGAATCCACATTGATAAGGTTCGGAAGACAAAGTAAATGTTGTCTGATGTTCATTTTAAAAACTGTATTAGTGGAGAGACGAATTTGTCAGGAATGCCAATCAGGAGGAGATTACAGTAGTCCAGTCTGGAGATGACCAGTGAAAGGATAAGGGTCTTAGTAGCATCCTGGGTCAGAAAGGGTCTGATCCTGTAAATATTTTTTTGATGAAAACGGCAGGTTTGTGAGAGGTGCTGAATGTGTGGTTTGAAGGAGAGTGAGGAGTCAAGGATTGTTCCAAGACATCACACTTGGGGCCTAGAGAAGATAGTAGTGCCATCAACAGATAATGAGATTGTGGGAGGTGAGGTTATGTGGGATGGAGGGAAGAAGACCCCAGTTCGGGGGGTGTGTGTGTGAATGCAAGGCCTAGAGCAGAGAGAGCAGCAGGAGAAGTAGTGTCAGAGGGCGTAATCCATGTTTCAGTAATGGCTAGTAGGTGCAGGGAGTGATTTATCTAAAACTGATTTATTATAGATTGTAAGCTTGCGAGCAGGGCCTTCCTACCTCTATGTCTGTTTGTTATTACCCCGTTTGTTATATTATTGTTATTTCCAATTGTAAAGCGCAATGGAATTTTCTGTGCTATATAAGAAACTGTTAATAAATAAATAATAATAGGAAAGAAAATGTGGGAGGTAAACTTGCAATAGTATTGCTTAGACATATAAATCCCTAAATAATTTTATTTATTTCTGGTGACATTGGAAAAGGAATCCCCAGGCCAAGTCCAGCTTTATAGTATCTGGATGAAAATAGTTAACTTCAGTTTTATGGGGATTAATCTTCATAGAGACCCTATAAACAAAACAATAAACTAAGCTGTTGCCTAAAAGAACATGTCCATCCAATAACCAAGTCCTTCTGCACTGCAATCTTCATTGTGCTCCAGGACAGACACCACATTCTGACTTGATAGCAACAGTTACCTCATTTTAATCCAAGGCAGAAAAAGAATGTATAATGAGAGATCTTGGGGATGGAACACATGCAAACAATAAAGCATAATATTTTCCACTACACTGCTCAGTTTAGTCCCCACTGATAATGATCCTCTATTGCCTAATAATAATTAGATTGTCACAGTTGATAAATCAAAGCTACAATTTGTGTTGGGGCACCTCCACACAAGCATAATCCTCACACTGGAATGTTAATAGCATAAAGTTGGGTACACCTCAGTGATGTGCCAACCCTGCAATCCGATGTAATGTAATGATATACAGGTTGAGTATCCCATATCCAAATATTCCGAAATACGGAATATTCCGAAATACGGACTTTTTTGAGTGAGAGTGAGATAGTGAAACTTTTGTTTTTTGATGGCTTAATGTACACAAACTTTGTTTAATACACATAGTTATTAAAAATATTGTATTAAATGACCTTCAGGCTGTGTGTATAAGGTGTATATGAAACATAAATTAATTTTGTGAATGTAGACACACTTTGTTTAATGCACAAAGTTCTAAAAAATATTGGCTAAAATTACCTTCATGCTGTGTGTATAAGGTGTATATGTAACATAAATGCATTCTGTGCTTAGACTTAGGTCCCATCGCCATAATATCTCATTATGGGATGCAATTATTCCAAAATACGGAAAAATCCCATATCCAAAATATCTCTGGTCCCAAGCATTTTGGATAAGGGATACTCAACCTGTATCACAATGCAATATATTGTTACAAAACTAAATCACATCACAAGTTGCATCATTCCATCTGACATGCAGCGCATTTTTTGGGGGCGGGTTCGATGGTCGATGCAATACATTGTGGATCGCAAGATCAACCAATATATCGTATGGTGTGTACCTAGATTTATACCAGAAAGATCTATTTATCCATATGCCTTGTCTCGTATACCACCCGCAACAGTAGCAATAAAGTACTGCAGTCATTGCCCTGAGAAAATAATGCGTACAGTCTAGTGGATTTCATGGTTGTCCATGTGGATGAGGCGCAGAGTATTTAACTACATGAAAAGATTTAAAATAAAAAAACAATTGGAATGCAGCACAAGTACGTTGCTTGTGTGTACAAGACCCCATAGATGATAACTATTAGTATCATTCACATGCAACAGTTTCAAGAGCACATGATCTGGTAGACTCCCAAAAACATTAACATTTCCTAGAGTCAAACGGTTTATACTGTACATACCAGTAAAGACGGGACAGTTTTACTACAACATAATAATGATTGGAAAAAGCAGAATGAAGTTATTAAATAAACATAACACTAGTTGTAACTCCCTATTTCTGTGTGTAAGTCTGTATACTTATCCATTCTATTATTTTTAATTGCTGTCCTCAGTAAGGATCCAATTTCACCGGAAAATCATGTGCTAAGAAATTAGCAGACTCCACAAAATCCTCCCCATGCTTCCTTTTAGCAACTCACATGAACCTATTCCAGCTTGTCCTGTTAATTAAAATGTCATCAGGAATTAAGTATGACACCTGGATAGATGGGAGGGGTTCTTTATGAATTACTGATGGCCAAGAAGCCGGCCGTCAGTATACCGACAGCGCCATCCTGGCCACCAGCAAGCCATCAGCGGGGTGAGCGCTAGTAAGCCCCTTACGGGCTCAGTGGCTGGTTATGTTCGCCACAGGTTATATTCTCCATCTATGGGTGTCGTGGACAGCGCTGGCATTGTACCGCTGTGCGGGATTCCGGCGTCGGCATTGCATCTGGCTTCACCGACACCGAGCTGGGTAGTGGATTCTACCTAGGGGGGAGCTGCAGCCCTGCAGCTGCTGGAAAATTTGCTTCCAACAGGCTTCTCTTACATGGTTGTATTCGGTTCCACCGTGTCACAGAATGCCCAGTGGTTGCATCTCATGTGACCACAAAAGGCAATTGGTTAAAACCTGGACTGTTATGGTGCCTTGAGGGAATGGTATTGGGATCCCGGCGATTGGGATGCCGGCATTAAGAATACCAACTGCGGCATGCCAGCGCTCAGGATCCCGACACTTACTAGGCAAGTATGGTACCACTAATCCTCCTTACCTGCAGCCTGATCCTAACCCACCCCCAAGACTAACCCTAACCCCACAGCCCAAACTTAACCCTCCTTACCCCTAGCCTTAAAAAGTGATAAAGTGGAGATGGATAAAGAATGATAAAAGTACCAGCCAACCAGCTCTTAACTGTCATTTTTCAAACACAGCCTGCGACATGGCAGTTAAGAAGCTGGTTGGCTGGTCATTTAAAACTCTTTTGGGGATAATTCAATTCCCGTCGATAAAGCTTCGGGTTATATTTTACCGATGCTTCATCATGTTTTTTCACCCAAAAACACGCAGATTCAGCGAAACCTGTGTGTTTTCGGTAGAAACAGCCCAGTTTTCAGGTGAAAACGGGGCTGTTTTCGGAGGCAGGTGAAACAAATCCCCGTAAAGCCACGGCACGCGCCATCTTATTAGGGCTAAATAGATAGCCTTCCCAGCGATACTTTTACACCCGCAGCCGATGCGGGTAATTGAATAGCCCCCTTTATCCGTCTCTACTCCATCACTTTTTAAGGCTTAACACATTTGGGCCTGTAAATCAATTCATAGAATAGTTTGCTCTAACAGGTAGGACAGATTGGGTTCTGCACAGATGAGAACTTTCCTACTACCTGCCAGGTGCAACAGTGCAGTAACTGTGGTTTTGTTGGTGGGGTACCCCCACCAGACACCATGCAGCAAGGTGTGTCTGACTAGCAGTGGTTGCACAAGCATTTATTATGAATGCTCACTAGTACATTCTCTTCTGGGATTGATGTTTCCTCTTGTGAGGAATTTGTAAGTAGCGTAGGAAGGAACTTTGAACAAATGGACACGTGGAAAGCACCCGTGTGACCTTAACTCACCTTGTTCAGTTTCAGAACAAAGATTTCCTTCTGGGAAACCACCACCATTTTTGATCCCGTGAGCTACCACAACTCGACTAAGGGATTTTCCTGACAGTTGAGGAGTCTGCCAATCTGTGTAGTAAGAACTCCCAGTATGTTGAAGTCCAACAGCTGCATCAAATGAAAAGAGATAAGCTACAAAGACAACTAAGATCCAATCACAATGGACAAACGAATATGCTTGTAACAAGTAGTAATAATAATAATAATAATAATAATAATAATAATACAGGACTGATTCATAGGGACCTGGAGAGAAATGTTACAGCAGTATCTGTCTTCACCATACATATGCTCTGATATGCATTGCAGCAGTATTGAAAGTCTTCCTGCAGCATCCATGCATGAAACATCTGTATATGGGGTCAATTCATTTAGGAGCAAGTTTGTGAAATGCAGTATGTATGATGAACCTTGCGTACATTGCATGAATATGTGCACGTTAAAAATGTGAGATCCAATTAGTAATCACAATTTGGCGTACTCGCAGCAAGGTTGCACCACTTTTCTACAAAACGTGACCTGGGAGAAGTGCATGAAGTAGGGAAACCATCCCAGACCCCCAAAAAATGGCAACTGAGATAGCGGGATCATATAGAAGGCTGTTAGTGGCCATAATGAAAGTACTGGAGGTTCTTAAAAACCCAATAGCAAAAAGAGAAAGACTATGCTAGGGGCACTCTTATGGTTAAAGTACCGTATTTGCCGGCGTATAAGATGACTTTTTTGCCCTGAAAAACATGCCTCCAAGTGGGGGGGTCGTCTTATACGCCGGGTGCACTTCAGTTGGGATAGACATAGCTGCCATAGTGGCCTTCCGATACTCGCCCGGTGCCCATAGTGGCCTCCCGATGCCCGCCCACCTCATTCTACATACCATCCAGTATCGCGCGGTATCCAGTGCGGCCGCGGCGGGTCATCAGCGTGGCCCGCCCCTTGTCTACGCAGAGCTCGCACATGCGGACTTGCGCACTAGTGCCAATTACAGGGAGATGCAGGGACTGGCCGGAGGCGCTGCGGTCGCGTTGTGGCCGTACAATGGTGACAATGACAGGTACTGTAATGGCACTAATACTAATGGCACTCATGTGAAACCGGTAACAATAAATGCACACAGGGGTATACTTTTATACATTTTACAATCTGATGTTCTTTTACGTTTTATTTGGTGTGTGGAAGGTGTGCGGAAGAGGGGGTAATCTTATACGGCAAGTATATAACAAACTCTATATTTTGAGTGGAAATGTTGGGGGTCGTCTTATACGCCCAGTCGTCTTATACGCCGGCAAATACGGTAACTGCATAAAAGCTTTACTTTTAATATGCAAAATTAAAAGAAATGTGTGTTTCGTGTCTAAAAATAAGAATTTACTTACCGATAATTCTATTTCTCGTAGTCCGTAGTGGATGCTGGGGACTCCGCAAAGACCATGGGGAATAGCGGCTCCGCAGGAGACTGGGCACATCTAAAGAAAGCTTTAGGACTATCTGGTGTGCACTGGCTCCTCCCCCTATGACCCTCCTCCAAGCCTCAGTTAGGATACTGTGCCCGGACGAGCGTACACAATAAGGAAGGATTTTGAATCCCGGGTAAGACTCATACCAGCCACACCAATCACACTGTACAACTTGTGATCTGAACCCAGTTAACAGCATGATAACAGAGGAGCCTCTAGAAAAGATGGCTCACTACAGCAATAACCCGATTTTTTGGTAACAATAACTATGTACCAGTATTGCAGACAATCCGCACTTGGGATGGGCGCCCAGCATCCACTACGGACTACGAGAAATAGAATTATCGGTAAGTAAATTCTTATTTTCTCTAACGTCCTAAGTGGATGCTGGGGACTCCGTAAGGACCATGGGGATTATACCAAAGCTCCCAAACGGGCGGGAGAGTGCGGATGACTCTGCAGCACCAATTGAGAGAACTCCAGGTCCTCCTCAGCCAGGGTATCAATTTTGTAGAATTTTACAAACGTATTTGCTCCTGACCAAGTAGCTGCTCTGCAAAGTTGTAAAGCCGAGACCCCTCGGGCAGCCGCCCAAGATGAGCCCACCTTCCTTGTGGAGTGGGCATTTACAGATTTTTGGCTGTGGCAGGCCTGCCACAGAATGTGCAAGCCGAATTGTACTACAAATCCAACGAGCAATAGTCTGCTTAGAAGCAGGAGCACCCAGCTTGTTGGGTGCATACAGGATAAACAGCGAGTCAGATTTTCTGACTCCAGCCGTCCTGGAAACATATATTTTCAGGGCCCTGACAACGTCTAGCAACTTGGAGTCCTCCAAGTCCCTAGTAGCCGCAGGCACCACAATAGGTTGGTTCAGGTGAAACGCTGAAACCACCTTAGGGAGAAACTGAGGACGAGTCCTCAATTCCGCCCTGTCCGAATGGAAAATCAGATAAGGGCTTTTACAGGATAAAGCCGCCAATTCTGACACGCGCCTGGCCCAGGCCAGGGCCAACAGCATGACCACTTTCCATGTGAGATATTTTAACTCCACAGATTTAAGTGGTTCAAACCAATGTGACTTTTGGAACCCAAAAAACTACATTGAGATCCCAAAGTGCCACTGGAGGCACAAAAGGAGGCTGTATATGCAGTACCCCTTTTACAAACGTCTGAACTTCAGGGACTGAAGCTAGTTCTTTTTGGAAGAAAATTGACAGGGCCGAAATTTGAACCTTAATGGACCCCAATTTCAGGCCCATAGACACTCCTGTTTGCAGGAAATGTAGGAATCGACCCAGTTGAATTTCCTCCGTCGGGCCTTACTGGCCTCGCACCACGCAACATATTTTCGCCAAATGCGGTGATAATGTTTTGCGGTTACATCCTTCCTGGCTTTGATCAGGATAGGGATGACTTCAACCGGAATGCCTTTTTTCCTTCAGGATCCGGCGTTCAACCGCCATGCCGTCAAACGCAGCCGCGGTAAGTCTTGGAACAGACAGGGTCCTTGCTGGAGCAGGTCCCTTCTTAGAGGTAGAGGCCACGGATCCTCCGTGAGCCTCTCTTGAAGTTCCGGTTACCAAGTCCTTCTTGGCCAATCCGGAGCCACGAATATAGTGCTTACTCCTCTCCATCTTATCAATCTCAGTACCTTGGGTATGAGAGGCAGAGGAGGGAACACATACACTGACTGGTACACCCACGGTGTTACCAGAGCGTCTACAGCTATTGCCTGAGGGTCCCTTGACCTGGCGCAATACCTGTCGAGTTTTTCCCAACGGTTTATAATCATGTGGAAGACTTCTGGGTGAAGTCCCCAGTCTCCCGGGTGGAGGTCGTGCTGAGGAAGTCTGCTTCCCAGTTGTCCACTCCCGGAATGAATACTGCTGACAGTGCTATCACATGATTTTCCGCCCAGCGAAGAATCCTTGCAGCTTCTGCCATTGCCCTCCTGCTTCTTGTGCCACCGTCTGTTTACGTGGGTGACTGCCGTGATGTTGTCCGACTGGATCAACACCGGCTGACCTTGAAGCAGAGGTCTTGCTAAGCTTAGAGCATTGTAAATGGCCCTTAGCTTCAGGATATTTATGTGAAGTGATGTCTCCAGGCTTGACCATAAGCCCTGGATATTCCTTCCCTGTGTGACTGCTCCTCAGCCTCGCAGGCTGGCATCCGTGGTCACCAGGACCCAGTCCTGAATGCCGAATCTGCGGCCCTCTAGAAGATGAGCACTCTGCAACCACCACAGGAGGGACACCCTTGTCCTTGGTGACAGGGTTATCCGCTGATGCATCTGAAGATGCGACCCGGACCATTTGTCCAGCAGGTCCCACTGGAAAGTTCTTGCGTGGAATCTGCCGAATGGGATTGCTTCGTAGGAAGCCACCATTTTACCCAGAACCCTTGTGCATTGATGCACTGAGACTTGGCTCGGTTTTAGGAGGTTCCTGACTAGCTCGGATAACTCCCTGTCTTTCCCCTCCGTGAGAAACACCTTTTTCTGGACTGTGTCCAGGATCATCCCTAGGAACCGAAGACAAGTCGTCGGAACCAGCTGCGATTTTGGAATATTGAGAATCCAATCGTGCTGCCGCAACACTACCTGAGATAGTGCTACACCGACCTCCAACTGTTCCCTGGATCTTACCCTTATCAGGGAATCGTCCAAGTAAGGGATAACTAAAATTCCCTTCCTTCGAAGGAATATCATCATTTCGGCCATTACCTTGGTAAAGACCCGGGGTGCCGTGAACCATCCATACGGCAGCGTCTGAACTGATAGTGACAGTTCTGTACCATAAACCTGAGCTACCCTTGGTGATAAGGGTAAATTTTGAAATGAAGGTAAGCATCCTTGATGTCCCGAGACATCATGTAGTCCCCTTCTTCCAGGTTCGCAATCACTGCTCTGAGTGACTCAATCTTGAATTTGAACCTCTGTATGTAAGTGTTCAAAGATTTTAGATTTAGAATCGGTCTCACCGAGCCGTCCGGCTTCGGTACCACAACAGTGTGGAATAATACCCCGTTCCCTGTTGCAGGAGGGGTACCTTGATTATTACCTGCTGGGAATACAGCTTGTGAATGGCTTCCAAAATTGTCTCCCTGTCAGAAGGAGACATCGGTAAAGCCGACTTTAGGAAAACGGCGAGGGGGAGACGTCTCTAATTCTAATTTGTACCCCTGAGATATCACCTGAAGGATCCAGGGGTCTACTTGCGAGTGAGCCCACTGCGCGCTGAAATTCATTGAGACGGGCCCCCCACCGTGCCTGATTCTGCTTGTAAAGCCCCAGCGTCATACTGAGGGCTTGGCAGAGGCGGGAGAGGGTTTCTGTTCCTGGGAACTGGCTGATTTCTGCAGCCTTTTTCCTCTCCCTCTGTCACGGGGCAGAAATGAGGAACATTTTGCCCGCTTGTCCACGAAAAGACTGCGCCTGATAATACGGCGTCTTCTCATGTTGAGAGGCGACCTGGGGTACAAACGTGGATTTCCCAGCTGTTGCCGTGGCCACCAGGTCTGAAAGACCGACCCCAAATAACTCCTCCCCTTTTTAAGGCAAAACTTCCAAATGCCGTTTGGAATACGCATCACCTGACCACTGACGTGTCCATAACCCTCTACTGGTAGAAATGGACAACGCACTTAGACTTGATGCCAGTCGGCAAATATTCCGCTGTGCATCACGCATATATAGAAATGCATCTTTTAAATGCTCTATAGGCAAAAATATACTGTCCCTATCTAGGGTATCAATATTTTCAGTCAGGGAATCCGACCACGCCAACCCAGCACTGCACATCCAGGCTGCGGCGATTGCTGGTCGCAGTATAACACCAGTATGTGTGTAAATACATTTTAGGATACCCTCCTGCTTTCTATCAGCAGGATCCTTAAGGGCGGCCATCTCAGGAGAGGGTAGAGCCCTTACAAGCGTGTGAGCGCTTTATCCACCCTAGGGGGTGTTTCCCAACGCACCCTAACCTCTGGCGGGAAAGGATATAATGCCAATAACATTTTAGAAATTATCAGTTGTTATCGGGGGAAAACCACGTATCATCACACACCTCATTTAATTTCTCAGATTCAGGAAAACTACAGGTAGTACTCGTATTATCAGAAATGTGTAAAACATTTTTCATTGCCTCAATCATGTAACGTGTGGCCCTACTGGAAGTCACATTTGTCTCTTCACCGTCGACACTGGAGTCAGTATCCGTGTCGGCGTCTATATCTGCCATCTGAGGTAACGGGCGCTTTAGAGCCCCTGACGGCCTATGAGACGTCTGGACAGGCACAAGCTGAGTAGCCGGCTGTCTCATGTCAACCACTGTCTTTTATACAGAGCTGACACTGTCACGTAATTCCTTCCAACAGTTCATCCACTCAGGTGTCGACCCCCTAGGGGGTGACATCACTATTACAGGCAATCTGCTCCGTCTCCACATCATTTTTCTCCTCATACATGTCGACACAAACGTACTGACATACAGCACACACACAGGGAATGCTCTGATAGAGGACAGGACCCCACTAGCCCTTTGGGGAGACAGAGGGAGAGTTTGCCAGCACACACCAAAGCGCTATATATATATATATATATATATATATATATATATATATATATATATATATACAGGGATAACCTTATATAAGTGTTTTTCCCCTTATAGCTGCTGTATTGTTAATACTGCGCCTAATTAGTGCCCCCCTCTCTTTTTTAACCCTTTCTGTAGTGTAGTGACTGCAGGGGAGAGCCAGGGGAGCTTCCCTCCAACTGAGCTGTGAGGGAAAATGGCGCCAGTGTGCTGAGGAGATAGGCTCCGCCCCTTTTTTGCGGACTTTTCTCCTGCTTTTTTATGGATTCTGGCAGGGGTTAAAATTCATCCATATAGCCCTGGGGGCTATATGTGATGTATTTTCGCCAGCCAAGGTGTTTTTATTGCTGCTCAGGGCGCCCCCCCCTAGCGCCCTGCACCCTCAGTGACCGAAGTGTGAAGTGTGCTGAGGAGCAATGGCGCACAGCTGCAGTGTTGTGCGCTACCTTGTTGAAGACAGGATGTCTTCTGCCGCCGATTTTCCGGACCTCTTCTGTCTTCTGGCTCTGTAAGGGGGCCGGCGGCGCGGCTCTGGGACCCATCCATGGCTGGGCCTGTGATCGTCCCTCTGGAGCTAATGTCCAGTAGCCTAAGAAGCCCAATCCACTCTGCACGCAGGTGAGTTCGCTTCTTCTCCCCTTAGTCCCTCGATGCAGTGAGCCTGTTGCCAGCAGGTCTCACTGAAAATAAAAAACCTAAAACTAAAACTTTCACTAAGAAGCTCAGGAGAGCCCCTAGTGTGCACCCTTCTCGTTCGGGCACAGAGATCTAACTGAGGCTTGGAGGAGGGTCATAGGGGGAGGAGCCAGTGCACACCAGATAATCCTAAAGCTTTCTTTAGATGTGCCCAGTCTCCTGCGGAGCCGCTATTCCCCATGGTCCTTACGGAGTCCCCAGCATCCACTTAGGACGTTAGAGAAATATTAAGTGAATAACTCACCTATAGTATATCATAAATCTTATCATTTATTTATGGACTGTGAAGAAACTGTAAACTCCCAGCTTTACAAATAGTGCATTAGTACCATATGAAAATTGTAACAATGGTTAATAAGAGATGGTTTTCTTTTTTCAATTTTAATAATTAGTGAACTGTGTCACATGCAGGATTGGCAAATGTAGCTAAAGTGAACTATATCATACATTCATTAGTATATTCCCCTCATAAGGCATACCTTCCAACATGACCCTCTCCAGAAGGGACAAACGCTCTGTTTCTGGACTTTCCTCTTAATGTAGGATTGCCCTCACCTGTGTTGAACTAGTTACTGGATAAGAAAGGTGTTTCACCACAGGGGATGACAATGATAAATTAAGAGGGAAGTACAGGAGCAGAGCATTCTGTCCCTCCTGGAGAGGGTCATGTTGGGAGGTATGCATAACGAGAGCTCAGCCAGCATTTAATAGTTAAAACGTTTTAAATAGTTAAAATACCGTATTTTTCGGACCATAAGACGCACCTGACCATAAGACGCACTAGTTTTTAGAGGAGGAAAACAGGGAAAAAAAAATTCTGAACCAAATAGTGTAATATAAGATTTTTCTGGGACAGTGTGTGACAGAGGCAGCCACACAAGCACTGCCATAGTCACAGTACAGAGCAGCTTTTTCAGGCAGATGAGAACCTTTTTACCTCACAACTGTACTGTGTATACAAGGTTCCCCGCATCCAGCCTGTCAGTTTACGCTGCCCGAGGATTCGGAGGAGGTGAGGGGAGGGAGCGGGGGAGTCACGTGATGCCGGCGCTCTGCTGCCGCACTCTCAGATGCCGGGATCTGAGATGACTGCAAAGCAGCAGGACTCTGAGGAGGTGAGGGGAGGGAGCGGGGCAGTCACGTGATGCTGGCGCTCTGCTGCCGCGCTCTCAGATGACGGCAAAGCAGCAGACAGGACCCGCCGCTACCCGCTACCCGCACTCGATAACTGCAGCCTCTCCAACCCAGTGCGCTCCCACCCAGCGCATTGAGAGCGCTCCTTAAGGTTTTTATTGCTCTGCATATGTATTATTCGGACCATAAGACGCATGTACTTTTTCCCCCACATTTTTGGGGAGAAAAAGTGCGTCTTATGGTCCGAAAAATACGGTAATTAAAACGCTCCATTTTCAGGGAAGAGATGGAGCGTTGCGGGGGCAGAGCCAGACGAACAGGGGGTGCTGCGGCGTGATCACGGTGGCTGCATGACATCACACGCAGCTGTCGGATCGGGAAGATGGAGGAGAATCTCCTGTGGGTGCAGCTAAGCTGCGCCAGCAGGAGGCTTCCTCTATTTCTGCTAACAAGCAGAAATTGTAATGCGATCGCAATTTCTACTTGTTGAAGGGGGAGGAGGTGGCTGACATCATGCTTGGCAGCCCCCAGAATGCGATTCAAAGGTTAGCAAATTCTGCTAATTAGCAGAATTTGCTATCCTTACTGAATTAGGCCCCAAATGTGGAAAATATTCCTTCTACTGAAGCTAATGATGCTGCAGCTGTTAGCAATTGCTCTACTGCCACCATGATATTTTCATTACCAGCTACAGTTTCTGAACCAATGTGCATTTTCCACCAATCTATTGGTGCCACTGTTGACACAACATCATGCTCAAATAAGGTCATTAAACGGAGTTGCTTTTGCTTGGAACTTGACTAATTTTGGTAGAAGGGTATTTGAAAGTGGATATTTTTCTTTGCAAACTTAAGAGCTTCTAAGTTTTCTACTGCAGTTAGACAACTACCACAGTAACTTGGGCCAGTCAAGAAAGGTGAGAAAATGTGCAGGACAGGTCCCAATGCTTGATTATAGCAGTCGAAGGATTTCTTCATGCTTGGTTTGGCCAGATTTCGGCACAGATTTAACAAGCCTTGGAGAGTGATAAATTGCACTGTGATAAAGTATCAGCCAATCAGCTTCTAACTGCCATGTTACAGGCTGTGTTTGAAAATGACAGTTATGAGCGGATTGGTTGGTCCCTTTATCACCGTGCAATTTATCACTCTCCAAAGCTTGATAAATCTGGGCCTTCATTCCTTCAAACTATCCTCTAATTCTTTCCACACACATATACAGCATTGGAAAAAACAAACCTAATTGAAATCAATGATTTTTTTAAGTTTTTTTTTTTTAATCATATGATTTAAATTGACACACCCTGATCAATATAACACCTCCACAGTGCTCCACCTACCTGTCCCACATCATTTAACTTGAGCTTTTTAGAGAAATTCACCAGAAAACTGATAAGTCTTTATTGGCCAAATTATGATATTTTAACCCCTCCAAGTTATGATTAGGAGGGGTGTACCAGAGGTTCTACACTGTGTCCTGACGTTTTTACCATAAAATAAAAATTTATCCCCACCTTACTGAGGTGGGTGCACACAAAAAAAAAAAATCCCCCAGAATAAAACCCAATATGAATTTGTACTGTATTTGCATGAAAACAGCTTGCAGGACCCAATTCGCTCCTAACTGAATTGACCCCTATGAGTAGAGACAGCAGATTACTGACCTGTTCCACGCTGTTGTAATCCCATATCTTTGTACCTGTCCATAGTGGTCATGTTGTTCTATGAAGCAGACAGGCAAATCTGTTAGGATTATCAAAAAGAATAAATAGATGAATACATCATCATAGAAAAAATAATATATACACACACTCCTCTAAGAAAGCAATGAGTGATAGCAGCTCTCTAAAGGGAGGTACACACTAGGCGGTTTCTGGCTAAAAAATACACGAAAAATAAGATTTTACTTACCGATAAATCTATTTCTCATAGTCCGTAGTGGATGCTGGGGACTCCGTCAGGACCATGGGGAATAGCGGCTCCGCAGGAGACAGGGCACAAAAGCAAGCTTTTAGGATCACATGGTGTGTACTGGCTCCTCCCCCTATGACCCTCCTCCAAGCCTCAGTTAGGTACTGTGCCCGGACGAGCGTACACAATAAGGAAGGATCTTGAATCCCGGGTAAGACTCATACCAGCCACACCAATCACACCGTACAACTTGTGATTTTAACCCAGTTAACAGTATGATAACAATGAAGTAGCCTCTAAAAAAGATGGCTCACAACAATAATAACCCGATTTTTTTGTAACAATAACTATGTACAAGTAATGCAGACAATCCGCACTTGGGATGGGCGCCCAGCATCCACTACGGACTATGAGAAATAGATTTATCGGTAAGTAAAATCTTATTTTCTCTAACGTCCTAGTGGATGCTGGGGACTCCGTCAGGACCATGGGGATTATACCAAAGCTCCCAAACGGGCGGGAGAGTGCGGATGACTCTGCAGCACCAAATGAGAGAACTCCAGGTCCTCCTCAGCCAGGGTATCAAATTTGTAGAATTTAGCAAACGTGTTTGCCCCTGACTAAGTAGCTGCTCGGCAAAGTTGTAAAGCCGAGACCCCTCGGGCAGCCGCCCAAGATGAGCCCACCTTCCTTGTGGAATGGGCATTTACAGATTTTGGCTGTGGCAGGCCTGCCACAGAATGTGCAAGCTGAATTGTACTACAAATCCAACGAGCAATAGTCTGCTTAGAAGCAGGAGCACCCAGCTTTTTGGGTGCCTACAATATAAACAGCAAGTCAGACTTTCTGACTCCAGCCGTCCTGGAATTATATATATATATATATATATATATATATATATATATATATATATATATATATTTATATTTTCAGGGCCCTGACAACGTCTAGCAACCTGGAGTCCTCCAAGTCCCTAGTAGCCGCAGGCACCACAATAGGTTGTTTCAGGTGAAACGCTGACACCACCTTAGGAAGAAACTGGGGACGAGTCCGCAGTTCTGCCCTGTCCGAATGGAAAATCAAATATGGGCTTTTGTAAGACAAAGCCGCCAATTTTGACAATCGCCTGGCCTAGGCCAGGGCCAACAGCATGGTCACTTTCCATGTGAGATATTTCAAATCCACAGATTTGAGTGGTTCAAACCAATATGATTTGAGGAATCCCAACACTACGTTGAGATCCCACGGTGCCACTGGAGGCACACAAGGGCTGTATATGCAATACTCCCTTGACAAACGTCTGGACTTCAGGAACTGAAGCCAATTCTTTCTGGAAGAAAATCTATAGGGCCGAAACTTGAACCGTAATGGACCCAATTTTAGGCTCATAGACACTCCTGTTTGCAGGAAGTGCAGAAATCGACCTAGTTGAAATTTTTTCGTGGGGCCTTCCTGGCCTCACCCACGCAACATATTTTTACCACATGTGGTGATAACGTTGTGCGGTCACCTCCTTCCTGGCTTTGACCAGGGTAGGTATGACCTCTTCCGGAATGCCTTTTCCCTTAGGATCCGGCGTTCAAACCGCCATGCCGTCAAACGCAGTCGCGGTAAGTCTTGGAACAGACAAGGTCCCTGCTGGAGCAGGTCCTTTCTTAAAGGCCGATGCCACGGTTCCTCTTGGAACAGACATGGTACTTGCTGAAAGCAAATCCCTTCTTAGCTCCCGAGGCCATTAGTCCTCTGTGAGCATCTCTTGAAGTTCCGGTTACCAAGTCCCTCTTGGCCAATCCGGAGCCACGAGTATAGTTCTTACTCCTCTATGTCTTATAATTCTCAATACCTTGGTTATGAGAAGCGGAGGAGGGAACACATACACCGACTGTTACACCCACGGTGTTACCAGGACGTCCACAGCTATCGCCTGAAGGTCTCGTGACCTGGCGCAATATCTGTCCCATTTTTTGTTCGGGCGGGACGCCATCATGTCCACCTTTGGTCTTTCCCAACGGTTCACAATCATGCGGAAAACTTCCCGATGAAGTTCCCACTCTCCCGGGTGGAGGTCGTGCCTGCTGAGGAAGTCTGCTTCCCAGTCGTCCACTCCCGGAATGAACACTGCTGACAGTGTTATCACATGATTTTCCGCCTAGCGAAAAATCCTTGCAGTTTTGCCACTGCCCTCCTGCTTCTTGTGCCGCCCTTTCTGTTTACGTGGGCGACTGCCGTGATGTTATCCCACTGGATCAATACCGGCTGACCTTGAAGCAGAGGTCTTGCTAAGCTTAGAGCATTATAAATTTGCTCTTAGCTCCAGTATATTTATGTGGAGAGAATTCTCCAGACTTGATCACACTCCTTGTGTGACTGCTCCCCAGCCTCTCAGGCTGGCCTCCGTGGTCACGAGCATCCAATCCTGAATGCCGAATCTGCAGCCCTCTAGAAGATGAGCACTCTGTAATCACCACAGGAGAGACACCCTTGTCCTTGGATATAGGGTTATCCGCTGATGCATCTGAAGATGCGATCCGGACCATTTGTCCAGCAGATCCCACTGAAGAGTTCTTGCGTGAAATCTGCCGAATGGAAGCGCTTCGTAATAAGCCACCATTTTTACCAGGACTCTTGTGCAATGATGCACTGACACTTTTCCTGGTTTTAGGAGGATCCCGATTAGCTCGGATAACTCCCTGGCTTTCTCCTCTGGGAGAAACACCTTTTCCTGGACTGTGTCCAGAATCATCCCTAGGACCAGCAGACGTGTCGTCGGAACAACTGCGGTTTTGGAATATTTAGAATCCACCCGTGTTGTCGTAGAACTACTTGAGATAGTGCTACTCCGACCTCCAACTGTTCTCTGGACCTTGTTCTTATCAGGAGGTCGTCCATTTTCTTTGAAGACGAATCCTCCTTTCGGTCATTACCTTGGTAAGGACCCGGGGTGCCTTGGACAATCCAACGGCATCGTCTTGAAACTGATAGTGACAGTTCTGTACCACGAACCTGAGGTACCCTTGGTGAGAAAAGGCAAATTTTGGGACATGGAGGTAAGCATCCCTGATGTCCCGGGACACCATCTAGTCCCCTTGTTCTTTGCTATCACTGCTCTGAGTGACTCCATCTGGATTTGAACCCTTGTAAGTGTTCAAATTTTTCAGATTTAGAATAGGTCTCACCTAGCCTTCAGTACCACCATATAGTGTGGAGTAATACCCCTTTCCTTGTTGTCGGAGGGGTAATTTTATTATCACCTGCTGGGAATACAGCTTGTGAATTGTTTTCAATACTGCCTCCCTGTCGGAGGGAGACATTGGTACAGCAGACTACAGGAACCTGCGAGGGGGGAAACCTCTCGACATTCCAATCTGTACCCCTTGGATACTACTTGTAGGATCCAGGGGTCCTGTACGGTCCCAGCGTCATGCGGAGAACTTGGTAGAAGCGGTGGAAGGCTTCTGTTCCTGGGAATGGGCTGCCTGCTGCAGTCTTCTTCCCTTTCCTCTATCCCTGGGCAGATATGACTCTTATAGGGACGAAAGGACTGAGGCTGAAAAGACGGTGTCTTTTTCTGCAGAGATGTGACTTAGGGTAAAAAACGGTGGATTTTCCAGCAGTTGCCCTGGCCACCAGGTCCCATGGACCGACCCCAAATAACTCCTCCCCTTTATACGGCAATACATCTTTGTGCCGTTTGGAATCTGCATCACCTGACCACTGTCGTGTCCATAAACATCTTCTTGCAGATATGGACATCGCATTTACTCTTGATGCCAGAGTGCAAATATCCCTCTGCGCATCTCGCATATATAGAAATGCATCCTTTAAATGCTCTATAGTCAATAAAATACTGTCCCTGTCAAAGGTATCAATATTTTTAGTCAGGGAATCCGACCAAGCCACCTCAGCTCTGCACATCCAGGCTGAGGCGATCGCTGGTCGCAGTATAACACCAGCATGTGTGTGTATACTTTTTAGGATATTTTTCAGCCTCCTATCAGCTGGCTCCTTAAGTACGGCCCTATCCGTAGATGGTACCGCTACTTGTTCTGATAAGCGTGTGAGCGCCTTATCCACCCTGAGGGGTGTTTCCCACCGCGCCTTAACTTCAGGCGGGAAAGGGTATACCGCCAATAATTTTCTATCGGGGGAAACCCACGCATCATCACACACTTCATTTAATTTATCTGATTCAGGAAAAACTACAGGTAGTTTTTTCACCTCACACATAATACCCTTTTTTGTGGTACTTGGAGTATCAGAAATATGTAACACCTCCTTCATTGCCCTTAACGTGTGGCCCTAAAAGAAAATACGTTTGTTTCTTCACCGTCGACACTGAAATCAGTGTCCGGGTCTGTGTCGACCGACTGAGGTAAATGGGCATTTTACAGCCCCTGACGGTGTTTGAGACGCCTGGACAGATACTAATTTGTTCGCCGGCCCTCTCATGTCGTCAACCGGCTTGCAGCGTGTTGACATTGTCACGTAATTTCCATAAATAAGCCATCCATTCCGGTGTCGACTCCCTAGAGAGTGACATCACCATACAGGCAATTTGCTCCGCCTCCTCACCAATATTTTCCTCATACATGTCGACACACACGTACCGACATACAGCACACACATAGGGAATGCTCTGATAGAGGACAGGACCCACTAGCCCTTTGGGGAGACAGAGGGAGAGTTTGCCAGCACACACCAAAACGCTATAATTATCCAGGGACAACCTTTATATAAGTGTTCCTCCCTTATAGCATTTTAATATATATACATATCGCCAAATCAGTGCCCCCCCTCTCTGTTTTAACCCTGTTTCTGTAGTGCAGTGCAGGGGAGAGCATGGGAGCCTTCCCACCAGCCTTTCTGTGAGGGAAAATGGCGCTGTGTGCTGAGGAGAATAGGCCCCGCCCCCTTTTCGGCGGGCTTCTTCTCCGGAGTTTTAGATATCTGGCAGGGGTTAAATACATCCATATAGCCTCAAGGGCTATATGTGATGTATTTTTCGCCATACAGGTATTATACATTGCTGCCCAGGGCGCCCCCCTCCAGCGCCCTGCACCCTCCGTGACCGCTGTGTGAAGTGTGCTGACAACAATGGCGCACAGCTGCAGTGCTGTGCGCTACCTGATGAAGACTGAGAGTCTTCTGCCGCCTGGTTCCGGACCTCTTCATCTTCAGCGTCTGCAAGGGGGGTCGGCGGCGCGGCTCCGGGACGAACCCCAGGGCGAGCCCTGTGTTCCGACTCCCTCTGGAGCTATGTCCAGTAGCCTAAGAATCCAATCCATCCTGCACGCAGGTGAGTTGAAAATCTCTCCCCTAAGTCCCTCGATGCAGTGAGCCTGTTGCCAGCAGGACTCACTGAAAATAAAGAACCTAAAAACTTTTTCTAAGTAACTCTTTAAGAGAGCCACCTAGATTGCACCCTTCTCGGCCGGGCACAAAAACCTAACTGAGGCTTGGAGGAGGGTCATAGGGGGAGGAGCCAGTACACACCATGTGATCCTAAAAGCTTGCTTTTGTGCCCTGTCTCCTGCGGAGCCGCTATTCCCCATGGTCCTGACGGAGTCCCCAGCATCCACTAGGACGTTAGAGAAACTACACTTATGTCGTTATCGTTCATTTTTAACCAGAAATCATCCAGTGTGTATGGGGGTGATATTGGTGAACGATGAACGATGCACGCTCCCGCACGTCGTTCAGTATTCACCAATACTGATCTGAAATGCAGCTCAACCCATCAATGTCGGACTGAGCTGCATGTTCTGGAATACCGGCGGTGATGTCACTGAATGTTATCGTTGAACGATAACGTTCAGTGTGTACGCACTATAACGTTGAACACTATATCATTCACCGATATAGTTATTCACTGCCGCCATTTAAACATCAGGTAGCGTGTGCCCGCCTTTAGAACACCAAACAATTTCAGTATGCATTAAGGCTACAGCCACACATACCCACAAGGAGACTGCACACAGGCACCCACACATGTGCGGCAGTCCCGTCGCCGCCAGATCCAACCGCTGCACGCCAGAAGACAGGACGGTGGGATTTCAATGAGAACACATACATTTCAATGTATGTGTTCACACAGTGCCACTGTGTGCTATCGAAGTCCCATGTGTCCCTGGGCAGATCCTGTTCTGCGGGATCCTCCCAGGCAAGCGGGTCCCATTCAGCGGGACCCGCTTGGCCGCTATGTGTGGCCTTAGCCTAATACACAGTGCCTACTTATACAATCTCCGCAAGTCACTATTACTCAACTCTGAAAAGTGTACAGCAGTAAAATGTCACCATATTAAGGGGTCTATTCATGAAGCAGTGAAAACTGTGGAGAAGTGAGCCAGTGGAGAAGAGCCAATCAGCACTGAAGTAACATTTATAATTTGCATAGAATAAAATTATACAGAGAAGCTGATTGGTTGCCATGGGCAACTTCTCCAGTGGCTCACTTCTCCACTCTTTTCACTGCTTCATGAATAAACCCCTAACTACCATATTAAGTAAAGTCAGCATAACTAGACAGTACAGTTGGTCACTGCTAGATGCATAAAGCAGAGAGGACGGTAAGAAAGCAGCTGTGGAGGCTAGAGAGCACCGGCTACAGCCGATGCATGGACGGTAAGGAAACAGCTGTACAAGCCAGGGTGTTAAGGCTGCAGCCGCTGTATAGAATGTAGAACGCGCAGCTATACTGCGGCATGTACCTGCTGGTAGTTGTCAGTAACGGATGGAACATAGACGGCTGCAGCTGTACAGGACCGGAAGCGGGATAGATGGAATCAAGCTTCAAACCGTTTCCCCGCCTCAGCTATGCACCCGCCTACCCCGCTCTCCACCAATTGCTGCTGGGCGTCTCTGTGCTGATGTCAGGAGAATGACCCTGTCACCCCTATCACCAGGCAACCGAGGAAACACAGGAAGTCGCTGCCGGAGCGGTTCTAATGCTCGCTCCTGCTGCCCTGCCCCTGGACTTTTACTGCTAGAGTGCGCGTTATTGCTGTCAGTTGGATGAGGAAAGAGGGATCGGCTTTATGCAGCCGGGGAGATTTTTGTTCAATTAATCTTTCTTGTGACGCTTTGGCATTGGTTTCATTTATTTGATTATTTTACTATTTGAGTATTCAGTTGATGGTTTGTGTAATAAAATTCACAGTATATGTTGTGAGGGTGGGCGTCGGCCATCGATGGTAAGCCACCGATACCTGGTATGGGTGAAATAACCGGCATCCCATATGAAGTTTGTGTCCTGGCTCCTGAATCAAACAACACTGAGACTGTCTGTTGACTGTAATAACGCTAAAGGCTGGGTCTATTCATGAAGCAGCGAAAACTGTGGAGAAGTGAGCCAGTGGAGAAGGTTCACTGAAGTAACATTTAGAATTTGCATAGTATAAAATTATACAGCGCAGCTGATTGGTTGCCATGGGCAACTTCTTCACTCTTTTCACTGTTTCATGAATAAACCCCAGTGATCCATGAATAATTACCAGGAGTGCCGCACTTAGGAGGTCATTCCGAGTTGTTCGCTCGTTGCCGATTTTCGCTATACTGCGATTAGTCGCTTACAGCGCATGTGCAAGGTTCGCAGAGCGCATGCGCTTAGTTATTTTACACAAAAGTTAGGTATTCTACTCACGGCATAACAAAGCTTTTTCATCACTGTGCTGATCGTAGTGTGATTGACAGGAAGTGGGTGTTTCTGGGCGGAAACTGGCCGTTTTATGGGAGTGTGCGGAAAAACGCAGGCGTTCGAGTTGCAAAACGCAGGAGTGGCTGGAGAAACGGGGGAGTGGTTGGGCAAAGGCTGGGTGTGTTTGTGACGTCAAACCAGGAACGAAAAGGACTGAGCTGGTCGCAATGGCTGAGTAAGTCTGGAGCTACTCAGAAACTGCTAAGAAATTTCTATTCGCAATTCTGCTAATCTTTCGTTCGCAATTCTGCTAAGCTAAGATACACTCCCAGAGGGCAGCGGCTTAGCGTGTGCAATGCTGCTAAAAGCAGCTAGCGAGCGAACAACTCGGAATCACCCCCCTAGTCTATACTATGTTGTATGGCAATGTATGAACACCACAGTATCTCCAACAATTGTGGGTTGGTGGCTCAGATGGTGGATGGTTGGTGGTTCATATGACACAGAGGCCCACAGGTGAATGAGGGCTCTCACGGGTACATTTACTGAGGTGGGAGGTTTTTTTAGAACTGATGATGTTGCTCAAAATAACATTTCCAGGGTCAGGTATGATAATACACATTGCCAGGCATCTTAAAGACACATTATACATAGACAAACAGAAATGCACATAAATAACACAAGTAAAACACACATATAATTCCATATATAATAGAAATACCAATTGCATAAAAGTAAAAGAGGAATTGGTCAAAGGAACCGTTTAGGCCCTGAGGTTGTAACGTATCTAATTCATATATCCAGCACATTTCCGCCCTGGCATAGCTGTGGATATATGACTCCAGTCCAATCCCCCTTTATTTGATCGATAACCTTAAAACTCAAGATACTATTCATGGAACAAGCATGCTCTTGTTTAAAATGCGCCGACATACAATGATTTTCAACCCCTTTATTCTTTAAATGCTCACCCAGCCTTACTTTACATGATCTGCTTGTCCGACCTACATATTGAGCCATGCATTTGCACTGTATCAAATGAACAACTTTGTATCTGTTGCATGTAACAAACGGATTAATATTATACACTTTCTTAGTGGAATTGGATAGAGATGTTTCCATTTTATTCCCTCCTTGCTTTTACAGTTCCTGCAGCCAATACATAGGCAGCACCTGTAAAAGTTTTTGATTGTGTTCTAGTTCCCATAGTTGGTGTAACTACACTTTTATATAAAATGTTTTTAAGGCTGGGAGCTTGTTTATATGTCACTGTTGACTTATCCAAAAGTGTATTTAAAAAAAAAAACATTCAATTGGATCAGTTTGTAAAATAATCCAATGCTTGTTCAATATATTTTTGATTTTCTTATAATCCCCATTAAAAGTGGTCTCAAATGAGCAGGAAGAATCCTTCTGTTGTTTTTTATTTATTTCCTACAGAAGGCTGTCCCATTCAATTCTGTTTACATCCAATAAAACTGTTTTGTAAACGTCGGTTTACGTACAGGACTTAAGGCCCATACACACTTGACGATAAAATGAACAATGTCGTTCATTTCAGCCCTCATGAACGACGTCGTTCATTATATCGTCAAGTGTGTATGCATCCAACGACCAACGATGCGCGGCCCCGCGGGACGTTAACGTCCATCGTTCATCTGTGGAGCATGTATGCTCAATTTCCACTATGGTCGTTACCGACCAGAGACGACGTTGAATGTGTATGGTGTAAAAGACCAACGACCAACGACCAAGCCACTGTTCACCAGCTCATTATTTTAATAAACTGTTCAGCTTGGATGCTTTAACGATGAATGGTCTATGGTCTTTGGTCTTTCGTCTTTGGTCTTTCATCTTTCGTCTTTGGTCTTTCATCTTTCGTCTTTGGTCTTTCATCTTTCGTCTTTGGTCGTTGGTAGTGTGTTTGCTCATGTGGTTTGCTCAGCTGTTCAAGGGAAGTTCAAGGGAAGTCGTTAACGACGTGTGCATCGTCAAGTGTGTATGGGCCTTCAGGGTGTGTACACACAGTGAGATTTTTTCTTCCGATTCTGACTATATAGTCAGAATCGGAAGAAAAGTTAGTGCAGATCGCAAGATGACAGTCACCTTGCGATCCCGATTCGATGCCGATGCGTGGTCCCGCGCGGTCGGCATCGAAAGAAAAAATAGACTGTGCAGGCAAGTCAATTTTGGCTATCTCTATAGAAGAGATAGTCAAAATCGGGACTTAGCCAAAATCGCACATAGCAAGTATCGCAAGCACACTCATTATGTGCTTGCGATACTGACTAAGTGCCGACCCGGCCCCTGTCGCATGGTGAGAATCGGGCATAGCCCGAATCTCACCGTGTGTACACACCCTTAAAGCAACGCTTTAAAAAGACATTCAATACACTTTAAATGGAGCCGCTGCGGCCGCTGTACTCAATCCTTAGCCTACGTACTTTTTACACCATTAGCGTACAAACGCCCCGTACCGTGTACGTACTTTGCGTACAAACGCCACGCTGGCCGTACAAAGTACACCCAGTGCGTACACACACAAAGATACACTGTGAGCACTTAGCAGCTGCACGTGTGGCTGAAATACACTTATTACCTTAGCAGGGAAAGGAGACACGACACCAGATTGTATTTAAAATGCCGGGTTCCGACACACCAACATATAATTACTGAAAGGGGGTTACAATAACAATACATTAAAATACAATAGAATAATGGCTACAATCAATGGTACATATGTTTTGGTTTCACCTGCGCTTCCCAGTCTGGTCCTCAGTCATCAAGGCAGATGACCCTCAGAGTCTGTGTCTGACCGGGCATGCAGCTGGCTCTTTTATACAATAGTCCAAAACCTAACACAATGGATACTGTAATCTCTTTGTCCATTGGACACAGGGATGGTCATTTACAGTACGGGAGAGGTCATAGGTTGGTTTGAATAGGTGGGCGATGTCTGTTCCAGTACACTTGCAGGTGGTCTCCTCTGGGTTCCCGCCGCATACCAAATGTACAGTGAATAATATTTATATTCTGCTCCTGCACATAACTATTCACAAGAATGTGCGATCTTCTGCAAACCAACACCGGAATATTGCCCTTAATATACCCTACAGCTGGATACCGAACACCACCTTATAACCTAGTTCTGTCCCCTCCTATCCTGTAAAGGTGAATCCCTTTGTTCTGATACCATTTAAACTGTTGTAACTTGCTGGTGTGGTGCAGGGAGACTATGTGTACATTGTGCACTATTTGGATTAAATATGTCATGTGTTTTTATGGCTTTTCTATGCGATCACAAACTCTACCGTAATTACCCATACCACGCGCTAATATGCAGGACCGCGGGAGCGACCATATGCAAATTGCGAATATGTGCACGCATGGCAGAACAAGTACGTGCATGGAGGCCATCTGTGTGTAGTTTGTACGTGATGTGTGTACTGCAATATTTTTCGACTTCGACAATCCACCCTTTGGCAGTCACCAATAACTGCCACTAACTAATCAATAAACAGAAAAATATCTATACAATGTATACAGAAACTTGGATGATCGGGGAAGAGTTGTAGGTGGGAAATGTATGACCTAGTGGGATAGTAAAAAGCATGTATGTATGAATCAATGTCTGAGGGGCATGTATCATCGTGCCGTATATATTCTAAATAAGCTTCGAGGTATTGCGAAGTATACATTAAATCCTTCTTATCCTGTATTAGGGGTCTGTAAATGGGCCAACAAACACTACTGAGCTCTTTTCGGCTTTTTGTTTCAACAAATGGGGTGCACATTTAGTTGATGATACATGGAGGGGGGAACATACGTGAGTGCTAGTATATGTGGATATCACCTGTCGACTATGTGTGCCATTAACTGGAGGTTGCAGAGATGAAGATAAGACACATATATATAAAAATACATTCACACAAACATTTTGGGTAGGGCTGACGTCTTTTCCGGTTGGATGTATCTGGGCAGAGGGGGAGACAAAGAAAAAAACGGGTGAAAGAAACAGGCCATGAAATTCATTTGCAATCCTTATCATAACTATGTCTCTATGGATGGATCATAAATTAAATCTGCTGCTATTACAGCGCCCTCGCTCCTTAGACTCATCAAATTTGTGCCGTGCTTGCGCCGCATTCGAATTTGAACACACCTAAATATCAAACCAATAATTATGATGACTCCCATGATACAAAGGAGAAACTTCCCCACACTCATAATGACATTTTGAGCCCACTCTCCTAAACCTGAGAACCATTTGCGTGGGTTCAACCATGAGACCCAGCCAGTCAGTTCATTACCCATGGTCGCTAAGGTAAGGTTGTGCTTCCTCCTAAACTCCTACTTCAGCATCTCGTCCATCTTCTGATCAATGATCTCCGTGGGGTCGTCAGTGCTGTTCATAATATACGTACAGCATTTCACACCATATTGAGTTGCCAGAGTAACACAGTACCCACCTGTCACGGCTGTGACGTAATTAAGGACCATTGATATTATCTATCAAGTTCGCTAGCGCATGGATATACCTATAATTTATAGTTCCTCTGGCAGTACGGGTGATGTCTAATGCGAGAAGGAACTGAATCCCGGTGGATTTGTGGATCAAATCAGAGGCTGCGTGCTCTGCCCTATCTATGAGGTGTCTCTTGATGTGTTCATAGTGAGTATGAGTATAAGGAGCCTGAGCACTGCGGTGAACGTCTTTCATTTTATCATGGGTTATGGTCATGACCTCCGGTAGTACTCTCCTTATATAACACAATCTCTCTGAGCTCGGGGCAAGCCACTTGTACGCTTTCCTCCCACATATGAAATAGGCATCATCTGGGAAAACATAGGGGACAAAATGTAACATCACCATATTGCAAACTTTCCAAGTAAAGAAACCAATCCCTAGTTCTCCCATTTGCTCAATACAAGTATCGGGCTGGATGATATGGGCACAATACCCTGACGATATTTTTCCAACCCACATGGTCTTGCTTCCACGTATATACCTATACCAAAAATACCTCCCACTGTTGGCTATTTGGCGTACAAGTTCAGAGTCTATGGGTATCCTATCAGCTCTGTGTGAAAAGGTCATTGTCTGGTTATTCCACGTCACTTCCCAATTTCCTGGTTTTCGGTATTTGGAAACATTAAAACACAATAAGGACCTGTCTACATGATACTGGTGGAGCTTCAGGCTAGGGGGCCTAGAGATATTGAATTTCTTGTCCACCGGTCTCCCACCCCGTAATTTGAGTACCTCATCTATTGCTAAAGGGTATGGTACTAATCCTGACTTACTCTGACCTTGAGGTACCTGTGAGCACACCCAGCATTCTGTCTGGTTTAAGACCTTACCCACTAGTGAGTGGTAATCACTCAATGGATGGTGGTCCATGTCGATATTAAGGTTGGACTGACATCGCTGGATCCACACATCCTCGACTATATTCTCACAATTCCTACAAATACAATATTCATCAGACAATAACCCTTCACAGTGCCTCCGAGCTCCATGACTACCAGAGCACTTACTGATACCAGCCTTTACTCGAGTGATGTGCTGCTCCGGAGATCCTACAAATTCGTACTTGCCATCAGAACCCATTCCAGATCCCCGCTCGACCTCTCTGGGACCCTCACCAAAGCAAATTGTCCTGATCAAAAACAGAATTACTAGTAAAACCCAAAACGCAGTCTCTTGTGATAGATCCATTTCATTAGGGGAAAGAAGGAAAATAATAATAAGAAAAAGGCAGAAAAATGCAGGGGGGGGGGGGGGGAAATTGTGCGACAACCGTCCTAGATCTTGTTGCTCTCCGTACTCAGATGCCTTTCAACAGTCCTGCCTCTCAACTTTCCCAGAACAAACACTCCAGTGATATGAGGTTCTCCACACCCTGCTCTTTGTCACGAGTTCTCTCCGGGTCAGCAACCTTCTTGCAGTGGGACAAGTGGACCCAAGTCTCTCTTTCGGCAACCTTTAGTGCTGTTGTGCTGGTTAACAAGACTTGGTATGGTCCTTCCCACCTGTCTATGAGGCAACCTGAGCGTAAGAAATTTTGAATCATCACAGTATCCCCAGGCTCAATGTCATGACAATTACTGTTCGGTAGGTCAGGAATCACCTGCTTTAAATTTCTTTGTTGCTTTCTCAGCTGCTGGCTCATCCCAACCAAATATTTCACAGTCACTTCATTATTGCATTTCAAATCATCCTGGGGGTCTAACATTACATGAGGTTGTCGACCAAAAAGAATTTCAAAGGGTGATAAGTTAAGTGGAGACCTGGGAGTGGTTCTGATGCTGTACAACACTAGTGGCAAAGCTTCTGGCCACAACAATCCAGTTTCAGCCATTACTTTGCTCAGCTTGTTCTTAATAGTGCTGTTCACTCTCTCTCTACCTTTGCACTCGCCTGTGGCCGGTACGGAGTATGCAGCTTGTTATTAATTCCCATCAGTTTGCACATGACCTGGAAGACTTCACCTGTTAAATGGGTACCCCTGTCACTTTCAATCATTCTAGGGATACCATATTTACACACAAATTCCTGCACAATTTTCTTTGCAGTGAACGTAGCAGTATTTGTGGCAGCAGGGAACGCTTCTACCCAATTGGAAAATACATCAATACAAACTAGCACATATTTCAAATTCCTACAGAGTGGTAACTGTATGAAATTGATTTGTATTACCTGAAAAGGTCCGTCTGTAGGAGGGTATGGGATGGCTCTGTTGGTATTGTCTTTCCAATATTCTTCCTCAAGCAAGTAAAACATGTCATTGCTCTCTTACCTGCATGAGAAGAGAATCCTGGCGCACACCAGTAGGCTCTTACCAACTTGCACATACCCTCTTTGCCCAGATGAGTCAGACCATGTGCCACCTCAGCTAGACTTGGAAGATATGCTCTGGGGGCCACTGGCTTACCGTGTCCACCTGTCCAAAGTCCTGAGGACTCCTGGCCATATCTCTTTGACCTCCAGACTGCCTTTTCCTGTAGGGAACACACATTTTGCATTTCAATTAGCTGTTGTGTGTTGACCATGTTAAATGTCATCAGTGGTGTGATGTTTGTGTGTATGGTGGTGCTTGTTGCTGATTTAGCAGCTTCGTCTGCCCGGCTGTTACCAAGTGAAATTGGGTCTTGGTTGTAAGTGTGTGCTTTGCACTTGATAACAGCCACTCTGTCTGGTTCCTGTATTGCTGTCAAAAGCCTTTTGATGTGGGACGCATGCGCTACAGGTGTGCCAGCTGCCGTCATGAAATTTCTGAGGCGCCATAGGGCCCCAAAATCATGCACCACTCCAAAGGCGTACCTAGAATCTGTGTATATATTAGCTGACTTGCCCTTGGCCAATTCACACACTTTGGTTAGGGCAACCAACTCAGCAACTTGTGCTGAGTGCGGTGGGCCAAGGGGTTCAGCTTCTATGATACCTTTGTTATCTACAACTGCATATCCAGTGCACAAGTCTCCCAATTCTGTCTGTCTGTGGCAACTACCGTCAGTGTAGAAGGTAAAGTCTACTCATTCTAGTGGGTTGTCACTGATGTCAGGTCTCGCTGTAAAAGTTTGATTCAGGTATTCCATACAATCATGCGTATCAGTGTCTGCACTAAATCCTCCTTCACCATCATTCTCATCCTCCACCCTTTGTGCCTGTCCAGGCATACTTGGCAAGTAAGTTGCAGGATTTAGTGAGCTGCATCTCTTAATGGTGATGTTTACCGGAGCCATCAGTGATAATTCCCACTTTGTAAACCGAGCAGATGAGATATGTCTGGTTTGGGTGGAGTTTAGTAAGGCAGATACTGCATGAGGTGTATGAATGGTCAGGTCGTGTCCTAACACTATGTCCTCGCCTTTACTTACCAGCAAAGCTATCGCTGCAACACTTCGCAAGCAAGTGGGGAGAGACCGCGCTACAGTGTCCAGCTGTGCACTGTAGTAAGCTACCGGTCTGCTGGCATCACCATGTCTCTGAGTTAAGACACCTGCCACGCACCCAGCACTTTCAGTACCGTACAATTCAAAGGGCTTCTCATAATCTGGCATACCTAATGCAGGTGCCTGTGATATACACTGTCTGAGTCTCTCAAATGCCAGTTCAGACTCATCTGTGTGAGAGATCCGTTCCGGTTTGTTCGAAGAGACCATTTCTTGCAAGGGTAAAGCCAGTATAGAGAACCCTGGAATCCAGTTTCGACAGTACCCACACATTCCAAGGAACGTACGGATCTGTTGCTGAGTTTGGGACAGAGTCATGTTGCGAATCACCTGTATTCTATCAGCGGTGAGGTTTTTTTTTTTTTTTTTTTTAAATTGTTTATTTTAATTTTCAGGTTACATATATCACAGCAGCTCCCCACCACACATGGGGTGAGCTGCTTCGTGTATCAATATACTACCAGAAGTAGAGATATAACCGTAATACAAAGAACATGCGGTTCCCAACATGCAAAAAAATAAAAAAAAAAAAAAAAAGTAAAATAAGAGCCCTTAACCCAGCATTTGTTAGAACGAGAAACAGCAATGAATTATGCGTCAGGGTGAACAGAGGCTATTCAGTCTTATGGGAACCGGAAATTAGACTCATAACTATAGCAAAATAAAGAAAAAGACTAAGGAGAAAGAGAGCATAAAGAGAGAGAAGGGGAGACGGGGAAAGATGGGGAGGGAATAGAATAGGGGGGTGAAGAGACAGGGTTGGAGGCACCTCCGGCGCGCCCCCCGCATTCCGCTGATCTCGTACCGGGCGCTAGTACAAAAAGGGAGAGTGTTACTTGAGGGACACGAAGAGGACAAATTAAGGGTAAGCCTGTATCTACTCGTCAGGTAAGGAGATTGCAGAGATCATAGTAGGAGAGCCATCGAGCCTCCAGGGGATCTTGCTCCACCTGCGGGAGCCTGAGAGTCGAACCATAGTTCCCAACTCAGGAGAGACTGGAAAGATCTATTATGAAGGTATGCAGTGATTTTTTCCATGCTTGTGAGGTACCATACTTTGTTGATGACCTGTTTAATAGGGGGGGGCTCCCTCTGTTTCCATTGGAGGGCAATTGAGCACCTAGCCGCGTTTAGAATCTGTGTCAGTAGTTTACCGGAGTTTGGAGGTGCGTTGGCAATGGGGAGGCCTAGCAGGAAGGACCAAGGGTCTTTTTTCACCTGGGTCTTGAGTACTGCGCTTAGCAGGCGTGCGACTGCGTCCCAAAATAGCATGATTTTAGGGCACGTCCACCATATGTGGAGGAAAGAGCCATGACCGCCGCAATCTCTCCAGCACATGGGCGATGAGGAGGAAAACATTTTGTGGAGTCTAGAGGGGACAAAATACCACCTGTATAAGATTTTATATGCGTTTTCCTTTACTAGGGTTGAGATCGAGGACTTCGCGGCCGCGGTGAAGACGTCCGACCAGTCATAGTCATCGGGCATCGGACCTAGGTCCTGCTCCCATTGGAGTATGAAAGCCGGGGTCGTCGTCTGGCCCCATGTATGGAGAAGGGAATACAGTAGGGAGATGATTCCTCGAGCGAGCGGTTTGTGATAGCAGTAGGACTCCAGAGTGGTGAGAGGCTGGAGCGGGGACGAGTTCGATAGAGAGGTGACAAAGTGTCTTAACTGGAAATAGGTAAAAGGATTCGCCTCCGGGAAGTCAAATTTCGACATGATATCCGGTAAAGGTGCACAGGCACCCTCAGAGAGCACATCCAGAACAAAGCGGATATTCCGTTCCAACCATGGACGCGAGCGGGTCAGAGACTGACCCGGGGCGAAAGAAGGATTGTCCCACAAGGGGGTAAGCACCGAGGGATATGATAGCAGGTGAAAGCGACGCGTGCAGTAGTCCCAGATCTGGCAAGTGAATTCCAGCACCGGGTGCAGTTGTAGATGAGGAGATCTAGTTCTAGGAGGGGATAAGAGTAGGGACGACAAAGATGGAATGTGACTAAGCGCTGTCTCCAGCTGGAGCCAGCGTATGGACTGCGTAGGGGCGAACCAGGTCACTGCTTGGCTGAGATGGGTGGCCAAATAGTAAAGACGGATGTCTGGGAAGCCTCTTCCTCCATCTTGCACTGGTTTGCGCAAAGTGGAGAAACCTATCCTAGGAACCTTGTTTCTCCACACAAAGCGGAGCAACCATGAGTGGACTTGTGCTAAAACTGAGTCCGGAACTTTCACTGGCAGCGTCTGGAACAAATAAAGTAGGCGGGGGACAATGTTCATTTTCAGAGCTACGATACGACCCAGCCAGGAGATAATTAGTGATTGCCATTTATGGAGGTCGGCTTTAAGGTTTTTAAGCAATGGCGAGAAGTTTTCCTTATATAAGTCTCCGTATCGGCGCGTAATAAAGATCCCCAGGTAACGGATTTTAGAAGCGCACCAGGAGAATTTAAAGTTGTTTTTCATGTGGGACAGTCGGGGAGGGGGGATGTGGAAGGGGAGAGCTTCCGTTTTGGACCAATTAACTTTGTAACCCGAAACATGGCCATATTCAGACAGGAGGTCAAAAAGGTTCGGCACTGAGGTGTGCGGCGAGGAAAGCGATAGGAGGACATCATCTGCGAACAGAGAAATCTTGTAATCAGAGCCCCCCACCTCCAGCCCACCAATATCGGGCGAGGCTCGTATGCGGGCTGCTAATGGCTCTATTACTAAAGCAAAGATCAGAGGCGAGAGTGGGCAGCCCTGTCTGGTACCGTTGGAGATGTCCAGAGGGTCCGACTGCACTCCATTCACAGATACTCTGGCGGAAGGGTTCGAGTACAAGGCCTGAATTCCCGTGAGAAATTCCCCCTGAAAGCCAAAATGAGCAAGAGTTTCGAACAAAAAGGGCCAGCCTATCCTGTCAAATGCTTTCTCCGCGTCCAGAGAAAGCAAAAGAGCAGGAGTGTGTGTGAGGTTAATGTGGTGAGCAAGGCTAACAACGCGCCTCGTGTTGTCTCGGGCTTGGCGGCCGGGGATAAATCCCACCTGATCGTTATGGACGAGGTGGGGTAAGACACTATTCAATCGGAGGGCTAGGATTTTTGCGTATATCTTGATATCCGAGTTAAGTAGCGAAATAGGTCTATAGTTAGCGCAGTTAGATGCGTCTTTGCCGTCCTTGGGAATTACTATAATCTTAGCCTCCAGAGCCGATTTGGAGAATGGAGCTCCCTGTAAAACGGCGTTGAAGAGGGATGAAAGGTGGGGCGCAAGCTGGGGGAGAAAAGTCTTGTAATAGGCAGCCGTAAAGCCGTCTGGGCCAGGCGCCTTGGTAAGTTTTAGGGACTTAACCACGGTGGCAATTTCTTCGTCGGAGATCTTTGAGTTTAATTCTGCAGCAGCCGATGAGCTCAGACAAGGCAGTTGGCAGTGGGATAGGAAGGTACGAATAGCCCCAAGAAAGTCCGGTCTCGTTTGAGTGGGCCCATGTGCGTTGTACAACTTTTTGTAGAAGCGAGAGAAAGTTTCAGTGATACGTTTGGGATCAGCTGTTTTCTTGCCAGGAGAAGACTGGATAGATAAAACGTTGTTCCTTGCAAGCTTCGCCCGAAGCCTGGAGGCTAGTAGTCGATCAGCTTTATCTCCTTTTTCGTAAAAGGACTGATTAAGCCATTTCAGGCTGGTTTCTACCTTCGCCGTCAGGAGCATGTTTAGTTCCCCCCTGGCCGTGGACAAGGATGAGAGATCTGCTTCGGACCCTGTTTTTTTATGTTTCAGTGAGAGGGAAGCGACCAAGTCCGAGAGCTCCCGGATGCGTTTGGATCTGGTCCTCTTATTATAAGAGGAGGTACTGATCAAACATCCACGTATTACCGCCTTGTGGGCGTCCCACAATAACATAGGAGAAACAGACGGGGATGTGTTTGTCTCAAAGTAATGGGAGATTTCGGCGGCTATGTGGGCTTTCGTTTGGGGATTGAGAAGGAGTCTGTCATTCAGTCTCCACACAGGGTGGCGAACGGGAGGATGCGGACCCGGGATGTCCACAGTAGCCGGGCCGTGGTCTGACCACGTGCTAGGGTGGATGGAGGTGTCAAGGATACATTGAGCAGGTTCCGAGCTTAGAAATATCATGTCCAGTCTTGTGTAAACATCATACATGGGGGAATAGTATGTGTAATCCTTAGCATTTGGCTCTTTCACTCTCCAAGTATCAAAGAGAAGGTGTCGTGATAGCAGGAGATTCAAAGCAGCTGCATTGCGCGAGTGAGAGGAGCGCATTGATCTGGGCAGAGGTTTAGATCTGTCCAGGGTGCTATCCATAGTGACATTAAAGTCCCCTCCCAAAACCACGTTACCGCGTCTGTGCAGGGCTAAGAGGCTATTTAGGGAGTGGAAGAAAGGGGCCTGGAGCTGATTTGGAGCATATACATTCAGGAATGTATAGGGGGATCCGTTCAACAACCCCACTAGCAGCAGGTATCTACCTTCAGGGTCCCTCCATATGTCAGAGGGGGTGAAATCTAGGTGGCTAGCAAAGAGTATAGCGACCCCCTTTTTCTTGCGTATGGGGTCGCAAGCATGGAAAGTGTGTGGGAAGGATTTTGACCTAAGTTCTGGATGTGATTTACCCGAGAAGTGGGTCTCTTGCAGAAATACGATGTCGCCTTTAAGTTGTTTAAGGGACTGAAATAGGAGGGAACGTTTACGTGGGCTATTCAAACCCTTCGTGTTCAGAGTAACTATTCTAAGAACCATGGTATAGGAGTGGAGCGCTATTCATGCGGGAGCGCACCAGCGGAACCCCAGGGGAGATAGGGGAAAGGAAAGGGGAGGAGACCAGAGAAAGAGGAGGAGAAAGAGTAAGAGAACAGAGGAAGAACAGGCATAGGTTAGTATCAGTAACTAGAAGACAGAGAAAGTCCATTCTCATTAGTCGGACCCAAGGAAGAAATAGACCAGCAGGTCTAGTTCGTCCGACGTCGACCTCGGAGGTCGAGTGGGGGGTGGGTGAGCCCAGTCGATCGGAGAGGAGACCGGGTCCCGTGTGTGAACAAAATCGATTTAAGTGTACATATTTGCAGTTAGTAGGCTAAAGGAGCTAACGGGGAAGGGAAGAGGGGGGGGAGGGAGGAGAGCATACTTAAAGGAACTGAGGTTAAACATGTCATGGCGATTGCATAGCAACAGTAGTAACACTAGGACTAGTTTGAAATAAGAAAAGAAGGCGAGGTCCAGTCGGGCCGCCCGGGACAGGAGCCCACGCGGTCAGCCGCGAAGAGCCCCTGCCCCGAGGGCCCGAGAAGGCCCACCCACCATATATTCAACAAGACAACAAACGGTAAACAACAGTTATATAGAGGGGCCCGCACCACACGGAAATCCCGGTGAAGCGCAACGAGCCCCCCTGGGGTCTGCTAAGAACCCGTGTAGGCATCAAGTTCCTGTAAGGCCATCAACACATGCTGAATCAAGTGTCTGAAGAGGCATGGGTAGCCGGTCCGACGGTGTTCCAACTTGGGGAAGGGGCTGCGGGGGGAGGGGAGGTGTTGACTGGGAGAGAGCGCTGAGATGCGGCTGGAGGGCCGGAGATGTTCAATTGATGGAGTAGTTGTAGGGCCTCGTCAGGGGACCTGGCAGAGAGGAATTTGCCGTCTGCTCTGACCTGGAGGGCAAAGGGAAATCCCCATCTATATCTGACGTTGTTGTCTCTCAGGGTTTTGGTTATGTCCTTTAGTTCCCTTCTTCTATTTAGCGTAACCGGTGACAGGTCCTGGAAGATCGAAAGGTTGGACCCTTCGAAAGAGGTGGTCGGTGACCTCCGGGCTTTGGCGTAGATTTGGTCTTTAACAGCAAAGTAGTGAAAACGTAGAATCACATCCCTTGGTGTTTTAGCGTCTTGAGATCTAGGGCGCAGAGCTCTGTGGGCCCTATCTAGGAGTAGCATGTCATCCGGGATGGAGGGGGCAAGTGAGCGGAAGAGGCGGAGCAGGTAATCCATGAGGTGGGTTTGTTCAACCGTCTCGGGGACGTTACGGATTCGAAGATTGTTCCGACGACCTCTGTTGTCTAAATCTTCTTGCTTATCCGCTAGTAGCATGACATCTGTACGCATTTGCGTCACCTCCTGTTCCGATTCTTGTTGGAAGGCGATGAGCTCCTCTTGTTTTCTTTCAATGGCATCAACTCTGGAGCCCAGGCTGTCAACATCAGTTTTCAGACCAGAGATAGCCTCCTGCACCTCCGCACGAATTGATTTTTTAATATTGCGCATTTCGGACAGAAGAAGGGCGACGTCTGCTTTTGTGGCGGGGGTAGAGGAAGAGTCATCCTCTGAGTCACGATCAGAGGTGGGTGGAGGTGAGGATGATTTCCGGGTGGAGGATGGCGTAGAATTCTTGAAGTAGCCCACCAGGTTATGGGCGTTCGTCTTTTTCCCCCCTTTAGGCATAGTGGTGGTGAGAGGTGAAGTAGGTTGGTAGTCAACACCTGGGCAGGTATGGGGGAGCTCCTATAGCATTAGAATCACACACGGGATCGGGTGCATAACTTAGTGAGATCACATGGTAGGCGGTTCACAGAGGATGGCCCGGCAGGTCCGGCCGGGTGCGCTAAAACGTGTAGGTGCACCTCTAAGCCCCAACCAATTTGGGATCTTCTGATGGCTGAGGTTTCTATTAGGGTCACCCTATGCACCGCAGCCGTTGTATGTGTGGGTGTAAGAGGTAGCGCCTTGAGGGTGCCCCGGGTGGCACCGGTATTTATATGCCCACTGTTATTTATCAGATCCCTGCTTGGGTGCAGCGTCACCTTCAATAGTGATTATTTATTATTTATTTAGGGGGGGAAGAAGCGTGTGCAGGGAAATATGTTTCCCCTGCAGCTGTGCAGTGAGTTACCCCGTTGTTTTGCTGCGTAAGGCTATGCAGGTGGCCCAATTCTGTGGGAGCTCAATTCGAGCGTGGTATAGTGAGTCAGGACCACACAGTTGGTATGAGCAGCTTATCCCTGTGTGAGCTCGGTCAGAGGATGTACTGAGGGGGAGAGAGTATGCTCGTGTGTTCTACCAGCAGCAGTGCAGTGAGCTTTACAGCTGTTTGATGTAAGGCTGTTTAGAGATATTCACTCCCAGGGGTACCCAGCAGGCATCCCGGGGGTCAGTGGGAGCCACTATGCTGCGCACTGCACAGCCCGGTTATCTGCAGGAGATCCAGGCGAGAGCTGAGATCCCTCCAAGATGGCCGCCGGGCGTCTCTCAGCTCCGCCAAGCAGCACGGACTGAATCAAAGGGAGCAGGGAGGCCTCCACGAGGGAGTGCTGCGGCGTGCTGGGCACCTGGGAGTGAAGGTAAGGAGCCTGATCCGCGGGTCCCGGCTTGTGGGAAGCTGCTAAGCCGCTATCCGCGGTCTGCTTCCCGATTCACGCCCGGCAGCAGCAGGTGGGTCGTGAGGGGTAGGGGCAGCGATGTGATAGGGGAAGGCTCCCCGATGCTGCGCCGGAGTGAACCCGCGAGGTGGGACTCACCCGCCGTACGGAGCCGCCGCCGTCCGCACTCCTCGATCCAGAGATCAGCTGTTCGTTCACTGGAGGTCACAGGCTCTGGGGAAACCGCCGGTCACCGCTCCGGAGTATTTGTGTCCTCGCCTAGTTTCCTCCTTCAGTCGGCCACGTCTCCGGGCTGGTGGGGGGGGGGGGGTAGTCCCACTTCGGTCCCCGGCTTCTTGTGGAGGGGAAGGCCGCAGCCTGCAGGAGCCCTGAAAAGGGCACCCCGGCTCTGCAGTCCAGACCCTCCAGTCCCAGGTGTAATAGGGAGAAGGTACACTGCGTTGTGGTCGTGTGTAAGCTCCCAAATCACTATTTGAAGGTAATAAAAGAGCAGGGCCAGCAGGAGCTCATAGAATTCACCTCCTCACAGCTCACAGGCCAGGCCACGCCCCCAGCGGTGAGGTTTTTAAGTAATTGAATCAAACAATGTCCCAAATATTTTACCCTGGTCTGGAACAACTGCAATTTATCCTTTGAAACCTTGTGTCCTGTATGGGAAAGATGAAACAGAAGCTGTTTTGTGTCTTTCAAGGACGATTCGAGTGAGTCAGAACACAACTATAAGTCATTAACATACTGTATTAGTACTGATCCACTCTCAGGTTGAAAGGATTGTAAACAGTCATGCAAGGCCTGGGAGAAAATACTCGGGCTGTCAATGAAACCTTGGGGGAGATGAGTCCAGGTGTACTGTACTCCCCTTTATGTAAAAGCAAAAAGGTATTGGCTGTCAGGGTGAAGAGGGACAGAAAAGAAAGCAGAACAGAGGTCAATGACAGTGAAGAATTTTGCAGTAGAGGGAATTTGCATGAGGATGACAGCTGGATTGGCCACTGCGGTGAATTGGCTCTCAACTATCTTGTTTATCCCCCTTAGAACCTGCACTAGCCTGTAACCCCTCCGCCCACTTTTTTTCACAGGGAAGATGGGACTATTGGCGGTGCTGGACGTCCTGAATAGGATGCCCTGCTGTAACAGCCGCTCTATGACAGGGTACACTCCTAGCTCTACCTCTGGCTTCAGAGGATACTGAGGGATTTTTGGAGCTATCCTACCATCTTTTACTTGTACTGCTACTGGAGCTACATTCGCCATCAATCCAGTGTCCTGTCCATCTTTGGTCCAAAGGGAACCCGGTATTTGTGAGATCATTTCCTCTACCTTTGATGGACACTTGTCTATAACAGTAGAATGTGACATTAGCCTTTGAGGGGTGTCTAGTATATCTTGTACTTCTTGAGCATGGTTCTCAGGTATATCTAAAAAGACACCCTCAGGAGTACAGTATATGACACACCGCATTTTACACAATAGATCTCTGCCGAGTAGATTAGTCGGAGCCGATGCAGCCAGCAGAAAAGAATGTTTGGTTTGCAAGGGCCCTATCGTAATCTCTGCAGGTCTACTCAAAGGGTATTGTTGCACCATTCCTGTTACTCCCATTGCCAAAATCATTTTTCCCATGGCCTTTACACCTGATGTGGAATTCAACACTGACCTGGCCGCCCCTGTATCTACAAGGAAAGGTAATGGTACACCAGCTACATCAACCGTGACCTCAGGTTCACTACCAAGGCTAGCAATCAACTTCACTGGCTGCAGACTACAGGTGTGGCCTAACCGCTATTGTGTATTGGGACCCTCCCACAGTGCATTGGCAGCTACGATATGTGAGGGGGGTAGCTGTGAGTTTTCGGAGGCCTGCCAGTCTCTCCTTGGTGGGTACCTCCTTGTTTCCCCTGTATGTGGCTCGTAATTTCTCCCATGTGGTCCCTGATCCCAATTATGTGAATTGTATTATGGTTCGTATTCAGGTCTAGGGGGGTCTGTATACGTTATGTGTCCTACTGCTCCTACAATCCTGGGCAAAATGTCCATCCTTTTTACAAATGTAACATATTCTCTGTCTTTTCCAAACAGCAGGGGTCTGGGGTTTTGGCTGATGGGGTTTTGTTGTAAGAGCCTGTATACTTACTGTCATCAGCTTATCCCCCTGTGACTCCCTGTGCTTACTGATGTTCCTATCGTGCTCGATAGCGGACTCTCTCAGTGCAGCCACCGAGATACCTCTCTAGTTTGGTAGAGAGGTCTGCCCTCTTGTTCTCAGTTCTTCTTTTAACCCGTCCATTATACTGAAACAGCTACCTCTCTATGGTGTGCATTATTTTTTATATCCTCGATCCCAGTGTATCTAGCTATTTCCTGCAGTGCCCGATGGAAATATTCTGATGCCGTTTCACCTTCTTTTTGTCTTATGGAGAAGATTTTATTCCATTTGACAACAGTAGGGAAATATACTCCTAATTGCAGATTGATTTGCCGACGCCGTACATTCTCCTGATTGTATTCATCAGTGAGAGGTACCTCTGCGTCTAACTTACAATCTGTTATGAATTTCATGGTGTCAATATTTGAGATTAAACACAACCGTAGCACTGTTCACCATTCTTAATTTTTGGGCTCATGGGCGTTACCTAACTCTGTAACAAACTTCTGGCATCCGACTAGATCTTTTCTGGGATCGGGAAATTCTGACATAATTGACCTTAACTCTGCTCGGGACCAAGGACAATGCATGGCAATGTTCCTGATGGGAGTTACTCCCTGAGCGTCAGTCTTCCCATTGGGGACTGCAATCACCCTGACAGGATTTAATTCAATTACGTCATTCTGGTTTGACTCTATAATGTGAGGAGCTATTGTTTCTGCATAGTGTATGGTACCGTACTTACCTGTGGACACGACCTCACTTATCCCTCCTCTAGGGGGCCTTGCTACAACCCTTGGTGGTTGTGCCGTGCCCACCTGAGTATCCTGTATGGTGGCTGCTAAAGAGAGTGCTGATATCATGCTGGGTTCATCTTCCTGCTCACAGTCCTGTGGAAAATTTAAAATGGGATACAGCTGGCAAGGGTTAGCGTTAGTACATTTATCAATCACTTTCCTATCCTGTACCAATGCACCATTGCTTGTAGCCACTTTCTCCCCATCAATATATGGTGGTGGTGGTGCGGTCGCCATTGTTTTCCCGCTAGGTTTGGAACCTGCTGTTATGAGCCACGGCTGTGGCTCATTCCTGTTTTGCAGTTTTGTTCTGTATTTCATGTTATACTTCTGTTTATGTTCCCCGTGGGTGTCATGGGGTGCTCGGAGCTCACCCTTAAGGAGGGGATACTGTTATGAACCACAGGTAGTGGTTCATTCCTATTTTATGTTTATAAAGTTGTCTTGCATGCCAGGATTTCCTGTTGCTCTGTTTTAGAATACTCTTGTCTGCTGCCGCTGGTGAGTCTGTGTAATTGCAGCTTGTTCCCATGTGTTCAGCCTCACCTGGCTGCTAATTGCATCTTGTCAGTTTGGAATCATGCAACAGGGCAGCTGCATGGGATTATTAATTAGGCCTCTCTGTTATATGCTGGCTGACTGCAATTCACAGACGCTGGTGATATTCCTTGGTTTGCAGTCTGCTTGAACTCTGACCTGGTTCCTGCCAGTCCCTGAGCTCCTGTATAGCAGTGTCTGACTAGCTGCTTCCTGTGTTGATTCCTGTGTCTGATCCCGTGTCCTGCTGTGAGGCGTTCCTGCCCTGAGTTCCAGTGGCTTTGCCTGTCCCTGGTCAAGTCTTCTGGCTTCCTGGTGTCTACCGGTCTGTCGTTTGGGATTCTGCCTGTCCTCCAGTTCTGAGAGTCGGTGTCGGCAGCATTAGAAGTTCCTGTCCGTTTGCCAGTATTCATACCGGTTCCGTGAGTAGCGGCTCTCCCGCGTCCGTTGGCCTAGGCCGCTGTATTCCATTATTGTTTCTGTCCCTGGTGTTTTGCAGAGGGTTCTGCTTATGCTGTCACCGCCGGTACACAAAGGTATTGTGTCGGCGTGTGATCAGCATTTCCTTTGTTGTTCTTTTCCTTTGGCGGTTTCTCCGCACATACTTTAGGTTTTTAGTTAGCTTCTAGCCCCTGGCCTGTTTGCTTAGTTAGAGGTCCTCTTGTTATCATTCTGCCTCGGATTTCCCTTTGTCTCTCATTAAGACCGGGGGGCACCGGAGTTGGGCAGACATAATCCGCCCTTCAAACGTGGCTGCCAAGGGCTCAAGAAACCATAGTCTTGCAAGGGATTTCCGATAGCTCGGGTGAGACAACAGAGTTAGGTGTCAGGTCCGGGTGTTTTTGTGAATCCGTTAACCTGGAACCAACCTCAGGTGTAGGTGCTGGGGTATGAAGAAAACAGGGAGGACGAAGGAAGTTCCGTTTCATATATTTATTAAAGTAACAATTCGGTAAGGAGTTAAATGACTAGTTGCTAATCATCATTATACTGAAGTATTGCAGGAATGACAGAAATAATATGCAAGAGAAAACTCAGAAATAAATAAAATAAATGTTCATGGAAACATATGCAAAAACAAGCTGAAGAATAAATGTTGAATTGTCCAAATATAAACAGGCTTTGATGCTGAACTGCAGATTGTGTTTAACTGGTTAATGCAGACATGGAGAATTAACTGTAAGAATTTGCAATGGAGTTTTAAGAGTTAACTGAGAGACTGTGAAGAATTATCCTTGTAATGACAACATAGAAAAAGTACTGAATTGGGTTACTTGCGGGTTCCGGAGATCACTGTGAAACTGTAGTAGATGGCAAGGTGATGAATGGGTTAAATGCAGAGTTGAACAAACGAACAGCTGAGGGAATTGGAATCCTCCAGACTTTGTATGATAGGCAGACAGACAGGGTAACCTCATGCAGGACACTGGGAATCCGAGTATTTCCAATAGGTGTGCAATTGACTGATAGCACAATGGAGAGCCGGTAGATCTTTGGCAGTGAAGGCTGCAAAACGGACCTCTGGGAACGGAGGCGATATCTGGACCACGGGAATCACACAGGAATGCACGGAGAGAGTTCAGAGCTAGAGCACAGCTTTGATACAACAAAGCACTGGCCCAGAGTGACATAATCCCAGCCTACTTAAAGGCAGCACAAGCACGGGATTGGCTTACACCTGCCCACAGGTGTTTTCACAAGTGCTCAGTATTAGCTATTTGGTCTCCAACATGGCCACCTCCTATACAGCAGACACACCGCAGTGCCTTAGGCCATTTGGTCCCCGCACTCACAGTTCCCAGACTCTGCATTACCTGTGCCATTGATCACGCCGTGTCCCCACACGGGCGCACAGCACCGCGAGCAACCGCACTGGCAACGGATGAACCCCAGAACCCGCAAAGGTGAGAGACCGGTTCGTGACAGTACCCCCTCTTCTACGGGTGGTCTCCGAACACCTTTGAACCTTGTCAGGATTTTTGGAGAAGTATTTCTGTACCAGTCTTGGAGCATGAACATCTTCAGAGAAAACCCAGGATCTCTCCTCCGGGCCGTAACCCTTCCAGTCGACCAGAAACTGTAAACGTCCATATCGGGAACGTGAGTCCACAATCTCTTTAACTTCAAATTCCTCATTCTGCAAAGAGTGAACTTTAGGAGATTTGGACTGGGTAGTACGGAACTTATTGAGAATCAAAGGCTTCAGTAAAGATGTATGAAAGGCGTTAGGAATTCTCAAAGACGGAGGCAGCTTGACTTTGTATGACACAGGGTTGAGTACCTTTACAATGGGAAATGGACCAATAAACCTGGGAGCAAATTTCTTAGAAGGAACTTTGAACTTGAGATTGCGCGTAGAAATCCAAACTTGGTCTCCCACTTTGTAATTCGGTACAGCTTTACGTTTTCTATCTGCAAAAGATTTATAACGAGCGGAAGTTTTGACCAAGGACTTACGTACACAACTCCAGATGCTAGATAGACGTTGAAGCTCTTGATCTGCCGCTGGGACCTCTAGGGCTGGCAATGGATGAAACTCTGGCACACGAGGATGAAAGCCGAAGTTAATATAAAAGGGCGTAGATTCTGAAGATGAATGGAAGAGATTATTATGAGCAAATTCTGCCAATGGAAGGTAGTCAACCCAGTCATCCTGTGAGGATGATATATATAGCCGGAGAAATGTTTCAAGGTCTTGGTTGACTCTCTCAGTTTGTCCATCTGTCTGAGGATGATATGCAGAAGAAAAGTTCAACTTGACATTTAAAGATGAACAAAGCGACCTCCAAAACTTGGCCACAAACTGTGTTCCCCGATCAGAAACAATTTCTCGAGGAAGGCCATGCAACTTGAAGATTTCAGAGATGAACAATCTGGCTAGTAAAGGGGCAGATGGTAACCCAGTTAATGGAATGAAATGTGCCATTTTCGAAAATCGATCCACTATCACCCAAATGGTATTTCGCCCTTTTGATGGAGGTAGATCGGTCACGAAATCCATTGAGATATGAGTCCATGGTTGTTTGGGTATGGATAGTGGATGTAACAAACCTGGTGGAGAACTTCTTGGACTCTTATGTTGGGCACATTTAGGACATGCTGCTATAAACTCTTGGACATCGGCTTTGAGACGTGGCCACCAATAAGACTGTTGAATAAACTTGAGAGTCTTTAGAACCCCAGGATGACCCATGAAGGAAGAGGAGTGAGCCCAGGTAAGCAGCCGTTTTCGAAGACTTGTGGCGACAAAGGTCTTGCCAGGCGGAGGAACTGGAGAGGTTCGAGTCATTAAAAAGGACCTAGGATTCACAATGGCTTGATTCGTGGTAGCATCATTTAATTCAGAAGAAGCAAAGGACCGGGAAAGGGCATCTGCCTTTTTGTTCTGAGACCCTGGACGATAGGTGAGTTTGAAATCAAATCGTGAGAAGAAAAGCGCCCATCGAGCTTGTCGTGGATTCAAACACTGAGCTGACTGCAGATACAGAAGATTCTTATGATCAGTATAAACTGTAATGCGATGTTGAGCTCCTTCTAGAAGGTATCTCCACTCCTCAAATGCCAACTTGATGGCAAGTAACTCTTGCTCACCGATTGCATAATTACGTTCTGCCGGGAGGAACTTACGGGAGAAATATCCGCAGGGATGGACCTTTTTATCTTCAAAGACTTGTGACAACACAGCTCCTACTGCTTCTGTAGATGCATCCACCTCTAGTAGAAAGGGACGATTCAGATCAGGCTGTCGAAGAATGGGGGCTGACACAAAGGCTTGCTTTAAATCAGAGAAGGCTTTGATTGCTTCTGAAGACCAGTTCGTTGGATTTGCTCCCTTACGAGTTAGGGCTGTGATGGGAGCAGCTAACGTAGAATAATTCTTAATGAATCTCCTATAGAAATTAGCAAAGCCGAGAAATCGCTGAATCCCCTTGAGAGTTGTAGGAGTGGACCAATCTCGGATAGCTTGTACCTTACCGGGATCCATACATAGCTCTGATCCAGAAATGATGTAACCAAGGAACGGTATGGAAGATACTTCAAAAGTGCACTTCTCTAACTTACAATAAAGTTGATTTTTCCTCAGACGTGTCAGTACCTCTTTAACTTGGTGACGGTGAGACTTTATATCCCTAGAGAATATTAGGATATCATCCAGGTACACTACTAGACACTTGTAGAGAAGATCACGAAAAAGTTCATTCACATAGCTTTGAAAAACTGCAGGTGCATTACAAAGACCGAAAGGCATTACAAGGTATTCGTAATGCCCATCCCGGGTATTAAAAGCAGTTTTCCACTCGTCCCCTTCTCGGATGCGGATTAAATTGTAGGCCCCTCGGAGATCCAGTTTTGTAAACACAGTAGCTCCTTTTACCCGGTCAAATAATTCTGGAATTAAGGGTAATGGATACTTGTTTTTCACAGTGATCTCATTGAGTCCACGGTAATCTATGCATGGTCGTAACCCACCGTCCTTCTTCTTAACGAAAAAGAATCCGGCTCCTGCAGGTGAAGAAGATGGTCTGATAAATCCTTTGGTTAGATTTTCTTGTATATAATCAGACATAGCTTGCGTCTCTGGGATGGATAGCGGATAAATTCGTCCCCTAGGAGGTGTTTTACCCGGAACCAGGACAATTGGGCAGTCCCATTCGCGATGAGGAGGTAGAGAGTCTGCTGCTTGTTTACTGAAAACATCCGCAAAGGATTGATACACCGGAGGTAGGTCGGGAAGGCTGATTGACCGGAGAGGTACAACTGAGGCTAAACAGTCCTTGGTACAAGATTTACCCCATGAAAGGACTTCCATGGTTTGCCAATTAAGTTGAGGGTTATGTTTCTGCAGCCAAGGTAAACCAAGTATCACATCTTGAGAGGCTTTGGGAATCACGTAGAAGGAGAGGTATTCGGAATGGAGCACACCAACTTTCATCTTGAGACATACGGTTCGATGAGTAATTATACCATCTGGAATTCGACTTCCATCCACTGCTGTAACGGCAACTGCTGCTTCCAGAGGCATGGTTTGAACTTTAGACCGCATGACAAAGGCTGAGGAGATGAAGTTCTCGGCTGCCCCAGAATCTAGGAGAGCTGAAACTTTCACTGTAGAACTTGGAACTTCTAATTGAATAGACAAAGTCGGCTCTTCCCCAGAACGTGATTCTAGAGTAACTCCTAGCTTAACCTCTCTTGAATAAGCTAGGAGCGAGAGTTTCCCGGTCGGAGTTTGCAGAATTTAACTAAGTGTTCAGAGGACCCACAGTACATGCAGAGGTTACCCTGTCGACGACGAAGTCGTTCCTCTTCTGTGAGGCGAGAGCGCCCAATCTGCATAGGTTCGTCTGTCGTTACCGGAGACTGTGATGAAGAATCTTGTCGAGGCCTAGGATGATAACGTGGACTGGATCGCTCTGCCCTGGATTTCTCTAAACATCGCTCCCTGTAGCGTAGGTCAAGTTTGTTACAGAGAGAAATCAATTCATCCAGTTTAGTTGGCACATCCCGGATAGTTAAATCGTCCTTGATTCTCTCAGAAAGTCCATTCCAAAACGCGGCGATCAGGGCCTCCTCATTCCAGTTTAACTCTGAAGACAACGTGCGAAACTGAACAATATATTGATTGACAGGACGTAAACCTTGACGTAGACGGAGAATCTCCAAAGATGCTGAGGTGGTCCTGCCGGGTTCGTCAAAGATTCTCCGGAAAGAAGATACAAACTCTTTGTAATTAGAGAGGATAGGATCACCTCTCTCCCATAATGGTGATGCCCACTCCAGAGCCTGACCGGAGAGGAGGGCAATAATATATGCGACCTTAGAACGAGCTGATGGGAAACTGGCGGACATCAGTTCGAACTGGATCTCGCATTGATTCAGGAATCCCCTGCAAAGTTTTGGAGTTCCGTCAAACTTACTCGGAGAGGGTAACTGCAAGCGGGACGTAGGCAGCATCACAGGAGAAGCTGTAGTGGTAACTGGGACAACCGGAGTTGGAATCTGGACTTGAGACGTTTTAATTGCTGTATGAAGAGTCTCTAAACGGTCTGCCATAGTTTGCATAAACTGCACTATTTGTGTCTGTATAGACTCCTGGTTTTCCAGACGGGAAAGGATATTTGACGTAGCACCGCCTCCTGCGAATTGGTCACTTGACGGATCCATGTGGCCAGTGCTTACTGTCAGGTCCGGGTGTTTTTGTGAATCCGTTAACCTGGAACCAACCTCAGGTGTAGGTGCTGGGGTATGAAGAAAACAGGGAGGACGAAGGAAGTTCCGTTTCATATATTTATTAAAGTAACAATTCGGTAAGGAGTTAAATGACTAGTTGCTAATCATCATTATACTGAAGTATTGCAGGAATGACAGAAATAATATGCAAGAGAAAACTCAGAAATAAATAAAATAAATGTTCATGGAAACATATGCAAAAACAAGCTGAAGAATAAATGTTGAATTGTCCAAATATAAACAGGCTTTGATGCTGAACTGCAGATTGTGTTTAACTGGTTAATGCAGACATGGAGAATTAACTGTAAGAATTTGCAATGGAGTTTTAAGAGTTAACTGAGAGACTGTGAAGAATTATCCTTGTAATGACAACATAGAAAAAGTACTGAATTGGGTTACTTGCGGGTTCCGGAGATCACTGTGAAACTGTAGTAGATGGCAAGGTGATGAATGGGTTAAATGCAGAGTTGAACAAACGAACAGCTGAGGGAATTGGAATCCTCCAGACTTTGTATGATAGGCAGACAGACAGGGTAACCTCATGCAGGACACTGGGAATCCGAGTATTTCCAATAGGTGTGCAATTGACTGATAGCACAATGGAGAGCCGGTAGATCTTTGGCAGTGAAGGCTGCAAAACGGACCTCTGGGAACGGAGGCGATATCTGGACCACGGGAATCACACAGGAATGCACAGAGAGAGTTCAGAGCTAGAGCACAGCTTTGATACAACAAAGCACTGGCCCAGAGTGACATAATCCCAGCCTACTTAAAGGCAGCACAAGCACGGGATTGGCTTACACCTGCCCACAGGTGTTTTCACAAGTGCTCAGTATTAGCTATTTGGTCTCCAACATGGCCACCTCCTATACAGCAGACACACCGCAGTGCCTTAGGCCATTTGGTCCCCGCACTCACAGTTCCCAGACTCTGCATTACCTGTGCCATTGATCACGCCGTGTCCCCACACGGGCGCACAGCACCGCGAGCAACCGCACTGGCAACGGATGAACCCCAGAACCCGCAAAGGTGAGAGACCGGTTCGTGACATTAGGGCGCCAGGGGCTATTCCCTTTCCATTCCCCTTTCCCAGCGTTACGTCCTGGTGCTCTGGACTCACTTCATGAACATCTCCCTTGTTCTGAGCACCAGGAACCTAACATTATCACCAGCCATACCACAGAAAAGAAATAAAACTTTTTTTTTCTTTTTTGGCCCAGTCCAGTGTCTAGTCTAGAATCCAGTCTTGTCTAGAATTCAGTGTGCAGAATCCAATCCGGTGTTTAGAATCCAGTCTTGTCTAGAATTCAGTGTGCAGAATCCAATCCGGTGTTTAGAATCCAGTCCTGTCTAGAATTCAGTGTTTAGAATCCAGTCCGGTGTTTAGAATCCAGTCCGGTGTTTAGAATCCAGTCCGGTGTTTAAAAAAAAAAAAAAAAGTCTTGTTTTGTTTAGCAAAATTTAGTCTTGCCTTGCCTTGCCTTGTCTTGCCTTGTCTTGTCTTGACTTGTCTAGTTTTAAATCCTCCTATGTCTACTATGCAAGCCCTGCAGGCATCTCTCGCAGCCCTGAACTCTGTATTCAGTGCTTTGAGACCAGAGCGACTAGAAGTTTTGCAGCAATCCCTAAAGCAACTGCAAAACCTTCTGACTAAAATCTTGCTCATTTTGCCAGAAGTCGTTGAGAGTACATCTATCTCTAAAGAGACTCTTGTTCACAGTATGGTGACAAGAGAATCCTCTGGTTTAATTGAAGAGAAAAGGTTTAAAAGTTTTGTGCGGCCCAGGCTCTCAGAAGAGGAGCGTCTGCGTCGCAGAAACTTAAACTTATGCCTATATTGTGGGGGTTTAGGCCATTATCTGCAGACCTGTGAGTTGCGCAAGCCAAAGTGTGGTGACGAGTCTTGCCCTCTGGCCAAGTTGAGTCATGATACAAGACCTACTCCTGTCTCTACTGTGGCAGAGGTACTTGTCACACAACCCACACAAAAAAGCTCTCTGTCCTATAATTGGGGTCCTTGGGCAAGGGAGCCCCATTATAGATTCAGGAATCAAAAGAGAATGTTTCTCTCCTCTCTTGAGGTTCCTGTGGAAGCGGAGTTGCAAGTCCCTGGAGTGGTGCCCGATGCCCAGGTTCCTGGAGTGGTGCCCGATGCCCAGGTTCCTGGAGTGGTGCCCGATGCCCAGGGTCCTGGAGTGGTGCCCGTAGCCCAGGGTCCTGGAGTGGTGCCCGTAGCCCAGGGTCCTGGAGTGGTGCCCGTAGCCCAGGGTCCTGGAGTGGTGCCCGTAGCCCAGGGTCCTGGAGTGGTGCCCGTAGCCCAGGGTCCTGGAGTGGTGCCCGTAGCCCAGGTTCTTGGTGCGGTGCCCGTAGCCCAGAGTGCTGGAGCGGTACCCGATGCCCAGAGTGCTGGAGCGGTACCCGATGCCCAGAGTGCTGGAGCGGTACCCGATGCCCAGAGTGCTGGAGCGGTACCCGATGCCCTAGCTTATAGAGGGACATCAAATATTATAGTTCAGGTGTCCATACCGGAAGGGGTCTCAGAAGCTGTTACCCCAGGTAGGGACTTGAAAAGCGCAACCCTAGAAAGGGTCTCTAAAACCATAGTTTTTGAGGGGAACTCGAAAAGCAAAACCCCAGAAGGGATCTTTAAAGTAATATCCCCAAGTGGGGTCTCGAGAGACGCAGCCCCAAAGAAGGGTCTAGAAGTCGCTTCCCCAGGAAAGAACTTAAGAAGCATAGCATTAGTGGAGGATCTGAACGTTATTGCTTCAGCAAAAGTCCCGGAAGTCATAGTCCCGGGAGAACTTTCGATAATTATCGACTCAGAGAGGGAGGCCGATGGCCCGATCCCAGTCAGGGAGGCCAACGGCCCGGTCCCAGTAAAAGAATCCGAGGTGCTGGCCCCAGCGGGGTTCTCGGAGGCCACTGCCCCAGCGGGGTTCTCGAAGGCCACTGCCCCAGCGGGGTTCTCGGAGGCCACTGCCCCAGCGGGGTTCTCGGAGGCCACTGCCCCAGCGGGGTTCTCGGAGGCCACTGCCCCAGCGGGGTTCCCGGAGGCCACTGCCCCGGGTGGGGTTCAGAAAGTCACTGCCCCGGGTGGGGTTCAGAAAGTCACTGCCCCGGGTGGGGTTCAGAAAGTCACTGCCCCGGGTGGGGTTCAGAAAGTCTCAGCCCCGGGTGGGGTTCAGAGAGTCTCAGCCTCGAGTAAGGTCAATAGTGACCAGGTCCTAGCAAAGCACTCCAGTCAGTCAGATGAGAAGGAAACAGATCCTGACTCTGATATCTCAACATCCATAACCTTTGATGGGGACTTCGCCCAATTTCTGGCGCTTTTCAAACACTATTACACTATTATGTTGTCTAGACCATTTCTGGGCATCACTTCAGAAAACCTTGGGCTCTATCTGATTTATTCTTTTAGAGGAGAGCCTTCTGAGTGGGCGACCAGCCTAATGAAAGCTGAAGATCCCATTCTTCAGGATCCCCTAGCATTCTGTGATGCAATTGTTAAAAGATACGGTTCCAAAGAAATTGGTTCAGGTTCCTCTAAGTCACCCGTCTTGTCTGCTGAGAGTCCACCAAATACTGTAAACTCGGCACAAGAGTCCCAGCCCGTTGTTTTGACTGCAGGATGTGCTTTTTTGACTTCTTCTTCTAATAATAGTACTTTACCAGAAAGTTCAGCTCCCAAGGGTAAGAGACCTGTCTCTGATTTGAACGCAGCCTTGCTGGGTGGTACCATCAGTTCAGACAATGTTTGGGGAATTACCTTGGTCAGACCTAAAGAGCTTTGTAAAAAGAAGAAGAAGAAGAAGAAGAAAAAGAAATAATTTTGGACTCTTGCCTTGATAAAAAAAAAAAAAAGAGATTTTTTTTTCCCTTGTCTGGTGTCCAGTGGCCACCATCAAGGGGAGGGCACTGTTACAAGTTGTTGCTACAGCTTGTTTTTTGTTTTCTTGTCTGTTAGACCAGTGTGTCAGGTTTTTTTTTTTTTTATATCCCTTGTTCTGGATAGTCTGAATTTTGGGGTCTTTTGACCCCTCCTCAAGGGGGGGGGGGGGGGGTAATGTTATGAGCCACGGCTGTGGCTCATTCCTGTTTTGCAGTTTTGTTCTGTATTTCATGTTATACTTCTGTTTATGTTCCCCGTGGGTGTCATGGGGTGCTCGGAGCTCACCCTTAAGGAGGGGATACTGTTATGAACCACAGGTAGTGGTTCATTCCTATTTTATGTTTATAAAGTTATCTTGCATGCCAGGATTTCCTGTTGCTCTGTTTTAGAATACTCTTGTCTGCTGCCGCTGGTGAGTCTGTGTAATTGCAGCTTGTTCCCATGTGTTCAGCCTCACCTGGCTGCTAATTGCATCTTGTCAGTTTGGAATCATGCAACAGGGCAGCTGCATGGGATTATTAATTAGGCCTCCTGTTATATGCTGGCTGACTGCAATTCACAGACGCTGGTGATATTCCTTGGTTTGCAGTCTGCTTGAACTCTGACCTGGTTCCTGCCAGTCCCTGAGCTCCTGTATAGCAGTGTCTGACTAGCTGCTTCCTGTGTTGATTCCTGTGTCTGATCCCGTGTCCTGCTGTGAGGCGTTCCTGCCCTGAGTTCCAGTGGCTTTGCCTGTCCCTGGTCAAGTCTTCTGGCTTCCTGGTGTCTACCGGTCTGTCGTTTGGGATTCTGCCTGTCCTCCAGTTCTGAGAGTCGGTGTCGGCAGCATTAGAAGTTCCTGTCCGTTTGCCAGTATTCATACCGGTTCCGTGAGTAGCGGCTCTCCCGCGTCCGTTGGCCTAGGCCGCTGTATTCCATTATTGTTTCTGTCCCTGGTGTTTTGCAGAGGGTTCTGCTTATGCTGTCACCGCCGGTACACAAAGGTATTGTGTCGGCGTGTGATCAGCATTTCCTTTGTTATTCTTTTCCTTTGGCGGTTTCGCCGCACATACTTTAGGTTTTTAGTTAGCTTGTAGCCCCTGGCCTGTTTGCTTAGTTAAAGGTCCTCTTGTTATCATTCTGCCTCGGATTTCCCTTTGTCTCTCATTAAGACCGGGGGGCACCGGAGTTGGGCAGACATAATCCGCCCTTCAAACGTGGCTGCCAAGGGCTCAAGAAACCATAGTCTCGCAAGGGATTTCCGATAGCACGGGTGAGACAACAGAGTTAGGGCGCCAGGGGCTATTCCCTTTCCATTCCCCTTTCCCAGCGTTACGTCCTGGTGCTCTGGACTCACTTCATGAACATCTCCCTTGTTCTGAGCACCAGGAACCTAACACCTGCTTTGCGAGCTAATTCCCTTTGCACATCCCCCTCTTGCTGCCATAGATTTAAGCAATCTGTATGTCTAATCCTTTGTTTTCTGGATTTTATCAGACATATCCTTATCCTTAAGTTCTGTAATACCTCTGGCTCAAAGCTGCCCACCTTAGGGAATGATACCCTATCTTTGTCAGTCATACGTACCCACTCATTGCAAATTACTTCCGTGTGTGAACCATATTTTTCACACATGATAAACCTTGCTGACCCTTTTGGTCTTTCTTCTTCAGCCTGAACCTTACACAAACGTCTCTCACTTGAGCAACTGGCTCCCATATTTGTGGGTCTTCTTAATAACTAAAAAAAATTCCCACAAACACCAAAATACTCAATGCAAGTAGACGGTGAAAGTTCTTAGAGCGCTTTCACCAACTCTCGCCCACGCTGGCCAGTACTACGATACACTGTTGATAGTGGATTGCGATGTACCCAACTTAGGGCTCCTATCAGACCTTACAGCACCGTGATTTCTCTCGGTGGAGGTTCTGTTGGAATATTTTCCTGAGAGAGGCAGCGAAAAAATTCCTTTTCGATATCTTTCTACTGGAATTTTTGTAGGGTGAAAAACAGAGAAATTGGATAACTATTCTTCACCCTTTCCAGTGGACGCCCACCAGGGAGATTTCCCGACGTTATCAAAGAAAAACCCATTTATCTATACAATCACGTCTGCGTATGCTTTTCCACAGCGCCTATGACACAATGGTATCACGTTGTGCTGTGTAGAACACACGGACATGCGATGCAATCTCACAGCCTATAGATACTCGTTATCTATATGCCCTAGGATTGCTGTAGACCACCTGAAACACCTAGAGATCACCTAGTTGTATGGGACACCTAGACCACTTCAGATCACCTAGACCACCTAGTTCTAATCACGCAAGGTAGCGGACCCTACGCCACCGGGCCTCTACTAACCCAGTGTTACCACTCCAGAATATCACCTAGACCACCTAGTTCCTGGGTTCAGCTCAACTCACTCCGCTTTCACTCACTCAAATACACCTTATTTTTCTGTACATAAAATTTTCACTCGTTCTGGTGGGCAGCTTTTCCCCAGAGGCAATGCAGTTTAAACAAAATTCTTATACTAATCTGCTTTTGAAACCAGATAATTTTGTGCTATTGTAGCATGGCTACTGTCCCACCTTTTAACTGAACAAAATTATCGTGTAATTTGTACTTGGCATCCGCACTCTTACGCACTTTGCGTAAACACGCGACCGTGCGTGTCTGTTACGCTGCGTGCGCGGTCCTGTACTTTGTCCGAGCCACGTGTACAAAACCGTGCGTCCGCAATAAAACAAATCCCACAACCTCTATAAATGTGAGCAATGCTAACTATAATCGCTCACAAGCACAACAGCTTGTTCTGTGTAACCTTTAACGACTGTGCAAGACCTGCGTGTTGTGCTTTATATTTACTTCCTTAAATACTTTTATTTCAAATTTACCTATATAGCAACAAATGTATCCGATTTCACACAGATCTAAATGAATCTAGCAATATGAATCTTGCAGCAACAATGTGAGAGGGTATGCAAAGTATCCAGGGCTGGCGCCACCACTAGGCAGCTTTAGGCAGCTGCCTATGGGCGCCGGCCACTGGAGGGCGGCCCTGCACACTTCCGATGAACGCTTCCTTTATTATGCCCTTAGCTGTGTGCTCCTTCCATTCCCTAAGAGACGAGGAGCAAGGATGCTGCAGCCGCCCATCACTTCCCATCAGCCAGCACTAACAGTGTGAGGGCGGATTGTTCTAAGCTGTCCTGCTGCAGAATCTCCCCTCTCTGTGCTACCGTTGTCTTCTCCATGGTAACTGCTCTCCTCCCACTGGCCGGCGCTGCCCTTTGCTCCCTGTAGTTTTCTCCTCTCCCCCTCGCTGTAATAAACTCACTTATTCCACATCCTCGCTGCCGCGGCCACTCAGGACTCTGCAATTGAGAATGGGAATTACAAGGCTGCTGCTAGGTACAGGACAGGTGTACCATTTAAGAAGAAGGGGTGGTTAACGGATCCGTACGTTGGTGCATATGGAGCCAGCGAAGGGACACTGAACCTCCTATGGGAGATGGATGAAATCATGTGAGGCGGAAACTACAGGGAGCGAAGGGCAGCACTGGCCAGTGGGAGGAGAGCAGTTACCATGGAGAAGACAACTGGAGCGCAGAGAAGGGAGATTCCGCGGCCGGAGAGCTTAGTACATTCCGCCCTGAGTCAATGTACCCCATCAGCTAAGCAGCATGCGTGCTGGTAATAATCCAACTCTTATTATAGCTGCACTGCCACTACTCCCTCTGCAATACTCCCTGAGTCTCTCTCCATCCCCTGCCCCCCCCCCCCCCGCCCCCGCAATCGCACCCGGCATGTTGCCGCCCCGCACCACAACAGCACGGTCTCTCCCACCCTCTCTCACTCATCCCGCATGTTACACCCCCTGGCCCGCTCTGCGATTGCTATTCCGCATATTCTTAGCCCCCCCCCACGCACCCTTCATGATTGCTGCCCCACCACCCCATCTGAATGGGCCATCCACAACAGATCGGATCTGATCTCTATAACAGATCTGATCTGCGGTACAGTGCTCCCTGCTCCCCACTTGTATGCTGACAGCCGCTGGCTTCGCACGCAGTGATTGTGGCTGCCGACCAATGAATGGACCAGCTGCCCAGAAGTAACTTATCTAGTGTATGCAGCCTGCGGCTCCGTGACTAGCTGGGCACGCAGGCTGCATGAAAGAAGGAATCGGGATCCATGTGAGTCTTGAAGTTATGTTTGTTTACAGCACAGACAGAGAGGAATGTGCAGGCTCTCTCTGTCCTGTGCATGTGTCATCATCACTGCCTGTCTTTGCCGACAGCAAAGAAAAAGACAGGCTGTATTAAATGTTTTTTTCTGTTACCAACTACATTTCAATATTAGGCTCTGGGTTTATGTGTGTGGATATAAAGCGCAACGGAATATGCTGCGCTTTATAAGAAACTGCTAATAAATAAATATATATATATATATATATATATATATATATATATATATGTATATAATTCCAAATAGACAGCACTCCCAATATATGTAACACAATATATCTATATCTGGGACCAGGGCTAGATTATAAAAAGGTCAACAGGGACAGTCGTCTTGGGGCCCTAACACAATATCTCCCGAATCAGCTACCAGCACTGCAAATAAAATCAGAGCACAACATTTAGTTGTGTCCCCATTCTACCCCCCTCTTTGGATGCCGATGAGCTCCTCACACTGCCCAGGTTAGTCACGTGTGAAGAAGAAGCATGTAGGCGATTCCGTGCCCTCACCCAGCGGCTCCCTGCTCTGTCTCTGGCCGGCGGTGTGCGGGGCATGCGTCTGTGGCACCCACCGCCCCAATGTACCTCTAATATCCCTTTTCCACCTCTAAAGCACGGGTCACAGTCGGGAGCCTGACATTTGTGCTCCAAGCGCCGCCCTTCCATAGACTGTGAACGGGAGCCGTGTCGCATCGACACGGCTCCCGTTTACACTGTACAGCTTACCGGGTTGAACTCGTGTTCAACCCGGTAAGCTACCTGAGAAGGATTCCCGGATCACTTGATCCGGGTTGACCCTTTTCCAATAGCAAAAAACACAGGTAAATGCGCACCCCCGTGCATTTACCCATGTTTTTTGAGATAGTGGAAAAGGGGTATAACTATTATGCGGGTGGGGGGGTAATGTGGTTTCACATCAATGTTATTAGTGGGGTCTCCCACAACTTGGTTGTCTTGGACCCCTACAAGCCTTAATCTAACACTGGCTGGGAGAGAAGTAGAATAATCTCCGACTCGCGCAGCTGTGTCTATAAACAAGCAGTGCTGCTTGTTCTCCCCTTCTGGCGGGACCAGTGATTGGTAGATGACCGTGTGCTACTGGCACTGTGGATGAGACATTGTTATTTATTTATTTATTTATTAACAGTTTCTTATATAGCGCAGCAAATTCCGTTGCACTTTACAATTTCAAATAACAATAACAAACTGACATCTCATACCGCAAGAAGGCGACGATGAGTGGGACTCGGGAGACTGGAATCGGATTCTGAATCTGCCTGACCGAGCTCGGACCCACAAGTCAGCACTGCGGTCATTGAGGGTGAGAAATTCATTAAATATATTTTATAGTGTGGGGGTGAGACTATTTTACACAGTGATGTTGACCAAGGGTCAGGAGGATGTGAAAGTGAAAAAAGACAAAATATGTCAGGATATGTGTGGACTGTACAGAGAGGAGGAATTGAAGGTCAAGTGGTTTGGAGCGGAACTTATAAGAAGCTACCTCTATACTTTCACCTGACGGACTGGGAAGAGGCGGGGGGGGGGAGCTGCTGTAGTTTTGCCTAGGGTGCCGAAAAACCTTGCACTGGCCCTGAAAGTATCAGTGCTCTTTGTGTACGCTTTTGGCGCCAAAAAAATCACAGATTTTTAAATAGCTTTTTTCCTGTTTTACTGGTTCTATCAGCACCTCTGCAGACCAGACAGAGCAGACACAATCTAACAGCACACAAATAGGGTTTTCAGAACATCCACCGACCAGGAAAAGGTTATGTAGGATAACTTTCCACCCTTTGCTGATAGATTAAGTCTGCTATGACCTGTTAGGCTGTGAGCATGTGAAAACCAGATCGAGTCCCCAATTGTAAACGTTGGTTTACGTACAGGACTAAAAGCAACACTTTAAAAAGACATTCAATACACTTTAAATGGAGCCGCTGCGGCCGCTGTAATCAATCCTTAGCCTACGTACTTTTTACACCATTAGCGTACAAATGCCCCGTACCATGTACGTACTTTGCATACAAACACCGCGCTGGCCGTACAAAGTACACCCAGTGTGTACACACACAAAGATACACTGTGAGCACTTAGCAGCTGCACATGTGGCTGAAATACACTTATTACCTTAGCAGGGAAAGGAGACACGGCACCAGATTGTATTTAAAATGCCGGGTTCCGACACACCAACATATAATTACTGAAAGGGGGTTACAATAACAATACAATAAAATACAATAGAATAATGGCTACAATCAATGGTACATACGTTTTGGTTTCGCCTGCGCTTCCCAGTCTGGTCCTCAGTCATCAAGGCAGATGACCCTCAGAGTCTGTGTCTGACCGGGCATGCAGCTGGCTCTTTTATACAATAGTCCAAAACCTAACACAATGGATACTGTAATCTCTATGTCCATTGGACACAGGGATGGTCATTTACAGTATGGGAGAGGTCATAGGTTGGTTTGAATAGGTGGGCGATGTCTGTTCCAGGTGCACTTGCAGGTGGTCTCCTCTGGGTTCCCGCCGCATACCAAATGTACAGTGAATACAGTTAATATTTATATTCTGCTCCTGCGCATAACTATTCACAGGAGCGTGCGTTCTTCTGCAAACCATCACCGGAATATTGCCCTTAATATACCCTACAGCTGGATACCAAACATCACCTTATAACCTAGTTCTGTCCCCTCCTATCCTGTAAAGGTGAATCCCTTTGTTCTGATACCATTTAAACTGTTAACAACAGGGAGAAAAGAAGACTCTTTTTTTGGGTGCACTCTTAACTTTAAACAATGTATAGACTAAGCAAGATAAGATATGATATTTAAAATCAATTTTTATTATCACAAAATTAAGATACTTAGTGGTTAATGAGAGAAAAAACAGTAAGGAACAATATAAACAATTAGCGAAATTGTTGATATGATAATGATAATAAAGTCCTGGTTGGCGGCATTAGATCTGAATGCAGTAAATTATTAACTTGGATATTAAGTGGTACGTTCTAATAACAAAATGAAACCCTGTCCTATATTGGTGCCAAAATAAATAATAATATATAAAGCCTCAATATTAATTGTAATTATTAGTAGAAAAGAGAGCAGAAAGACATAAGATGGCAGAGTGAATCTGCTGTCAGTGTTAGACACTGAGCATGTGGGACCAATGCGTGCTCTACTACACTGAGTCTTCCTCAATGGTCACCCACTTGAGTACTGACCCAGCCCAACACTGATTAGCTTCCAAGTTCGGACAGCTTTGGGCATTTCCAATGTGGTATGATAGTAGAAAAAGTAGACGGTAATTGGAAGCTCTGGAATCACTGATGAGAGTTCACGAATTACATAGTATCAAAGCAAAGTGACAGAAATTAACCAATAGAGGAAAATAGATGGATCTGCTGCCAATGTTAGACAGGGATATGACCCTGAATCAGTGGTGAGAGTCCATGAAATTAAGTATAGATAGAAACAAAAAAGAGGAGTACACAAGGGTACCTATACTGATGAAGTAATCCAGGTTATTACCAAAAAGCATATGTCCAGATGGACTAATCGTAGTTATGCATATATACAAATATACAGTCTAATGCAGTTGCTGAAATGAAGCCAAATAGTAATAATCCCACTGGATAAGGATGCTGGATTGTTGTAAAATATAAGGCAAAATGTGATCTCTATGCTTGAATTAATCAGGTATAGAAACAGTGTATCCACCCAATGCTAATGAAAATTACAGCTGGATTGTTTCTGGGCACAACAACAAAATTGCAGTCTCTGGATTGATACTAAGTGTACAAAAAGATGTACAGGTTGAGTATCCCATATCCAAATATTCCGAAATACGGAATATTCCGAAATACAAACTTTTTTGAGTGAGAGTGAGATAGTGAAACTTTTGCTTTCTGATGGCTCAATGTACACAAACTTTGTTTTATACACAAAGTTATTAAAAATATTGTATTAAATGACCTTCAGGCTGTGTGTATAAGGTGTATATGAAACATAAATGAATTGTGTGAATGTAAACACACTTTGTTTAATGCACAAAGTTATAAAAAGATATTGGCTAAAATGACCTTCAGGCTGTGTGTATAAGGTGTATATGTAACATAAATGCATTCTGTGCTTAGATTTAGGTCCCATCGCCATTATATCTCATTATGGTATGCAATTATTCCAAAATACGGAAAAATCCCATATCCAAAATACCTCTGGTCCCAAGCATTTTGGATAAGGGATACTCAACCTGTATTTTAAGTAATAGTATTCTTCTAGGTAAAGAATGCAAAAAGACAATATATCCAGTAATATTGCTGCAAAAAAAGGGGGGAATGCTGGATTGATCAAATGCACAAGCTAAAATGCAACCTCTGTGAGGGATACAATGTGTTCAAAAAACTAGTCTGTGTTTAAAAACAGAACTAGGAACGAAGGTAATAATGTAGCAAGTACAAAAATAGTATTCCTTAAACAGGCTAAGGATACTGGATATGTTTCTAAATCACAGTGCATGTGTAAGTAACCCCAACATATATTACTAATTAGCATAGAATAAATACTAAGTAAGTGATGAGGTCAAGGAAAACACTTAGGATTCTTAAGATACAAAACGTATCAATTTTATATGTGTAGCAAAAGACATGAACGCTGACTCAAACCAGCAGGAGCTAATAAGTATCCCTTTGGGGATATTCTCGATGGTCGGTGGAAAGTGTGAGCTTGTCTGATGTAGGATACTGTTAGTGGCTGTATCTTTACGATAAAGCTCTGTGGCCAACGTTACGTTGTCTGTCTTATTTATGTGATGAACAGCGTCTACTTGACTTCATAAATCGTCTGAATGACAATAATCTTAACATCTTTTTGACCCACACAATAAGCAAGAATGAGGTATCCTTCTTAGATCTCAACATTTATAAGACAGACAACGGAACGCTGGCCACAGAGCTTTATCGTAAAGATACAGCCACTAACAGTATCCTACATCAGACAAGCTCACACTTTCCACCGACCATCGAGAATATCCCCAAAGGGGAATTTCTCAGACTTAGGCGCAATTGTACAGAAGATACAGTGTACAAACAGAAAAGTCAGGAACTTGCCACACGATTACAAGCTCGGGGCTACAGCAAACGTGCCCTGAAGAGAGCTCAAAAGTCTGTTCTCAAAACCAAAAGAGACACTTTGATCTTTCAAGACAAATCAAAGGATAAAGGGGATGACTCACAAATTAGATTCGTGGGTACCTTTTGCCCAGAATGGTGCCAAATAAGAAATGCAATCCAAAAACACCTACCAGTCTTATATCTTGATGCAGACTTATCACCCCTATTGGATTCTACAATCCAAATGAGTTGGAGAAGATCGAACAATATGAAGGATATGCTGGTTCAGAGCCACTTTTCACGAGATCCTACCAAACCAAGAAATATAACAGGGTCTTATCCCTGTGGACAATGCAACGCTTGCCCTCAGATTTTGATAACAAATCAAGTCAGAGACAGATTGGGACGAGATATCCCAATACGAAATTTTTTCAATTGCGACACTCAAGGAATGGTTTACTGTCTAATCTGTAGCTGTGATCAACGCTATATTGGTATGACCACGAGGAAGTTCAAAACCAGAATTTTTGAACATATGGGAGCTATCAGAAATGCATCATCAGACTTGCTGAAAGGCAAAAAATTGACATCAGTAGCCAGACACTTCCATGTCCAACATCAAGACTCTCCTTGTGAGATGCGTGCATTTGGTCTCGATAGAGTCCATTTAGGCATACGCGGGGGAGACCTGAGCAAAGAATTGATTAAGAAAGAAAGTGAATGGACCTTCAAATTGGGAGGCTTCAAACCATCAGGCCATAATGAGTATATTAATTACAGTGTATTTTTGTAAATACTTACCCTACTCATAGGCTCATTTCAGCCTTACCATAATCGTTACAAAAAAAAAACCCATTTCCCCCTCTTCCTTTCTCCTTTCTTCCCTCTTTCCACCCCTCCCTGGGTTCACCGTAACAAACCTCCCCCCCCTATAATACTCTACCCACATTCATAATTTTGCATTTTTAACCCTTACATAGGACACCCCCCTATCTTCTTTATATAAACCAGACACCACCCTTTATCACATTCTTTATAATCCATTTTCCTCACACACATAGTATCACCACGCCATTATCATACCTCCTATCATTATTTCTATCACCTCCTAAAACTTATCCATCTGTTTTTGTGCAATTTCCCAGCACACCACTCATCACTGATTTACACCCCCCCCCCCCTTTTTTTCTTCTAACCTACACATATTTTGAAAGGTAGCACGTGTCCACAGGTAGGCACATTTTATACAGGCAGTACCCATACTCCAGCCCACTCTAATGGTAGAACACACTTGGTTTACTGTAGTATGAATATAGAGGCCGCAGTTACATTTCTTTATTTATTTTTCTTTCCTCCCCCCCCCCCCCCCTCCCCTCCCCTTCCCACATCGCTGGATATTCACTCTTTCTCATTTTTTCTAAATTATGAGCTTCTAATAATTAGGCAATATAGACCTGACACCTATTTATCAATCTATTCCCATTCTATTGGGTACACCCTGTTCTGTTTTATTTCTTTTCTACCCCTTTTCCATAATTCTATTAAGGCCATTTAACACTATGCTGCATTACTAATTAGTCTTACCTGTTTGATATTCAATTAAAGTACTCTATGTACTCCAACTACCCATTTTTTCATTGTTTCCAAAATCTTAATATATACGATTATTTCATTTGAGTAATCACAAAACACCTGTAATTTTATGATCCCTCTCTGAGGAGACATTTTTACTGATATTCTCTGTGCGTCGTTTAAATTTCTGCACCAATAACAAATTTAGCTATTGCTATCACTTAATTGTAAGCAAACAGTACTTAGTGTATATATATAATTATATATAAACATACAAATATATACTCTTTATTTTGGTTGTGTTTTAACATTTTTTTTCTTGCATTTTTCTTTTATATGATATCATTTATGGGTCCCCCTGTCAAGCCTTGATCGCAAACATTTCCCTGGCTATTAAGATCATCAGAATCCTAGGATATCAGCAGCCAATTAAGGGACACACCCTTTCACTGATTGGATCTGAACCTGCTTCATTTACGTTAAAAGCCTGCAGGGACCTAGCCCACAATAGGAAGTGATCAAGCCCAGCGGACGGGTGAGACGCGTCTTCCGACTTCACCTTTGTCCTGGCTGACTGCAGTAGCGGACGTTCTTCCTACCCACCCATGTCCTGTGCCTCTACTGACAGTTTTCGTTTGGGATGACCGGAGCATCGGATGTCCTTCTTTCCCTCTCCTGCGATGGTCCTGTGCTTCTTCCGATATCACTCCGTTTGAGCTGAGCAGCGGACGTGTTCCTGTACCTGCCTGGGGTTGCCGGGCCGGCGCCGCCGTGCACTCCTCTTTCACCATTCGGAACGGACCTCAGCGTGGTGGAAGGGGTCACCTTGTCCTGACAACCATCGCGGGTGATATCTATTTCTCTCTTACCCGTCATGATCAGTCTGAGACCCACATTGACTGGACACTTATTAGCTCCTGCTGGTTTGAGTCAGCGTTCATGTCTTTTGCTACACATTTAAAATTGATACGTTTTGTATCTTAAGAATCCTAGGTGTTTTCCTTGACCTCATCACTTACTTAGTATTTATTCTATGCTAATTAGTAATATACGTTGGGATTACTTACACATGCGCTGTGATTTAGAAACATATCCAGTATCCTTAGCCTGTTTAAGGAATACTATTTTTGTACTTGCTACATTATTACCTTCGTTCCTAGTTCTGTTTTTAAACACAGACTAGTTTTTTTTAACACATTGTATCCCTCACAGAGGTCGCATTTTAGCTTGTGCATTTGATCAATCCAGCATCCCCCCCCTGTTTTTGCAGCAATATTACTGGATATATTGTCCTTTTGCATTCTTTACCTAGAAGAATACTATTACTTAAAATACATATTTTTGTACACTTTGGGTATATTTACTAACATTCGTAACTCTCCCGATTTGGTGGGAGAATAATCACGAATGACATCGAAAGTGTAAAACTGTAACTTTTTGAATTTGTTACGACTAATTTACTAAGCTGCCGTATTCTGCATTTTCGGGTTTTTCGATGTCATTCGTTTTTTTAGGCAGTGTTTTACGTGAGTGACTTGTAAAACACTGCCGACTTTAATACAATGAATCTCGGCCGGATCTGAGAGATCCGTGCTGGGCTTCATTGTGCACTTTGTTTAAAAAAAAAAAAAAAAGTTTAAATGTAAAAAAAAAAATTGCGTGGGGTCCCCCTTCCTAAGGCAAACCAGCCTCGGGCTCTTTGAGCCGATCCTGGTTGCAGAAATATGGGAAAAAAATGGACAGGGGTTCCCCCATATTTAAGCAACCAGCATCGGGCTCTGCGCCTGGTCCTGGTTCCAAAAATACAGGGGACAAAAAGCGTAGGGGTCCCCCGTATTTTTAAAACAAGCACCGGGCTCCACTAGCTGGACAGATAATGCCACAGCCGGGGGTCACTTTTATACCGTGCCCTGCGGCCGTGGCATCAAATATCCAACTAGTCACCCCTGGCCGGGGTACCCTGGGGGAGTGGGGACCCCTTCAATCAAGGGGTCCCCCCCCAGCCACCCAAGGGCCAGGGGTGAAGCCCGAGGCTGTCCCCCCCCCCCCCATCCAATGGGCTGCGGATGGGGGGCTGATAGCCTTTGTTGATAGTTATGAATATTGTTTTTAGTAGCAGTACTACAAGTCCCAGCAAGCCTCCCCCGCAAGCTGGTACTTGGAGAACCACAAGTACCAACATGCGGCGGAAAAACGGGCCCGCTGGTACCTGTAGTAGTAGTAGTAGTAGTAGTACTACTACTAAAAAAATACCCCAAAAAAGACAATACACACACACCTTGAAAGTAAAGTTTTATTACATCCATCCACACAAACATACATACATACTTACCTTATGTTCACACGAGGGTCGGTCCTCTTCTCCAGTAGAATCCATGGGGTACCTGTTGAATAAATTATACTCACCAGATCTAGGGTACCAGGCTCCTCGGATAATCCTTTTGTAATCCACGTACTTGATTAAAAAAATAAAACGGAGACCCGAGCCACGCACTGAAAGGGGACCCATGTTTTCACATGGGTCCCCTTTCCCCGAATGCCAGAAACCCACTCTGACTGATGTCTAAGTGGGTTTCTTCAGCCAATCAGGGAGCGCCACGTTGTAGCACCCTCCTGATCGGCTGTGTGCTCCTGTACTGACTGACAGGCGGCACACGGCAGTGTTACAATGTAGCGCCTATGCGCTCCATTGTAACCAATGGTGGGAACTTTCTGCTCAGCGGTTGACCAAAAGTGAACTCGCCGCTGACCACAAAGTTCCCACCATTGGTTACAATGGAGCGCATAGGCGCTACATTGTAACACTGCCGTGTGCCGCCTGTCAGTCAGTACAGGAGCACACAGCCGATCAGGAGGGTGCTACAACGTGGCGCTCCCTGATTGGCTGAAGAAACCCACTTAGACATCAGTCAGAGTGGGTTTCTGGCATTCGGGGAAAGGGGACCCATGTGAAAACATGGGTCCCCTTTCAGTGCGTGGCTCGGGTATCAGTTTTATTTTTTTAATCAAGTACGTGGATTACAAAAGGATTATCCGAGGAACCTGGTACCCTGGATCTGGTGAGTATAATTTATTCAACAGGTACCCCATGGATTCTACTGGAGAAGAGGACCGACCCTCGTGTGAATATAAGGTAAGTATGTATGTATGTTTGTGTGGATGGATGTAATAAAACTTTACTTTCAAGGTGTGTGTGTGTGTGTGTGTGTGTGTATTGTCTTTTTTTGGGTATTTTTTTAGTAGTAGTACTACAGGTACCAGCGGGCCCGTTTTTCCGCCGCATGTTGGTACTTGTGGTTCTCCAAGTACCAGCATGTGGGGGAGGCTTGCTGGGCCTTGTAGTACTGCTACTAAAAACAATATCTTACACTTTTACAAAAAGGCTATCAGCCCCCCATCCGCAGCCCATTGGATGGGGGGGACAGCCTCGGGCTTCACCCCTGGCCCTTGGGTGGCTGGGGGGGGACCCCTTGATTGAAGGGGTCCCCACTCCCCCAGGGTACCCCGGCCAGGGGTGACTAGTTGGATATTTGATGCCATGGCCGCAGGGCACTGTATAAAAGTGGCCCCCGGCTGTGGCATTATCTGTCCAGCTAGTGGAGCCCGGTGCTGGTTTTAAAAATACGGGGGACCCCTACGCTTTTTGTCCCCCGTATTTTTGGAACCAGGACCAGGCGCAGAGCCCGATGCTGGTTGCTTAAATATGGGGGAACCCCTGTCATTTTTCCCCCCATATTTCTGCAACCAGGATCGGCTCAAAGAGCCCGAGGCTGGTTATGCTTAGGAGGGGGGACCCCACGCAATTTTTTTTCAACAAATTAACACTTTCCCACCCCTTCCCACTGATATACATGCACGGATCTCATGGATCCGTGCATGCCTATCCAATCACGGCTCAAAAAAGCAGGTCTGTTTTTTTTTTTTTTTTAGCACTTTTTTACGAGTTGTATTTTTTCACGGCAGTGTTTTTTTGCTTTGCACTTCTTAGTAAATTACCGAGATTCATACTTAAACAGCCGCGTTTTGACCGATGGTGTATTCATTCGTATTTTTTTTGTTGGACTTGCAAAAAAAATACGAATGGCCTCATCACTGCCGTGATTTCTGCTTAGTAAATTACCGAGATGACACTTTGAAGAAAAAACGGCATCTCGGACAAAATCGGGACCTTAGTAAATATACCCCATAGTATCAATCCAGAGACTGCAATTTTGTTGTTGTGCCCAGAAACAATCCAGCTGTAATTTTCATTAGCATTGGGTGGAGACACTGTATTCTAACGCCAAAAATTTTTATTCAGGTTTTTTTGTTATGCAAAACAGGGGTACAGAAAGAAGAAAAGGGAGGGAGGGGAGGGGAAGCAGTAAATACATATATGAGACAATGGGGTATATTCAATTAGCAGCGATAATGGACTTTTCGCTTGAAAAGTCCGGTTTTCGCGCAAAAAAATCGAACTTTTCCCGAGAAACGCAATTACAGCCTATTCAATTTTCCTGGAAAGTTTATCGGTGATAATTTTTTCACTAATTTCACTTCACCTACTCTGAAGCAGGTGAAAAGTTGGGAAAAGTCACTATTTTAAGGTAAAAATGTTTGGATATGATACAGAACTCCTGGGTCACCCCCCTTAATGACTAATTAGGGACGTTGAGGTTTTTAATTATTTTTAATTGGCCAATAATGACATGTAATTTTTGGGGTGAAAAAGTACAAATTGATGGAAATTGGGGTTCAAGGTATTTAACAGGTATATTGGGGTGCTTTATGAGTGGGACAGGTGTTTTTAGGCTTGCAGATGGGAGTAATCGGTCTGTTTCCACTTTTTTTTTAAAGTACCCTAAAATGACCCAAATATATACTTATACCCATTTTCATGTACCCCAAATTTAATGAGAGCATTTATTTTGCTCAAAAAAACTTGCTTTCTATCATTTTTTTGCATTTTTAAAAAAATGCATATAACAGCCATTTCACACAATTTAAGTCCCCAAAAACTCTCTAATGTGATCTCTAATACACTTCTCTTCTGTTTTCCTATCTTAGTTTAGCATTTTTTGGGGTACAGGCTGATTTCCACATTTTCACCTGCACTTTTCACTGCAAGAATTTTCAGGTGAAACCCGTTTGGAATTAAATAGGTCGAAAAATGGAGCGTTTTCGCGGCAATTTTCGCCTGATTGCCGCAAAAAATTTTCGGGTGAAAAATTGCAGCGAATTTGCGGATAATTGAATACCCTAGTAAATGTATACTTATACATACAATTCAAAATCGATCAAACATATGTATCAGAAGAACTACAATGGACGTAATGTAGTAAGGGGTACATAATGAAAAAAAAAGAAAAGAAAAAAAACACTGAGTCCACAATAATGCAAATTGCAACCATGAGCACAGAGCGATCCCAGACTCAGGAAGAGGAGGTGTCTCCAGCTAGGGGAGGGATGTGAAGGTGTATGTCCGGGGAGGAGGATCGCAGTACTAAATTTGCTCCCTCACCCTCCGTGGTAAAAAGCAGCCATGGCTTCCAGCGCAGCAGAGGGGACTTGGCAGAAAGGGAGCAAGGCATATACTCAGTCTCCATCAAGAATTGCTTCTGAATTTTATGTATGACTTTCATTAAGGGGGGGTATGGGTTGTTTCCAATTCTGGGCTTAGACCGCACGAGCTGCAAGGCAAATATGGCCTAAAACATACTGTAAATTAGCACCTACGGTGCGCGGGTAGACATTTAGTAAAGCAATGAGGGGGGTGGGGGACAGAGTGAGTCCAAGTACTTTATTAATCAGCCCAAACACCTCGACCCAGTACAACTTAATAGAGGGGCAGGTCCAAAAAATATGAAAAAGATGGCCCACCTCGCCGCAGAGGCGCCAGCAAAACTTCGAGCATGCAGGCCAAATCGTATGCAACCTGTCGGGTGTGAGATATAACCTATGCAGTAACTTGACGTGCATCTCGGAATGATTTAGGCATTTAGACATAGTAAAGGAAGACATAAAAATGTGTTGCCATTGGGGTTCGGTAAGGGTACAACCAATATCCACCTCCCACCTGATTTGGGCTCTAGTTTTAAGAACGGGAACCAATGCTAGTAGTGTTTTGTACCAGAAGGAGATCTCACCTGCAGAAGCATCTTCAGAAAGACGACGCAGGACCTGAGACATAGAAGGGTGCAATGGGGAGGGGGCAAGGTGGAGGCTGTTCCACCAATGTTGTATTTGATAGTATCTGAGTCTCTCAGATTCAGGTAAAGCAAAGCGTTCTTGGATGGTAGAGAAGGAGCTAAGCACGGGCCCATTGAACAGGTCTCCCAGTAAACCAATCCCTCTAGAACGCCAACCTGCCAAATTGAGATTAGGGATTAGGGCGGCTACTGTGTGTAGGGAAATTCAAGGTAAGGTATGAAAGGGAGAAGATAGGCTCATGATCAGTCTGTCCCAGACCTGTAGAGTGGCTCGGGTTGAGGGGAGAAGGCGTAGATCCGGAGGTCGCATAGATTTGAGTAGCCAAAAAAGATCGCTCAAGGGGAATCTGGGGCAGGCTAGTCCCTCCAAACACGTCCACTCCGAATGGGCATCACTAAAGAGAGCTTTAATCTGGGCTAAGAGGCAGGCTTCCTGGTATAGAGAAAGGTTAGGCATGTCGAGGCCACCAACTCTCCTAGGCAATGACATCCTGGCGCGGGACAATTTAGGCGGTCGCGAAGACCAGACATAGTTGGTGAGGATAGTAGTAGCCTTATCTAAATATTTCTTGGGGAAGACAAAGGGGATTGTGCGAAACAGGAACATTAATTTGGGAAGCAACGACATTTTAAAGGCGGCCAGACGTCCCAGCCATGATATTTCATAACTAAGCCACGATTTGGTGGACAATTGTAGCGCGGTCAGTAAAGGGGGGAGGTTAACGTCAAATACAGAAGAGGAGGATGGGGGGATATAGATACCCAAATACCGTATTGAGGTAGTTTGCCAATTGTAGGGGTATTTAGCACACAAAGGAGCCATGCAGTGAGTGAGATTAATAGGCAGGGCATCAGTTTTAGTTGTGTTTAATTTGTAATAGGACGCTGCAGAGTACCTCTCTAAAATATAACGTAAATGAGGGAGTGAGGTGCAGGGGTCGGTTACAAATAAAAGGACATCATCGGCAAATAAACGCAGTTTATGGGAGGCGGTGCCGAGTTGGAGTCCTGGGAGCTGCGGGTCCGCCCGGATCTTAGCTGCCAAAGGTTCAATCGCCAGGACAAAAATGAGAGGGGAGAGGGGGCAGCCCTGACGCGTGCCGTTGTAAATTGGGAAGGGGGAAGACAGAAACCATTACTAAAGACCCGGGCCGAGGGCGAGCTATACAAGGCTAGTATGGATGACAGGATTCGGTCGCGGAAGCCAAATTTCAATAATACTTCCCGTATGTAGGTCCAGTTTATGCGGTCAAAAGCCTTCTCCGCATCTAAGGATAACAGGAGAAGGCCCTGTTCACGGGCTGTGGAGTCTACGAGGTTAAATACTCTACGAGTATTATCAGACGCTTGTCGACCAGGGATAAATCCGACCTGGTCGGGGTGTATCAAGGAGGGAAGGAGGGCGTTCAATCCGTAAGCTATTAATTTAGCATATATTTTAATGTCGCCGTTTAACAGCGCAATGGGGCGGTAGTTTTGGCAAGAAGTCAAGTCCTTACCTGGTTTGAGGATCGTGACAATACGAGACTCCAGCATCTCCCTTGGGAGAGTGCCCTGAGAAGTGATTTCATTATAAACTGTTACCAGAGATGGAGCTAGGAGGTCCTGGAGTGAAACATAAAAATCATTAATAAAGCCATCTGGGCCTGGCGCCCTATCTTTAGGGAGGGATTTAATCGCCCTTAGCGTGTCCGTGGTGGACCAGGGGGCATTCAGCATTTCTAATTGGTCGTCGATAATGGAAGGAAGTTTCAAATCAGCGAGAAAGGAGTTGATAGAGGAAAGAGTGGGCTGCGGGGTAGAAGGGTCAGTCGAAAGATTATAAAGTTGGGAATAGAAGTCAGCAAACTGATTTGATATCTCCAAAGGGTTAGATATTTTGGCGCCTGTTGGGGACATAATAAGCTTAATTCTATTCCTAGCTTGTTTCGCTCTAAGCTTACGAGCAAGCAATTTTCCCGGTCTATTCCCCGCCAGGTAAAATTTCTGACGCATCCTGTTTAGTGAAGCCTGGGTGCGCACCATAAGCAATGTCTGAAGTTGGGACCTAATATCAGCTAGCTCTTTCTGGAGGGATCTCGAGGGTCGAGTTTGATTTTTCTCCTCGAGTTCCTTAAATTTACGCTCCAAATCATTCAAACGTTGTTGATGTAGTTTCTTGAGGTGGGCTCCTGCCTGTATTGCCGCCCCTATAGCAACGGCTTTCAGCGCGCACCAGAAATTCAGAGTGGACGTGTCCGAAGGAGAATTAAATTCCAAGTAGGACATGATGCTGTCTACTATAATTTTTTTAGATATGGGGTTGGCCAGTAAGTGAGGAGGGAGTCTCCAAGGTCGGGGCGGGGCATGCTGACTATTAAGGTCCCATTTAAGGATCAGCGGGGCATGATCCGACCAGGTTATTGGAAGGATATTCGCGGATCTAGTAAATTGGAGGGTCCATTTATCAGAAAACAAAAAAATCAATACGGGCATAGGAGTTGTGAACGGGAGAATAGTATGTGTACTCACGGCCTGTAGGGTTTTGCACTCGCCAAATATCATAGAGGTCAAATTCAGCCAGGAGATTGCGGAAGGCTAAGCATGGGGCGTTAGAGGAGGCTAAAGGGGAAGGAAAGGGCCTGGGAGACCTGTCCAACCTAGGGTCAAGGACCAGATTAAAGGCCCCCATGAGGAGGAGCGAGCCTATACAGTTCTTCTGGATAACTAAACATAGTTTACGTAAAAAAGCCACTTGATTTGAGTTAGGGGCATAAGCTGAAACCAGGGTAACCGGTTTGTCATTTAAAAGGCCACTCAAGACAAGATAGCGGCCATTTTTATCGGCAACCTGGGAGTGTAAAGTGAAGGAGACAGAGTTTTTAAACAATATAGCTACACCATTCCTCTTAAAAGGGCCGTTTGCGAAATAACCGATAGGGAACCTGCGGTCTTTAAACGTAGGGGGCGCTAAGGACGAAAAGTGTGTCTCCTGCAGCGCAACAACATCCGCCTTGTGCCTAGCAAAATAGTCCAATGCCAACCTTCGCTTATTAGGGGAGTTTAACCCCTTAACGTTCATGGACAGAACCTGGAGCATCGAGACGATCTAAAGCACGCCATGAGTGGTGAGATATTTCGGTATACATATAAGAAATGTTTTTGTCTTATACAGTTAGAGTGTTGCGAGGGGGGGGGGAAGGAAGGGAATAACGGGGGAAGAAAGGGTAAGAACAAACCAAAACGACCCAGTGCATCGGGTCGGTATAACTACTGCAAGGAAAGCAAAAAAAATGCAGTAGTACATTAACGGGGGGGAACATGTGGCCTAACGCCACCACCACCTATGAACCTAGATGAGGAGAAAAAAAAGAGACATGTACAGATACAAATATGCCTACCAACCATGTAAAGAAAACAGAGAACATATACGCATGAACTAAACCATGAGCACGGAGCCGGGACTCCAGAAATATAACAACTAACAGGGTAACTCACGTGACCACGTCAAAATGATTAGCTAAGACCCATCCGCTAGTACGGTACAGAGTAACGTCCATATTCAAAGTCCAAATTCAAAGTGACGACTTCAGGCGACGAACCACTCCGATTGAGGAGTTGACTGTTTCTTGGATCCAGGCGGCATCGTGACAGGAATATCCCACTCCGATAGCAGCGTGACTCCAGCTTCCAATGAGGCAACTGTGTAGGATTTATTTTCATACGAGATGATGAGCTTTACAGGAAAACCCCATCGGTACTTGATCTCTTGGTCACGGAGTGCCAGGGTAACAGGGATAAACGATCGTCTTTTAGCCAAAGTCAAAGCTAAGAAATCTGGAAAAAGTTGTAATCCACCAAGCGCATCAGAGTCCGAGTCTCTTGCCGCCTTCAGGATGCGTTCTTTCGTCGTGAAGAAGTGCACTCTCATGAGCGTGTCTCGCGAGAGCGAGGGAGGAACCGAGCGTGGTTTAGGTAGTCTATGGATCCTGTCTATAAGCAGCTCCCTGGGGTCAGCCCTGGGCAAGAGCTTCCGAAATAACGCGGTGGCGTAATCTTCCAGCTCAGAATTTTGCAAGGAGTCAGGCATGCCTCGGATCTTGATATTATTGCGCCGAGATCTGTCCTCGATATCCGCAATCTTGAGTTTAAACGCCTCAAGGTCATTCTGCTGTTGATCATGTGCCGCTATGAGGTCGTTGTGAGACGAGACCAATTCCTCGACTTTCCGTTCCAGATGGTCTGTACGTTCCCCTATAGCATGCAATTCCGTCTTAACCTTTCGGACAGCCGCTGTGAGATCTTGAGTCAGCTCTGTTTTAAACGCTGATAGAGCCTGATACAGAGTTTTGACCGTGAGAGGGGCGTCGGATTCCGGGTCAAACCCCGGGACAGAAGCAGGGCCGCAGGGAGGGTCTGTCGCAGGGGTGGCCATAGAGGACTTCCGTGCAGTAGAGGGGGCAGGAGCCGCTTTCTTAGATGGGAAAGATACTCTAGGAGGCAGCACCTCTTTAACCTTTTTCGGAGGCATTCTGAAGAGATGTAATTCCGTAGGCTAGGCAAGAGCGCTGGAGAGACCCTGGATCCCAGAGAATATATGGTGAAAGGTTAGGTAAGCATAGAGGCCAAAGGTGGTGGTGTGTAAACGGTCTGGACTACATCAGAAGAACGGCATCACCAGAGGCCCGGCATCCGGTCATCACCCTCCAGCAGTGCCCAAGGGACAGATCTCCAGCGAGCAGGGAAGAGTGGGAGCCAGGTACCCAGACAACAGCCAGCAGCACAGCGTCACTGGGGTCGGGCAGACCGTGCCCCCCTGGGCAAACACTCACCCCTCCAAGGATATTCCCACATTGCTGTGCAGGGTCGAGGAGTGTGAGGGGGAGCACAGAAAAGGAGCCAGTCCATCCACAGCTGCAAGGGGGGGGGTAGGTGGCTATTAACAGGCCTCCACACTGGCAGGGCTCAGCAGTCGGGTGTGTGCAGCTAATTTAGGCCCCGGATCCCGGATCTAGTGTAGGTCTCAACTCCCTGAGGCTTCAAAAAGGGCAGCAGACCCCTCGTTTTCCCTATGGAGGGGGTATTTATGTGACAGGGGGGCTCAGGGGGAGCAGGCCAGGCCCGTAGGAGCGGGGGATTGCAGCCGACCTGCGGGCCGGGTGTAGTAAGATGGCCGCCGCCGGGAGTGGTGCCGGAGCAAGGAGGCCGCAGCCGCGGCTCCGGAGGGCAGGGAGCGGGAGTCTAATCCCCGCCGCTGTCCCCGATGGTCTGGGGCAGGTGAGGGGCCGTGGATGGGCCGGTTTGGAGGCAGGGGGAAGCCGCCAGGGGTCCCGGTGCGGCCGCGTTCCGGCCCCGGAGCCCGCGCCCGGGTAGGCCCCAAACTTGAGGTCCCGGCTTCGGGACAAGACGTAGGCCTCAGCTCTAAATCAGTGCCAGGGGGCACCTCTCCAGCTTCCCCGGGGTCTCTGGCGTGATGGGCACCCGCCAGGGGAGAGAATCGGAGGGGAAAGCTGGAGATAGATCGGCATTAAATGCAGGGCCGGCAGGAGCTCATGTAAGGCACGTCTTCTCAGGATGCAGGTCAGGCCACGCCCCCGAGACACTGTATTCTATACCTGATTAATACAAGCATAGAGATCACATTTTGCCTTATATTTTACAACAATCCAGCATCCTTATCCAGTGGGATTATTACTATTTGGCTTCATTTCAGCAACTGCATTAGACTGTATATTTGTATATATGCATAACTACGATTAGTCCATCTGGACATATGCTTTTTGGTAATAACCTGGATTACTTCATCAGTATAGGTACCCTTGTGTACTCCTCTTTTATGTTTCTATCTATACTTCATTCAATGGACTCTCACCACTGATTCAGAGTCATATCCCTGTCTAACATTGGCAGCAGATCCATCTATTTTCCTCTATTGGTTAATTTCTGTCACTTTGCTTTGATACTATGTAATTCGTGAACTCTCATCAGTGATTCCAGAGCTTCCAATTACCGTCTACTTTCTCTACTATCATACCACACTGGAAACGCCCAAAGCCGTCCGAACTTGGAAGCTAATCAGTGTTGGGCTGGGTCAGTACTCAAGTGGGTGACCATTGAGGAAGACTCAGTGTAGTAGAGCACGCATTGGTCCCACATGCTCAGTGTCTAACACTGACAGCAGATTCACTCTGCCATCTTATCTCTTTCTGCTCTCTTTTCTACTAATAATTACAATCAATATTGAGGCTTTATATATTATTATTATTTTGGCACCAATATAGGACAGGGTTTCATTTTGTTATTAGAACGTACCACTTAATATCCAAGTTAATAATTTACTGCATTCAGATCTAATGCCGCCAACCAGGACTTTATTATCATTATCATATCAGCAATTTCGCTAATTGTTTATATTGTTCCTTACTGTCATTTCTCTCATTAACCACTAAGTATCTTAATTTTGTGATAATAAAAATTGATTTTAAATATCATATCTTATCTTGTTTAGTCTATACATTGTTTAAAGTTAAGAGTGCACCCAAAAAAGAGTCTTCTTTTCTCCCTGTTGTTGTATGTCTTAATACTGACTCAGGGTGCACCACCAAACTGTTTAAGAATTAGAAAACCTAGTTTTCTTGTTATTTTCTATTTTTGGTACTGATTACATTGTATTCCTATTACATCCTGTGCGGTATTCCCCAAACATATTTGAAAACCATTTAAACTGTTGTAACTTGCTGGTGCGGTGCAGGGAGACTATGTGTACATTGGGGGTAATTCCAAGTTGATCGCAGCAGGAATTCTGTTAGCAATTGGGCAAAACCATGTGCACTGCAGGGGAGGCAGATATAACATGTGCAGAGAGAGAGTTAGATTTGGGTGGGGTGTGTTCAATCTGCAATCTAATTTGCAGTGTAAAAATAAAGCAGCCAGTATTTACCCTGCACAGAAATAAAATAACCCACCCAAATCTAACTCTCTCTGCAAATGTTATATCTGCCACACCTGCAGTGCACGTGGTTTTGCCCAATTGCTAACAGAATTCCTGCTGCGATCAACTTGGAATTACCCCCATTGTGCACTATTTGGCTTAAATATGTAATGTGTTTTTATGGCTTTTCTATGCGATCACAAACTCTACCGTAATCCTATCCATACCACGCGCTAATGCGCAGGACCGTGGGAGCGACCATACGCAAATTGCGAATATGTGCACGCACAGCAGAACAAGTACATGCGCGGAGGCCATCTGTGTGTAATTTGTACGTGTTGTGTGTACTGCAATATTTTTCGACTTCGACAGTTTCCAAATAGTTTGGATCATAACCCTTATTTAAAAATTGATCCTTAATAGTACACACCTGTGTTTTTTTTTTTTTTTTTTTTTTTTAGTTTCCTAATTTCATAATTACTCTTAATGAGACAAAATTCGCTGCCAGCAGGTACTCCTCGCAGCCAGCTATAATGATGACTACTGTCTTTACTTATAAAGGAATTTCTATTCTTAGTAAATATAGTGGAAATTTCGATATAGATCGTTAGATCCAAAAAAATAACTGTCAGTTCACTAACTGAAACGTATGAATAATGCCAAAATCATTTCTGTTTAGTTTCTACTAAAAATCTAAAAGCGTCCCCCTAACTCTATGCAATTAATATACTTTCATTGACTTCTCACGTATCCATTACCGCTGGTACATCGATGCAGGGGGATAGAGGAGTTTACTGCGGCTTATCGACAGCAGCCTTCCTTGTGCAATCTGCATCCCAGCATGCAGCAGCATTTGCTGGACTGGGGAAGTAGGCTGCTGCTGAGCACTATACAGATGGTTTCTTCGTTCTAGTTGCCAACATGGAGGGGGTAGCCAGGTTGGCTCTGCAAGGGGTAAGCAGTGGTATAGTAGGTGGCATCGGGGTCACCGTTACACAATTCCATGATTACTGCCACTGTAAAGCGTGCGCAGGAGGGTGAAGGGGGGAGCACAATTATTCAATTTACTCAGGAACTGGGTAGTTGCGGGTTGTTTAGGGAGATTCAGGAACATCCTGGATGTTTTGGAAGAGAAGGCAAGTGTGCTCAGCAGCAAGAACAAGCGTGTAAGTGGCATATTAGATGGGCCGGTGGCATGGCCGGACTGGCCATCTGGCACTTCTGGCACATGCCAGAAGGGCCGATGGGCAGGTGGGCCGAATCGGTCACTCAGAGAGCTGGAAAGGTCACGCGCGGCGCAGCCTCCGGCTCTCTGGTTCCATGGTCTCCATGGAAATGGGGGCGTGCCGTGAGTCTATGCCCCAGACTCACAGCGCATCCCGCGTCCCCAGCAACTGCCGCCATGGTAATGGGGGCATGCCACGAGTCCACGCCCCCATGACTCATGGCACGCCCCCATACATCTTATGGCGCGCCCCCCCAAATGCCAGGGCTGAATCAAGGCCCCTGTCCGTCGCTGGCTGGTGGTCATCTCTGTACAAATATCCACAGTTGTGACATTAGCATTTTTGTGTAGATACGCCGTGTACGGGACCGCAGTCGCCACGGGATTGCATCCACCTCTGAATCAGCCCCTGAGTCACTAATTTAAGCAGAGTTTGCGTGAAATTATTCCACACATACCGCATCGGACATATCTACATCATTTGTGGCCACCGCCAAGGCTACATCTTTCTCTGATGTTCTACTGTGTATCCTTAAATAAGGGGCTTTTTTTTTTACATTTGAGGAATGTCTGAAGAAAGGTCCTGGCAGATCTTTCATGAGTAGGATAATTGGTCAAATCTGTTTTTAACAGTAATAAAAAAAAGTGTTTAGATTAAAAATCTGAAAAGAGCTTGGTTTTCATGAAACATTTTAACATTGGATTGAACTAGTTTTCTCTGAAATTTGTTCCCAAATATACTGAGCCTTTTAAGATGGTTAAGAAATGAAATCCTGGATGTTATCAGCTGCATTTGCCTTGGTCACTAAGAAGGTCAAACATAGTTTTATTGTTGAAACCCCCCCCCAAAAAAAAAAAAAAAAACCCAAAAAACCCACCCTGAATAAAAAAAAAATAGACAGGGTCAGGTACATTGTTTGTGCCATTAAAAAAAAGTTATGGTCCTTTAAGAAAGGTCTAGTAATGCTAGTGTTAGGTGATGTTAGTAATGTTAGAAATTACATTGTGTTCCCTTATTGTAGCAGTCAACACTTTCTTACATTGGTGGCCAAGAGCAGTCTGTTAGCATCTTCTGCTCATACAGTGGCTCTCCCCAGGTGCAGCGGTTGTGGGCAGACTGTTAGTGCTCATTCTGTTGGTCCAGGTAAGTTTAAATAGCTCATCTGGTGGGCTGCCTTTGTTCTGGCGTGTGCTGCTGAAAGTTACCTTGTTGTTGATACCTGTTTCTGACAATTCCAGCGCTGGCATACTGAATACCACCCGTTTCGGACATTGGCTATTTATTTGACTTACAATACTATCACGGAAAGTTTCAAATTTTTTTGTTATCTGTGATCCACTGGCAAATGGACATTAACTATTGCATAATAACATGAAATATATTCCTCAATAGAAGTTATTATATTATAAGGTCAAGTATTATCTTTATAGTATTTGCATGTATGGATATTGAGCTAGTACTTTACATCTAAGAATATCATTTAAGACCTGGATATGCTCCTGTCTACCTATAATTCTAAATAATACCCTACTAGTGATAATAATCTGCTACAGTACCTGGGGTTAAATTTACTAAAATGTGAGTTTGTAGAAGTAGAGAAGTTTTCCATAGAAACCAATCAGATTCCAGTTACTATCTGCTAGAAGGTGCTAGGTAAATAATACGTAGAATCTGATGGGTTGCTATTGGCAACATCTTCACTTCTATAAACCAGTACTTTAGTAAATATACCCCTAGATCTGAAGTCCCAGGGGATCAGAGTACTGGTAAGCATATTCAGCTTTAAGGGCTATGTAGCTGCTATAGGTAAAGCCCTCTATTAGTGGTTTTAGAAGTTATATCGCTTTTCGCTGGGTATTATTCATAACTGTTGTGGTATATCCTGTCAACGTTCACAATGTTGATATTCATAATTTCGACATGGTTGAAATGTTGACATTGACCATGTTGACATTCAATTTATCATGTCCACACTGATCTAATGTCACTGACCTGGATTGGGAGTGTTGTGAACTCGGGGGCTCCTCCGATGGTCGGGAAGAGGCACCACAGCTGGGTCGGAGCAGAGAAGGCCGGATATAGGTTTTCCTCATACAGGACTCTGACAATTGTGTTTGATGAAGAAATGCTGAAGAGCTTTATTTAGGGAAGGGAGCAATACAGCAACTCATGGAAGAAATAGGACTGGTGGGCAATGTCAAAGGCTACTGAAGAATTTGTGAGCGATGTTTAAAGATACATGAATAAAGAACTTGTGAGCAATGGTGAAAGACACTAAAGAATTCGTGAGCGATGTTTAAAGTCACTGATGATTGAAGAATTTGTGAGCGATGTTTAAAGACATTGATGAATGAAGAATTTGTGATCGATGATAAAGACACTGATGAATGAAGAATTTGTGAGCGGTGATAAAGACACTAATGAATGAAGAACTTGTGAGCGATGATAAAGACACTGGTGAATGAAGAATTTGTGAGCGATGATAAAGACACTGATGAATGAAGAACTTGTGAGCGATGATAAAGACACTGGTGAATGAAGAACTTGTGAGCGATGATAAAGACACTGGTGAATGAAGAACTTGTGAGCGATGATAAAGACACTGGTGAATGAAGAACTTGTGAGCGATGATATAAGGCACTGAAGATTTTGTGAGCCGTGTTCAAAGACGCTGATGATTGAAGAACTCGTGAGCGATGTTAAAAACACTGAAGACTAGGTGAACGAGCAGCACGATATGCTGGGAAAGCTGACTGGATGCTGGAAACTCTAGGAGGTAGCACAGCGGTCACAGGAGCACTGGTGATCACCTCTGGAAAAGTGACGATACTCAGGCGCCGGAGCTCTGCCCGGTGTCTGGTTTTGAATCTCCCGCCCTAACAGGATTGGTGGAGCGGTTCTGTGATGCCACCCACTCCCGCCCACGTGACGCCGGGTGCAATGGCGGCGCCCACACTCCGGGGAACCGCCGGGAGCAACGCCAGCCAGACGCCGGGACCCGACGACCGCCGGAGGCGGGGGCTGCCAGACGGACCAGCAGACACGCAGGGGTAAGCGCGGTGGCCGCGGCCTCTGGTGTGTGACAGTACCCCCTCCTCCAGGAGTGGCCCCCGGACACTTCCCGGGCTTTGTTGGATGTCTGGAATGGAAGATCCGCACTAGTCGGGGAGCCGTGACTTCAGCAGCTTTGACCCAGCTCCTTTCCTCAGGACCATAACCTTTCCATTCTACCAGATACTGTAGATTCTTGTGAAGATAACGAGAGTCAAGAATAGCTTTAATTTCAAATTCCATTCCAGCTTCAGTCTCTACAGAGGTTGGCCTAGGAGATTCTGAATGGAACCGATTCAAAACAAGAGGACGAAGGAGAGAGACTTGGAAAGAATTTGGTACCCGAAAGTGGGAAGGTAATCCCAATTTGCAGACAACCGGGTTCAGGACTTGCAACACGGGGTAAGGACCAATGAACCTTGGAGCAAACTTCATAGCAGGCACTCTTAAACGGAGATTGCGGGTAGAGAGCCATACCCTGTCACCCACTTTGTATTGGGGAGCTGCCCGTCGCTTCCTATCCGCAAAGAATTTGCAGCGGCCATAGATTTTCTTGAGGTTAGCATGAACCCTACACCAGATTTGATTGAAGTGCCGGAGAGTAGAGGCTGCAGCAGGAACATCTTCCGGAGGACAGATGGGTAATTCTAGAACTTGAGGATGGAATCCATAATTAATAAAGAATGGAGACTCACCAGTGGAGGAGTGGTACAGATGATTATGGGCAAACTCGGCCCAGGGTAACAGTTCCACCCAATTGTCTTGCGAAGGAGAGAGATAAACACGGAGAAAAGTCTCTAAATCTTGATTGACGCGTTCAGTTTGCCCATTGGTTTGAGGATGGTAAGCAGATGAGAACTTGAGCTTTATTTGTAAGGCAGAGCAGAGGGCCCTCCAGAATCTTGCCGTGAACTGCATCCCCCGATCAGAGACTATCTCCTGAGGTAACCCGTGCAGGTGGAAGTGTTCACGAATGAATAAAGAAGCCAACTTGGGAGCTGACGGTAACCCGGTCAATGGAATAAAATGTGCCATTTTAGAAAAGCGGTCAATAATCACCCAGATGGTATTATGACCCTTGGAGAAGGGCAATTCGGTAACAAAGTCCAACGAAATATGGGTCCAAGGTCTCTTAGGAATGGACAGTAAATGAAGCAACCCCGCAGGAGGCAGACGAAGAGTTTTGTGCTGAGCACATTGAGGACATGAGTTGACATAATCCTGTATATCCTTCTTCATAGTATCCCACCAGTATGACCTTCGCAGAAATTCCCACATTTTTGGAACTCCAGGATGACCAGAAAACTTGGAGATATGAGCCCACTGCAACAATTTCGGTCGAAATTTAGCTGGTACTGACATTCTCCCAGGAGGAGGACCCAGAGTGGTAGGAGCTGCCAAAATAAAGACTGGACTGAGAATCAAAGCCTTTTCAACTGAATTTTCTTCATCCGAGGCCGGAGATAGAGCATCAGCCTTAGTGTTAAAAGTCCCGGCCCGGTACTTAATGAACGAGAAACGAGTGAAGAAGAGCGCCCATCTAGCTTGACGGGGATTCAAGCACTGGGCCGTCTTGAGATACAGCAAGTTCTTGTGATCGGTGTAAATCGTAATTAGATGTTTAGCACCTTCCAATAAGTACCTCCATTCTTCTAGGGCAGATTTTATCGCCAGAAGTTCCTGGTCTCCAATGGTGTAGTTTCGTTCAGCGGGAGAGAACTTGTGAGAATGGAAACCACATGGATGTAACTTCCCATCAGAGGAGTACTGGGAAAGTACGGCACCGATGCCTACCGAGGAAGCATTGACCTCCAAGAAGAATGGTTTTGAAAAATTTGGTTGCTGGAGTACCGGAGCGGACATAAAGGCTGCTTTCAACCGGGCAAACGCTGCTACCGCTTCAGAAGACCAGTGACTTGGGTCAGACCCCTTTTTGGTTAGGGCAGTAATAGGTGCCACAATGGTAGAGAATCCCTTTATGAATTTCCGGTAGTAATTCGCAAAACCCAGAAATCTTTGTACCGCTTTCAAGAAGAGAGGCTGAGTCCAGTCCCGAATGGCAGTGAGTTTTTCCGGATCCATGAGGAGCTCCGTACCTGAGATGACATAGCCAAGAAATGGAATTGAAGGGACCTCAAAGGTACATTTGGAAATCTTGCCGTAGAGATGATTCCTTCGTAGACAAAGAAGTACTTCCTTGACCTCTACTCTGTGCTCTGTGAGATTCTTAGAAAATATCAGAATGTCATCCAAATATACCACTACGCTTAGGTATAACATGTCCCGGAATATCTAATTCACAAATCCCTGGAAAACAGCAGGGGCATTGCTGAGGCCAAACGGCATTAGCTACAGGAGTAATTCCAGAGGACTGGAAAAGAGCAAACGTAGTCCCACTGCACAAAAGTGGAAGCAAGGAAGAGGCAAACAACTACAGACCAGTGAGTCTTACATCAGTAGTAGAGAAATTGATGGAAACACTCTTAAAAGAAAGAGTTGTAGATTATCTCAAATCCGGCAATTTACAGGATCCCAAACAGCATGGATTCACTGGGGGGAGATCATGTCAAACAAATCTTATTGACTTTTTTGATTGTGTGACTAAAGTGATGGATAAAGGTGGAGCCATATATATAGCTTATCTAGACTTTAGTAAGGCTTTTGAGACTGTTCCACATCGCAGACTGCTAAATAAACTTGAAAGTTTGGGATTGGATATTAGGTTTATTGAATGGATAAGATCTTGGTTGAAGGATAGAAAACAGAGAGTTGTGGTAAATGGAGTGCATTCACAGGAGGGAAATGTTACCAGTGGAGTACCCCAGGGATCTGTACTTGGACCAGTGCTTTTAAATATCTTTATTGGTGACATTGCAAATGGCATTAAAGGGAAAGCATGCCTTTTTGCAGATGACACAAAGGTCTGCAACAGGGTAGACACACCAGGTGGGGTAAAACAAATGATTGAGGATCTAGGTAGACTAGAGGAATGGTCAAGAGTATGGCAATTACAGTTTAATGCCAAAAAATGCAAAATCATGCACTTGGGTCTCAAAAATCCTAAAGCTAAATATAGTATTAATGGCACTATACTGGAAACTACTGAGGAGGAAAGGGATCTAGGAGTCACTATTTCAGATGACTTAAAGGCAGGTAAGCAATGTAACAAGGCAATGAGGAAGGCTAGTCAGATGCTTGGCTGCATTGGGAGAGGAATCAGCAGCAGAAAGAAAGAAGTAATAATGCCACTGTATAGGTCATTGGTGCGGCCTCATCTAGAATACTGTATTCAGTTCTGGAGGCCATATCTTCAAAAGGATATTAATACATTAGAAACTGTACAAAGGAGGGCAACTAAAATGGTGCATGGCCTACATCACAAAACATACCCAGAAAGACTAAGAAATCTCAATATGTATAGTTTGGAGCAGAGAAGGGAAAGGGGGGACATGATAGAAACTTTCAAATATATCAAGGGTTTTAACAAAGTCCAGGAGGGAAACATTCTCCAAATGAAGAGAAGCAATAGGACACGAGGACATGCACTGAGGCTGGAGGGGGGGAGGTTCAGGGGAAATTTGCGGAAAAATTATTTCACAGAAAGGGTAGTGGACAAGTGGAATAGCCTCCCATCAGAGGTGGTAGAGGCTAAGACAGTAGAGCAATTTAATCATGCATGGGATAGACATAAAGATATCCTTACAAAGAAATAAGGATCAAATAAGGTTAGAGATAAAAATAATGTAAAAAAAAAAAAAAAGGGGCAGACTAGATGGGCCAAGTGGCTCTTATCTGCCGACAAATTCTATGTTTCTATGTTTCTATGTAACGAGCAGCACGATATGCTGGGAAAGCTGACTGGATGCTGGAAACTCTAGGAGGTAGCACAGCGGTCACAGGAGCACTGGAGATCACCTCTGGAAAAGCGATGATACTTAGGCGCCGGAGCTCTGCCCGGCGTCTGGTTTTGAATCTCCCGCCCTAACAGGATTGGTGGAGCGGTTCTGTGACGCCACCCACTCCCACCCACGTGACGCTGGGTGCAATGGCGGCGCTCACACTCCGGGGAACCGCCGGGAGCAGCGCCAGCCAGACGCCGGGACCCGACGACCGCCGGAGGCGGGGGCCGCCAGACGGACCAGCAGACACGCAGGGGTAAGCGCGGCGGCCGCTGCCTCTGGTGTGTGACATCTAACATCAACATTATTGAAATGTCGACACTATGCTTTTAATCTAATTCTATCTTTATCTCTAGCCCTAAATGAAATACTAATGCTAACAACAACCCAGATCCTTAACCATAACCCTAATGGAAATGTTGACATTATGACAATGTCAACATATCCAATGATAAGCATCTTGTTGGTGTATACATAGAGTTACAGGCTATTCGGAAGTGAGCGTAAGCAGAGATCCATCCGATTTCAGTCAGACACATAGTTTCTTGGATGCAGTCAAACCATTGCCTCAGGCCTATAGCACCGTGCCACTAATACCCCTTTTACACCGCCAGCATATAACACGGGTTATTGCACATAAGCGTGCATAACCCGTGTTGCTGGTTGGTGTAAAGGTGTCCCATTGGAATAATCCTGGTCGAGTAACCCGGTATTCCAACTCAGGTAGTTTGCAGGGTTGAACACGGGTTCAACCCGGCAAACTTTGCAGTGTAGACGGGAGCCGGGTCACATCGACCTGGCTTTCCATTCACAGTGATGTACCGGCGGCGCTTGGAGATCATGTGATCTCCAAGCGCTGCCCCCGCTGTGTCACCGTCAACATCACCAACCCGCCAATATGCCGGTTTGGTGACTGCAGTGGGAAAAGGGGCTGACACGGGTCAAAACCGGGTAGCACCCCTGTCAGGCCCCTGGCTGCGACCCACTATTTTAATTTAAAAGTGGTATAACAGGTATAGAAGTTGTAAATTACCAATACAGATTCACAAAAACATAATTTATGCACATGCAAAAAAGGAAAGTACCTATCATTGAGGGTAATTCAGAGTTGATCGCAGCCTAAGGGCTGGTACAAATTTCAGATGATGTTGACTGTCCCCAACAATAGCACACAGCTTGTAATTGGCTGATTACAAATGCACTGTGGATAATGGGCCTAATTCTGAGTTGATCGCAGCAGCAAATGTGTTAGCAATTGGGCAAAACCATGTGCACTGCGGGGGGGGGAGGGGGATATAACATTTGCAGAGAGAGTAAGATTTGGGTGGGTTATTTTGTTTCTGTGCAGGGTTAATACTGGCTGCTTTATTTTGACACTGCAATTTAGATATCAGTATGAACACACCCCACCCAAATCTAACTCTCTCTGCACATGTTACATCTGCCCCCCTGCAGTGCACATGGTTTTTGCCCAACTGCTAACACATTTGCTGCTGCAATCAACTCTGAATTAGGCCCATTATCCACAGTGCATTTCTAATCAGCCAATTATAAGCTGTTTGCTATTGTTGGGGACAGTCAACATCATCTGCAATTTGTACCAGCCCTTAGGCACTTGTAATTGATCAGGCTTGGACCTGTCCAAGGGGGGATTGGGAACTGAGAATAGCCCTGGAAGAAATTGTAAAAGTGGACTCACATGGGCAGTACTAGAGGTATACCACTTAACCATGGTGGCAGCACTACCCCTCACCTGTCAACATATAAAACAGGCCCCACGTGAGCATTGGCCCACCGGGAACATTCCCTGGAATCTTTATGCCCTGGACCCGTCTATATGTTTCTGTTAGCAATTATGACAATACTTCCGTAGCGTACTAGGCCAACACCCCTTCCCTCCCCAACCCGCCTCTGCATGTGCATGTACTGTATTTGGCGTCAGAAACATGCAAATCTGTAATATAACCACATATGCATGCAACCAGTAAATGCAGGTGTAACTCTCCAACAGCAGCAGTGTTTTTAAACTTAATTGAAGGGGCAAAAAAATTATATAATTGATATCAGGGTAGTCAAGAGCTTTGACGGGCCAATGTACTGTGGAGGGTGTGCTGCAGCAACAGTCTCCTCTATCTTACTTGCTAATGTGCAGCTCTGATGTGCTGCTATACAGGCATGGCGAGTGTTATTGGGCAGAACAGTGGTACAAAATGGAAATCATAGAACCTGGGCCACTGCCGCCAAGCACCTCCACCCAGCCAGGGTAAATAGTACCCCCAAAGAACCAAAAAATGACTGTTTTGCACTAAAATACTAAATGGTGCATATATGAATGAAAACTCCTATATAATATATAACCATCTGATTTATTTATTCAATAAAAAAAATATATATAAAAAGATTGGGTAACGTTCTGCTTTTACTATATAGAATTCATGTGTACAAGTCATCAAATACTTTTCCTAATTGCTGTAACAATGGAAAACACCTGATATATATTACCACATGTAGTATGAATACTTATGCACACTCTAGATAGTATCCAATCTTAAGTATAGATCTTTCATAAAAAAGTGCAATTTAACTTTAAAATGTTATCCATATAGATATTGTAGAAACAACTGTGTTTAAAGATGCTGTCCCAAATTGTGGTTGCCACTCATATGATGTATGCACACACAGCTTATTGTTCCATGATATATATGTTTCTTAAAATGGTATGAAAACGTTTGCACACTCGTATGCTTTTCAGTTTTAAGGTGCAGTCTCTTGTATATACAAGCAGTGGCACTATGTATGGTGTCCCACGTTATGTGCAAACGATCCTGAGAGCACTTGTCCCATAATGTGATTGCTGCTTATGTGCCGTGTATGGCAGCTTACCACTGCAGCCCAACTGGCTGTTTTGCGGGATCTTGTGCTGCACTCAGCGGTGTGTGGTGCTGTCTCTCACTCGTCTACGTCCTCTCAACAGATAGTACCCCCCCTCTCTCGCCACCACTGATTGATATATTATATATTTGCTTTAAACAGAGTTATATACAAAAAAGAAAAGATGATTAACTGTGGTAATAGCTGAGTGAATATATATTTCACTTACTTGCGTAAATAAAAAAAAGATAGTCTTTTTGACATGTTTTACATTTATTTATTTATTTTTGACATCTCATGTTATGATTACAATAAACTTCCAGAAGAACATAGAAATTAGATTTACAAAAATCTGTGATCTAATATTAAAATGGAACTACAGAAGAACAAGAAATACTTTTAGTAGAGGAAGAAGAACTATACTATCTTATATGTCTTGGAAGCAGCAATGTATGCTAAATTAGACTTGTTATTATAGCCTTTACTACTTCTGTACATTATGGACAGATTTTTTTATATACTGGGCCTGATTCAGATGTAAATGGAGTGGCTATAGCTGCTGCTTCAGTAGTGATCCGACCTGTGTCCTAAAATCACTGACTTACCATAGGGTGGCTTGTGGCTCCTATGGTGCCTCACAAGTCACCCATCGCAGAGGCCATCCTTCCTATGATGGAGATCCCTGGCCTCTTCCCTCCCTATAAATGGCGGTGACACTCCTCTGTTTTCACTAATGAAGCCAGACGCCGTCCCCTCTCTGCCCCCCCAGATGGCAGCAGGGTAAGTAAACCCATGTCATTTATCATAATGTAGTAACCTTCTGAAGCTCAATTTTAAGTTTCTCTGTTAATGTAAAATGCTGCTCTGTGTTACTTCATGCCATTATGGAGATTGGTAGGAAAACTTTGGTTGCTCCCTTGTGATTGGATAGTAAATGTATATCCTAAATGTATCTGTCTTTTTATGGTACCTCAACAGTTTTTCTGAGGCCAAATTCTAGACAGCGATTGTAGGCAGACTGAAGGCATGGCAGACACGTTAGTGTGAACTTAACAGGAACCTGGAGATTCTTTGATTTTGAAATATTGATAAATATGGAAAATTTGTTAAATTAGCTGCAAGTTTAATTTGACACGTCTTCATTAGTATCTTTGGTACCATGATATCCCCCCATAATACTTCTGCTTGTGTTACATAATACACCATCTCTATGACTCATGGCTTTTCCAGTGCTTTATTGCAGTAAATGCCAAATCAGGAAGATGCTGAATAATCCTATGGAAAAAAATGGAAGAGAATGTATTTATTATTTATTAGCCGTTATTTATACAGAGCACACAATGGAGTAAATTTACTAAGATGGGAGTTCTATTTAAGATGGGATGTTGCCCATAGCAACCAATCAGATTCTAGTTCTCATTTATCTAGCACCTTCTAGAACATAGTACCTGGAATCTGATTGGTTGCTATGGGCAACATCACATCTTAAATAGTACTTCCATCTTAGTAAATTTACCCCAATGTATTTATTATTATTTATTACCCATTATTTATACAGAGCACACATATTCTGCAGCTCTTTACAGAGAATCACAGTCATTCACATCAGTTCTTCCTGCCCCAGTGTAGCTTACCATTGATATTCACTGCCTACCACATACACTATGGCTCATGTTATTTGTCAGAAGCCACTGTGTATGTTTTTGGATTGTGTGATGAAACCGGAGCACCTGAAGGAGAGTTCACCAAGCATTCATAAACCACCATGCGTCTAACATGTTCGTGTTTGTCACTGACTTTTCAGCTTCCAGTGTACACATGCCTGTTTGTACCTAACCAAAGATTATCAATGCACCGCAGAGGGTCTTATCATTGTCCTACTTACGGTACAACAACATAAGCACTTCAATAAATCAACCTATCATCACCTACTGTATGATCTATTAAGCATTTGGGAAATTACCATTCAGTGGTGCAACACTGCCTGGAGCATCCCGGGGATACTCTGAGTGGCTGTACAGGCTGCAGGGTGCGTGTCTGGAGCATCCAAAGGACCCTCTAGATGACACTACAGCAGCAATACTGGCTACTGGGTGCCATTCCCGTCACCCTGCTAGCAAGACGCAAGGGCCTGGGACAGCAAAGGTTCTGCCCCCAGGGCCCTGCACCCTGTACGAGACACTGATCACACTCTCCTAGTTATGGCCCCAATTGCATTCTCTATATAGAACAGTTATCTCTATTTCCGGCTGCAGAGATCCCAGCTCATGCTGCATGTGCCATAGTCACACCATCTGTGGTCACAAGCCTTTACAGACCTACAAAAAGGCTGTTATTAATTTCAGTATGATGTGTAGATCAGAGATTCTCAAACGCTGTCCTCAAAGCACCCCAACGTTCCAGGTTTTAAGTATATTGATGGCTCAGCACAGATGGTTAAATCAAATTGACAGAGTTACTAATTAAGTCCCCTATGGTCAAGTAAGGAATAAGGATATACTTAAAACATGGACCATTGGGGTTCCTTGAGGACTGCAGTTGAGAATCTCTGCTAAAGATCAATGGGCCTAATTCAGACCTGATCGTAGCAGCAAACTTGTTAGCAGATGGGCAAAACCATGTGCACTGCAGGTGGGGCAGATATAACATGTGCAGAGAGAGTTAGATTTGGGTGGGTTATATTGTTTCTGTGCAGGGTAAATACTGGCTGCTTTATTTTTACACTGCAATTTAGATTTCAGTTTGAACACACCCCACCCAAATCCAACTCTCTCTGCACATGTTATATCTGCCCCCCCACCTGCAGTGCACATGGGGGATCATTCTGATCGGATCGCACACTGCCGTTCCTCACAGCGCAGTGATCAGGTCAGAAGTGCACATGCCCCGGTGCCGCAGTGCGCCGGTGCATGTCTGACAGCCGACAGCTGTCGTTGCCTAGCAATCGTCTCTGCCTGGTTGACAGGCAGAGGCGGTCGCTGGGTGGGAGGGGGCATCATGGCAGCGTTTGGCCGCCGCTATGTGGGTGTGGTCCAGCCGACGCAGTCGTGGACGGACTATGTGAGGGGCAGGCTGCAGCGGCTGGGTGATGTCACACGCAGCCACTGCGACCCAGACAGCGTCGGGTAGCTCCCAGCCAGCACACAAAAGCTGCACTGGCCGGGAGCTACTCCTGTAGTGCAGAAGCTGTTGATGCTTTTGTACTTATGCTGTGGGGGGAGAGGGGGCGGGCCTGACATGTGGGGCAGACTATCCCTGTGCTGGGCAGCCCCCTGCATGTCAGAGTGCCTGATCGTAGCCCTGCTAAATTTTGCAGGGCTACGATCAGGTCTGAATTAGGCCCATGGTTTTGCCCATCTGCTAACAAATTTGCTACTGCAATCAGGTCTGAATTAGCCCCAATATGTATATGTTTTTCCATTGGCATGCCAAATTTTCAGATTGACTGCACAATTTGTACTACAATCCACATTGCATATTTTTTGAGCTTTGTTGTGTTGGTTGGAGTGCAATGTAAATTCCATCACAGTAACAGTAATAAAGCCAATGTAACCACTCAGGTCTTGTGGAAGGTAAATAAGCCTCAGAGATTGTTACCAGTCCACAAAGTCACTGCTGGAATGCAATGTGGTGTTAACAAATTATTTAGAAATTACCTATCAGATCATCATGTGCACAAATGGAAATGTTAATCTTACTCTCAAATTTACCTAGTCTATCCCAAACTATGGGCCGGATTCAAATGTTAACGCACCCCCTATCTCCTGTTTAAAGTGATGGGAGATAGAGGAGTGATATTCAAATGTCCCCCGTTTTCGCCCCTATCGCGCCCAATACAGTCGGGGGCTTAGGCGCGCAAAGCACCTAAACCGGGCTAAACTAATGGGCGCGATCGTGAAAAGACCCGTTTGGGCACCCAAATGGCTCTCTTTACATGCATTTCAGCTCGCTATACTGTCGGCGGGCGCAATCGCGGCCAGGAGGGGGAGAGCACATTTGAATCCGGCCCTATATTTCTATACTTCTAAATGTGTTCTTCTCATATAGGAAGTCTGTTTTCTACCTGATATTTGTTTGAAAGGAATCATGCGTTACCAAATATGAATATAATAAGGGTATGTTAGTTTAAGTCGCTATTCAGAATATTCTGAATGTTGACATTCTGACTTCTGACATGGACATATACAATGACACTGACATAGTGTCAGCATACCTAAACCTAAAATTGGCTGTCAACATTTTTAAAAGTCAATTTTACTGACATACTGACAATGTGGACATGTCATTGTTGATATTGTGACTGCCGACATGTTGAATGTCATTATTCTCTCCATGTTGACATTGTAAATGTCAACATTCAGGCCATGTTATTATTCTGGTGCCGATATTGTGACTGTTGACTTCATGGCTACCTACCCTTTTGAGATAGGTTTATAGGTGGTCATTCCGAGTTGTTTGCTGGCTAGCAGTTTTTAGCAGCCGTGCAAACGCGATGCCGCCTCCCACTGGGAGTGTATTTTAGCTTAGCAGAACTGCGAACGAAAGGATCGCAGAGCGGCTACAAAATTTTTTTGTGCAGTTTCAAAGTAGCTTCAGACCTACTCAGCGCTTGCGATGATTTCAGACTATTCAGTTCCTGTTTTGACGTCACAAACACGCCCTGCGTTCGTCCAGCCATGCCTGCGTTTTTCCTGGCACGCCTGCATTTTTTTTAACACTCCCTGAAAATGGTCAGTTGACACCCAGAAACGCCCTCTTCCTGTCAATCACTCTGCGGCCAGCAGTGCGACTGAAAAACTACGCTAGACCTTGTGTGAAACTACATCATTAGTTGTAATATGACGCGCGTGCGCATTGCGCCGCATACGCATGCGCAGAAGTGCCAATTTTTTGCCTTATCGCTGCGCAGTGACCGAAAACAGCTAGCAATCAACTCGGAATGCCCCCCATAGTTAGTATAATGTTGTCCTTTTTGTTATATTTTATGTGTTACATTTTATGTGTTTTGTTCTTATTTGATTTATTCAAAGTGTTTGCTAACAGAGAAGTTTGCTGCAATCAATATTACAAATGTTATGGATGTGACTTTGCCTTGTGTGTGGAGGAACTCTGCACAGCACACCCATTAGTTCTCATTTGAGATTTCGTGCTCTGTTCATTCACAATTTTGTGTTGCAGATCCGCATCCTAGACAATTTAATTTGGGGTTTTGTACATCTCATTCAATTTGGAGCACAGTCCTCATACCCACTGGCGTCAATTTAGTGGCTACCCCAGTGCTTTTGGAAAAAGCATCTGAAAATGCAATTTGTGATTTTCAAATGCCCCATACACGCTCATGATGTTGCTCACATTGATGGACAGAGGTACAACTAACACATCAAACACATTAGGGTGTTAACATGCAATTTTACTGGCCTTTGAACTTATATTTGCAGTATGTATTTATTATTCTGCACACGTATCTATAAGTCATTTCAGATTGTGATAAATACGTCCCTTTGTCTCTTTTCTCTGTACCACTCTCCCCCTTTTCCCCTTCTCGCTTTTCCTTTCATTTCCCGTGTTTCCCTCTATGTGCCTCGCCCCCTGTCACCATCTGACTCTTTTTTTCTCTGATTCTTTTTTTCTCTCCGCTCCCCTTTATCCTGTTTGTATCATCCTGGATGTGTGCGTGCCATCCATATGCAGTGTGTTCTTCACCCACCGGAAACATGTAGAAATAGCAGAATACAGAAGTGATGACTGGGTTATGCAAGGTGAGTGGGCAAACTCTGGATAGCCTACTAATACCCACAGTGATAGGCAGTCCTTCAGCCAAGTTCAGCATAGATAGGAAAAGGTGTGAGATCTGCAGGCTGTGAACCTGAAGACTGAGATGAAAATACAAATGAGGGGGATTGTGCGGAATTGATGAGAATGGATGGTTGCCTCTAGGAATGTGATCAATGATTGGTAGGGAAATAATATATTGTATTAATAATATCATATACAAGTGATAAACTTGTGACATGTTGGAATATGGTCTCTGTAATTGCTTATAACCACTTTTCTCCCCCCATACAACAATGTTATAGTAAGTTGAGGGGGAATGTACCAAAAGAGAATCCAGTGATGTTTTACAATCATTTACATAAAAAAAAAAAACGAAACCACAAACAAGATCTGACTAAAATATTAGGAAAAATAAAAAATAAAAATAAATAAATAAAACATATCAATTTGGTGACACAAGATAGTAAAAACATTATTTTCTTTAATGCACACAATTAATGGATTTCCTCCATGCTTTATACCCCAGTGGGTGCCCTTTTGCCAGGAAAAGTCCACCTCTGTGACTTAACATGTGGGATGAACTCAGCACAGGTAAGGTAATTAGCCATGGGGTTTACTTGTATTTTCCTAAATTTATTTTTCCTTCTGCATTTGTTTAATATAACTATTAAGGAATGAATGCATTCAAATATTGTTTTTACAGGACTTTATGTAATTTCTGTGATGGTACTACTAAAGCTTGGTACACACTTGAGCGATAGGTATTCGTTCTGACATCGGAACAAATGGGCAGATTGCCCGTATACACTGAAACAATGTTAATGAAGGATACAACAATCTTTTTACATCCTTCATTAGCATAGTACAGCACATCGAACCTGATGCTGTTGCTAGCGATCACAGTCACCCACATATTGGACATACACGCTGCCCAATATGCATCGATGTGAGTGATATAGTAACATAACATAGTAACATACTTTTTGAGGTTGAAAGAAAGACAAATTGTCCATCAAGTTCAATCTGTTAGTCTTAAAAATATTACAGTCGGAGATCACTAATTATAAGTTTGGTGAATGTTTAACCGTTATGTTGATTGATTCCTCTTATTTATTTATTTTTTAATTTTATTATTATTTTATTTTATTAGTGTAGTGCGTGATTTACCTGTATATCCTTATCCATTAGGAATGTATCTACCCATTCTTAAAAGTAGTGACCAAGTCCACCATTACCACTGTTTCAGGCAGAGAATTCCAAGTACGTATTGTCCTTAGTGTAAAGAAACCTTTCCGTCAATGTGTGCAAAATCTCTTCTCCTCTAACCTAAGCAGGTGTCCACGTTTCCTTTGTGGTGATCTTACCAAAGAAAATCCCATGCTAGCTCTGTGTATTGACCCCTTATATGTTTGTAAATGTTTATCATGTCCCCTCTTAATCTTCTTTTTTCCCGTGTAAACATGTCTAGCCTATCAAGCTTTCCTCATATTCTAGCATCTCCATCCCCTTAATCAATTTGGTCTCGCATCTTTGTACCTTTTCTAGATCCAGGATATCCTTTTTGTAGTATGATGCCAATAATTGCGCACAGTATTCGAGATGTGGCCTCCCCAGTGATTTATACAATGGGAGTATAACACTCTCATCCCTTGCATCATTTCACCACTTTATGCATACTAATACCTGTTTGTCTTTTTTGCCACATTCCTACTTTGGGTACTACTGCTAAGTTTGTTATCTATGTGAACACCTAAATCTTTTTCCAGTACAGAATCCCCTAGTTTCTCCCCATTTAGTATGTAGGTAGTATTTCTGTTCTTGCTACCAAAGTGCATTACCTTACAATTGTCTATGTTGAACCGCATTCTCCTTTTAGATGCCCATGTTTCCAATCTAAAGAAGTCTTTCTGTAGAGACTTAGCTTCCCCCTCCGAATTTATAACCTTACACAGTTTGGTGGCGTCTACAAAATTTGACACTGTACTCTCTAGACCTACTTCTAGATTGTTTATGAAAATGTTAAACAATAGTGGTCCAAGTACAGACCCTTGTGGCACACCACTTAGTACTTCAGTCCAATTCGAAAAAGTCCCATTTACCACAACTCACTGCTCACTTTTATCCAACTAATTTCTAACCCAAGTGCATATTGTGCTCCCTAGTCCAAGTTCTCTTAATTTGTATATAAGCCTCATGTGAGGTACTGTATAGAAAGCTTTGTCAAAGTCTAAAAAGATAACATCCACCTCTTTACCCTGATCTAGGGTTGCACTAACCATTTCATAAAAGCCTATTAAGTTAGTTTGACATGATCTATCTTTCACAAATCCATGTTGGTTTCTATTGATAACCTTATTGGTTTTGAGGAATTCCTGTATACTATCCCTTAAAATACCTTCCAGTACATTCCCCACTATAGATGTAAGACTTACTGGTTTATAATTACCTGGTTCATATTTACTTTCCTTTTTAAATATTGGCACAACTTCCACTATACGCCAGTCTTTGGGGACCTGATGTAAGTGAGTCTTTGAAAATCAAGTATAGGGGCCTTGCTAATTTGGAGTCAAGCTCCAAGAGGACCCTTGGGTGAATTCCATTGGGACCAGGTGACTTATTAATCTTATTTTTTTTAAATGGTCACTGACTTCTTCCTCACTTACATAAGCATTTAGCAGTGGCACATTATCATTGCTGAGGTTATGCATCAATCCCGCCACCTGGTCCTCTCTTGTGAATACTGATGAGAAAAACTTGTTTAATTTTTCCGCTGTATCATTGTCATCTTTGATTAGGATGCCCAAATTGCCTTTTAAAGGGCCTATACTCGCTTTCTTTAATCTTTTGCTGTTGATGTACTTAAAAAACTTTTTGGGGTTTGATTTACTTTCCTTTGCTATAAGCTCTTCCATTTCTATTTAAGACACTCTGATATAGTTATATAGTTTGTGAGGTTGAAAAAAGACAATCTGTCCATCGAGTTCAACCTATTTGTGTTCTCCTACTCTGTATTATTTTCAGGAGTAATTTTATCTATTGATAAAGTCGGCCATTGTGTTGTATTTCCTCATTTTATTATAACTATGGCACGTGATCTATCCACCATAACCCTGTATATCTTATCCATTAGGAACTTATATAGCCCATTCTTAAAAGTATTGACCGAGTCTGACATTACTACTCTCTCAGGCAGGGAATTCAAAACTCGTATTGTCCTTACTGTGAAAAAACTTTTTTGCCACTGTGTACGGAATGTCCTCTCCTCTAACCTAAGTGGGTGTCCACGTGTCTTCTGTGTTGGATTTAACAAAAACATATCCCCCGCAAGCCCTTTGTATTGTCTTAATTAGTTTGGTCGCGCGCCTCTAAACCTTTTCTAATTCGAGGCTATCATTTTTGTAGTAAGGTGCCCAAAATTGTGTGCAGTATTCCAGATGGGGCCTCACTAGGGCTTTATATAGTGGGAGTATAACACTCTCATCCCTTGCATCAATACCCCTCTTTATGCATGCTAGTACCTTGTTTGCCTTTTTTGCTGCTATCCTACATTGGGTGCTGCTCAGTGGTGCAAGTGGGCGGGTACGGGTGGGTACGGCGTACCCGTAAGAATTTAGCCGTGGGTACGCCGTACCCACACCGACGGGCCGCCGCTCCTCTTCCTTCCCTCCCTCCCCCACGCCGCACCGCCGCACACGCCTCTGATGTGAGGGCAGGAGAGTGCAGCCTGCGCCTCTCGTTCCCCTCAGTCTCCGGTGGGTGTTTCAGTTTACTTCAGCGCCGATCCGTGAGCCAATCAGAGCTCGCACCCGCGAGCTCTGATTGGCTCACGGATCGGCGCTGAATTAAACTGAGACACCCGCCGAAGACTGAGGGGAACGAGAGGCGCAGGCTGCACTCTCCTTCCCTCACATGACAGACAGGAGGACAGCGACGGCAGCGGTGAGTAGGGGAGGGGGGCATGTTATACCTGGCACTGGGGGGGCATGTATACCTGGCACTGGGGGCATATCTGGCACAGGGGGGCATATATACCTGGCACTGGGGGCATATCTGGCACAGGGGGGCATATATACCTGGCACTTGGGGATATCTGGCACAGGGGGCATGTATACCTGGCACTGGGGGCATATCTGGCACAGGGGGGCATATATACCTGGCACTGGGGGCATATCTGGCACAGGGGGGCATATATACCTGGCACTGGGGGATATCTGGCACAGGGGGGCATGTATACCTGGCACTGGGGGCATATCTGGCACAGGGAGGCATATATACCTGGCACTGGGGGATATCTGGCACAGGGGGGCATGTATACCTGGCACTGGGGGATATCTGGCACTGGGGGGGCATGTTATACCTGGCACTGGGGGATATCTGGCACTGGGGGGGCATGTTATACCTGGCACTGGGGGATATCTGGCACTGGGGGGGCATGTATACCTGGCACTGGAGGATATCTGGCACTGGGGGCATATCTGGCACTGTAGGGGCATTTCTGTATCTGGCATGGGGGGCAATGTGTATCTGGCACTCTGGGGACATTTGTGTATCTGGCACTGTGGGGCAATGTGCATCTGGCACTGTGGGGCAATGTGTATCTGGCACTGTGAGGCAATGTGTATCTGACACTCTGGGGACATTTGTGTATCTGGCACTCTGGGGACATTTGTGTATCTGGCACTGTGGGGCAATGTGTATCTGGCACTGTGGGGTTATATGTATCTGGCACTGTGGGGCAATGTATATCTAGCACTGTGGTGCAACGTGTATCTGACACTATTGGGGTCATACGTGTATCTGCCCCTCCCCCATATGTGTATCACGCCCCCATTTTCATTGGCCACGCCCCATGTGGCATTTGGACACACCCATTTTTTTGCGCGCGCGCCTTCGGCGCGCGCACACAGTACCCGTAAGACATTTTTTCTACTTGCACCACTGGTGCTGCTGCTAAGTTTGTTATCTATGTGAACACCTAAATCTTTTTCCAGTATGGAATCCCCTAAAATCACCCCATTTAGTATGTAGGTGTTATTCTTGTTCTTGCTACCAAGGTGCATTGCCTTACACTTGTCTGTATTGAAACTAATTCTCCATTTTGCTGCCCCTTTCTTTTTTGCATATTTTATTACAATCCTTATAGTGCTGGAATGACTCTGCCTTCCTGATTTATACTTTTTGAAAGCTCACCTCTTTTTGGCAATTAATTCCTTAATCTTTTTATCAAGCCACATTGGTTTGGAATTATTACTCTTTCTTTTGCTGCCCACGAAAATGTACTTACGAGTATAACTAGTGAGCAACATTTTTAATACATCCCATTTCTCTGTAGTATTCTTGCCTTGAAACAAAATTTCCCAGTCAATGTCACTTGTCAAATTTGACTTTTCCCAGTCAATGTCACTTGTCAAATTTGGCTTTGCTAAAGTTTAGAGTCTTAGTTGGGCCTATATAGGGCTGCTTTTGAAAACTGATATTGATAGGATGACATATCACTTATTGTGTGCTTATCTTAAAACTGCTTGCTAAACTTACCATTACTACACTTCCACAGTATATCTGAGTTATTATAATCATCTCACAATACAGAAACCCGTGGGTTAGCTAATTGCAATGTGTGGGACATGGAATTAGGATATGATGTCACTGAGGGCTGTGACCAGGTACAGAAAGGATGCAAAAATATGACAGAGATCGGTAAATGACTAGCAGACACAACACCTTAAGTTTTTATACAGTCTGCAAGAGAGATAACATAAAACTTTGTCTAGCAGATTAATATTAATCTATTAATCTATTTGCTCTGCCAAAAATATCCATCTCTTAACTATAACCAAACCCAGGTCCAGGACTTTTTTAAAGCTGCGCCCAGTCTGTTGAGTTCCCTCCCTTGGATAACAAGACTTTCCAACAGCCTTCTTATATATCGGATGTTTAAGCAAACAGTCAATATATCGTGGGCATGTCAGTGGGTGTGTACATCCCATAATGTATGTCTGTGAAAGACGTCATTCACAGACATATTGCGTTGGCTGTGCAGCCCAGCCAGTGGCCAAAATATCTGCAGATATATTGGCCACTGGTGACTGACATTTCAGTCACCGATGGCCAATATAGGCGGATAATTGGTAATTGTGTATGCCTTACCAATTGTCAGATAGTATGGCAGATGGCCAAACAGCCAGTCTGTTTACTATGTGTGTACCCAGCATTACCTTCAAGTATTGCCAAAAAGCTGGCCTCTTTCAGTAAGCTTATCAAATGCCCGATCCACCCTCTTAACCTCCTTGGACTATTCTACTTGGGTTGGTAACAAAATGTTGGGATGCCGACAGTCAGAAGACCAACAGCGGCATCCTGACAGTCTAAATCCCGACATAGGGGGTAATTCTGAGTTGATCGCAGCAGGAGTTTTGTTAGCAGTTGGGCAAAACCATGTGCACTGTAGGGGAGGCAGATATAACATGTGCAGAGAGAGTTAGATGTGGGTGTGGTGTGTTCAATCTGCAATCTAAATGGCAGTGTAAAAATAAAGCAGCCAGTATTTACCCTGCACAGAAACAATATAACCCACCCAAATCTAACTCTCTCTGCACATGTTAAATCTGCCTCCCCTGCAGTGCACATGGTTTTGCCCATCTGCTAACAAAAATCCTGCTGCGATCAACTCAGAATTAACCCCATAGAGTGTTAAGGAGTCTAATCCTCCCCCTACCCTACCCTAACCCTCCCTTTTAAGTGCCTAACCCTAACCCTCCCTCCCCCACAGCCTAAACCTTTCCCCTCTCAGGTGGTGCCTAAACCTAACCCCCCCTGCCTACACCCTAAACCTAACCATATGTCCCCCGCAGCCTAACCCTAACCCCCCTTGGTGGTCCCTAACTCTAACCCCCTCCCTTCCCCTAAACCTAACCATCCCCCCTCCTCACCCTAATCCTAAATCCTCCAGGGTCGCCTAATCCCCCCACCCCCGGTGTAGTACTTACCCAGTCCACTGTGTGGACGATCGGGTTCCCGACGGTCGGGATTCTGGCATCTGTGTTTTGTCCCCTTTTGGGATTCTGGTGTTGGTATTCCTTAGTGTGTCGGGATTCCGGCAACAGTACCTCGTGTGCCGGGATCCCACTGTCGGGATGGTAACCTCATCCCATTCTACACCTTTACCAACTTGCTACATAGTTTCCTCAACTTACATTTATACTCCTATATTCACATAATCACTGACCCCAAACCATCATTGCTGTGTGACTGGATCATATATCCCACTTAGCAGTGTTTACCACTGTAATATGGGTAGACCACTCCCTATCATGTGACACCCTTACGTAGCAACTACTATCTTTCTATATATTGGAAGCTTTGAATAGGTCTCTCTTACCTCTTTGTCTGTCTGTTAATATCGAGTCTTATTTTACTACAAAGTTTATACCAAATTTTGAAGTGCTGTAGAGAACACTCATGCTATATAAATAAATGTTCATAAGTCAATTTTTTTTATACAGTTTCATTTATAATGCTGATGCCTTGTATGAATGCTTATACAGGTTGCGTATCCCATATCCAAATATTCCGAAATACGGAATATTCCAAAATACGGACTTTTTTGAGTGAGAGTGAGATAGTGAAACCTTTGTTTTCTGTGGCTCAATGTACTCAAACTTTGTTTAATACACAAAGTTATTAAAAATCTTGTATTAAATGACCTTCAGGCTGTGTGTATAAGGTGTATGTGAAACATAAATGAATTGTGTGAATGTATACACACTCTTTTTAGTGCACAAAGTTATTAAAAATATTGGATAAAATGACCTTCAGGCTGTGTGTATAAGGTGTATATGTAACATAAATGCATTCTGTGCTTAGATTTAGGTCCCATCACCATGATATCTCATTATGGTATGCAATTATTCCAAAATACGGAAAAATCCCATCTCCAAAATACCTCTGGTCCCAAGCATTTTGGATAAGGGATACTCAACCTGTACAATGTTCATTAACTTCACATAGCCTGTACAGTTATCATTATGGTATAAAGATACATTATCTTTTCTAAGTTTGTATAATATATTACCTGTACTTGTTGAAATGATCACAGCAGAGTTACTGACGGGTGCTAAAAACCAAACAGAATACACAGTAATTATCTAGAATTTAAAATATATAGGAAAATATAGCACATATTAGTGAGAGAACGCTTGGCTATTATTTTATATGCAATAAGCTGTGTGAAGAGATTAACCGGGCAAGATAAACACCCCTCCATCTCCATCATTCTGTAGTGCATCAGCAGTAGTGGTCATTATTTGACCTATAGAGCTTATTTCCTCCTAGATTTGATAGTCTGGGCTCTAATGCAGGGTCATATTGAGAGCGTTCATTCAATTCATTTATTTAGTAAGGTGACCCAGTGTCATTTGTAGTGGTGGGCGAGCCATGCGATTGCACAGGCTGGCTGCCGCGGAACTTGAATGTGGCTTTAATTGGCTCCCCCTCCTCCCAGCCATAGTACTCGGCTTGTTGGGCCACGTTTCGAGAAATTACGCATCCATGAAATTTTGCAAAACAAGCGAGCGGAGTACTATTGCTGGGAGGAGGGGGATCCAGTAATAGCAGGGAGCTGCTAGTGCTGGCTTTTGGCACCAGCGCGCATCACCCCTGGCAATGAGCATTACACACCCCTGGCAACGTGCATGACAGCCAGAGCATGAAACCCCTTTCAAATGTCATTTGAAACCCATTTACAATGTCATCAGTCATAATGTTGACACCACAATGTAGCATTTTCACAATATCTATATGTAAAATGTCAACATCTGCAGAGATTGGAGAGTTAGGGTTAGGCAGTGGCAGCTGAGAGTTAGGCTTAGGCTATGGGAGGGAGGGGTTAGTGTTAGGGACTTGCACCGTCGGAACCACTGCAGGATGAGCTGGAAGACACCACTCCAGTCTCTAGACCTGCTTACAGGTAAGACTAGACCACCAGGAACATTTTGTCAACATTCTAATCATTTAAACATTTCACCAAGCATGTTAATGACAATATCGATATTGAACTCTCACCATAACAACACTTTGTTTCATTGTTAAACCTGAGATTGCTAGGACAGCATTGGGATTCTGGGAGCAGACAGGTGTCATCATTTATGCAGGGTTCCGATCCACTCCCATTGTCTTCCGAGAAACAGGAGCAGTTGTCTTCATTACACTGCTTGTTAGCGCAACTGGAGCACAGAGTGTCTGTGGGAGCAAATGATATAATGCCAAAACCTGTACATTTGTTCCCATTTTTATTTCACATACATTATTTCAGCAAACATAGTGAGACAGAAGAGAAAATGGGAATATAGAGCAGGCTGTAGCTTTAGATTCACAAATCAATTAATTAAATTAAGAATTATTCTAATATATTTTTTTTACAGTAGTCTAACTCCAAGTATTAGAGTGGCAGGAGTCCTGGGAAATTCACTCCTATGGGATATATTTACTAAAAGTTGGTTTTGATCGATTTTAATAGATTTCAGATAGATTAAAATCGATCTTAATCGATGTGGGCTTCCAGGATTAAAACACACACATTTACTAACATTTACAAACAATAGGCCAGCTCAACTTTTCCGCACAGTGGAGATGCTTTGCAAGCCAGCATGCCTGCAGACTGATGAGACCCTCTCCCAGGCAAGATGCAACGAGTTTGCAAACTTCTTTGCAGATAAAATATCCACCATCAGGGCTGGAATCTCCACAGTGCCATCAAAGGAGTGCCAAACTACAAAGCCTGCCAATATAAGCTACCTGCCTTCATGGACCAGCTTTGATCCAGTGGATGTAAAGGACACTGCTGAAATTGCTCGGATTTTGCGTCCCACCACCTGTGATCTGGACCCAGCCTCAATCAAGCTTCTAGTAGGTTGTATGGATATAATTGGTCCTGTCTTTACAAAAATTGTTCAATGCTCTTTGCAGACAGGCATTTTTCCTGGACCCCTAAAGGAAGCAATTGTTAGACCGCTTCTTAAAAAACCTAATTTAGATCCCGACTGCATGACCAACTACAGACCGGTATCAAACCTTCCTTTCCTAGGAAAGGTTATTGAGAAAGTCGTTGCAAATCAACTGGAAACCCGCCTGACAACCCATGATATTTATGATCCATTTCAATCAGGATTCAGGAGAAGACATAGCACTGAAACAGCCCTGGTGTGTGTGTTAAATGATCTTCTGATGGCAAAAGACAGAGGTGACTGTTCAATATTAATCCTTATGGACCTCTCGGCAGCATTTGATACCGTGGACCATGGGCTTCTGATTGAGCGACTGATACATTTCTGTGGTCTGGATGGCACAGTTCTAAGCTGGTTCAAATCATTTCTCACAGGCAGGTCACAGAGAGTATCATCTGGATTATACTCATCACCACCAGTGCAAATGCCATGTGGTGTCCCACAAGGTTCTATACTATCCCCCATGCTTTTTGCAGTATACATGCTCCCATTGGGCGAAATAATCAGGCGCCATGGCCTGGTCTACCACTGCTATGCAGATGATACACAACTGTACTTGTCCTTTGCTCCGGGCACTGATAACCCAATAGCAACCCTAAATGGCTGTCTAGCTGAACTACTGGAGTGGATGAGCGCCAGTTGGCTGCGACTGAACCCGGATAAAACAGAGGTCCTTATGTTACGACCGCAACATCAAAGGACAAGACTGCAGCATAGCCAACCAACTGGACTTACACTCGGGGATTCAGAATTACAGACCAGTGATCATGTGCGGAATCTTGGCGTTGTCCTGGATGGTGGCTTGACACTTAAACATCAGATATCAGCCACAATCAAATCCTCATTCTTTCACCTGAGGAACATAGCCATAATCAAGCACTTAATTCCCTCAGATGATATGCCAAAAGTCATACATGCATTTGTATCATCTCGTTTACACTACTGTAATGCCCTCTACCTTGGTCTACCAGCAAAAGATTTGCAGCGCTTACAGCTGGTGCAAAACACAGCTGCCAGGCTATTAACCAACCAGCCCCGTTCTAGCCACATAACACCCATCCTCTACTCCCTTCACTGGCTGCCTGTACGATGGCGAATCATCTTCAAGATTGGCTTACTGAGTTTCAAAGCATTACATGACCAGGGCCCAAGGTACCTGAAACAGCTTCTGACCCCATACTGCCCCACTCGATTACTGCGATCTGTAGATGAAGGACTTTTAGCAGTACCTAGAATCTACCGTAATTCATCTGGGGGTCGAGCTTTTAGTCATGCGGCTCCGACTCTATGGAACTCACTTCCCCGCACAGTGCGAGAGGCCCCAACTATAGAATCCTTCAAAAGTAGACTCAAGACTTTTCTGTTTACTCAAGCATTTCCATAATGTCCCTTTTAGTATCTTCATGCTTCTGTATTTTATGAAAATGTACTTCATTATTTTCTGTACTATATTATGCTATGTATCTGTTAAGCGCCTTGGGTCCTATTGGAGAAAGAGCGCTATATAAATAAAATTATTATTATTATTATTATTATATAAAAAATCATCTGTTAGTAAAAGTGTGTTTTAGCCCTGTAAGCCCAACATCGATTAAGATTGATTTGAATCAAAATGGACCTTTATTAAATATACACCATAGTGTCTCTAGTGGCAATTATCCTGCTGCTAATGGAAAATAAGGTACCTTACAACAAGTAGTATGAGGGAGATTAATGGGAATTTACTAAGAATCATTATGATTCAAGTTTGCAATCTCATGCTAACTTAGCCTGTTTTTCAGAGTTACTAAAGCCAAACACTGTAGTAAAATCAACAATTTAAACTGCAAAATATGGTTCGCATGAAAATATAGAAGCCAATACACCATTAAGCCAACTCACAAGTACTGTCTGTAGTGAAGAATACAACATGGAAATATACATAGAATCATGTTTAAACACGGAGCAAACTGAGGACAAAATAGACTTGTCAATAGACATCCTCCTCAGCAGTGTGTTTGGGGAAGCCTGCACAAATCGGTGTGATCCATGCAGTGCTTCTGTGTTATGTGTGTAGAAATGTAAAGAAAGTATATCAAATCAGAAAAAAAAAATGTGTGGGGTCCAATCCTCAAAAGCATAGCCATAACAAGCCGTGGATTCTTTGAGTTGTCTCTGGTCCTAAAAATACCTGGATAAAACTGATCTGTGCAGGCTTCCCCAAACACGCAGCTCACAGGCAGGATTTTAGAATTCGGGCACAACATGACTGAAATTGTACACTATTATAGACGACTAAACACGATTGCATAGACCATCAGAAAACACGATTATTAGTAAATTTGAGTGTTTTATGATCTTGAATAACTCTCACATATCCCATATATCATTTCCCAGTGTGTTTAAACTTGGACCAAACAAGATCCTAAGTAAACTGACCCCTAAATCTAATTCCATTCCAACACAGACCACAGTTGCTGGATTGGATTAACATCTGGTAAATTTTGAGGCCAGGGCAACACCTTTACTGTTCATCATGTTCCTCAAACCAGTCTTGAATAATCCATGCAAAAGTCATTTGTTTCACCTTGACAAAGGGGCGGATGTGCCCCGAAACGTTGGCCTGTATTTGCTGTGATAGGGAATAAATCTTCACGCTGTGTTCATATTGAGATGAGCCTCCGAGTGCCGCTGCCTGTTCGATTTGCTGTATATTGATTGATTTCAGAGGGCACCGGAGAGGTTAATATTGGAGGGCTGAGTGCCGATCCAACGAACAGTGTATATATATATATATATATATATATATCTATATCACTGCTCAAAAAAATAAAGGGAACACTTAAACAACACAATGTAACTCCAAGTCAATTACACTTCTGTGAAATCAAACTGTTCACTTAGGAAGCAACACTGATTGACAATCAATTTCACATGCTGTTGTGCAAATGGAATAGACAACAGGTGGAAATTATAGGCAATTAGCAAGACACCCCCAATAAAGGAGTTGTTCTGCAGGTGGTGACCACAGACCACTTCTCAGCTCCTATGCTTTCTGGCTGATGTTTTGGTCACTTTTGAAAGCTGGCGGTGCTTTCACTCTAGTGGTAGCATGAGACAGAGTCTACAACCCACACAAGTGGCTCAAGTAGTGCAGCTCATCCAGGATGGCACATCAATGCGAGCTGTGGCAAGAAGGTTTGCTGTGTCTGTCAGCGTAGTGTCCAGAGCATGGAGGTGCTACCAGGAGACAGGCTAGTACATCAGGAGATGTGGAGGAGGCCGTAAGAGGGCAACAACCCAGCAGCAGGACCGCTACCTCCACCTTTGTGCAAGGAGGAACAGGAGGAGCTCTGCCAGAGCCCTGCAAAATTACCTCCAGCAAGCCACAAATGTGCACGTGCCTACTCAAACGATCAGAAACAGACTCCATGAGGGTGGTATGAGGGCCCGACCTCCACAGGTGGGGGTTGTGCTTACAGCCCAACACCGTGCAGGACGTTTGGCATTTGCCAGAGAACACCAAGATTGGCAAATGCCCTGTGCTCTTCACAGATGAAAGCACGTTCCTCACTGAGCACATGTGACAGACGTGACAGAGTCTAGAGATGCCAAGGAGAACGTTCTGCTGCCTGCAACATCCTCCAGCATGACCGGTTTGGCAGTGGGTCAGTAATGGTGTGGGGTGGCATTTCTTTGGGGGGGCCGCACAGCCCTCCATGTGCTCGCCAGAGGTAGCCTGACTGCCATTAGGTACCGAGATGAGATGCTCAGACCCCTTGTGAGACCATATGCTGGTGCGGTTGGCCCTGGGTTCCTCCTAATGCAAGACAATGCTAGACCTCATGTGGCTGGAGTGTGTCAGCAGTTCCTGCAAGATGAAGGCATTGATGCTATGGACTGGCCCGCCCGTTCCCCAGACCTGAATCCAATTGAGCACATCTGGGACATCATGTCTCGCTCCATCCACCAACGCCACATTGCACCACAGACTGTCCAGGAGTTGGCGGATGCTTAAGTCCAGGTCTGGGAGGAGATCCCTCAGGAGACCATCCGCCACCTCATCAGGAGCATGCCCAGGCATTGTAGGGAGGTCATACAGGCACGTGGAGGCCACACACACTACTGAGCCTCATTACGACTTGTTTTAAGGACATTACATCAAAGTTGGATCAGCCTGTAGTGTGTTTTTCCACTTTCATTTTGAGTGTGACTCCAAATCCAGACCTCCATGGGTTAATAAATTTGATTTCCATTGATAATTTTTGTGTGATTTTGTTGTCAGCACATTCAACTATGTAAAGAACAAAGTATTTAATAAGAATATTTCATTCATTCAGATCTAGGATGTGTTATTTTAGTGTTCCCTTTATTTTTTTGAGCAGTGTATATTGATGTGGAGTACTATGTGTAATGTGAATAAGGTTGCACTACTGTGTGGCGTAGTTTGGAATGTTTTTTTTAAATATATATATTTTTTTAATTACTGCCTTGCCCCGGGTGCCGAAAATATTCCCTGGCCCTGGTCATGAATACCTACCACCCCTTTTGAAAGTTAGTAGTTTTTCCCTCCCTGGACCACTGTTGATACTTACCATGACTGACCTTAAGCACCCAAGCCTTGTCCATTTTGAGGATACTCTGACCCAGTTGTCTGCACACAATGCTTTGGTCCTTATCTAAGTAACTATATCATAAAGCTAGTGTTGACACATCATTCACAACTATAAACACTGCAGTCACTTACCCTGTGGAGCTAGAGAGGAGAAAAAGAGAGAAAAACAGCACTTTAAAACATATAAAACAAAGCAATGGACTCAATAAGAATATTTACACCAATCAATTTAAATCTTTCCTTTTCATCAAAATATTGTAAATATACACTCATACTGTAAGTGTGTAATCAGGAGGAACAGTAAACAGTTTTATATGCCTATCCATATTTAAAATGTATCCAATAGCATTTGTCAGTAAAACAGTACGCACAGTCTATGGATAAAAACAACAGTCCCAAAATATAAATAGCGGAATAGTTAACCTCCAGGAAATTGGACTATAGTGGTACGTTCCTGTTCCTGTTGGATGTGAGTATCATGTGATCTCATCTTACAGACGAGATGTAATAGCGTCCGAGATTGCAAGAGGTTCGGGATTGCCGGCTGATTGCAGACTTTTTTTTAAAGAGGCAGTTATCTACAAGGCAGAACTATGCCTTGTAAATGACTCCTGCTTAAAAAAAATAATCTGAGATCGGCCAGCATCCCGCACCTCTGGCAATCTCGGACGCTAATACATCTCGCCTAACATCCTAACCTGGGGTGACCACTTCAGCCAGTTACTTCTCACTGCTATTCAGTCCCTTGGCTGCATCGTGATATATGTTTCCAATTATTATTATTATTTTTTTTATTTATTTTTTTAACTTTCTGAATACACGTTTATATAGATGGTGAAGGTATATTACAATAGTAAATTAGGAACATGTGAACAATAATACCAACCTTTTGTGTTTTTTTTTTACATATTCAGATGTTAGAATTTTTGTTTTCCACCAACAAGACTTTAGAAGAGAAACTGCCATTTGTATTAAAGAACATGGATGGGGCCTGATTCATAATTGTAAGTATAGCAAAAAAGCAAGCAACTGGCCAAAACCATATTGCACTGCAGGTGGGGCAGATGTAACATGTACAGAGCAAGGATGTGCGGTGAGCTAAATGGCTCAGGAGGCACTGGCTAGCACCAGAACCAGATTTGCACACAATATATGATCCAAAGGGTACATCTGGGCATAGGCGTGCACAGGGGGGGGGGGGGGGGGGTGCCTGGTGTGCACAGGCACCCCCTAATGTCCGGCACACCCCTCCACAGTACCAGATTTATCCTGGAGGGGGCCCAGCGACATGCCCGAATCTGAGTAGGAGCCGGCACTACAGTGATCAAACTGAAAATAAACTACGTCTTCTAGCAGCCCTTGCTGCCGGAAGCTCCCGGCAGCAAGGGCTGCTGGGAGATATAGTTTATTTTCAGTTTGATCACTGTAGTGTGGTGCGCAGGGGTGGATTGGGACAGTCCAAATGTCTCCAACCCTCAGTGGCCTTCTGGACGGGTCCTGTCCGCACGACCCGTCACCCTGGCGCTGCACCTGCACCACCTACCATTGCGCCGCCGAGCAATGCCCGCGGTGCTCGGCGGCATGACTTGACTGCAGCAGGGCAGCTCCCACTTTGTTAGGGCTGCTTCTAGAAAGACAACCGCAACGCCAATGCTTCCTGATCTCAGCCTGCTGCCTGGCCTCTCCGCCCACCAGCTCCTGGCTCCCAAAAGGTGAGGACAGCTGGCAGGACACAGAGATATAGAAGGGGAGGAGACACACACAGAGAGAAATAGAGGGGCGGGGGGGGGGGGGGCACACAGAGAGACATAGAAAGAAGGGGGAGGCAGAGAAACAGAATTGGGGATGATGAAAGACGCAGGCGGAACATGATGGTTTGGCAGAGAGACACAGTCGTGAGATGATTACGTGGCTGAGAGCTGACACAGTTAGGGAGATGATGGTGTGCTGAGAGACAACGCAGGTGAGGGAGATGGTGTGCTGAGAGACAACGCAGCTGAGGGAGATGGTGTGCTGAGAGACAACGCAGGTGAGGGAGATGGTGTGCTGAGAGACAACGCAGGTGAGGAAGATGGTGTGCTGAGAGACAACACAGGTGAGGGAGATGGTGTGCTGAGAGACAACGCAGGTGAGGGAGATGGTGTGGGGGGAGTGGTATGGCTGAGAGGCAATGCAGGGAGTAGATGATGGTGTGCAAGGGGGAGGCTCATATTGTGTGACATAATGTGAATTTCGGCTCATATTGCATGGCATAACGTGAATTTCGGCTCATACTGTGTGGCGTCACGTGAATTTCGGCTCATACTGTGTGGCGTCATGTGAATTTCGGCTCATACTGCGTGGCATAACGTGAATTTCGGCTCATACTGTGTGGCGTCACGTGATTTTCGGCTCATACTGTGTGGCGTCACGTGATTTTCGGCTCATACTGTGTGGCGTCACGTGAATTTCGGCTCATACTGTGTGGCGTCACGTGATTTTCGGCTCATACTGCGCGGCATAACCTGAATTTCAGCTCATACTGTGTGGCGTCACGTGATTTTCGGCTCATACTGCGTGGCATAACGTGAATTTTGGCTCATACTGTGTGGCGTAATGTGAACATGAGGCACTACTAGCAGTAGCTTGTGAGCATGGAGACATGTGTGACAAATGCTGGTGTCCTGCAGAGGTGGAGGCTGATGGTAAAGAAAGAAAATATGGCTCTGATGGCACATGTGTAAATTTGAAACTTTACTTCGGTTATATTTAAACTCAAATGTTTGTCCCCCTAAATCTCCCGTACTTTTCAGAGTGGCACACTCAAAATCAGGGTGTAGGTGCTGGGGGGGAGGAGGGGGGGGGGGGGGGTGCAAGTGGTGGGGTGTGTGTGGGAGAGGGAGGGAAATGCATATGCACCTAGGCCCACCACTCTCTGTTTCCACCACTGGGTCAGGGATCGGTTGATAGGGGGCAGCAGTAGCAAGAACTCAGGGTTATGCTGTAGCGGACAGTCAGTGCTGGCCGGTGGTTGCACCATTATGTTTCATTTTATTTCTCTGGGGTGTATTATATCTACTTTTATTACTAGGAAATAGGGAGAAATTAGATTAAGCCATGTGATTTTACTGAGAATGTAAAATAGTGCTAGACACGTCCAAAAGGCGGTGCTAGACACACCCCTCCAGTTGTGCAACCCCCTAATAAAATTAGCTGCGCACGCCTATGCATCTGGGCATTATACACAGGTGCCGCAGTATAAACTCCTGGAGCTTTGGTGAGTTTTGATCACAGATGTGTGGAAAAGATAGGCACTGCCTCACCTGCCATAGAATTTTTACTTTTGTTTTGGCTATAAAAAGGACTAGAATAATACGAAAATTATATTTCTAACATATTCTTTGTATTTTTCATATACTTTATACAGTCAAAACTCTGGCACACACATTAGTATGACAGGAAAGGCTCTGCCTCACCCCACCGCACGTCACTGGTACAGGGAGATTTAGATTTGGGTGTGTGAGTTGCATACAAGTCTATTTATTTATTATTTTATTTATTATCAGTTACTTATATAGCGCACACATATTCCGCAGCGCTTTTACAGAGATATATTTGGCCATTCACATCAGTCCCTGCTCCAGTGGAGCTTACACTCTATATTCCCTATCACATGTTCACGCACACACATTCATGCTAGGGTTAATTTTGTTGGGAGCCAATTAACCTACCAGTATATTTTTGGATTGTGGGAGGAAACCGGAGTACCCGGAGGAAACCCACGCAAGCACGGGGAGAATATACAAACTCCACACAGTTAGGGCCATGGTAGGAATTGAACCCATGACCTCAGTGCTGTGAGGCAGTAATGCTAACCATTACACCATCCGTACTGCCCAATTGCAATTGCACCTCTATTGTGTGCATGGAACTTAGGGGCAGATGTATTATAGCGGCACATATCGTGCTGCTATAGCACTTCCTGCTTCATCTCATTATTGAGGTGAAGCACAAGGGACACTGACAAGATGTATTAACATCTTGTCCGCTGGAGCGGGGGAGTGAAAACTTCCCTCCCTGGTGATCCCCTCAGGGCACACAGCATAGCAGCCTAGTGCTGATGCGCTGTGTCTCACTGCTTGGCCGGCTCAGTGGGCATGTGCAAGATCTCAGTACTCATGCGAGATCTCACATGCAACGTGGAGTCCGGATGCCTCCACAGCCAGGGACAGCGCTGTGCCTGCTGTGGAAATAGGCAACGACACCTTCATCTGTTGAAATCGATAGCTGCAGGTGTCGGAATGGTCAGCGCTGCTGACTGTTCATAGATTGCTCCCGCATATCGACCTGATAACTTTTAGATAGCAGCGCCAATATGGACAGGGACGCACAGTGCCCCTATCATGTACCGCACACCGTCGCTGTAATACATGGGGGAGAAGTGGTAACATAACGTGCGCTGATACTTCTCCCCCATAACAAAACTTAATGCATCTGCCCCTTGGGATATATGGATATTCACTGATATGCAGAGTTGTATGTATCTTTGTACAGAGGTGTAGTAAGGCGCCATGGTGCTCGGAGCAAGGTAATGTTTTGGCGCCTCCCTCCCCTGTACTGAATTGGGGGCCTACCCAACATGTGGCGGCATGTTACATTTGAACAGAAACAATATTTAAAAATCCTAAATTGGTGACAGGGCTGGTTCTAGACCATGTGGAGCTCAGGGTGAAAGTTTCCTTTGGGTGCCCCCTATTCTTTAAATAGGGTCAGTGCATGCCGAAGGCTTGCAACAACAATTTAGGGGCATAGCAGTACGGATGGTGTAATGGTTAACATTACTGCCTCACAGAACTATAAAGAGGGCGGGCAGAGCTCTGGCATGTGCCGGCTGTCAGTGTCTCCTGCTGTCACCTCTGGCCTACCCTGTTCCCTACTTAGTCTCCTAGTCAGTGTGCACCCCCTCTGCTTCTTCTCCTCCTGCTCTGTGGCTACCAGTACAGGGGCCTGCGGGAATGTGGAGTGGTGGGCGACAGTGCTCCCTCTAACTTTTTCAGCGCCTGGAGCTTGTGCACCACCGGAGCCACCCTCGCTACACCCCTGTCTATGTATCTCTGCGACTACACTGCCTATAAAAACATATATATATAATATGTATATGTATATATATATATATATATATATATATATATATATATATATATATATATATATGTATTTGGTTTCATATGCATCATCGTTATCAGGGCACCTGCACTAGCCCTATAGTAGGTGCAAGAGATCAGTCTGAAAATTGCATAGCCTGCAATTCCCTTATCACGCCATCTCTAAACTTAGAATACCTGTCAACACCATTAGCACCTAATTATGCCACATGAACAGCAAGTGGGGATGCAACTGATTTGCATATGACTAGAAATAGCCCGGATTCCCAGCAGAGTGGAAGTGATCATTTAAATTGGTACTTACGATCAGTGTAAAGCAGTGTAAAGTACTGACTCTGAGGCGGTTTTAAATGTTCACGTCCAACCTGCCTGTAAGCGGCAGCTCAAAAAAGTCACCACTTCATGAATAAAGCTCAAAGTGTTTGCTCAGACCATCAAGAGGGAAAAGGTTATTGATACTGCACTATAAAGTTGATAAATATAATAAATGAATGTGATTGATTTTAGTATTTGAAAAATGAGTAATGAACTTTAAGGAATGTTAGATATTTATCTATTATTATACAGGGTTGAGCAGTGCTGTAAGGTAATCCTCTGGTCAGCTGGTTAGAATTTTTTCTGAAATATTAGCATAGTTTTATCAGCTGAACGCTGGCTGTATAGTTATTTTATAAAGATCACCGTTCCTCTTAAATAAATTATCTTAAATAAATTCTGCAACTTCTCCTGTTCCATTTGTACTAATCACTTTGCCACAATTTGTACATTAATTTTTTATGCTTCTGGCTCACATTCCCCAATACTTTTTTTTTAACTTAATTTACATATATATTGCAGGGCCAGCCTCCCCCACCTTGTGGCAGATGCCAATACCGGTCTCTACAACTACATTTTGGCCCTCATTCCGAGTTGTTCGCTCGCTAGCTACTTTTTGCAGAAATGCACACACTAAGCCGCCGCCTACTGGGAGGGAATCTTAGCTTTGCAGAATTGCGAACGAAAGATTAGCAGAATTGCGAATAGAAATTTCTTTGCAGTTTCTGAGTAGCTCGAGACTTACTCTGCCACTGCGATCAGTTCAGTCCTTTTCGTTCCTGGTTTGACGTCACAAACACACCCAGCGTTCGTCCAGACACTCCCCCGTTTCTCCAGACACTCCCGCGTTTTTCCCTGCAACGCCTGCGTTTTTCCGCACACTCCCATAAAACGGCTAGTTTCCGCCCAGAAACACCCACTTCCTGTCAATCACACTACGATCAGCAGAACGATGAAAAAACTTTGTTAGGCCGTGAGTAAAGTACCAAACTTTTGTGCAAATTTACTTGGCGCAGGCGCACTGCGAACATTGCGCATGCGCAGTTTGCGACTAATCGCTCCAATGCGAAGAAAAATAACGAGCGAACAACTCGGAATGAGGGCCTTTATTGTTTTGGTACCTTGACAGATTTACTTTTAGTTTCTTGTTTTGTCTTTTCTATTGTTGCATTTTATTATCTTATGCTGACTGATATTCTCCACGTTCTGCTAAAAAATTTTTTTAATACATTTTTTATTTTCAATATACTGTACGATCTGCTAGATTTAATCTCCTCTTTCCTTCTTTCCAATCCCCATAATAAGACATTCATTGGATTGTCATTGATCCTGTCACACTTTATTGCACCTTGACATCTTTCATCAAGCCTTTCTCCGGCAGGGTCCACAGGTTATATACAGGATAACATTGGGATATGATGAAGCGACAGTGGATTTGCACCAATCGGTCAAAGCTTTTCGGCCTCCCAGCATGCACCGGGCCTGTCCATATATCCCCGCCTCCTGGCTCAGACAAATCAGTTCCTTGTTTGGTGCAGCAGGAGTCGTACCACGGTCAATGGGCTGCTGTTTTTTAGCAGCCATAAGCTTTCTTATTTTATTTTTATAGTCTTACTATTTTTTTTGAGTGATCTTTCTAAAAAGTGTCTTATACGTACGAGTACATAAGTACAGTGCTGTTTCGGCGGGCGTCTGTGTCGGATATACTAGCAGGTCCAAAAGACGTGACCAGGCTGTGGCCGGAGCACCGGGAGAAGGTAAGGCATCGGTTCCGCTTAGAGGGGGAATACGGACACAGCCGCACTGCTTTGAGAGGAGCCTACCAAATAGTCGCTGACACAGCTGCCACCTTGGGTGCGTCAGCGCTAGCCCTTAGGGATCATAGGCTCCAGGAGTAGTATGAGGCTGTAATCCCTAGGGTTGATGTCTGCAGTGGGGAGTCAGATGCTCTCCTGGTCGCCCCTCCCCCCGGTTCATGACCAGTTTCCTCCGAGTCTGCCGCCATGAGCTGTTTTCCCGCTTCCTTCTGAGACGTTGTGTACTAAGGGACCCAGTCGCAGCATAGGCGGCTGTGTGACTGGTGCATCAGTGTTCACTTGGGCATCTGTGTTCACTATAGGTTCACAGAGCGGCGGTGTACACTAATAGCGCCTGGATCCACTCAGCGTTCGCAGACGTATTGATCGATCCTGGAAGCGAGGTAAGTCTTTCTGTATCCCACTCTACTGAGTATGGGTTATACAGCACTAAGTCTCTATCTACATTTTGAGTACGAATAGTTGGATAAGTGCATAATGCATATGAGTCTGATAATATTACTGTGGTTTCTTTCACTATGCATCTGAATATGGTTAAATCTTTTATAAAGTAATGCAGTAATATGTTTCTCCTACATACTTGAAATGTATCTGTAGTTGATTATGTGCTCATATTGCTTATTATACTAATGTATAACATGTGACTGACTGCTAGTGTGATTGCTGACTTTACTATAATTCTGTCACTTTTTTTCTATCTATTCTGATCCTCAATGCTGGTGTATAGCAAGGTAGGGTCGGATTGTATGTCACTTTAACGAGTCTTAAAGTGATTGTGTAGTACACTGTGTAAATGTTGATTAGTTATCATGTCTAAGAGCGGCAAAGGTGAGGAAGATACACTCACAGCAACACCAACACTCCTATCATGTTTGTCTTGCAAAGCTGGGTTAACCTCTCAGGATCTGGTTCAGGATGGTTTGTGTCCAAAAAGTTTTAGATTTCACCAAGGTCTCTTGAATAGTACAAGGCAGATACAGGTGCAAGTTGATCCCCCTTGGGCTATGTTTGCACAAACATTATCCAGTATAGCTGAGCGGATGATTCCAACTTCTGTACCAGGAATATGTTACACGATTAACCCTCACATGCAGCTTCCCAACTGTGGTTTATCACTCCCAGCAGCAGCCTCTCAAAAGAAACAGGCTGAAATGCCAGTGGTAAGTAAATCTACATATTCACAGTCTACACATGTTTCAGATGAGGATTCATTAGAGGATGAAGGCTCATTAAGCTCTGGTTCTGCATATGAATAGGAGGAGGTAGGCCTCAGCTCAGTGGACATAGCTGAGTTAATTAAGGCCATGAAAGCCATTCTATCCTTAGAAGAATCAGCTGAGCCTGTGTTAAAATCCAAGGCACCTGTGTTTTAAACATCCCAAAACCAAAACAGTAAAGACTGAGTTTCCTGGGTCAGATCAGCTGACAGAAATCATGGAAGAGGCTTGGGCTACGCCCAGTAAGAAGTTTAGAATTCCTATGAAATGGAATTCCAATTATCCTCTTCCAGCTGGGGATTGTTTAAAGAGGGAGGTGGCCCCCAAAGTAGATACGCATGTTATTTGATTAGTGCGAAAATCTACATTACCTCTGCCTTCAACATCATTAAATGATGTCACAGATAGGAGAGTGGATGGTTTTTTAAAAACCATTTTTTCTGTCTGTGGCAGTCATCAGAGCAGCCATGGCTTCAGCTTGGATGGCAAAAGCAGTGGCTGCCTGGGCTGATGCATAGGAAGGAGATCTTTCAATGGCATCGAGAGAGAGCAAAAATCCCATATGGCATATATAAAACAGGCTGCAATGTTCTTGGAAGAAGCAACTTTGGATATGGGTACAATTGCATCCAGGGCATCAACTTCAACAGTAGCTGCTCGCAGAGCAGTTTGTTCACGTACATGGAAAGCTGATTCAGAATCTAAAAAAGTTTTGGAGTCAATACCTTTCTCTGGAGATATTCTTTTTTGGGAAAGAATTGACAGATATTTTGGAGTCAGAAGCAGACTCCAAGAAAGTAAAGTTTCCTTCCACATACAAATTCACACCTAAAGTTCCAGCTTTTCGGCCCTTTCAGTCTCAAGGAAAAGCTAAAGGGAAAAGTGATGGCAAACAGCCCCAATACAACAAGTCTGGTAAGACTAAAAAGCATTGGGTTGGTAAAACAGAAAATAAGCCAACAGCCTGATGGTGCGGGCCCCAACCTGGGGGATTCCAGGGTGGGGGTCCGACTTCTTCAGTTTGCTCAGATATGGCAGCAGTCTACAAAAGATGCCTGGGTGCAGGAAGCGGTATCTCTCAGTTATGCATTTGCCTTCAAGAAACACCCTCCTCGAAAGTTTTTTTGTACCAGCCCATCTCGGGTAGACACAAAGGCCAGGGCTTTGCAAGAGGCAGTTCAGAAATTGCTTCAGTCAGTTCCTCCTGCACAACGTGGACAGGGTTTTTACTCCAACCTGTTTCTAGTTCAGAAGCCAAATGGGTCATTCCAGCCCATACTCAATCTCAAAGTGCTGAACAAGTACATTTGGTACCTCGGTTTCATATGGAGACTTTACTTTCCATCATTTGGAGATTATATGGTATCCCTGGATATACAGGATGCTTACCTACATGTTCCTATAGCACTGTCCCATCAGTGCTATCTCAGGTTCGCTATCCTCCAAAAGCATTTTCAGTTCCAGGCTCTACCTTTTGGGTTAGCCACAGCCCCCAGAGTATTTACTAAAATTATGGTGGTAATGGCAGCTTATCTCCGCTAGCAGGGGATAAGAATTTTTCCATACCTCGACAATCTTTTAATCCTGGCACAGTCTCAGGAATTGCTTCTATGTCATCTGCAACAGACAATAACATGTCTGCAGAAGCATGGGTGGCTCATAAATTGGGTGAAATCGTCTCTGGTTCTGTCACAGCAGATGACTCACTTGGGGGCTGTACTGGATTCAAGCCTTCAAAGAGTATTTTTACCTCTGAACAAGATATCCAAAGTTCAGTCAAGGATTCAGGAGCTGCTTCACAGTCAAAGGGTATCCATTCACGCAGCAATGCGTGTGATGGGATTGATGGTGTCAACATTCGACATGGTGGAGTATGCTCAGTTCCACTCAAGGCCTCTGCAGTATCTGATCCTTTGCAAATGAATGGGTTTCATCAGATGATAAAAACGCAGACTATGGTCCTTTTGGTGGCAGTAAGGAGGTCATTAGCCTGGTGGCTACAGACATCCCATCTGGACAAAGGGAGACCCTTTTGGATATCAGATTGGGAAATTCTGACAACAGATGCCAGTCTCCAGGGCTGGGGAGCATTTTCAGGAAGGTTTTGTTTCCAGGGGCAATGGACCAAGGAAGAAGGTTGCCTGCCAATAAATATATTGGAACTTCGGGCCATATACATGGCACTGATTAAGGCAAAGAACATCCTTTTGGGAAAACCAGTTCAGATCCGCTCATACAATGCGACGGCAGTAGCGTACCTCAACCATTTGACCTGGAAATAGGCCTGGAATGACCTGGAAATAGGCCTGGAAAGCACAGTGTCAATCTTTGCAGATGATACTAAATTGTGTAAGGTAATTCATTTGGAAATAGATGTGGAGTCTCTACAGAACGACTTATGTAAACTTGAAATCTGGGCGTCTAAATGGAAAATGGGATTCAATATAGAAAAATGCAAAGTTATGCACTTCGGGACCAAAAACAAACTTGCAACCTACATATTAAATGGGGAAAATATAGGGGTAACAGTATTGGAAAAAGATTTGGGGGTACTGATTGATAATAGGCTAAACAACCATACACAATGTCAAAGTGCAGCAAAGAAGGCAAGTAAAGTGCTAGCGTGCATAAAACGGGGAATTGAGACAAGGGACGAGAGTGTAATTCTGCCGCTGTACAAATCATTGGTACGTCCGCACCTGGAATATTGTGTTCAATTTTGGGCACCACATTATAAAAAAGAGATCTGTGAACTCGAAAGGATTCAAAGGTGTGGCAGTGCTACTAAATTGATTAAAGGGCTAGAGGGACTGGAGTATGAGGAAAGACTCACTAGGTTGAAACTGTATACACTAGAAAAGAGGCATCTAAAAGGAGACATTATCAATATCTTTAAATATATAAAGGGAAATTACAAAGAGTTATCAGAGTAATTGTTTATTAAAAGAACTCTATATAAGACGCGAGGTCACTCGCTGAGGCTTGAGGAGAGAAAATTCCATACGCTACGTAGGAAAGGGTTCTTCACTGTTAAGGCAATAAGGATCTGAAATTCCCTGCCAGTGAAAGTGGTAATGGCGGACACTATATATGCATTTAAAACGGATTGGATACATTTCTGACTGAAAAAGATATCCAAGGTTATAACATTTAAAATATTGACATTTTTAATCTGGGAGGAACATGATTTTCAGTTGTTAACTAAACATAACTCAGTATTTCAATTGGGACATTATAATGAACTCGGTTTAAGACAGATTATAGGTTGAACCCGATGGGCATTTTGCCTCTTTTCAACCTCATTAACTATGTAACTACTATACTACCAGAGAGAAACTCACAGCCAAAAAGCTATGAAGGAGGTAAGTCGCACACTAAAGTGGACAGAACTTCATCATCCAGCCTTGTCTGCAGTGTTCGTTCTGGGAGTCCTAAACTAGGGAGAAGATTTTCTCAGTTGACACGCCATTCAGGCAAGTGAATGGGCTCTACACCCGGAAGTCTTCCACACTCTAGTCGACAAGTGGGGGTTGCCAGAGATAGATCTCATGGCGTCCCGTCAGAACAACAAAGTTCTCGCATATGGGTCAAGAACAAAGGATCCCAGAGCGATCTTTGTGGATGCCCTGTCGGTGAGATGGGACTTTAATCGGGTTTATGTGTTTCCTCCAATCACCTTATTACCCAGGGTGGTGAGAAAGATAAAGCAAGGAAAGGGTGCCATGATACTAATAGCTCCGGCTTGGCCCAGGAGACATTGGTACACATATCTGCAGAGAATGTCGATGGATGCTCCACTCCTGCTCCCTCAACGTCCAGATCTACTGATGCAGGGTCCTTGTTATCACAGATATCTGGTTCGACTGTCTTTGACGGCGTGGCTTTTGAGACCTCTATCCTGAAGTCAAGAGGATTCTCACAACAGGTAATTCAAACAATGCTCAGAGCAAGGAAACCTTCCTCAGCTTGAATTTATCACCAAATATGGCAAACCTATATTCACTGGTGCAGTGAACGGAAAATGGACCCTAGGTCTTTCAGAGTTTCCAGGGTTGTAGCATCCTTCAGTCAGGAATTGATAAATGTTTGAAGGTGGCTTCCTTGAGAGTGCAAGTGTCAGCATTGACTGTATGGTTCCAAAAGAAAATTTCCAACTTACAGGATGTGCGTACTGTTTTCAAGGGAATGCTGCGCATTCAACCTCCTCTTGTTCCTCCTACAGTGCCTTGGGACTTAAGTTTAGTCCTAAAGGCCCTTCAAGTTGCCCCATTTGAACCACTTAATAAAGTGGATCTTAAATAAATAGTTGACAGCTAAAGTTCTCTTTCTACTGGCCATGGCGTCAGCTAGAAGAGTGTCAGATTTAGGAGCATTGTTATGTCATCCTCCATTTCTGATCTTTTATCCAGATAGAGTTCTCAGAACTATATCTGGGTATCTTCCCAAGGTGGTGTCTAAATTTCACCTTAACAAAGAAATTGTAGTCCCAGCTTTCCAGGAACCAAGCCTTTCTGCGGGAGATGCATCGCTGGATGTGGTCCATGCCTTAAGGATCTACGTGGATCGTACCAGTGAGAGAAGGGCGACTAAACTAATTAAGGGCATGGAGACGATGGAATACAATGAAAGGCTTGAAAGACTAGGCATGTTTACATTGGAAAAGCGGAGACTAAGAAGGGATATGATCAACATCTACAAGTATATAAGGGGACAATATACAGAGCTTGCGCGGGACCTGTTTTTGGCTAGATCATCACATAGGACTCGTGGACACTCGCTCAGGTTAGAGGAGAGGAGATTCCGCACAATACGTTGTAAAGGCTTTTTCATGGTAAGGACAATACGTGTTTGGAATTCCCTGCCTGAGGGAGTTGTAATGGCGGAATCTGTCAACACCTTTAAGAATGGGTTAGATAAATCCCTAATGGATAAGGATATCCAGGGTTATGGTGCATAGTCATGAATTATAGTTACTACAAAAAGGGATAAAATGCAACGGCTGACATCAGCATCAGTCAGAAATTTTAGTCAAATCATCATGCATAGGAGACCACAAATAGGTTGAACTCGATGGACAATTGTCTTTTTTCAACCTCAGATACTATGTTACTATGTTACTATCAGAAAGACAGATTCTCTCTTCATTCTCTATGGATTTCACAAGAGAGGATGTCCTGCTGATAAGCAGACACTGACAAGGTGGCTTTGGATGACTATTTAAGAAGCATGTTCTCATGCTGATCTCCCTGTTCCGGCTAATGTCTCTGCTCACTCTACTCATAAGGTAGGTCCATCATGGGCAGCACGACGTGGTGCTTCAGCAGAACAGATATGTAAGGCAGCCACATAGTCTTCCATTAACACAGTCATCAGACATTATGCCTTTGATACCTTTGTGTCTCAGGACGCTGAATTTGGGTGAAGGATTCTCCTGTCCAATCAGGAGCGTCCCCACCACTAAATTGCTTTGGGAAATCCCAATGTTATCCTGTGGATAACCTATGGATTGTGCTGGAGAAATATATGTTATGGTAAGAACTTACCATTGATAATGATATTTCTCCTAAGTCCACAGGATCCACAGGGATCCCACCCTGACGCACCTGATTTGAGGATCCCTTTACTCACTAACCTCTTTCTTCTTTTACAGAAGGGTGTGCATGTGTGTTCTTCTCGCCTGCTTAGGGCTATCTATGATGCTCCTGCCTTAAGCTTTGGGAAAACAACTGATTTGTCTGAGCCAGAAGGCGGGGATATATGGACGGCGCGTTGCATGCTGGGAGGCCAAAAAGCTTTGACTGATTGGTGCAAATCTGCTGTCGCTTCATCATATCCCAATGTTATCCTGTGGATCCTGTGGACTTAGGAGAAATACCGTTATCAACGGTAAGTTCTTACCATAACGTATATTTAGGGCCCTAGGTTCTGAATGACCTTGGTTTATACTTCGTCCACGTACCATCATTTTCTTGTTCGTACTCTTTCTTCTACTTAGCATGTGTAGTTTCCATATTGGGATCTATCTCTTAAGGGTCTTGGCATCCTAAGGTCTCTCTCTACTTCTTTCTTGTCTCTGTGTGTCTCTTTAATGTTCCATGTCTCTGCCCTCTCTCTTCTTGGCACAGCTGGACCTCCCCACTCTCCCTTATCTCAGTTGGAACCTACGATTGAGATGCTATACTTTTCATCAGGCATATGGCGCTGAAAGTTCTCTCAATTAATGTTAACTGCCTCAAGTCCCAGAGGCAGGGCACACTAGAAGAGAGAAAGCAGACATTGAGTTGCTAGAGGAGACTCACGTGACTGGTAATCATCCTCTTTTACAAGGTAAGTGATTCTCCCAATTTTACTTTGCCTCTGCAGTTTGTAGGAAGTGGAGAATAGCAATCTTAACCATCAGCAAAGTTCTCTTAGTACTTTCTCGCTCAATAGCCGATCCCAAAGGGCGTTATCTAATTTTCTGATTTTTAAACACAGCCTGTAACATGACAGGAGCTGATTGGCTGGTACTTTGTGCCTCATTCAGACCTGTTCGCATGCTGCATTTTCTCGCAGCCGTGCGAACGGGTCTGAACTGCACATGCGTGTGACCTGCAATGCGCAGGAGCAACGGCTTCAACGATAAAAGCGATCACAGGGGTAATCGCAAGAAGATTGACAGACAGGAGGCATTACTGGGCGGCAATTCGCCGTTTTATGGGAGTGTCGTGAAAAACGCAGGCGTGCCCAGCCATTGCAGAGGAGGGATCCTGATGTCACAGTCAGCCCCGATCATCGCTGCATCTGAGTAGGTCCTGAGCTATGCAGAAACAGTACAAACCTTTGTTTGTGCAGCTCACTGCACAGCCCATCGCACCCCTGCAAAGCCCTTACCCCCTCCCCCTGTAGGCGGCGATTATCTGGTCGCAGCAGTGCAAAAAATAGCCTGCGTGCAACCAGGTCTGAATTAGGCCCTTTATCTCTCTCAACTTTATCACTATCCAAGGCTTAGTAAATAGACTCCTAAACTTCTATCTGAACATTAACAATGACTTGTCAACCAGGATAGAGGCTCTTAGAGGCAACCTAACCACTGCAGCTCTGCCAATATCTTTAAAACCTACAGCAAACATACTATGATAAGGCAGACAAAGCAGATTCTGTCCTGATGGCCAATTTTAGAAGAAAAAAAAGAGCATCGGGGATTCGGGAATGATAGACAAACTCAAACTTCACCAATCTAAGGGAATAACCTATGATCCAGAAGGCATGGTGAAAGAGTTTTATGATTATTGTAAGGACCTCTACAACTTGTCTTAAAACTGTTCCCTGTGAGGCCCAGTCAGATGTCTCCCCAGAGACATATTTGTGTAACCACTTCCTTCCCAGTATTACTGAACAGCAGTCCAAGTTATTGAATGCAGATATTACTGAAGAAGAAATTTCAGTGGCTATCAAGAGACTTAAGTCAAAATTTTGTGCACCTTGAGGAAAAAAACACTTCCAAACTGCCCCAAACTAGCTTTCTGACTATAATAGCCATAGTGTAGGACTACAACAAACACAGAATGTACGCACATTACATTGATGCTATAAAATCAGATAGTATTATTACCTGTGCAGCCAGTAACACCTGCCAGAAAAAAATAACACACATTAGTGAAACACCGATAAATTAAAATTGAATAAATTAGCACCTCAGACATTTCTGCACTGTGTAAGTTTCAGACAACATGATTTGAAACTCCCATCAAAAGATTTATGAGGTAAGCTTTTCATATAGCAGATAAATTAAAGCCCCCCCACCCCCTTCAGAGCTCAGGCAAAGCAAATATAACATATTGCATTATCATCATTACGGAGTGTGTATGATGGAAATAGGAAACTTCTATAAAATGGCCTTTTCATTTCATTTGGTAGCTTATGTGGTAACACGCTATTCAGATTCATAGTCGCACAGCAATTTTCATATGTTAAGATTGATAAAGAGTATACAATTACTAAAATTAATGACTGTGTGATGTGCTAGATATGTATGTTTTCGTTATGTGTTGTTTTTCATTCATCATTGCCAAACACTTTCTTGTTTACAGATTATTGGTGGTTTAAATATGAATTAAAATTAAAGTTTTAATTATTTTACTAATATTACTAGCCGTGAACTACTAAAGGACCTACTGAATAGCCCACTTGTGCAGTCACAGAATGGATACTAGTTAAATACCTGTGTGGATGCAGATGCAAGAAACGAATAGAATACACAGTATCTTCATGTTCCTCAGTGACGTTGTCATATTGTAGTATGATGCTTGGTCTCGATACCCCAGATATAGTAAGGTGAATAGTGGGTGGAGCTATTTCACAGTAATCTGTAATCTTGGAAACAGGCTCTTCTTACACCTGGACAATCTGTCCTGCAAACATACAGTTATTAAAGTCCATGGCAGCATGATTACTGTAAAAAGATTTTGTGATTAACATGTTGTGAGCTGTGGTCAAGTCACATGCTGTATTCTGACTCATTATATAGAAGACATTGTCACTTTAATCTCATTAAAAAATAATCTTAAACAAATGTCTAGTGCATATTTTTGAAAGAAAATAACACAGGAAGTCAAATGTTACAAGAGAACTAAATAGTATTGGTCCTAGTTTCGAGTTGTATGCAGTGCCAGTGTCCATGGTGTTGAGTGACTTTTTGTTACTGCATGTGTGCGAAAATTCCTATAAACACTTTGAGACCATCCGAGTGGACTGGCCACATGATAATTGCACTGTAAGCTGCTGCATCCAACAAGTCTCCAACTATCACCCCCACTCCATAGTGTGCACCACTGTACCATTCTCCAACCCGTACCATAGTGTGCACCTCTGTGGCCAACTTCCAAAACCACCTGTGGTAAGTCACCTCCATCCCCCTGAATAACAAGCCTCCACCCCCCCCCCCTTGTAGGGCTAATCCCCTGTAGCAAGCCTCTACCCCCCCTCCCACCTTGTAGTGTGCCCCCGTGTAGCAAGCCTCTTTTGCCTACAAGGTGCAGGCAGAAACGTAACCCAGCAGGGATACTGCAGTTTGGCAATTAAGAAAAAACATTTTATACAAAAATAATTTTATATATATATATATATATATATATATATATATATTGTGGCAGGAGAGGTACTTTGCAACCTGTAAGCTACACATAGGGTCCTGGGGGTAGATGGGAAGTGTGGATGGACTGGGTTCCCATCCATTTGGCCCAGACCAGGTCTTATAGGCTTCTTAGCTGGTTGCTGGGTTTAAAGCAGAATCTCTCCCATGAGTCAGGGCTCCTGAAGGCAGTTAGTGTCCAGGTGATAGGCCTGCTAGGGACAGTGGGATCTGGAGGGCTGGGCCACTAGTGTAAAGATGCTGGGACCTGAAGGGTTCCTTATTAAGTAAGAGGGAGTGAGGCAGGGCCTAACCTCCCTGGTAGTTTATACTAAAGATAGTGATCTTTGTTTTATGTATATCTTTGTTTTTGAGCTACCTGAATAAAAGGTATTTGTTGTTTTTACACAAGCCTGGAGTCAGTCGTTGGTGGAATTTGTGTAGCAGAGTACATTCTAGCAAGACTCCTGTTACAATATATATATATATATATATATATATATATATATATATATATAAATTTTTGTAGGAGACTGGCACTCAAGGAAATAATAATGTAGCTTGCCTGGGTGCCAATCAGAATTCTAGTAGACACAGGAGAAGCAGCGGCACTCACAGAGCTTTAGACATCATCTAAACATTCATCTTTTCAGACTGACAGGCTGAGGCGATCGCAGCCCTGAGATGCTTTTAGCTGCAGCGATCCAGTCTGAATTAGACCCATTGTTTTTAATACATCCTACACACTGTGGTATTCTTGCCTTGATACAAAATACCCCAGACAATATCCCTTAAAGCTTCCCTCATCATGGCAAAGTTGGCTTTGCTAAAGTTTAGAGATAGATCCCCCGGGAGCCCTGCAGGTGTGTGTGTGTGTTTTTATCCTTTTCCTGGCAGATCCAGTGGCGGTAGAAAATGAAGGAGGAGCTGTTGGCGGGTCACGTTCCGCTTGACTTGACAATTTTCTCACCAGCAGGTCTTTGAACATCTGCAGACTTGTGTCTGCCGGAAAGAGAGATACAACGTAGGCTTTAAACCTAGGATCGAGCACGGTAGCCAAAATGTAGCGCTCTGATTTCAACAGATTGACCAGCCGTGAATCCTGGTTAAGCGAATGAAGGGCTCCATCCACAAGTCCCACATGCCTAGCGGAATCGCTCCATTTTAGCTCCTCCTTCAATCTCTCTAGCTGCTTCTGCAAAATCCTGATGAGGGGAATGACCTGACTCAGGCTGGCAGTGTCTGAACTGACTTCACGTGTGGCAAGTTCAAAGGGTTGGAGAACCTTGCACAACATGGAAATCATTCTCCACTGCGCTTGAGTCAGGTGCATTCCCCCTCCTTTGCCTATATCGTAGGCAGATGTATAGGCTTGAATGGCCTTTTGCTGCGCCTCCATCCTCTGAAGCATATAGAGGGTTGAATTCCACCTCGTTACCACCTCTTGCTTCATCTGGTGGCAGGGCATGTTCAGGAGTGTTTGCTTGCACTCCAGTCTTTGGCACGCAGTGGCTGAATGCCGAAAGTGGCCCACAATTTTTCGGGCCACCGACAGCATCTCCTGCACGCCCCTGTCGTTTTTCAAAAAATTCTGCACCACCAAATGAATTGTATGTGCAAAACATGGGACGTGCTGGAATTTGCCCACATGTAATGGACGCACAATATTGGTGGCGTTGTCCAATATCACAAATCCCCAGGAGAGTAAAATTGGGGTAAGCCATTCTGCGATGATGTTCCTCAGTTTCCGTAAGAGGTTGTCAGCTGTGTGCCTCTTATGGAAAGCGGTGATACAAAGCGTAGCCTGCCTAGGAACGAGTTGGCATTTGCGAGATGCTGCTACTGGTGCCGCCACTGTTGTTGCTGTGGGAGGCAATACATCTACTCAGTGGGCTTTCACAGTCATATAGTCCTTAGTCTGCCCTGCTCCACTTGTCCACATGTCCGTGGTTAAGTGGACAGTGGGTACAACTGCATTTTTTAGGACATTGAGGACACTTTTTCTGATGTCTGTGTATATTCTCGGTATCGCCTGCCTAGAGAGGTGGAACCTAGATGGGATTTTGTACCGGGGACACACTACCTAAAGCAATTCTCTAAGTCCCTGTGAACTAACGGTGGATACCGGATGCACGTCTAAACCAACATAGTTGTCAAGGCCTGAGTTATCCGCTTTGCCACAGGATGACTGCTGTGATATTTCATCTTCTTCGCAAAGGACTGTTGGACAGTCAATTGCTTACTGGAAATAGTACAAGAGGTCTTCCGACTTCCCCCTCTGGGATGACGATCGACTCCCAGCAGCAACAACAGCAGCGCCAGCAGCAACAGCAGCAGTAGGCGTTCCACTCAAGGATCCATCGGAGGAATCCCAGGTAGGAGAGGACTCGTCAGACTTGCCAGTGACATGGCCTGCAGGACTATTGGCGTACCTGTCTAAGGAGGAAATTGACATTGAGGGAGTTGGTGGTGTTGTTTGCAGGAGCTTATGTACAAGAGGAAGAAGGGATTTAGTTGTCAGTGGACTGCTTCCGCTGTCACCCAAAGTTTTTGAACTTGTCAATGACTTCTGATGAATGCGCTCCAGGTGACGTATAAGGGAGGATGTTCCTAGGTGGGTAACGTACTTACCCCTACTTTTCTGCTGCGGGGTACACTGGGCTCCACAAGGAAAGACATAGGGGTGTAGAGTAGGATCTTGATCCGAGGCACCAATAGGCTGAAAAGCTTTGACTGTTCCCAGAATGCATAGCGCCGCCTCCTCTATAACCCCGCCTCCCTGCACAGGAGCTCAGTTTTGTAGTTCGTGCTGCAGATAGCAAGCACATAACAGAGGGGCTGCGCTGGGCAGCCCTGAGAAGAGCTTTTTAGAAGAACAGTGAAGATTTCAAGGGCAGCAGCAGTGTGTATATGTCTTTTGACATTCACTGCTTCAGCTCCATCTCTCCCTAGCGGCGCTGTACACTCCCGAGCCCTGGTTGCCGGGTAACTACAGCAGGAAGTTTCGGTTTTCTTCCACGGTCAGGCACACACGACGGGGGCTCTCCAGGATCGCGTGGCCGCGCTTCGGGAGGTGGTGAGTGGGTCCCGCTTGCAGGACCCGTACTTTATCGCAATCCGGCGCGGTCAGTGGGAGGCGGGCCGTGCGCGCTGGCGGTGGACACTGTGGTAGTACAGGCGATCCCACTAGATCACCAGGGCATGGGTGCAGGTCAGGTTTTCTCTTAAAGCCATTTTAATAGTAGCCCACAGTACCTGGTGGTTTTGCAGGCAGGGGGATAAGGCTTAGACCTGGAGCCCCTCCCCCAGCCCCAGGGCACCATTTTCCGCAAATGTTCCCACCCTGGAGCTGCATTTCTGTCTTTTCCTCACTCCCTGTCAGTGTCTGGGCACCATTTCTCTCAGCTACACTGTTCTGGGACTGGTTGGACAAATCATCCTGTGTAAAGCCGCCTGGTTGTCAGCGCTGTGACTTTACATGACACTTAAGTATTCTACCTGCCTATTAGACAGTGTTAGTTAAGAAAGAGTGCATTTAATCAGGGTTTTCTAGTACAATTACCCTGTGATATACATCAAGTTCTTACTGTGCAGTGTTATATCTATTGACTGCATAGCTATATCAGCTAGTCCAGTGCAGTATTATTGTTGGTAATAACCTCTGCATTGTATAACTGTGACTATATGTGTGTGCATTAGCTTGCTGAGTGGTTTCCATTCGTGTCTCTCACTCAACTTGCTATCCCTGAGGGGGCTTGGTGCGTCAGGTCTTATAATAATATAGGATATTCACAAGATATACTTTAATACGTATTTTTCTCTGTGATTTTAGTCACCGTATCTCTCCTGTGTCCCTGCTTGTGCTGACTACACTGCGCAGGGGTTTGGGTAAGAGGTATTGTGCTGCTGCCAATTGTACTGTGTTACCTGATCCTGCAAGTTATATCATGTCTGCTTCTGACGGTAACGGTTCTGGGGCGGAACACACTGCTGGTGTTGCTGAAGCCACAGATCCATATGAGGAGAAAATAGCAGCTGTGGGTTCTGGTTCTGGGGGCTCCTTGCTCCCCAGTGGAACTGTGGCAACGGAGGTCCATAATGACCCCCCGTGGGCTGCTTTTTCCATGCTTCTGCATACGCTAGTTAATAAATTAACACCCCCTATGGGACCCTCTATGCCGGTACAACCGTATGTGGTCCCTGCAGCTAATCCGCCGTGGGCAGACAATTTATCTGCTCAGTTGAAGAAGTTGAACCAGCCCCTGACTACAAAAAAGTCTGACCCTCGCTCGCCTAAGCCCAAGGGGTCCTCTAAGCGAGCTCTTATCTCCTCACAATCCACTGCTGTCACTGACACCTCGTCTGATGAAGATGGCACTTACACTGACCCCACAGATTCTGACTCAGATACTGCTGATGGGGAGGGTGGTTCACATGTGGATGTTCCTGATCTTTTGGAGGCTATTAAATTGATTTTACAGATTACGGATGATCCCGAGCCATCCGTCCCTCCTAAGAAACCAGATAGGATCAAGCGTCAGAAGGTGGTTAAACAAGTTTTACCTCACTCTGACCACCTAGTGGATATACGTCAGGATCCCTGGGAAAACCCGGGTAAGAAGTTTGTGCCTCAAAAGAAGATGCTGACTCGCGCCAGAGCTGTCTAAAAATTGGGAAACGCCTCCTCCAGTAGACTCACATGTGGCTAGGATGGTGTTTTCCTCGGCTCTACCTGTCACTACCGTCACGTCTCTAAAAGAGCCTACGGATAAACGTGTGGAGGGTTGTCTGAAAGCGATTTACACCCTCACGGGTGCTGCACAAAGGCCCACTATTGCAGCAACATGGGCTGCAGAGGCTATTGAAGCATGGGCCTTAGAGTTAGAAACTGAAATCTATTCTGACCATGCTAGACAATGCTTGTCATATATTGTCACAGCTTCCCGCTATATTAAAGAGGCGGCTTCTAATGCCGGTATCCTAGCAGCCAAGGCCTCTACTACATCAGTCCTGGCTCGCCGGATTTTGTGGCTGAGATCCTGGTCTGTGGATCTGGACTCTAGAAAAACCCTGGAGGTACTCCCTTTCAAGGGAGATATTTTGTTTGGGGAGGACTTAAATAAGATTGTGGCTGACTTGGCTACGGCCAAAACCGCCTGTATGCCAAGTACCGCTCCTTCTGTCTCGAAGGCTAAAGGTACTTCCTTTCACCCCTTTCGTCCTTCAGGTAAAGCAAAAGGTAAGTCGTACAACAAGCATGCCCGCACTTCCAAACCTGGTAAGCCAAAGCCCAAAAGAGCCTGGGCGGCCCGTCAGCCAGCTTCCAAGACTGATAAGCCTGCCGTATGACGGGGCGGGCCTCCCCTTGGGGGATCCCAGGGTGGGGGGCCGGCTTCTAGGGTATACCCAGGAATGGTTGCAGACCACTTTAGATGCCTGGGTACGGGAAGTCGTCACTCGAGGTTACGCCATAGCCTTCAAAAACTGACCCCCTCATCAATTTTGCCGGACAGATGTCCCGTTGGACCAGACAACGGCAAACACTCTACATTCAGTGGTACAGACCCTCCTGGATACAGGAGTCGTTGTACAGGTGCCTCTGCTGTTTCTAGTCCCGAAACAAAATGGGTCCTCCAGGCCCATTCTCAACCTCAAGGCATTGAACAGGTTTGTGAAGGTTTCCAAGTTCCGTATGGAAACACTTCGCTCTATAGTTCTGGCCTTGGAACCTGGGGACTACATGGTCTCCCTGGACATACAGGATGCTTACCTGCATATTACTATAGCAGCGTCACATCAGCAATACCTGAGGTTTGCGATTGGCCACCTCCATTACTAGTTTCAGGCGTTACCCTTTGGTTTAACAACGGCTCTGCGAGTCTTCACCAAAGTTATGGTGGTAATGACGGTGGTACTCTGCCGTCAAGGGGTCAGGATACTGCCAGATCTGGACGACTTGTTAATCCTGGCAAATTCCCCAGAACTTCTCCTACGTCATCTGGATATGACTGTCCGGTTTCTACAAGCCCACAGGTGGCTCATCAACTGGAAGAAATCCACCCTGGTCCATGCTCAGAGCATGGTGCACCTGGGAGCGCTATTGGACACTCACAACCAGAGGTTGTTCTTGTCTCAGGAGAAAGTCCTGAAGCTTCAGGACAGGATTCGTTGCTTCCTTTCTCATCCGTAAGTGTCGATACATTCGGCGATGCAGGAGCTGGGCCTCATGGTATCAGCATTCGACATGGTGGAGTATGCTCAATTCCATTCTCGCCCCCTCCAGAAGCTGATTCTAGCCAAGTGGGACGGCCTGCCTCACCGATCAGATCTCACATGATCTCATTGACTCTGGAGGTCTGTCTGTCGCTGCTATGGTGGCTCCAGGACCAACAATTGTGCAGGGCCGTCCATTCTGGATATCCAACTGGGTCCTGTTGACGACAGATGCCAGTCTAAGAGGTTGGGGTGCAGTGCTTGAGCAACACTCCCTTCAGGGTCGGTGGAACAAGGAGGAATCTCTCCTCTCGATCAACATTCTGGAATTGTGGGCGGTCTTCAATGCTTTGAACCTGGCCCAGCATTTAATTCGGAACCGTCCTGTTCAGGTATAGTCGGACAACGCCACCACAGTGGCTTACATAAATCATCAAGGTGGCACTCAAAGCCGTTTGGCAATGAAGGAAGTCTCACGGATTCTGCATTGGGCGGAACGCCATCTACCGGCCATTTCGGCAATATTCATTCCAGGAGTACTGAATTGGGAAGTGGACTTTCTCAATCGTCAGGACATACATGCCGGCGAGTGGGGCCTCCATCCAGAAGTGCTTCAACTACTAGTGGAACAGTGGGGCCTTCCAAACGTGGATCTGGTGGCGTCTCGACACAATCACAAGGTCCCGGTCTTCGGAGCAAGGACAAGGGATCCTCAAGCAGCATTCGTGGATGCGCTGGCAGTGCCGTGGAGATTTCGGCTGCCGTACGTATTCCCTCCGGTGTCACTCCTGTCCAGGGTAATTCGGAAGTTCAAGAAAGAAAAAGGAAATCTGCTTCTCATAGTGCCAGCGTGGCCCAGACGGCACTGGTTCTCAGACCTGCAGGGCCTATCGTCAGAGCGTCCATTTCTACTTCCACAACACCCAGATCTCCTCGTTCAGGGCCCCTGTGTCTACCAGGACCTAGCCCGGCTGTCTTTGAAGCGTCCGTCTTAAGGGCTAAAAGGTTTATATGGAATCCGAATCTCGCGAGAATCCGACAGCGGGATGATGACGTTTTGCCTCGTTCGGGTTTTCCGAGTCAGGCGGGAACAACCGAGCCTGGCTCGGACCCGTGTTTGACACGTGAAGTTCGGTAGGGTTCGGTTCTCAGAGAACCGAACCCACTCATCTTTCATTATACTATAGTATTCTTGTTGGGCAGTCTTCCTAACTCAATAATGAATTTTTTATAAATAAAAGTGTCCATTCTATATGGTTTACATAAACTACCAAGAGGTTTTATTAACTGGAGCTATATTAACTCCTATAATAGACACACAATAAATGTAATTTGCTTCACAATTTAAGGCAAAAACTATTCAAAATAAAATGGCATAATATATTATCATAAAAATAATGTAGATGTATATACTGTATTGTGAAAGAAGGGTCACAGAGTCGCAGCTGGGAAGGTGAACCCAGGATTGTTCTCAGACACTGAGGGAGTTGGGGCATACCAATTTACAACCTGGGTGTAATGTGTTTGGCAGGTCTGGTGCAGGTTTTGCAGCCTGTTGGGAACATCAGTCAGATAATCAGTGCCTGAGAGCATGCTGGTAACAGAGTTAAGAGCTCCTGATACTGAACAAGTGGGCCAGTTGATAGGCTGGGGGTGGTAGTTAGCGCCCGGTTACTGAGACCAAGAAGGTCCACTCTTCATTGTGCAAGTGTCTACTGTGCATGGGCAGGTCTCTAGGAACATGGCACCGTGCCGCATTCCCAGGGACATCTCTATTACGCATGCACGAATCACTGGAAAATGGCAGTGGCTGCAATTTTCCGTGTTATATACTGTATGCCACTCTGCACCCATTATAGATACGCAAGTGCCAGAGGCGGATTTAGACCTCATGGGGTCCTAAGCAAGACACCGATTTGGGGCCCCCTTCCTAAACAATCCTCAGTGTGTCTCCTCAGTCCCCATCAATTGTAGCAGACAGGTCCTGCTGACCCCAGTCAGTTTATGCTCCCCTATCTGCCCATAGCCGATTATAGCAGGCGGATGGTAGTTGTACTAGTGTATTGATTATTATTTATTACCAGTTATTTATATAGCGCACACATAATCCGCATCGCTTTACAGAGAACTTTTGGCCATTCACATCAGTCCCTTCCTCAGTGGAGCTTACAATCTATTTTCTTTACCACATGTACATGCACACCAGTGGCGGAACTAGCGATCTGTGGGCCCAGGTGCAACAAAATGCTTTGCCCCCCCCCCCCCTCCCCATCCCGTCCAAGTCCACCCCCTCACCCCTGGAGAGGATCTGGTGAGGGTGACCTGCTCAGGGTCAGGGAAATGGATACCTAGCAACAGTACCGTAACTATACATTTTAGCACTGTGTGCAAGAAACGGCACCGGAGCCCCCCCCCTCTATGTAAAACAGGGGCAGTGTGTGCAGTAGGCGCGCACAAAAAATATAGGGGCATGGCTTCATGGGGAAGGGCTGTGGCCACAAAATAATACCAATTCATATAACGGTGCACTGTCTGATGGTAGTTCCGCCACTGGGTCTTTTGGAGAGCCCCGCGGTCATGTGACAGACAGATTTATACAGCTGGGCCTTAGGTAGTCCAGGCTCAGGGTAGGGCAAACTTGCACTTGCACCATTCCTCCCTAAGGCTTTCAGCAGGGAGGAATGGTGCAAGTGCAAGTTTGCACCAGGGCACACCTTCACAGGGGGTAGAGAGTGGTGAGCTGCATTCATAAACTTCCTCCCCACTCACAGTGATTCACCAGGCAGCAGATGTTTTCCCCCCAATTCCTCTAGTAGCAGGAGAGAAAGCTGGGAGCAGGCAGGACAAAATGAGGGAGGTGTAGAATTAAGCAGCCCACACTCCAATAATGGTGGAGAGGTACCAGAGGCAGCTGTATGGAGGACAAATAGCCCAAGAGGCCAGGGAGGGCACCGGAGCACTCAGCCCCGTTATCAGGATGGCGGGCGGGAGCCAGATGACACCTGATAGGCTGCCAAGAGGAGACCCCACCGCTGAGACACCAATTGCAGTCGGGGAGCGCAGGTGGACTCGACGCTGCTGTACAGCGATGGCTGGCAGCGGCTCCGTGATACGGCAGGAGTACAAGCGGCAGTGGGAGTCAGGTCCAGTGCGTGCTCCACAGGCTGTCAGTGGGGGGCCTCCACAGGGACACAAGCGACAGCGAGGCACTGGGAAGCAGCCAGAGGGTGTAAGGAGGATACCGGCGCACACTGTCCTGCCCACAATATGGCCCTGGACTGGCCGCTGTGTGATGCAGGCCACAGTGCACAGCGGCAGGCGGCATATAATGAGTCAGTTTGACTCGTTACATGCCACGCTGGCTTTGGGCCCTTTGACAGCGGCGGGCCCCACGGCTTACACTGGTGGTAGATGCACACACACTCATGCTAGGGTTAATTTTATTGTGAGCCAATTAACCTATCAGTATATTTTTGGATTGTGGGAGGAAACCGGAGTAAGCGGAGTAAACTCTTGCAAGTACAGGGAGAATATACATATCTCCTTACAGTTAGGGCCATGGTGGGAATTGAACCCATGACCTCAGTGCTGTGAGGCAGTAATGCTAACCATTACACCATCTGTGCTGTCCTTAAAATCTGGCAGCTATCTAGTCACTGACAGCCTGCCGGGAGTATTCAGCCAGCCCAGAACTGTGACATTTTCGACAGAAATCAGAAATGCCCTCCCGATTTTGTGTAGAGGAAAACTGAAGATGGCATCCCAGAGGATTGCCCTATTTAAAAATAACACTTCCAATATCATCACAGAAACATTTCGCTGGCATACTGTACTAAGTTCGCACTGATATATTATTGATAAAATCACAGTGGTACAGAACCAGGCTCCAGATCAAAACATGTGCACAGGTCACCAGTCTGAATATTCAGATCTGGAGCCTGGAAGTGTTATTTTTATATAGTCTAAACAAAATCTCTGTTATGGAGCAACTGTGTCACTATTTTTGATGATTTATGCTCTTCAAAGACTTACTCAAGCAGTGAACGTGTCCATACAGTAAACCTGACATTTAATCGTTGTATACCCCTGATAAAGTCTTTAAGATGAAATGCCATATCCCGGTATATGTGAATTCCACCCAGAGCTCACACCTTTTGCTAAAGGTGAGGGTGGAATCTATTCCAACTTCTTGTACTCAGTCATGTGTTTGGATTCATTGGTTTTATGATGCTTTGTATGTTATTTTAAACATTTTTTTAATAAGTAAAAGAAAATCTTGTACTATATATGTCTGATTTTTCTTCTGTTTTGGGTGATTTTTGGTGAGAGGGCATATTTCGAGGGAACCTCGCTTTGACCACCTGAATCCCAAAAAAACCTTGACCCATTGAACATTGGTTAATCCACTGAGTGAACAGCTTCTTCTCAAACTGAATTCACACACATATATATATATATATATATATATATATATATATATAGAAGAAATGGAGAGCCCACACTTCAGTCTATATTTTGATGACTTTTATAAAAATGGTACATATCCACATACATTAAAGTTTAAAAGCAACTGTTATGGCAATACTCTGCCCAGGACAAGACCGTCACTCCTCCGATCACACGGAAAGGACCTCTCTCACCGGCTCTGGACCCAGCGGGTGACGTCACAACGTCCACGTCGTCTAGCCACGGGATTTGAGTTCCCGACAGGATATCATTATACGTGGGGGGGACAAGGGTGGCGCAATAGTTGCGATGGATCTTTCAATGCATAAAGAAGAATGCACTCGCTTGTTGGGGGATCAAAAGACCAATATTAAATTGTCTAAAGATCCTACGGACAGCTTCAAGAGAGAACTGGAGCAGTTAGTGCAGTCTGGTGTCTCTACCGGTGTTATTGATGTGAGACTTGTGCTTACTTGTGTACCCCAAACCCTATAGTGCCAATCTTCTACATTATTCCCAAACTGCATAAAGATCCCATGAAACTCCCTGGCAGACCAATTATTTCTGCCAGGGGGTCTCTTTGTGAACCGGTGGCAGTGTTCCTGGATACTTGGTTACAACCTGTTGTCTAGGACACTGTCACACATTTAAAGGATACTTCATCTCTGCTGAGGAAATTATCTGTCATTGAATCGATGCCTACTGATTTATTGTTGGCTAGCATAGATGTTACCAGTCTGTATACATGCATACAACATGAGTTGGGTTTACAGGCAGTATATAATTTAATCTCATCAAGTTATTTGTATAAAGGACCCAATGTGGATTTCTTTATTTGTCTTTTGGAGTTTACGCTCAGAGATAATTATTTTCTCTATAATGGTAGTTTTTTTCTTCAAAATACGGGTTGTGCCACGGACAGCTGTGTGGCTCTGGCTTACGCAAATGCGTTTATGTACATGGTGGAGATGAAGTGCCATCTATTGCTGATAATGTTTTTCGGTACTACCGTTATATAGATGAAATTCTGTTGCTTTGGCAGGGTCGAGTGGAGACATTGGAGGAGGACATTGAACAGCACAATGCCTCTATGTGCCCTGCTAAACTAACCATGCGCATAAGCTCACAGCAAATTCACTTTCTTGATGTTAATATTGAAATTGTCAATGGCCATTTTAAAACAAGCCTTTATGTAAAACCCACAAACAGGAACACCATTCTCAGGCATGATAGCTTTCACCCAAGAGCCACGGTTGATAGTTTACCTTACTCGCAGTTTGTGCGAGCGTGTCGGATCACCAGTGATGTTTCCGAGAGGGAACAACAACTGGAAGTTTTGACAAAAAAGTTTTTGAGGAGAGGCTATCCAAACTCTGTTTTAACACAAGCTAAATGTAAAGCTCTGTCTCTTGATAGAAGAACATTGTTAGAAGAAAAAACTAAGATGGAAGCTAGCAATGTAGTTATACCTTGGGTTAATAGATATACGGTAGCAAGTGAGGCAATAAAGAAAAAAGCTAAAAGGTTATGGCCCATTGTCACCTCTGATGTAGAATTACCTTCTTTACTTAATGCTAAACGTCTTCCAAGTTACACCAGAGGTCCTAACCTCAAGGACATGTTGGTCAAGACTGACATAACAGGGATGGGCAAGGTTATACAGCACCACTTTCTTAGCAGAAAAGGTGGCTGTTACTGTTGTACGGGCTGTACAACATGTAGAGCCATGATCATCGGGAATAAATTCCCACATCCCTATACAGGTAAGATGTACGAGATCAGGGTTCCCCTGACTTGTACGTCTAAGTTTGTTGTCTATTTTCTGTCTTGCCCATGTGGTTTACACTATGTGGGCAAGACAGAGAGACAATTCAAGGAAAGAATTGCTCATCATAGGGCAGCCATCAGGGATGTGCTGATCTCTGGTAATAGTGATCAAGCAGTGGCTAGGCATTTTACACAGGTCAAAGTGGATTTTTACCCTGGATACAGTCAGTCCGAGGGGTTTTCTTTTCTCACAAATGACAACCTGCACTGCGGAGTTACAGTGCTTATATTTATGTGAATGCATTGGGGTACAGTGGAGTACAAAAAAATAAAAATGTCACAAATGACAACTTCACCAAAAAATCTGGTGGCACCAGCGTTCACTGTGCACCAAAAAAAGGGTTAATGCTGCCCCAGTACTATATTTTATAATACCTCTTGGCTGCACAAACAAACACCAGTGTACTGTGCACCAAGGGTTAATGCTGCCCTATATAGAGCTCTGGGCTGCAGCTGTTCTGCAGGCAGTGACAAAAAAATACAACACCAGTGTGCAGTTGCACCAAGGGTTAATGCTCAGCACCAGTGTGTCACCTAGGGTTACACAGCAGCACCACTGTGACACACTTAGACAATAGATGTAACTTCCAAGTTCCTCCACTATAAAAAATAAAAAACAATGATTTGCTGTCTGTTCTGTTTTTTCGACCAATATTAACACTCCAGAGGGAACTGGAGTGGACAGATACTGTATGTTAGCTCTGCACTGGAGTGCAGCTCAGCACAGCACAGACACCATTAGCACACTGATCTTCGGCGGTCCTATGGGAAATGGCACCTGAATCGCCGTTGCAGGAACTTATATAGAATTCAAAACCCACGAGATCAGACACCAAGATGATGACGTTTTGCCGGAGCTTGGCACACGGATTCCCTCAGATCTCAAAAAGTTTGGTGGGCTCGGTTTTCATAAAAATAAATATATATATATATATATATATACACACCGGGAGAAAACTACAGCACTCGCCACCCCAGAAGCGGGGTACAGCTATTCACTTACCACTCACAGGGTGGGGTGCACGTAACACAGCACTCTCCACCACAAAAGCGGGGTACACAGCTGTACTTACCACTTACAGGGCGGGGTGCATATAGTCCATGACCACATCGCTCAAATAAATACAAACAAAAAACCCAGCACTCACCAAAGTAAGCTCACTTATCCTCAACAATTCAATAAATAAATGTACAGTGTGCAGTTGCACCAAGGGTTAATGCTCAGCACCAGTGTGACACCTAGTGTTACACAGCAGCACCACTGTGACACACTTAGACAATAGATGTAACTTCCAAGTTCCTCCACTATAAAAAATAAAAAACAATGATTTGCTGTCTGTTCTGTTTTTTCGACCAATATTAACCATGCTTGCCTACCTGACGCTCTCCATGAGGGAGAAAATGCTCTGTTCCTGGACTTTCCTGGTAATGTATGATTGCCATCACCTGTGGTGAAACACCTTTCTTATCAATTAACTAGCTCACCACAGGTGATGGCAGTCATACATTACCAGGAAAGTCCAGGAACAGAGCATTTTCTCCCTCATGGAGAGGGTCAGGTAGGCAAGTGTGATATTAACACTCCAGAGGGAACTGGAGTGGACAGATACTGTATGTTAGCTCTGCACTGGAGTGCAGCTCAGCACAGCACAGACACCATTAGCACACTGATCTTCGGCGGTCCTATGGGAAATGGCACCTGAATCGCCGTTGCAGGAACTTATATAGAATTCAAAACCCACGAGATCAGACACCAAGATGATGACGATTTGCCGGAGCTCGGCACACGGATTCCCTCATATCTCAAAAAGTTTGGTGGGCTCGGATTTCATAAAAATAAATAAATATATATATATATATATATATATATATATATATATATATATATATATGTCGCACTCTCATATATAATGTCCATCCACTGGGGTGTCACCAGAGATACTCTAAAGGTGGTATCCAAATTTAGAACTGAAGAATGGAGCACTCACCAGGATTTTCCATTTAAAAAAGCAGAAAATGTATTATTCAGACAGCATATGTTCAGCTTGATTTCAGCACAGATATTTCCATCTCAAACATTTTCGGTGATGAAGTGACCATCATCAGAAGGCACTACCGCTCATCAGCTGTGTCATCATTTCCCAAGGCACCAGAAGCGTAACAAGAACACTGGGATACAGTTGGAAGGAAGGTATATTTGCCCCAGGTTTCCAACCTATGTATTTAACACACCAGGAAAGTGTTTAGTTGTGTTACTAATAGCTTTTTGGCTTTTGGTAAAAGCTAGATAAATATGGATGTGAGAACTGAGAACAGAAGGCGGCTACATCCATTAGGCCCAGTTTGGGTCTTAGGGCCTTTTGGTCTCACAGAAGGCTATTTAGTAATTTCAGCTGCCTGAGAGTGTTATAAGGCTGTCAGCATGTCTCACACTGCTTGGGGAAAAGAAAACGGCAGAGTCTCTGTGAGAGAATCCTGCTACTGAAAACACATGAATCATGCTTGGTAAATGTGTGTGTTTTTGTAGTGAGTTAGGAATTACTTGTTTTTAGTTTAGTTACAGTTATTTATTTTGTTGTTTTATTTTTGTCACGATCCGGGTATCTGGACGCCATTACTTACCCTTCAGATGCCTCCTAAGGCTGGCTCAGCGTTCCAGGACCGGATCCCGCTGTTCCTGAGTTTCCACATGCAGAATGTCAGAGTGGTGATTTCATCAGCCGCGGCCTCCGCTGTGCCCGCGTGGTTAAATGTGCGCTTGTCAGTCTGGCGTCTCCTGTCTCCTGTGGCCGGCGTCGCCATTACTGTTTCAATTCTCACATGGATTACAAACCAAACTTCCCTCCAAGTGTCTGCATGGGCGCAGCCATCTTGGATTTTGTCATCTGATTATTTCCACCAATCTGCTGTCTGTATTGTTGATTTGCATAATTGCCTAGCCAACCCCTTCCTTGCTGCAGGTATAAGTATGCTGTGCCTGAGCAAGGAAGGCGTCAGTGCTTTGGTTGTCTAACCTAGTTCCAGTTTGTCTCTCTCCTGTGGTTGTCTTCCAGGTTCCAGCTCCTGTCTCCAGACTTCTGCTATAGAGACCCGCACCAGCATTCCATCTGCGGTGTAGCCTGACTCTCCGATCCATTCTGGACTCACCTGTTTCCAGCTACAACAATCACCTGCTTCCAGCAGTGTACAGCTTCTCTTAAAGGGCCGGTGTCCTTTCTGCAGTTTACCACTCTCCACCGGTATTATTATTTCACCGCTCTCAAACAATCACCTGCTTCCAGCCCAGCTTCCAGCAGTGTATAGCTTCTCTTAAAGGGCCGGTGTCCTTTTCTGCAGTTTACCACTCTCCACCGGTATTATTATTTCACCGCTCTCAAACTCCAAACTTCATTATTATTTCATCGCTCTCAAGTTCGTTTATTATTTAACTGGTTCCAGCCAGTATCCACTCCGTACCAACAACAGTCTGGTTCCAGCCAGTATCCACAGCAGCCGTTTTACCTTCAGCAGCCCAGCCTTTCCTGGAACATCAGCTGGTACGATCCTGGGTTCTCTCCATTGCTACAGTCAGGCCTGGTAAGGACTTTCCAACTAGAAGATTATAAGAACTGTCTCACACTACCAGTGCCTGTGGCCCTTGCCACCCTGTAGTACCCAGGAATTGTATTTATCCTCTGTTGACTTTTATGTTTCCTTTTACTGCTGCTGTGTTACGGAGTTTGTCATAATAAACATCATTGACTTTTATCCTGGTTGTCGTGGTCACGCCTTCGGGCAGTTATTCTACATGTTACTTACATGTCTAGGGGTCTGATACAACCTCCCAGGTTCCGTTACATCTCAGCCCCTACAACTGAGGCTGCCTCCCGTCAGCTCAGGCCCTCAGTTGTGACAATTTTGTTTTGCTGCTTAATAAAACTGGTTGAGGCCATTTGCACCAGAAGCCTTGGACTTTTGTGATCTGTGTTTATTTTCTTGCCTCTTCCTTGCTTCCACTTTTGTGCATTGGTACAACATTCACTCTTTTTCAGTCCTCTGGAATGCTCCTGTAGCTAGTGACTGGTTGAAAACATCTGTTACTGGTGCTACCCGCATATCTTAAATCTCTTTCACCAAATGTATACATATCCAGCAGTCATCTTCCTGGCATTTGTTCAGGCTCAAACTTATCATGGAGGGATAACTTACTGAGGATAAGGACATCAAGACATGAGCCAGAAATTGAGGTGGAACATCTGTTTGACCTTACCATCACTGACTGCATTTAGATTTAACTGCCCACAGAAGAACCTAGGCACGCGTAGACTCTGTGGTACTTTAGAAAGCTGCTGCTCAGTGTGGTGTTCTATTGCCATCTAAAGTCAGGGTTTTTTTCTGTAAATTTCTGTTGGACTTGCCTTTAGTAAATCTCAGATATGCTAAGCCGATGTAAAATCACAAAGAAACTCAAAACTGCTGCTTTATAAATTTACCCCAAGAAGTCAGTTTATACAACTTTGAGTGCTTGTCTTTAGATATTTCAGTGGGAGGCATGCATGTATATTACATGCTGATTTCCCAAATAGTACATACATGAAGAGTATTTATGTTCACAGTGTTATTATATTAAGCCTAGGTTACTTTACATTCTTTTGTGTAATGTTTTATTTTCTCCTATTGTTGCTATCAGTGATCAAACTATGAGTTTAACTTGATACCCATTGCTACAGATTGGCATTGTTTGAGAGAAAATGAGTCACTTAATCTACATGAACCATATCTCATTCCTCGACTGTTAAGGTGTATAAGGTTGCTCTGATCATCAGTATATTTGGTGGTGCTCAGTTATCAATGTTTGTAATGGGTTTCCCGTCAGTCATATGAGCTATACCTATTGGAAATGTAATATTCTTCCTGGAGATTATTTTATGGCAGGTGTAATATATCTGTATAACTGCAATGGAACCTAGCAGCATATCTAGCAGGAAGAAAACTTGTTTATGTTATTGGCAGAATCTATGAGGTTGATAATTGTCAGAAGTGTGTGCTGGAGGTCAGTCCACATGGTAGATACAGATTCAGGCTTTTTTATTAGAATTCTTCATTTTAACTGCTCAATCAAAATTGCAAAACAAGAAGCATCGTGGCATAGGAAAAAAAAATTACAGATAAAACATACACAACAAAAACTGCCAATTCTCAACAAAGGTAAAACAAACATTTCTCAGGATAAAAAAAAAGAGAAAGAAAATTACTTTTTTTTTTATCTTTAATTGGGTGAAAAGTGGAATATGAGGAAAGGACAATCGATAGGGGGAGATGGGACACCACGAGATATGAGCTTGTAGGTTACCACAGTCTAAGAATTAGTGCCATTTTTAAATATAAGAAGGAACACAATAGTAGAGAATGGATACACTCCACATGGGTCATCTAAGGAGAGTGGAATATAGATGCAGAGGGAGGTAGGAGTAATAAAGCTGGGGCTTCAGTTGCCCCTCTATTCATCAAATTGCAGCAAGCAATGTCAGTGTTTAGTTCAGCATAGAAAGCAGAACCTTCTCATATGCCTCTATTTCTGTTCAATTGAACAACAAAATGGAGTCATGTTAGTTAAGACATGGCTTCCACTCTATCAGTAGTCTACCTTCCTTCAAGAGCAAGGGAGCCCAAACTTGGTCAAAGACATGGCCTTAATCATGAAGATAATACGTTTTCTCCTCCATAACCAGTGTATGCCAGACCTGGCATTTATGTGTAGACAGAGATGGTGGAGAAGTGTTTTTACAGTTCAGAGCTATCAAAGGAGAATTTGGTAATAAGAATATCCAGGGGTCTTTTGTTACTGGAACTTAAAAAAAAGAGAATTTGAAAGAGTATTAACCGAGTACCAAAAGGGACAAGTTCACCATATATGTAGCATAGTACCCTTACAACAACAGCTAACAATAAAGTGAAGGGGAGGGAAATATTTTGTTGAGCCTGGAGGGGTGTAATACCAACAGTAATAGATTTTATATGAGGTTTCTTTGATTTTGATGGAAATTGAGCTTTAAGCTATCCCCAGTCTCATGTCTTCCCATTCCTAATCATCTGGGGGAGGTTCAAGATCTCAGACTCATGAAATCTCAAAGAGGGAAGGGCAGAGTCCAGGAGAATAGCATAACATTGGGATATCAAGCCCTTGGTCAAATAGTGGTGTTTGCAAATGTTCTTGAACAGGGTGGGTTTACGTAGTGTGGGGATTGAAGGTAAGGAACATAAAAATTGTGAATTTAGAATTTTTTTAAAGGGTTGAGAATTTGGGATGGGGCCATTTGCTGGAGCTCAACCAAGTATAACCACTGACCTTGTCTAAAAAAATTCATAGGAAACTAAAGTCCCGCCTGGATCCAGCTATGGGATCTCATAACAGAAAATCCAGGGGGAAATAAAGAGTTATGCCAGTCAAGGGAAAGATTGGTGAGGGGAGATTCATTTTAGAGAATATAAGTCCCAGAGAGTAGAGTCAAATTTAATGGTGGACAGCAGTTTAGCAGCGGCAGGAAGGTCGGGTAGACTAACATAAGCTTATTTGATATCAAGCCAAGAGATGGAGCCCAGTGGAGCATAAGAGGCAAGGATTTGAGAGATCGGAGGCTAGATAATAGTCTCTAACATCAGGGAGAATCCTATCCCTTCAAGAGAGGTTTCTTGAGGATATTGGCTGAAATCCGTGGAGGTCTATGGTTCCATATGAAGCGGGTAGGGCCTTTTTGATATTTTAAGGAAGAAAGTGAAAACAGCTATAGGTAGGGTTTGAAAAATGTAAAGCCATTTTGGTATAATATTAATTTTTAAAGCTAAGATCCTGCCCAGTCACAAGATAATACAGCATCTCCAGGAAGTTAAATCAACGTGCATCCTAAAGAAGAGAGGCGGGAAATTATTGTAAAAATGAAAGTCGCAGTGACAGGTGAGGTAGATTCCTAAATACCTGTATATGATCATTTTGGGCTGCCATCTGAAAATAAATGTTTCAAGGATCTCAGTTTCTCAGGGGGGGGGGGGGGGGGATACACGGAGTATTCAGATTTGGAATATTTCATTTTATAAGACAGCGCTGTATGTGTGAAGCACAGAAAAAAGTTTAGGGAAGGACAGTGTTGGCTGTGTCAAAGAAAGCATAATGTCGTCTACAAATAGGGAGATTTTGGAGTTGGTGGAGCCCACTTGTATTCCCTGTATATTGGGGTAGAATCTGACCTGAGAAGCAAGTGGTTCAATCACAAGAGCAAATATCAAGGGGGATAAAGGACAGCCATCTCTAGTACCTGTACTGTTAGTAAGCAAATCAGAGGGCATGCCATTAATAAAAATCTTGGTGGTTTGAGTAGTGTACAATGCTAGTGATTGACAACCTGCTGTCATTTTGAGGCAGGGAGGGGGTAGTGGCGTCCTCCATTTCCCAAATTGGAGGCATGTCATTGCCATTGTGGGGTAGGGACGAGACCAGGATCTTCATCAGAGGATGGAGATTTCCTGGCCTCTTTGTTGTATCACCATACAACCGGCGGTGGTGTCACAGGTGATCCAATGCTGCGTCCTAGGTACCTTTGCAATCACGCTCACATCGACATATTATGCACACAGTGATTGACAGAAAGGGACCATTTGGGGGAGTTAACATTAGCGTGGTGGCAAAAATGCAGACTGTCATGACTGTTGTCAAGCTGTGTATCTGCTTTCAGATGTGATCATATATGTAGAGAATCATGGCACCAGTGTCAATACTGGCTCAGCAATCCTGCGTAGCCATAGGTCAACCCTAGAAATTGATGTTCCTTGTTATTGCGTCAGTGCTGCGTATATGTACGCAATTGCGGAGGACTTTGCAACAGCCTGGATTTGATCACAGTCTGGTATGGAGCTGCCAGAGAGTGTGAAAGACGAAGGCTACAGAGGGTGGTGAGGACAGCTGAAAAGATTGTTGAGACAGATCTCCCCATTGTTCAAGGCCTATACCTGTCCAGAGTCAAAAAGCGTGCAGGGAAAATTCTGGCAGACAAGTAACACCCTGACCACGACCTGTTTGAAATGCTCCCATCAGGCAGGCGTTACAGGTCCATTCCCGCCAGGACAACCAGAACCACTAAAAGCTTCTTCCCACTAGCTGTTCATCTACTAAACAATGTCTAAAATGTCTGGTGTTACGTACCGAGAATTTTACACAGTATTCCCACAGTAAAGCATGTTATGTATGTATGTATACATGTATGTTATGTATCATATTTGTATCTCCCCTTTATGTTGTTATTTGGCGATGCATTGTAACCACAAACAATTCCCAGTATACGCGAGTATACCTGGCCAATAAAGCTTATTTTGATTCTGATTCTAGCTTTACTTAAAAATATTAGCATTTTCACAATCTAGAAAAACGCAACTGTGTGTGCATTTGCATACAAACATGAATTAGACCCTGAGTGCGCCATATGAAAGGTGCACCAGGCAGCAGATTCAGCAATCCAAACAGGAATCAAGATGTGGAGCTGCTGACAATGGAACCAGGACCTTTTAATATAGAAGTTGTACTGGGATTTAACAGATGCAAGTGAAGAGTTTAAATACAGTAGTTTGCTCTGATTAGTCATATGCGTCTCTGGTCAGGTGGAAGCTAGCCCCTCTGTGATAGGGAGAATTTGGAGTCAAATGATCAATCCAACAAGGTGGAGCCCATACGGTGCAGAGGTATGCAGTTAAGTTGCTGACAGCTGGAATCGCGGCTAACAGGGGCTATTCCAACTCGTGGGAGTCCACGACACCCATAGAGTGGGAATAGAACCTGTGGCGAGCGCAGCAAGCTACCAAGCCCGCAAGCGGACTCTTTGCGCTTGTTTTGCTGCCGACGCACTAACGATCAGGATGGTGTTGTCGGCATACTGACGGCCGGCATCTCGTTCGCTGGTAAATCCTACTGTTTCCGGTGCAGAAGTCAGGAATAGGCACCAAGGGGTCTATTCGAGCAGTGAAAATAGTGGAGAAAAGGACCAGTAGAGACGTTGCCCATGGCAATCAATCAGCTTTGAAGGAAGCCTTTATCAAGTACATGTTATAAAATGCAAGGAAGATGCTCATTGCTTGCAGCCAGTACACATTATGCAACACAGTACCCCTAATTCACATTATGACATACTGTACAGTGTCCCAAGTTCATATTGACAATTCTAAATTCCTTTGTCGTATAAACAACCCTTTATGAAGTCTAAGAACACTGTACGCTGTTTGCTTAAGAAGTACCGTAAGGGTACGCTATCTGCGTAACGATCGCTCAGCCGTAGGCGAGACGCTCAGGCGTCACGTTCGCTCGCGGCCCAGTGATCACAGGACACGTTATTGGCTATGACTAGAGTAATGATTTGCTATGGCGTAGCTTACGCTCGAGACCACGAGGAGGTCACCAGCGGTGCAGACGCTCACAATGCTATACCTTTATGTCTAAACCTTATACCAATGAAATACACAGAATACCTTAATGTGAATACAGGGTGTAAGTGCAACCTTGTGTAACCTGACTAACTACAAAGCTGCTTGAGCGTTACCGACGCTCAAGTGAACACTTAACACTATAGAAAATACACAGATACTGGTTTAGGGTCCAAAGCCTATTAACTGTATTATATCTAATATACTTGTATAAAGGGGATAACAGTACAAATGATACACTACAATATAACAGAGACTTCCTAACCACAGAACTAAACAACAAATACAAAAAGACAATACTACTCTAACCTAAATGCAATACAATACAATACTATGAGAGATATAAGAGAAAAGAGGAGAGAGAGAGAGAGAGAGAGAGAGAGACGGAGAGAGATGAGAGAAATTGGCTCACAGAAAGACAATGATTACGGAGAGAAAACTTACGCACAAAGGGTATGATCGCATGCGCCTCGATATCCAGCTCCCGGCTATCAGCAGATAACCGTTGATGAGAGAGAGAAGTTGGATATGGTCGGCCTGCCTATTTATGCCCCACACACAATGCAATCTCATAGTCCCTACAATCCCATTGTCCATTGGCCGAAGGAATTCGGCCCTGCATCATAACAAAAGGTCATAGGGTGATTCATACAGGTGGGCTGTGACGATTTCCAACAGCTCAGGTGGGTGGGAAACTAGGTTTCCCGCCGCATACCTGAGTATGAGTAAATAATAGAAATGGACATAAACTTCTTATGTCCATAACTATTCGCACGAGCGATTAATACGCTCCAAACCAACACCGGAATATTGCTAATTAAATACTCTTCCGATGGGTACCAAACACTGCTGTATGATTCCTGTTAGACCCTTCGTACAATACAAAGAGGGATTCCTTTAGACAGGGACCTTCTATATTAACCAAACTTTCAGAAACTATCAAAGGGATCATGATCTATAAACCACATTAATTGTGAAAATATGTAACGAATGGGTCGCACGCTACGACTACATAAACTCTACCGTAAATACGCATACCGCGCCTGCGAGTGCACGCTATTGCGGGTATGCGCAGTCACGGGAAAGCGCACGCATGCGCAGCATGTACCAGTGTGCGGTGCAAATATGGCAGTGTGCATAGAGACATTTTTTTCTGACTTTGACAGTCCACCCTTTGGCAGTCAATAATAACTGCCACCTTCTAAAATATTTAAGGAGAAAAATGTAAGTCAGGGGTTAATTGATTTCCATGGTGGGGTAAGGAAGAAGAGAGGAGTAGGTGTGAAAAGGGTATGACCTAGTGAGAAAGTAGAAGCATGTGTGTATGAGTCCATGTTTGGAGGGTCATGTATCATCGTGCCGTACGTGTGGTAAATCAAGCTTCGAGGTATTGCGAAGTATACATTTGAATTCCTTCTTATCCTGTGGTACAGGTCTGTGGATGGGCTGTCAAACTCTACCGAGCTCATTTCGGCTTTCAGTTGTAACAAAATGGGGATGCACATTTTAGTTGATGATACATGAATGGGGGAGGTATGTGGTTGCTGATATCTGTGCCTGTATTCCCTATCGTCTATGTGTGTCGTTACCTGAGGGTTGTAGGGATGAAGATAAAGAACACTTACGAAAAATGCAATGATATTCTATGTCAGGGAAATGTACATCTGTTGTTGAAGTTGTGTTCGGTATCTGTTGAGAGTCGTCTTCTTTGCGCTGTTTTGCTCCTTAGGCATGAGCAACAAGCTTTGTCAGTGCCATCAGATTTACAAAAAAAATGTTGGGCTAGCGTGAGTTTAAAAGTACTAGGGAAACTGGGGATCCATGGCAAAGTTCATCAAGTGTCCATATCATAGGTTGTCAAAACTTCATCTTTGGTGCTTGTCTGTTGTCTGTATACATCTCGTCTCGTCAGCTTCCTCGTCCAAGGGGGTCTTTGTATCTTGGAGAAAAACAGAAAAACAGGTGAAAGAAACGGACCGTATAATCGCATTTTCATCACATTCTGGTTTCTATCATTGGGTCATAAATCAAATCCAGGTTAATTACGGTTTCCTCACTCCTCAAGCTCATCACTTTTGTACTTTGTTTGCACCTCATTAAAGCCTGCCCGCATCTAAATATCAATCCAATCGATATAATGACACCCAAGATACATAGTAGAAACTTTCCAACATCCATTATGACTCCTTGAGCCCAGTCTCCTAAACCGGAGAACCAATTTCGCGGGTTCAACCATGACACCCAACCAGTCAGCTCATTACCTACAGCAGCAAGGGTGAGATTGTGTTTTCGACGAAATTCCCACTTCAATTGGAGAATATCGTCCATCTTTTGGTCTATGACCTCTACCGGATCCTCGGTGCTATTTGTGATATACGTGCAACACTTTATGCCGTACTGTGTTGCCAATGTAACACAATATCCGCCTGTTACTGCTGTAAGATAATTAAGAACCATCCTATGCTGAACTAGTTCTGTTTTGTAGGCTTGAAGTTCTCTTCCAGTGTATCTAAACGTGTCATCATACATTTCAGTGATATTATCTAACAAATTGGCGAGTGCGGAAATGTATCTATAATTCATCACTCCTCGAGCGGTACGAGTGAAATCTAACGCTACCAGAACCTGAATCCCGGTGGATTCATGGATAAGATCAGAGGCCGGATGCTCTAACCTTTCTGACAGTTGTCTTTTAACTCGGTGCTCGTAATGAGTGCGAGTATAAGGAGCTTGGGCACCACGGTGTATGTCCTTCATTTTGTCATGTGTAACAGTCATCACTTCAGGCAACACTTTTCCAATATAACACAATCCTTCAGAGTTTGGGGCAAGCCACTTGTACGCCTTTCTCCCGCATATGAAATATGCATCATCGGGGAGAACATAAGGGACGGAGAAGGACATGATCATGTTACAAACCTTCCAGGTGAAATCTCCTGACCCTAATTCTTCCATCTGCTTAATGCACGTATCGGTTTGTACGATATGTGCACAGTATCCTGGTGATACCTCTCCAACTCTAGTAATCCTATTTCCTAAGGTATATCGATACCGGAAAGATTTTCCTCTACTGGCTATGTGGCGTACGAGCTCTGTATCTGTAGGCATTCTATCTGCTCTGTGTGAAAAGGTCATGGTAAGGTTGCTCCATGACACTTCCCAATTTCCCGGCTTACGGGGATTGGAGATATTAAAACATAAGAGGGACCTATCCACATGGTATTGGTGGAGCTTCAAACTAGGAGGGCTGGAGATGTTAAACCTCCGGTCCACCGGTCTCCCACCACTTAGCTCAAGTACCTCCCCTAACGTTAAAGGAAATGGTACTAGCCCTGATTTGCTGTGACCCTGAGGTACTTGAGAGCATACCCAACAATCTGTTTGGTTTAATACGTTACCCACTAAGGAGTGATAGTCACTCAATGGATGCCGGTCCATATGGATATTAAAACTGGATTGGCATTTCTTTATGCATCCATCTTCAACCAGATTATCACAGAGCCTACAGATACAATTTTCTTCAGCTAACAATCCATCACAATTTCTTCTATCGGATCGTTTTCTGATACTCGCCTTTGCTTGTTGGTTTGGTTGATCTTGGAAAACTACGCCTCCATCATCATAATCGGAACCCATTCCAGAACCTCTCTCGACCTCTATGGTACTCTCGCCGGAACAGACTGCTCTGGTCAACATCATGGTTAACATCAAAATCCGGGTCACAGTCTCTTGGGGCAAGTCCATCTTTGAGGAGGAAATAGAGAAGAATGAGAAGGGGGAAAAAGAAATTTTAAGGGAGAGGGGATGGGAAGTGGAGAAAAACAATAAAAGGGAGAGGGAAGTCGACAGCTGCTTTCGATCTTCAAGTCTCAGGTGCCGCCTCAGTCCTCCTGGAACAGACACTCCAGTGATACAACCTCTACCGTCTGTTCCTTATCACGGGACTTCTCTGGATCAGCAACCTTTTTGCAGTGGGATGAATGGACCCAAGTCTCTCTCTCAGCAACCTTCAATGCTGTGGTGCTAGTCAATAAGACCTGGTATGGTCCTTCCCATCTATCAATAAGACAACCTGAGCGTAGAAAATTTCGTATCATTACATAATCCCCAGGTTCAATGTCATGACAATTACTATCTGGTAAATCAGGAATCACCAATTTCAGATTATCATTTTGACTCCTCAACTGCTTACTCATGTTAATCAAGTACTTTACAGTTACTTCATTGTTACATTTCAAATCATCCTGAGGGTTAATCATGACATGCGGTTGTCGACCAAACAAGATTTCAAAAGGAGACAGATTAAGAGGGGACCTGGGAGTGGTTCTGATGCTATACAAAACAATGGGTAAAGCTTCTGGCCACGTCAATCCTGTCTCTGTCATTACTTTACTCAATTTATTTTTAATAGTGCTGTTCACTCTTTCGACCTTCGCACTCGCCTGTGGACGGTACGGAGTGTGCAGCTTACTATCAATTCCCATCAACTTACACATTCCTTGAAAGACATCACCTGTAAAATGGGTACCCCTATCACTTTCAATGATTCTAGGGATACCATATCTACATACAAATTCCTGCACAATTTTCTTAGCTGTAAACATAGCGGTATTTGTAGCTGCTGGAAAAGCTTCGACCCAATTCGAGAAAACATCTATACAAACAAGTACATATTTCAAATTTCGACATGGGGGTAATTGAATGAAGTCAATTTGTATTACCTGGAAAGGGCCGCCGGCAGGTGGGATATGGGATGGTTCTGTAGGTATTGCTTTTCCAATATTCTTTCTCAGACAGGTAAGGCATGACATTGCTCTTTTACTCGCAAGAGAGGAGAATCCTGGGGCGCACCAGTATGCTCTTACCAATTTGCACATCCCCTCCTTGCCTAGATGAGTCAGCCCGTGAGCTGCTTCAGCCAGACATGGAAGGTATGCCCTGGGGGCCACTGGTTTACCATGTCCATCCGTCCAGAGCCCTGAGGACTCCTGGCCATATCCCTTTGCCTTCCAGACTGCTCTTTCCTGTGTGGAACACAAATTCTGCATCTCACACAACTTTTGTGTGTTGATGGTATTAAATACCATCAGTTGTGTGGTGTCTGTCTGTATGGGGGTAGCAGCTGCAAGCTTTGCGGCTTCGTCTGCTCGGCTGTTACCAAGGGATACTGGGTCTTGGCTATATGTATGTGCTTTACATTTGATAACAGCCACTCTGTCGGGTTCCTGTATCGCTGTTAGAAGCCTTTTTATGTGAGCTGCATGCGCTATCGGTGTACCAGCCGCCGTCATGAAATTTCTGAGCCGCCATAGCGCTCCGAAATCATGTACTACCCCGAAGGCGTATCTAGAATCGGTGTAGATATTGGCAGACTTACCCTTAGCCAATTCACATGCTCTGGTTAGGGCGACCAGTTCAGCAACCTGGGCTGAGTGAGGTGGGCCTAGCGGTTCCGCTTCTATGGTGCCTTGGTCATCTACGACTGCGTATCCAGTACACAAGTCTCCCGAGTCTGATTGTCTGTGACAACTACCGTCCGTGTAGAACGTGAGTTCTGCATCTTCCAGTGGATTGTCACTGATGTCAGGCCTTGCGGTAAAATTTTGGGTCAAATATTCCATACAATCATGTGTATCTTCCTTTGCATTAAATCCTCCTTCCCCATCACTCTCACCTTCCACCCTTTGTGTCTGACCAGGCACACCTGGGAGAAATGTTGCAGGGTTTAATGCACTGCATCTCCTTATGGTGATGTTTACTGGGGCCATTAATGCCAATTCCCATCTTGTAAACCTTGCAGATGAGACGTGTCTGGTTTGGGCAGAATTCAATAAGGCAGATACCGCATGCGGTGTATGGATTGTGAGGTTGTGGCCTAGCACGACATCTTCGCTTTTCGTCACTAGCAATGCTATCGCCGCAACGCTACGCAAGCATGTGGGGAGGGATCGCGCTACCGTATCTAGCTGAGCGCTGTAGTATGCAACTGGCCTGCTGGCGTCACCGTGTCTTTGGGTTAGTACACCTGCTGCGCACCCAGCACTTTCTGTTCCGTATAGTTCAAAGGGTTTCCCATAGTCTGGCATACCTAGTGCTGGTGCCTGCGTTAGGCATTGCTTAAGTCTCTCAAATGCTGTTTCGGATTCGTCTGTATGCGAAATCCGATCAGGTTTGTTTGAAGAGACCATTTCCTGCAGAGGTAGCGCCAATATGGAAAACCCTTGGATCCAATTACGGCAATACCCACACATTCCTAGAAACGTCCTGATCTGTTGCTGGGTTTGTGGCAGTGTCATGTCTCTAATGGCTTGGATTCTATCAGCGGTCAGGTGTCTCAGTCCTTGTGTTAGACAGTGTCCCAAATATTTTACCTTAGTTTGGCATAATTGTAACTTGTCTTTGGAAACCTTGTGACCTGTGTCTGAAAGATGAAACAGGAGCTGTTTCGTATCCTTCAGGGATGCCTCCAATGAATCAGAACACAGTAGTAGATCATCCACGTACTGTATCAACACTGATCCACTCTCCGGTTGGAAAGACTGTAAACAATCATGCAAAGCCTGAGAAAATATACTTGGACTATCTATGAAACCTTGGGGTAACCGAGTCCACGTGTATTGGACTCCTCTGTATGTGAATGCAAACAAATATTGGCTGTCAGGGTGCAGAGGTACCGAAAAGAAAGCGGAGCAGAGGTCAATAACAGTGAAAAATTTGGCAGTGGGAGGAATTTGCATTAGGATGACAGCTGGATTAGGCACTACGGGGAACTGACTCTCAACTATTTTGTTAATCCCCCTTAGATCCTGCACTAGCCTGTAACCCCTCCCCCCACTCTTTTTAACAGGGAAGATGGGACTATTTGCTGTGCTGGACGTTCTTACTAGAATGCCCTGTTGTAGCAAGCGCTCTATTACTGGGAAAACTCCTAACTCCACCTCTGGCTTCAGAGGATACTGTGGGATTTTTGGAGCTATCCTACCATCTTTTACTTGTACAACTACTGGAGCTACGTTTGCCATTAATCCAGTGTCCTGTCCATCTTTTGTCCAAAGTGACTCTGGTATCTGAGATGTCATCTCTTCTACTTGGGATGGATTCCTATTTGTCATAATGGAATGTGACATTAATTTTGATGGGGAGTCTAACATGTCTCGTACCTCCTGAGCGTGATTCTCAGGTATGTCCAAGAATACACCTTCAGGAGTACAATAAATGACGCAACCCATTTTACATAGTAAGTCTCTACCCAGGAGATTAGTTGGTGCCGATGCAGCCAGCAAAAAGGAATGCTTGGTATGCAAAGGCCCTATTGTAATCTCGGCTGGTTTGCTAACAGGGTAGTGCTGGACTACCCCTGTTACTCCCATGGCTGGAATTGTCCTACCAGTGGTTCTCATGCCCACTGTCGAATTTATCACTGACTTGGCCGCCCCTGTGTCTACAAGAAAGTTTAAAGTTTTACCAGCTACATTGATTGCAATCTCTGGTTCGCTTCCAAGACTGGCAATCAATTTAACTGGGTGCAGATTACAGGTATGGCCACACCCCTATTGGGTATGCTGACCTCCCTGAATCCCGCTGGCAGCGACTACTTGTGCGGGGGTTAGCTGGGAACTACCAGAGGCATGCCAATCTCTGTTCGGGGGATATCTTTTTGTTTCCCCTGTATGTGGCTCAAAACTCCGCCTCTGTGGACCCTGCTCCCAATGTCGTGTGTCGTGTCGTTGTCTAGGGGGTTGAAAAGATCTTTGTACACTCTTTGTTCTACATTCTCGTGCATAGTGTCCCGGTCTGTTACAAGAAAAACATGTTATTACACTTGCCTTACCCACAGGATTCGGTGGTACATACGCAGGCTGCCTTGTGGTCAGCGCCTGTATACTTACGGACATCAACTTATCACTTTGCGATTCCCTGTGCCTAGTGATGTTTCTGTCGTGATCAATAGCAGCCTCTCTCAATGTGGACACTGACAGACCTCGCCAACATGGTTGTGTGGTCTGTACCCTAGCTTTTAATGTTTCTTTCAAACCATCCATCAGTACAGATACTGCTACTTCTCGATGGTTTGGGTTGGTCTTAATGTCTTCTATACCAGTGTACTTTGCCATTTCTAATAGTGCCCGGTGAAAATATTCTGTTGCCGTTTCGGACTCCTTTTGCTTAATGGAAAATATCTTGTTCCATTTAACAACGGCTGGGAAATACTCCTTTAGCTGTAAATTTATCCTTTTTACATTGTCCTTGTTGTACACGTCGGTAAGCGGTACATCTTTATCCAATGCACAGTCAGCTAAAAATTGAGTTGCGTCGACATTGGAAGGTAAACAAGCTCTTAGCAGTATCTGCCAATCCTTGTTGTTGGGTTCTACAGTGTTACCTAGATCCCTGATGTATTTTTGGCTAGCAACTAAGTCCTTCCTGGGGTCAGGAAATTCGGACACTATTGTTCTTAATTCCATTCTGGAAAATGGAGTGTACATGGCAATGTTCCTTATGGGAGTGGCTCCAGACACATCTGTTTTTCCATTGGGAACTGCTATTACCCTTACAGGAGCAATTCTAACAGCCTCTTCCTGTGTAGATTCTACTGCTTGTTGTGGTACAATTGTTTCAGTGTAGTGCATGGTGCCGTACTTACCTGTTGACACGACCTCACCTATCCCTCCGCTAGGGGCTTTCACTAATCTCGTGGGTGTCGCTGTGCCTACTGTGGTCTCTGCTATGGTGGCTGCAAGAGAGAGAGCTGAAATTGTTGCCGAATCTTCTTCTTGATCACACTCCTGAGGAAGGTTCAAAACAGGGTACATCTTGCACGGGTTAATACTTGCATGAGTTATTTGGTTAACATCATTAACATTTACAGGGTTACTAAGAGTTTGTGTTTTACAACCCAGTGCGTTTCTCTCCGCAATCAACTTCTCTCCTGCAATGTATGGTGGAGGAGGAGCTGTGGCTATCAGCTTCCTGACTGCCCCAGATCCTGCCGCCAGAGCCAAACCTCTCTGTATCTCACCTTCCTGGTGCCATAACTGTAAATAATCATGATGTTGAATTCGTCTCTTTGTTGATTTTACGAGACATATCCTCCTCCTTAAATTTTGTAACACTTCTGGACTAAAGCTACCTATTCTTGGGAATTTGTCCCTGTCTTGTACAGTCATTCTCTCCCATTCATCACATAAAGATTCGGTGTGACTTCCATATTTTTCACACATTACATATCGTGCCGACCCAACTGGTCGGTTCACAGAATCAACCTGAACCAAGGTTGATCGCCCCCTACCTGAGCAACTGGCCCCCATAGTCTGCAGGTGTTGCTTAGTCCTCCTTGGATTTCTGTATCAAGGTTTTCAGCAAGCCTTTACAGACAACCAAATTACTCCACAGTAGGCCGGCGGTGGCGGTTTACCGAGTACCCCACTCACTCGCCCACCTCGACCAATACGACCTGATCACACCGACGTGGTGCTGGCGTACTCGATACAGGGCCCTACCAAAAGAACCTTCGGTTTACTGGAACATATGAGGGTTACCCGCAGGATACTTACTCTTTCCAGTAAAGGTGGGGTTGTTAGATAGTTCCTGAGTGACCAGCGAACTTCCCTTTAAAAATAAAAAATTACACAAATCACGTCAGAATGTACAAATAGCGTTTGTGACCACTTTACTCTAATGGTATTAGGTCAGATTACTAACTACTGCACACAATTACGTGCGGTCCAATCGTTCAGTACATAAGCACTACCTGTTATGTACTGAGAGATTTAATGGAATCGATGTTTCCGGCCGCGATTCCTTCAGCAAGAGCTTATGGCCTATATGGGTTCTGCACCAACGCCCCCAGGGGTTGTGCCACTGGACTTTTATAGCGGACCTTTTTAGTACCTTACGACCTCCTGGTCTTGTTACCTTCTGTTAATGACCTCCTGGTCTGTTACCTTATGGTCCGCTATACTCTAATGCTCAAATATTATTTAACCAGGGATGCCTCCCTAGCCACCGTATATGTCACTTACACGTATGTCCCTTGACGAGTACCCGACTTTCCTTTTGGTTCCACCTTAAAGTTGTATAAACTTATGTATAAAAACACACTCACTCAACACATGTACACTTTTGTTTCTATATCTATTTCTGCGCAGAAATTGTCTTCAGTCCAACAGTGTTACCAATTAGGAGCAGGATCTGTTAAACTAAATTTCAGATTTTTCCAAAAATAGATTTGCGTTATTTACCGCTGTGCGTTACTTATCGCCTTTGCGTTAATTATCGCTTTGCGCTAATTATCGCTTTGCGCTAATTCACCTTTTTCGTGACTTTGAGCTACGTGGGCGTAATCGGACGCTACGTTGCGTAATGTACGCTGCGTGCGTCTGCCTTTTGGATTGCGTACGCTAGTCTTTGTTAGCGACACGTGTACGCAATGCAAAGATCCACCGTAACACAATATATACTTTTATCAATGTAAATGATCCCTGATCATCTACCGCAATCCACACTGACTGCCTTGTCTCCTAGACAAATCGTGTGTTGTTCTATACTTTAACTATTACCTTTACTATGAAATAACAGCAAATCTCTTTTAGCACTTTCTATCAACTATAAAATTGGCAAACAGGAATAGTGATATACGAAAATGAAACAGAAATGCAGATATATATGTATGCGTGCGTGTATACGCAAGACAGAAGAGAAATAAAACAGTTTTAAAAGACACAAGCGTTTTGTTCTTACTTCCGGTTCCCGGATTCCTTCAGCACTCTTTATCTAAGCGAAGCAAGCAGACGCTTATCCCGTCAGCACTGCGAGACAACCTCCCACCCTTTGCTGGAGGGATAATGTCTGCTGATCTACCTAGTGCAGATATGAGAAGGATCGGACGAGTCCCCAATTGACAATTCTAAATTCCTTTGTCGTATAAACAACCCTTTATGAAGTCTAAGAACACTGTACGCTGTTTGCTTAAGAAGTACCGTAAGGGTACGCTATCTGCGTAACGATCGCTCAGCCGTAGGCGAGACGCTCAGGCGTCACGTTCGCTCGCGGCCCAGTGATCACAGGACACGTTATTGGCTATGACTAGAGTAATGATTTGCTATGGCGTAGCTTACGCTCGAGACCACGAGGAGGTCACCAGCGGTGCAGACGCTTACAATGCTATACCTTTATGTCTAAACCTTATACCAATGAAATACACAGAATACCTTAATGTGAATACAGGGTGTAAGTGCAACCTTGTGTAACCTGACTAACTACAAAGCTGCTTGAGCGTTACCGACGCTCAAGTGAACACTTAACACTATAGAAAATACACAGATACTGGTTTAGGGTCCAAAGCCTATTAACTGTATTATATCTAATATACTTGTATAAAGGGGATAACAGTACAAATGATACACTACAATATAACAGAGACTTCCTAACCACAGAACTAAACAACAAATACAAAAAGACAATACTACTCTGACCTAAATGCAATACAATACAATACTATGAGAGATATAAGAGAAAAGAGGAGAGAGAGAGAGAGAGAGAGAGAGAGAGAGAGAGAGAGAGAGAGACGGAGAGAGATGAGAGAAATTGGCTCACAGAAAGACAATGATTACGGAGAGAAAACTTACGCACAAAGGGTATGATCGCATGCGCCTCGATATCCAGCTCCCGGCTATCAGCAGATAACCGTTGATGAGAGAGAGAAGTTGGATATGGTCGGCCTGCCTATTTATGCCCCACACACAATGCAATCTCATAGTCCCTACAATCCCATTGTCCATTGGCCGAAGGAATTCGGCCCTGCATCATAACAAAAGGTCATAGGGTGATTCATACAGGTGGGCTGTGACGATTTCCAACAGCTCAGGTGGGTGGGAAACTAGGTTTCCCGCCGCATACCTGAGTATGAGTAAATAATAGAAATGGACATAAACTTCTTATGTCCATAACTATTCGCACGAGCGATTAATACGCTCCAAACCAACACCGGAATATTGCTAATTAAATACTCTTCCGATGGGTACCAAACACTGCTGTATGATTCCTGTTAGACCCTTCGTACAATACAAAGAGGGATTCCTTTAGACAGGGACCTTCTATATTAACCAAACTTTCAGAAACTATCAAAGGGATCATGATCTATAAACCACATTAATTGTGAAAATATGTAACGAATGGGTCGCACGCTACGACTACATAAACTCTACCGTAAATACGCATACCGCACCTGCGAGTGCACGCTATTGCGGGTATGCGCAGTCACGGGAAAGCGCACGCATGCGCAGCATGTACCAGTGTGCGGTGCAAATATGGCAGTGTGCATAGAGACATTTTTTTCTGACTTTGACAGTATTATGTCACATTATATTGTCAACTGGTTCATATAATGACACACTATAGTGCCTTCACTTCATACTGTGAGTGAGATGCAGGAAGCTAAAATATGTGGGCAAACCTCCGTAACTGCAGTTTTAGGAGGTTTGGCTGTGTACCGCATATGTACCAAGGCCCAGAATGCGATTGGACTTGTGGCTTGGATGTGGTGGGCAACACTATCTTTACATGGTGTTGCCCAATAGAAGCCTATAGGTTTCTATTGCTTTGCCACTTCTGAGAGGGATCCCACCGCATCCCTCAAAGCACCACCCTTCTCTGTGGCACATGCGTTATGCATGAGCAGCTAGGACACCGGGTCCTAAACCTGTAAGTCTTATCATCGCAAAGGACAGCTCTTGCTTGGGACTTTCTTAATGCATGCAGCATTAGTAAATGCCGATATGCATGGAGAAAGTTGTGTGATGCATTGCAAGCAATTGCAATGCTTGCTGCATCCCACCCTGTGCCACATTACAGTGCTCAAATTCATATTATGTAGCATTATAATGCCCTCCAGATCATTTTATACATTTTATATATGTTGTAGGCCCCAAGGCAAACATTGCTAAGGGCCACTATATACCACCCAATGGTGAAACATGTATATAACACATGTAACAGTGTCAGGGAAGGTGGGGCCCCTCACAGCTCTGGGCCCCATAGCAGCTGCACTGCCTGCACGTATGGTAGCTACACCTTTGTCACTGATGCATTTCATTCAGTTATTCCCCAAAATCCACATATTACACTTTATTTCTTATATTCTCAAATTAATTTATAGTATATACAGTAGTTTACATAAAGTTGCACTTGTGCTTGCTTAGCTTAATTAACACAAGACGTCAGTTTACACAAATCTTAGTGCTTGTGTGTGGCCAGTTGAATTGCTGGCACATATTTCTAACTCAGTAGATATATTAGAAATTCTTCTGTTCACTTCACATATTCACACAGAAATGAGTGGTTCATAAAGTGTTTTTCTACAGTAAATATAGTTTTACTTAGTTTAGATTACTCAAGATGTTTATGTTTAATGTAGTATTGTAATGTGGTTTCTGCTGCCGAGTCTAACTTGATACCCATTTATGCAGTTTGTCATTCTCTTAGAGAAGATCATTCGCTTAATCTAAAGTAAACATATCCCATTCCTCTACTGTCAGGTATGTACGGTTACTTTGACTATCAACCTTTTTGAAGGCATTCAGTTATAAATGTTGCTATGGGCTTCCTTTCAGTCAGACAAAATGTGCAACTAGAACTGGAAATATTATACGCTTCCTGGAGATTATTTTATCTTAGGTGTAATATTGCAGCGTAACTGCTGCTGGAAATGTATGTGTACAGGCTTGAGGATGTAGCAGTTTCTGTACACACCAGCGAATGCCATGTAACTGCCATGTTGCGGTCACAACCTGGGGGAAAGGCTGGATGGTCTAAAATCGGTGACAAAGGGGAAGGGTATGTTGAGAGATTATGAGTGGTGCAGATCTTATCCCACAGCCCAAGGGTGAATTTAACTGTGGGCATTAAATAAACCGAGGCTGGTTTGCATGACTTGGGGAGCCAGATAAGAGAATCAAGTGAGCTACCTTGGAATAAAAAAATGTCAATGTCCACCCAATTCCTAACCCCCTAAGGTGAATGCCAGGATACTGTTATGAACCACAAGCAGTGGTTCATTCCTGTTCATGTATTTAATTTTATAGTTCTCTTGCAGGCCAGGATTTCCCTTTGCTCTGGTTTAGAAGACTCTTGTTTGCCGCCGATGGTGAGTCTGTGTAATTGCAGCCTGTTTCCATGTGTTTAGCCTCACCTGTCTGTTAATTGCACCTGTCAGTTTGGAGTCGTGCAGCAGGGCAGCTGCACAACATAATTATTTAGGGTCCCTGCTGTGATTGGAAGAAATCCTTGTTATATTCTGTTTCAGTGCATTACACAGACGCCGGTGATAGTTTCTGTCTAGCTGCTTCCAGCCTTGAAGCATTCTTGTCCAGGAGTCCAGTGTCTGATCCAGTGTCTGATCCAGTGTCCTGCCTTGAAGCATTCCTGTCCAGAAGTCCTGTGGCTTTGTCTGTGCCTGATCCAGTATCCGGCTTCTTGGTGTCCACCTGTCTGTCGTTTGGGATTCTGCCTGTCCTCCGGTCCTGAGAGCCTGTGTCAGCTACTTTGGGGGTTCCTGTCCTTTTGCCAGTATTCGTACCGGTTTCATGAGTAGCCTAGGCCGCAGCATCTTGTTATATGTGTTTTGGAGTTTCTGCAGAGGTTCTGCATTGGCTGTCCTCACCGGTATACAACAGTGTCGTGTAGGCGTGTGGACAGCATTGCCTTTGTTGTTAGTCTTGGCGGCTGAGCCGCGCATACTTTCATTTAGTTCTGTAGCGCCCCTAACTCTGTATTTCTGTCTTTAGTTAGAGGTTCCCCTTGTCTTCATCCCATCTCAGTTTACGCCTTGTCTCCAACTAAGACCGGGGGGCATCGGAGTTGGGCAGACATAATCCGCCCTTCAAACGTGGCTGCCGTGGGCCCAAGAAACCATAGTCTCGCAGGCGTAAGCGGACAACGAGGGTGAGACAACGGAGTCAGGTTTCCATAGGGGTTGCTGCCGAGCTCTGTATCTATTGCAGCATTACGTTCCTGTACTTCGGGCTCATCCGCCCAGTTCCAGGAGTACCAAGTACAGTGAACGTAACAGATACAATGTGGTTAAATTGGCATGCGTTAAAGTAAGCTTGTAGATTAGGGTAACCCAATCCACCAGATGTCATACTATTAGTCAGAATTGTACGTCTTATATGGGGTTTACGGTTAGCCCAAACAAATTTGTGACATAGTTTCTGCAGGGAAGCTAAAGTTGCTCGGGATACCAAGATTGGGATAGTCTGGAACAACTATAAAATGCAAGGGAGGAAGTTCATTTTGAGGGCATTAATCCTTCCTATCCAGGAGATATATAAACGATCCCATTTGTCTAAATCTTGTGTAAGTGTTTTAGTAATAGTAATATAATTGGCCTGATAGAGAGAAGAATAGGATTTGGTAATATTTATGCCGAGATATTTGATAGCCGAAGGTCTCCATGAAAAAGGACATTTTGAGGTCAGTGTTGAGCAGAAATGTTGGGATGAAACGTTAAATGCCAATGCCTCTGATTAGGTATGGTTAACTTTATAACCTGATAGGGAGCCATATAAAAGAAGTTATTTTTGCAAGTTAGGAAGTGATATTAAAGGGTTAGAAAGAGTCAGAAGTACATTGTCTGCAAACAAAGATATTTTATATGTGTCGCTTCCCACAGTAACCCCCCCCCCCATATCAATGTTGGATCATCTGTGAGCTGCAAGAGGTTCAATACATAAAGCAAATATTAGGGGTGAGAGAGGGCAGCCTTGATGAGTGCCATTTTATAAGTTAAACCGGGGAGAGCTTAATCCATTTGTCATAACCAAAGAGGAGGGGAAAGAATAGAGGGCTTTAACAGAAGTGTTACCATGAAGTCCAAATGAGGATAATGTGGAAAATATAAAGGGCCAGGAATTGCGATCAATTCCTTTTCGGCATCAAGTGCCAAAGCGACTGCGTGTGTTTTAGATGAGTTTATGTGGTGAATTGGGTTAATGATATGTCTGGTGTTATCTGAGGTCTGTCGGCCTGGAATAAATCCTACCTGGTCAGGGTTTACCAACGAGGCTAGCACAGTGTTCATACGAGTCGGTAAGACCTTAGCAAAGAGCTTAAGATCAGTATTTATTAACGAGATGGGTCTGTAGTTAGAGAACAAGAGGAATCCTTACCAGGATGACATGACAATAATGCAGGACATTGTGGAGTCAGTGTGGAAAGGGGTGCCCTGCATAATCTTGTTGAACAGAGACACCATGTGCGGAATGAGTTGTGGAGCGAAAGTTTTATAGTACACCATCAGATAACCATCTGGACCAGGTGCTTTAGATGGTTTTTGAGTTTTTAGTGGGGCTTCTAATTCTTTGGCAGAGATATCAGAATTTAAAAGAGTTAGCTGAGTCATCTAATTGTGGGAATATGCAAAAGTCTAGGTATTGTTGGGTCATACAGGCATGGACCGAGGGATCGGATGGAGGGTCCAAATTGTATAATGCCCTACAGTAATTCATTTTTTTAGGGTCATAGGTGATGCCGCCTGAGGAATCCTTAATAGTGTAAATGGCTTGATTTGATTTCTTGGCACGCAATTTATTTGCCAATAAAGTGTGAGCCTTATTGCTCTTGTCGTAAAACGACTGATTAGCACACTGTAATGAACGTTCAACCCTTTCTGCTAAGAGAGACTGTAACTCAGCACAAGTTTTAGAGAGTTCCACTAGTATTTTCCTAGAGTGTGTGCGCTTGTGCTACCTATCTACTGTAGATTCGCAACAGATTTGGTTAATGAATTGATACGTTGTTCTTGTTCTCTCTTCTGGCAAGATGCATATTGAATAATGAACCCTTTAACAACTGCCTTATGGGTTTCCCATACCGTGGGAGCACTACAGTCGCCCTGTGAGTTGAGAGCAAAATATTCCTGAAGTTTAGATTTAATTAAGTCTTGGAACTGAGGGATCTTCAACAGGGTTTCGTTAAGTCTCCACGATGTCTTGCTTCTGGGTACATCAAAAATATCAAAGGACGCCACTAAAGCAGAATGGTCAGTCCATGTAAATGGAACTATAAAGGAGCATTGAGCTATTTGGGAAAAGGAGGCACAACCCAAGAATATGTCTATACGGGAATATACATCATGCGGATTGGAGTAAAAAGTGTAATCCCTAGTGGTAGGATTAAGAAATCGCCAAACATCAAACAGACCAGCCTCAGTTATACATTTATGCAATGCAGAAGAATTTGGAGCCTGCCCATTGGATAAGGGGCCGGATTTATCCATATGAGTGAGGACCATATTAAAATTAGTGATGTGCACCGGAAATTTTTCGGGTTTAGGTTTTGGATTCGGTACCGTGGCCGTGTTTTGGATTCGGACGCGTTTTGGCAAAACCTCCCTGAAATTTTTTTGTCGGATTCGGGTGTGTTTTGGATTCGGGTGTTTTTTTTACAAAAACCCCTCAAAAACAGCTTGAATCATAGAATGTGGGGGTCATTTTGATCCCATAGTATTATTAACCTCAATAACCATAATTTCCACTCATTTCCAGTCTATTCTGAACACCTGACACCTCACAATATTATTTTTAGTCCTAAAATTTACACGAGGTCGCTGGATGGCTAAGCTAAGCGACCCAAGTGGCCGACACAAACACCTGGCCCATCTAGGAGTGGCACTGCAGTGTCAAACAGGATGGCAGATTTAAAAAATAGTCCCCAAACAGCACATGATGCAAAGAAAAAAAGAGGTGCATCAAGGTTGCTGGATGGCTAAGCTAAGCGACCCAAGTGACCGACACAAACACCTGACCCATCTAGGAGTGGCACTGCAGTGTAAGACAGGATGGCAGATTTAAAAAATAGTCCCCAAACAGCACATGATGCAAAGAAAAAAAGAGGTGCAATGAGGTAGCTGGATGGCTAAGCTAAGCGACCCAAGTGGCCGACACAAACACCTGGCCCATCTAGGAGTGGCACTGCAGTGTCAGACAGGATGGCAGATTTAAAAAATAGTCCCCAAACAGCACATGATGCAAAGAAAAAAAGAGGTGCAATGAGGTAGCTGTGTGACTAAGCTAAGCGACCCAAGTGGCCGACACAAACACCTGGCCCATCTAGTAGTGGCACTGCAGTGTCAGACAAGATGGCAGATTTAAAAAATAGTCCCCAAACAGCACATGATGCAAAGAGAAAAAGAGGTGCAATGAGGTAGCTGTGTGACTAAGCTAAGCGACCCAAGTGGCCGACACAAACACCTGGCCCATCTAGGAGTGGCACTGCAGTTTTCTAGCGAGAGGATGAGTGCTTCCATCCTCATGTGAATCTGAACCACTAGCCATGAACATAGGCCAGGGCCTCAGCCGTTCCTTGCCACTCCGTGTCGTAAATGGCATATTGGCAAGTTTATGCTTCTCATCACACGCTTTTAATTTTGATTTTTGGGTCATTTTACTGAACTTTTGTAGTATACTTGACGACACAGAGGTAGAGCAGTGGACTACTGTACCGTACTGCTATATATATATATATATATACTGGTGGTCAGCAAAATTCTGCACTGTCCTCCTACTATATACTGCGCACAACTAAAATGCAGCACAGGTAAGGATGCGTAGTATACTTTACGACATAGAGGTAGAGCAGTGGACTACTGTACCGTACTGCTATATATATATACTGGTGGTCAGCAAAATTTTGCACTGTCCTCCTACTATATACTGCGCACAACTAAAATGCAGCACAGGTATGGATGCATAGTATACTTGACGACACAGAGGTAGAGCAATGGACTACTGTACCGTACTGCTATATATATACTGGTGGTCACAGCAAAATTCTGCACTGTCCTCCTACTATATACTACAATGCAGCACAGATATGGAGCATTTTTCAGGCAGAGAACGTAGATATTTTCAGCACACTGAGCACAGATATTTGCAGCACACTGAGCACAGATATTTGCAGCACGCTGAACACAGAAACTGAGAGAACGCAGCCACGTCCTCTCGCTATCATCTCCAAAGCACGAGTGAAAATGGCGGCAATGCGCGGCTCCTTATATAGAATACGAATCTCGCGAGAATCCGACAGCGGGATGATGACGTTCGGGCGCGCTCGGGTTAACCGAGCAAGGCGGGAAGATTCGAGTCTGCCTCGGAATCGTGTAAAATGGGTGAAGTTCAGGGGGGTTCGGATCCCGAGGAACCGAACCCGCTCATCACTAATTAAAATCAATGCCTACAAATATCTTACACCTTCTATACAAATAAAGCTCCTGAAAAAACGTATGAAATTTTTTGCGTGACTAGTATTGGGAGCGTAAAGATTGGCTAATGTAACCTGATCGTGTCCAATTTTTCCTCGAACCATAATATAATAACCCTCATTGTCGCATTTAGAGTCTAGGAACTGGAAAGGAGTGGAAGATCTGAAAAGGATAGCTATTCCATTTCGTTTAGTTGCATTATTGGAATACCAAGCCATGGGAAAGGATTTGGACGTCAGAGAGGGACGTGAGCTCATTTTCAAGTGCGTTTCCTGTAAAAAGATCACATCCCCCTTTAACGTTATAAGGGTCCTATGAAGATGGGAGCAATTTTGAATGGAATTAAGACCTTTGACATTGCATTGAATGACAAACATGTTAGTGGCATGGTAGGATAGTATAAGAGAGGGAATACCCCGAATGAAACTAAGGGACCACCGACTCTGCTGAAAGGGGATAAAAAAGAGAGAAAAATAAGTAGACAAAGTAACATACATAGTAACATAGTATCTAAGGTTGAAAAAAGACAATTGTCCATCGAGTTCAACCTATTTGTGGTCTCCTATGCACGATTAATTTGTAGAAAATTTTGACTGAAGTTGATGACTGCCGCTACGTTTTACCCTTCTTTTTTATAATAACCATAGTGTGTGACTATGCCCCATAACCCTGGATATCCTTATCCATTATGAATTTATCTAACCCATTCTTAAAGGTGTTGACTGAGTCTGCCATTACAACTCCCTCAGGCAGGGAATTCCAAACACGTATCGTCATTACCGTAAAAAAGCCTTTACGCCGTATTGTGCGGAATCTCCTCTCCTCTAACCTGAGCGAGTGTCCACGAGTTCTGTGTTGATCTAACCAAAAACAGGTCCTGCGCAAGATCTGTATAATGTCCCCTTATATATTTGTAAATGTTGATCATGTCCCCTCTTAATCTCCTCTTTTCCAGTGTAAACATGCCTAGTCTTGCAAGCCTTTCCTCGTATTCCAGCATCTCCATGCCCTTAATTAGTTTGGTCGCCCGCCTTTGAACCTTTTCTAGCTCCAGGATATCGTTTTTGTAGTAAGGTGCCCTGAATTGTACACAGTATTCAAGGTGTGGCCTCACAAGTGATTTATATAATGGGAGTATAATACTCTCGTCCCTAGCATCAATTCCCCGTTTTATGCATGCTAATATCTTATTAGCCTTCTTTGCTGCAGTCCTACTTTGGGTACTACTGCTTAGTTTGCTATCTATGAGGACACCTAAGTCCTTTTCCAGTACAGAATCCCCTAATTTTACCCCATTTAGTAGGTAGGTGTTATTTTTGTTCTTGTTACCATAGTGCATTACCTTATACTTGTCTGTATTGAAGCACATTCTCCATTTTGCAGCCCAAGCTTCTAATTTAACGAAGTCATTCTGAAGTGACTCAGCATCCCCCTCCGCATTTATAACTTTACACAATTTGGTATCATCTGCAAAAATTGACACCATGCTCTCTAGACCTTCTGTTAGTACCCTAAAGGCAGGTTAATTGGCTACTATAGTTGAGCTCTAGAACAGAGAGAGCTCATTGATGGGATTCAAATTCAGTTTATTCGAAGAGGGTATAGACGATATACAGTAATTCATATCTATAATCCCTAATAACGGGGGGAGAAACTGGCTGGCAAAGAAGCTGAACCCCCCCTGCAAAGCTAAAAGTATATTAGCATGCATGAGGAAGAACAACTCTTACAGCAAATTGAAAAGGCTGCGGGATTGGGGGACATCCTAGTGATTGGGGATTTTTATTATCCTGATATAAACTGGAGTAATGATTCATGTGTTAAGGCTAGGGGCAACAGGTTCTTAAATACGTTAAAGGATCACTACTTGTCTCAACTAGTCGAGGACCCAATTAGAGGTAAAACTACTCTGGATCTAGTAATTACTAATAATGTGGACATTATATCAAACACTAAAGTTGGGGAGACTTTGGGTAACAGTGCTCACTATATGATCACATTCGACATCAGTTTCAAGAAACATAGCTATAAGGGATCAACCAAAACATTTAATTTTAGAAAGGCTAACTTCATATGCTGAGAAGTGCACTAAACAACATTGACTGGGAAGTTTTGTTTCATGGCAAGAACACTACGGAAATGTGGGTAGCTTTAAAAGGGTTGCTAGATAGCAATATTCACAAATTCATTCCCATGGGCAGCAAACGCAGGAGTACCAAACTCAAACCGATGTGGCTTAATAAGAAGGTCAAGGAAGAAATGGATAAAAAGAAGCGTGCTTTTAAAACATTTAAATCTATTGGAAAGGAGGAGTCATTCCAGTACTACAAGGAATGCAATAAAAGATGCAAAAAAGCAATAAGAGCAGCTAAAACTGATAACAAAAAGTAAATCGCTATGGAGAGCAAAACCAATCCTAAAAAGTTTTTTAAATACATAAACAGTAAAAGGTTAAAAAAGGAGAATGTAGGTCCAATAAAAGATGAATTTGGAGTATTGATAAATGATGAAGAAACAAAAGCGTAAATACTGAACACATTTTTTTCATCAGGGTTCACCAGAGAAGAACCGACAGTGGGAGTAGTGCATAACGATAGTGACAGCAATGATTCATGGCTAGATACTTGTTTAAGTGAAGTAATAGTCCAGGAGAGACTAAGCAAAATTAAGATTAATAAATCACTTGGCCCAGACGGACTTCACCTAAGGGTTCACAACTAGCAGGACCCCTATACTTGATTTTCAATAGTTCAGTTAGATCAGGCATGGTACCGATGGATTGGTGTACAGCTGAGGTATTGCCATTATTTAAAAAGGGATCTAAAAATCATCCGGGTAACTACAGACCAGTTAGGTTGACATCTATAGTGGGGAAAATATTGGAAGGAATTTTAAGGGATAGCATACAGGAGTATCTGCATACCACTAAGATTATTAGCAAGAACCAACATGGGTTTGTAAGAGACAGATCATGTCAAGCTAACTTAGTTAGCTTCTATGAGGAAGTGAGCGACAATTGCAACCAGGGAAAAGCAGTGGATGTGGTCTACTTAAATTTTGCAAAAGCCTTTGAAACAGTGCCTCACAGGAGACTGATCATCAAATTAAAGGAGCTTGGCCTAGGAAAAACTATTTGTACATAGACACAGTAAGTAACAGGGTACAGCGAGTAGGGGTCAATGGGATGTCCTCCAGTTGGGCACCAGTAGTCAGCGGAATACCACAAGGTGTATGTAGGATACTTCAGGTGATAGTTCTCATGCGCAAACAAACCAACAGGCAGCCTTATCTAGCAGATCCAAATATTGAGTGTCCCTCAAGTACACTCGAAGAATATCTAAAAAATTGTGATTATGAACCCACTTAACAAGGCGCCACCTCAAAATCGTGCAACCATCACTTTATAGTGAAAAAGTTTAAATGGATTTATGTTCCTTATGTGTGAATTTTTGTCCTCTTCACTTTAGAGCTCAGACATCATCGGCTCAGCATATGTAAAGAGAATGAATTCTCATGTGTAGTAACGCCAATTTAATAACATGAATTATACAGATCACACATAAATATACAATAAAACAAGATCCCACTATGATTCCATTCTGGTGCCCCCAGAGGATTTGAACAATTACCAAATGCTGTGGAGAACTGGTGAATAAACAGTTCTCAAACAGACGTTGTTAAACACCCAAAGAGAGTCCACCCGGGTAGGCAACACTTCGGATGGAGTATAAAGGTACCATTCAGTGCTCTCAGGACAACTCTGGAATCAAGGGGTCTGCAACACCATATAGCCAATGCGTTTCAACCCCTGTAATCAGGGTCTTTTTCAAGGCAGTGTGTTGAGATTACATTTCACCAATTTCAGCCCTACAAATCTAACAGCGTGGAACAATTAAGAGAGGGGGAGACAGGATCTGAGATGGAGATAAAACATAAAACACGTAGAGGAAAAAGATGGGGAGGAGTTAAAAAGAGAAAACCTAAGAAAAAGAGAAAAGCATGTAGAAAAAAGAAAAATAAGGAAAAGGAAAATGGAGATGAAATAGAACAAGTGGCAGAAATTGGGGCTGAAGATGGAGGAAGGGTTAAAATATTTAACTTAAGTTCTCACACTCTAACGAAAGATGAGAGAAGTGTCCTGGAAAAAGGGCTGAAATATGCCCCAGCCACTACCATGAATAAGTTCGAGACATTTATAGATATTTCCAAATTCGAACGGAAACTTTGCATAAAGAAATTTTTCCTAAATAAAGAAAAGGAAAGTATGGAAGAGATTGTAGTGCCTGAAAGGACACACTTTAATCCTAAATCTATTTTTTTTCCTGCACACGTGAAGGGCACTTTTATTGAAACTTTCTGTGAACTTATTAAAGGGGACCTCAGAGAAATTAAACCATCAGGGATAAAATCAAATTTGACATTTAAGGAAAGATCTGCACTGAAAGAATTAAAAAAGAATTCAGAACTGGTTATAAAACCTGCAGACAAAGTAGTGATGAATAAGGATTGGTACATTAGAGGAGTTGAGGAACATGTTAATGATAGAGTTACTTACTCTAAACTCAAATCTGATCCGACTGACAAGGTCACTGCAGAACTACAACTCTTGATTAAGAAATATGAAGATTTAGGAATCCTTGAGGAAAGGGAAGTTAAATTTTTACAAATTTTAAAACCTGTAACACCAGCACTTTATTTGCTTCCCAAGGTCCACAAAAATGCCACCAACCCCCAAGGGAGACCGAAAGTATCTGGGATTGACTCGGTCACATCAAACCTATCGGAGTATATAGATTTTTTTCCTTCAGCCACTTGTTTTACAGAATGCTTCCCATCTAAAGGATACAAAGGATTTCTTGTATTTTCTTTCCACGGTCCAGTGGGAGGAAGATATGAGATTTGTCACTGCAGATGTAAAATCTTTATACTCGATCATTAATCATGAATCAGGTCTACAGGCTGTCACTACATACTTATGTAGGAGCACTCTGGAGGAGCATGTCCAAGATTTTATCAAAGATGGTATTAGATTTATTTTATCTAATAACTATTTTACTTTTGATGGTAATTTTTACATACAAAAGGTCGGCACAGGCACCAGGTTCGCTCCGAGTTATGCCAATATCTTCATGGGCCAATGGGAGGAGGACTCCATTTGGCATAACAACCCCTTCGGAGCGAGCCTGGTGTCCTGGAAACATTTTATAGATAACATCTTTTTTTATATGGAGAGGGGATCGGGAAAGCCTGGACCTTTTTTGCACATATATTTCAATGTCAATGTTTTAAACATCGAGTTTACTTTTAACATTAATAAACTGGAGATCGATTTTTTTTAGATATCATGGTTTTTATAGATAATAACCAGATACAAACTAAAACATTCACTAAAACAACAGATTCAAGGACATATATTGAATATACCAGCTGTCATCACATCAATTGGCTTAACTCCATCCCCAACGGTCAGTTTAAACGTATAAAAAGAAATTGTACTGATGGGGCTACTTTTACACAGCAAGCAGATGAATTAAAAACAAGATTTAAAAATTGTGGGTATAAAGATGATGTTATAGAATCAGCCATGCAGAAGGCAAATAGTGTTAATAGAGATGACCTTTTGAGTACTAAAAATTTAAAACAAATTTGAATGACAAATTTGAATGGGCATTTATCACCAGTTATAATTCCCAGTACAGGACCCTTGAACTGGAACATTTTGAAGAAAGACCCAGTTCTTGGTAACATGATTCCAGAACATCCTACTTTTATTTATAGGAAGGCCCCGAATATAAAAAATATGTTAGTGAATAGCTATCTTCCATCAATAAAACGGGAACCAAGGATTGTTACTAAAGGTTTCCACAGGTGTGGGATGTGCATAGGATATAGAGAGATTAAAAGCGATGGCACCAAAAAACTGGATAAAATCCAGATAAATGGGAAGAATCTGGTTATTAAGGAATTCATGACATGCAATACAAGCAATGTTATATATTGCATTGAATGCACATGACACCTGTTTTATATAGGACGTACCTCTAGAGCCCTTAAGGTTAGACTTGGTGAACATTGCAGAAACATAAAAAAAGGTCTCGAGACACACGCTTTGTCGTCTCATTTTAAGAAATTTCATAATTGTTCCACGTGGAACATTGTTAGATTTGTAGGGCTGAAATTGGTGAAATGTAATCTCCGCCAGCGGGATAGTGCCTCTAGTTTGGCTAGAAAAGAAATGCAACTAATTTATGAGTGCAATATATTACATCCTCATGGGTTAAACAATGATTTTGAACTTAAATGGTTTTTATGATAAATCTGTGTTACCATTGAGTTTTTTTACGACTGTAGGATTTTTTCTAAAATGCATTTTACTAAATTTTAACATGCTTTTAAATTTTATGTATACATTATTAATGACATTTTTTTGATATTTGTGTATTAGATGCTAGTTTGGTTCCAAAAAGGACGTTTTCTAGAAGGGGATCTAAACGGAGAGTGTTTTGTTTACACTGCTTGTCGTGCACTTCCGCCGGATGCTATATGGAAGGGAAGTGCGCAGGGACATTTCCGGATACTTTCCGGATCGGACACGAGACTTTGGGACACCTCAGGATGTTGACATTTTAGGGATGACGAACTTCCGGTAAGAGACGGACACTGATGACGCACTTCTGGGAGTAGACGCGCCGCCGGGTGTAGCGGGCGGCGCGAGGGATGACGCACTTCCGGTAATAGGACAAGTGGAAATGAGACGACTTCTGATTGGATAGGTTCGGTTTAAAAGGGAGGGAAGATGCAAGCTGCAACACACTGCCTTGAAAAAGACCCTGATTACAGGGGTTGAAACGCGTTGGATATATGGTGTTGCGGACCCCTTGATTCCGGAGTTGTCCTGAGAGCACTGAACGGTACCTTTATACTCCATCCGAAGTGTTGCCTACCCAGGTGGACTCTCTTTGGGTGTTTAACAACGTCTGTTTGAGAACTGTTTATTCACCAGTTCTCCACAGCGTTTGGTAATTGTTCAAATCCTCTGGGGGCACCAGAATGGAATCATAGTGGGATTTTGTTTTATTGTATATTTATGTGTGATCTGTATAATTCATGTTATTGAATTGGCATTAAATTGGCATTAGAGAATTAATTCTCTTTACATATGCTGAGCCGATGATGTCTGAGCTCTAAAGTGAAGAGGACAAAAATTCACACATAAGGAACGTAAATCCATTTAAACTTTTTCACTATAAAGTGATGGTTGCACGATTTTGAGGTGGCGCCTTGTTAAGTGGGTTCATAATCACAATTTTCTAGGACTACCACAAGGGTCCGTACTCAGGCCACTACTGTTCAACATATTTATCAATTGCCTAGAAATAGTCCTGAAAACCACAGTGTCAATCTTTGCAGATGATACTAAACTGTGTAGGGTAATTAATTCGGAAATAGATGTGAAGTTTATACAGAATGACTTATCTAAACTTGAAATCTGGGCGTCTAAAGGGAGAAAGAGGTTCAATATAGAAAAATGCAAAGTTATGCATTTAGGGACTAAAAACAAACTTGCAACCTACATATTAAATGGGGAAAATCTAGGGGTAACAGTACTGGAAAAATATTTGGGGGTACTAATTGATAATAGGCTTAATAACTGTATACAATGTCAAAGTGCAGCAAAAAAGGCAAGTAAGGTGCTAGCATGCATAAAACGGGGAATTAAGACAAGGGACGAGAGTGTAATCCTGCCGCTGTACAAATCATTGGTACGTCTGCACCTGGAATATTGTGTTACATTTTGGGCACCACATTATAAAAAAGATATCTGTGAACTCAAAAGGGTTCAAAGGCATGCTACTAAATTGATTAAAGGGCTAGTGGGACTGGAGTACGAGGAAAGGCTTACTAGGTTGAATATACTAGAAAAGAGGCATCTAAGAGGAGACGTTATTAATATCTTCAAATATGTAAAGGGTCATTACAAAGAATTATCAGAGGAATTGTTTATTAAAAGAACTCTGTATAGGACACGAGGGTACCTGCTGAGGCTAGAGGAAAGAAAATTCCATACGCAACGTAAGAAAGGGTTCTTTACTGTTAGGGCAATAAGGATTTGAAATTCTCTGCCAGAGAACGTGGTAATGGCGGACTCTGTATATGCATTTAAAAAACGGATTGGATAAATTTCAGACTGAAAAAGATATCCAAGGTTATAGCATTTAAAATATGGACATTGATAATCTGGGAGGAACATGATTTACAGTTGTTAACTAGACGTAAAACATTATTTCAACAGGGAAATTATAATGAACTCGTCTTAATACAGAATACAGGTTGAACCCAATGGGCATTTTGCCTCTTTTCAACCTCAATAACTATGTTACTATGTTACTAAATGGGTGGAAATCTAAACATAAAATAGAAAACCATAGAGAGGCTGAGCAGACCGGAGAATAGAACTAGGACAGAGTCAAAGTGCTGACTGGTAAATAAAGCCATGTCACATAGCAGTGGATCAGGGTTCAATCTAGAAACCCAAAACCATGGCCATTGCATCTAATCCACCGGATAGGACCGTGAGGTAAAACAAACCCACTAATAAACTGGAACTGCATAGAGCAAGCAAACGGTAACAGGATGGCAGAATGTTATATCAGCAAAAATAAGAGTAAGTATTATAGTAATGGTTAATAAGGAACTGAAAACATTTGCAAAACAACATGGCAAAAATATGGAATATTACCCGTGTTAGTCTCAACATAGAGAGTAAATGACAATAAAACTCATAAGTATATTAAACCATGAAAAATTCAAACCCAAGCGTGAGGAGATTCACATCAGGGAAGAGGCATCGGGTCCAGCAGGGTCAGATCCAGAAGTGGGTGCCAGTTGAAGTATACAAAGCAGTCTGTTCCCTTCCTCAGGTGAGCGAATGATATGAACTCTACCATCAATATCCACGATGAGACAAAAGGGAAATCCCCAACGATACTTATATCCGTTATCGCGTAGCCTAGAAGTAACAGTGAGTAGGTCACGTTGTTTAGCAATGGTCACTGGCGACCGATCCTGATATAATTGAATCCAAGTTCCCTCAAATAAAATCGAGGTTGAGTCCTTGCTTGCCATTGTGATACTATTTTTTTATCTTGGAAGACAGAAACCAAAGAATAACATTCCAGGGAGGGTCAGAGTACTTAGGTTTAGGCCTCAATGCGCGATGAGCTCTCTCTATCAGAATTGCAGGTTCAGACAGCATCGGAACCAGGTAAAAAAAAATCGCCTTTTAAGAGATGGTTCCAGTTCAGAGACCGATATCGATTCAGGAACATTCGGAATGCGCAAGTTGTTACGTCGCTCGTGGTTTTCACTATCCTCAACCTTATCTTTTAGGAAATCCAGTTCGCCATAAAGAAAATTCATATCATCTCCTACTGTTATGATTCTGTTGGTGCATGTATTCCCTCTGTTCTGAATGCACCTGGGGTCAGCTGACTTACTATTCAGTATGTACCTTGTGTCAGCTGACATTAACAATCCATCAGTGTGTTTTCTGTTCCTTAGGCTCTGTGTACATGCAGCTCTGCAGGTGCACAGGGTTTGTAATTAGAGTTAACACTCCCAACCTGGCTTTGTTCATTGGGTAGTGTGGGTGTTATAAACCAGCTAGCTGAGTTCTCCCACGTCGGTGATATTATACTATTTTCCTGCCTGAACTATCTGCATTGCCTGGTGTCTTAGTCCTAGCTCCTGTTCATGCTGAGAAGCCTGGTCTGCCAGTTTATGTTATCCAGCAACTCCTGTTCTTGCCAGTTTGTGTGCCAGGACTACTTTAGATAAGTATTATGGACTTTCACTGTGCCCTGTGGTTTCTCTAAGCATTCATTACTTGTGTTTACATATTACTGTGGACTTCCTCTATGCCTGCAAGCATTTCTGATTTATTGTGCAAGTCCTGCAATCTGAGGGGGTCATTCCGAGTTAACCGCACATAGCAACTTTTTGCTGCTCGTGCCATCAACTTGACGCCGCCTATGGGGGAGTGTATTTTAGCGTAGCAGGGCTGCGAACGCTTATGCAGTCCTGCTATACTAAAAAAGTTTCTAGCAAAACAAGACCAGCCCTATACCTACTTACCATTTGCGATGGATCCAGCGATGCAGGACCCGCATTTGACGTCAGACATCCGCCCTCAAAACACCTGGACACGCCAGCGTTCGCTGGACCACTCCCGGAAAATGGTAAGTTGATGCCCCGACTCGCCTTCCTCCTGTCAATCTTCTTGTGGTCGCCGCTGCGACCGCTTTCCTCATTCCCAGCATCGTTGCCCAGCAACAGCAATCACCGGGCAACGACGCACATGCGCAGTTCCAACCCGATCGCACCGCTGCGAAGAAGTGCAGCGTGCGATCTGGTCGGAATGGCCGCCTGAGTTCTGTGGATTAATACTCTGGATTCTTGTTCAACTATTTCATTACTCTGCTGCAAGTCTCATTCTGGAAAACCATTTACTTTCCGTTCATATTGTACCTTGGATTGTTATTGTGATTCCTTTGCCATGCATTATCATATCACTGCTACAATAAAGTACTTAGTATTCCCTCACATATGTGGACATTCATTACCTGCAACAGTGATTGTGATATATTCTGGTCCTGTATTCAAGCCCTGGCTCATAGCTGTGTAACTACTCATCTGCTGTTCATCACCAGTGTTACAGTATGGTGCTGCACATTCATGTCTTAAAGGGAGAGTCCATAGTCTACTAGCATTACATTCCAGGGACGTGCAGTCAGGGGAGGCAGTGCCTCCCCTGTGATAAATTATTAAAATAATACAAAGAAGATACTTATGACACATATTCTGTGTCATAAGTATCTTCTGTATTTAATTTTAATAATTTTAGCTATTTAAATGAGTTTGGGACGGGGCCAAGCACTGGGCTGTAAAAGCCCATTTAAAAATGACTGGGAATGCGGCACTGAAACAAGTGCCTCACTGACAGGGACACCAGCCCTATGTCAGTGAGGCACCTATAATTGGACAGCGGATCCAGTGCTGGATCCGCTGTCCAATCACCCACAAGCGGCGCTGGAGGCGTAGTGGCGGCCGGGCTGAAGCAGGAGTGAGTTCGGCTCTCCCCTGTCCTTCCTCCTCCATCCTCCGGTCACAGCCAGCAGTCGTCTTCCCTCCCGACCCAGACAGCTGCACTCTGCACTCTCCCCTCCTGTCCCAGCCAGCAGCTCTCTCCCTTCTCGTCCGGCCCGGCGGCAGCAGCTGCAGCATAGTAGGCAGGTTAGTGTGTGTTTTTCTTTTGTGTGTTTTTTTTCTGTTTTTCTCTCTCTCTCCCTCTCTCCCCCCTCCCTCTCTCTCTCTCTCTCTCTCCCCCCCCTCCCTCTCTCTCTCTCTCCCCCTCCCTCCCTCTCTCTTCTCCCCCCCTCCTGTATAAAGTATAATTTTAATTTTTGCAGGTTGGACGTCATCGGCGTGTGATGTAGGTAAGTAATCTCTCTCTCTCATTTGTACAGGTACCCTTATTGGATTCTATATTGACAAGTAGACGTGATCGGCGTGGGATGTAGGTAAGTAATCTCTCTCTCATTTGTACAAGTACCCCTATTGAATTCTACATGGACAAGTGGACGTGATCGGCGTGGGATGTAGGTAAGTATGTGTGAGTGTGTAAGTGTGTTTTAATACAATTTTACTTTCATGGTGTGTGTGTTGCGTTTTTATTTGGATATTTTTTGTTGTTGTAGAACTACAGGTACCAGTGGGCCCATTATTTCCCCCTGCATGCTGGTACTTGAGTTTCTTTGCTGGCCCTTTTAGTTCTACAACAAAAAACAATATTCTTTTTTTTACACACTTATGGCTATCAGCCCAGCACCCACCGCCCAGGGGTGCTGATGACAGCCTCGGGCTTCACCGCTGGCCCTCAGGTGCCTGGAAGGGGGGGACCCCTTGATTTAAGGGGCCCCCACTCCTCCAGGGAACCCCAGCCAGGGGTGACTTGTTGGGGGGGTAATGCCACGTCCGCAGGGACCAATATAACAGTGTCTCCCAGCTGTGGCAATATCTCCCTGGTTAGTGGAGCCCGGGGCTGGTTTTAAAAATATGGGGGACCCCTACATCTTTTGTCCCCCGTATTTTTGGAACCAGGACCAGACTAAGAGTCTGGTGCAGGTTGTCTAAATACAGGGAACCCCTGTCCAATTTTCTCCCCAGTATTTAAACAACCAGGACTGGCTCAAAGAGCCCGAGGCTGGTTATACCTAGGAGGGGGGACCTCACGCATATTTTTTTACATTTTTTAGGCCCATTCAGACCCTTTTCCATTAAGTTAATGGAAGCCCTGGGCAACAAAATTGCATTCATGTCCTCCTTCCACTCCCTTCCCAGTCCCAAACACTAATTTTTATTTTTTTTCTATAAAAATGTACAATATATCACAAGTATGATGAGCAGGCAGGCAGGCAGGCATCAGACTTAGATGCAAATTAGTGTTGGAGGGCTGGGTCAGTTGATGTTGGCCGAGTTTGTAAGTCATTGGCGGTGGCAGCAGGCATTGGCTCAGGGGTAGTAGCGGGCATTGGCTCTGCGGCAGTAGGGGTCATCGGCAGGATTCGGCAGACATTATGGCTGTAGTGCCTCACCAGCCACTGACCTCACTGCACGCCACTGTTACATTCCGCTATATCTCGCTCTATTTACTACAGTATTCCACTGTCAAGTCTGGTAATCATTTCTGTGCCACTCTGCATCTGCCTGCATCTCCAGTGTTAATCCTCTTCTCGTAATTCACCTGCCAAACATTAGAGGCAGGTGAATTGTAACATTATCACAGGCCACACACTACTGGAGTAGTATGCTCAGAATGGACCCTTTCTTGTCCAATCCAGATTAGTCAGACTCAAGTCGCAGATCCAGTTTCGGGTCTTCTGTGCAAGCTGCAGAACTTTGAGAGTATACAGACACTGCTGTTACAGGCAGGGCCGGTGCTAGGGTGTTTGGCGCCCCCCTGCAAACAATAAATTTGTGCCCTCCCATATTCCTTTGGTGGGCGCTGGGAAAAGGGGTGTGGTCTCACAAGTAAGGGGCATGGCCACACAATAGTACCCCCATTTAAAATTACGCCACAATGTAGCACAGTCTTATTCATCTTATACGTAATGCCCCACCCGTAGTAGTAGCGTCCTTATATGTAACGCACCCCAGTAGTAGTAGCATCCTTATACATAATGCCCCCCAGTAGTAGTAGCATCATTATACATAATGCCCCCCAGTAGTAGTAGCATCCTTATACATAATGCACCCACAGTAGTAGTAGCGTCCTTATACGTAGTGCACCCCTAGTAGTAGACACGTCCTTATACGTAATGCCCCCCCAGTACTAGTAGCATCTTTATATGTAGTACACCCCCCAGTAGTAGAAGCATCCTTATACGTAATTCCCGCCTAGTCGTAGTAGCATCCTTATACGTAATGCGCCCCCAGTAGTAGTACCGTCCTTATACATAATGCCCTCCCAGTAGTAGTAACTTCCTTATACGTAATGCCCCCCAGTAGTAGTAACGTTCTTATACATAATGCTCCCCCAGTAGTAGCATCCTTATACGTAATGCCCCACCCAGTAGTAGTAGCATTGTCATACGTAATGCCCCCCAGTAATAGTAGCGTCCTTGTACATAATGCCCCCAAGTAGTAGTAGCTTTCTTATACGTAATGTGCCCCCAGTAGTAGTACCGTCCTTATAAATAACGCAACCCCCCCAGTAGTAGTAGCGTCCTTATATGTAATGCCCCCCCAGTAGTAGTAGCGTCCTTATATGTAATGTCCCCACAGTAGTAATAGCATCGTTATATGTAATGCCCCCCCAGTAATAGTTGCGTCCTTATACGTAATGCCCCCCAGTAGTAGCATCCTTATATGTAATGTACCCTCCCCCAGTAGTAGCGTCCTTATACATAATGCCCCCCTAGTAGTAGTAGCATCATTATATGTAATGCGCCCCCCAGTAACAGTAGCATCGTTATATGTAATGCCCCCCAGTAATAGTAGCGTCCTTATACATAGTGCCCCCTCCCCCAGTAGTAGCGTCCTTATACGTAATGCCCCCACAGTAGTAGTAGCTTCATTATACATACTGCCCCCCCCCAGTAATAGTAGCATCCTTATACGTAATGCCGCCCCTGTAGTAGTAGCATCCTTACATGTAATGGCCCCCCAGTAGTAGCATCATTATACGTAATGCCCCCCTGTAGTAGTAGCGTACTTACATGTAATGCCCCCCAGTAGTAGCGTACTTACATGTAATGCCCCCCCCCAGTAGTAGCGTCCATAAAGCGTGCGCACACAGACATACATCACACACAAAATTCACACATATACACACACACATACACACCCACCATATACACACACCCCCACCATGCACACACACCCCCACCCCACACACACATACATTTCTCTCTCACCCTCCAGTTACCAATTCTGGCTGGCCGTCACTGCAGTGCTTTCTCTCCCACTGTTCAGCTGCCTGGTCCAGTGTAGCTCCACCCCTCTATCCCATATAGCTCCGCCCCCTCATGCCATCATAGCTCCACCCCCTTTTCAGGACCCGCACTGCACACAGCCGCTGTCAAAGGTGAGGGGAGGGGAGGAGGCTTTTCATGCTGCTGGTGCCGCTGCCTGTCATACAGTGACAGGCACAGCAGCTGGCAGCAGCAGCAGGAGGGACAGGATGGCGCAGCAGCAGGGAAGGCATGCAAAGCAGGGGAAGCACCTCTCCGTCCCAGCACCTCCTGCACTGCATCCCTTCGCTGAGCGGGTAGCACCGGGCCTGGTTACAGGCCTTTTTAGGAATGTCTTTTCGTGTGAATGTGCTGCAGCAGCAGAGTATTCCAACCTCTCAAAGTGTCCTGGATGCAGTTAATCCTTGCCATAATCAGCCTGGTGAGGACAATTTTGTTGGTACACCTTCTTGCAACTGTTCCAGGTCCTCTCAGTCCCACAGTGGAGTGAACCCTGAGCGACTGAATATATTGTTCGTGAAAATTGAACAGTTACAAAAATTATTTACTGGTATAACTCAATTGATACCAGAAATTTTGGGGAGTTTTCTGGACATTTTTAAAGTTTACTCTCAAGTTTCTGAGACCAAAGTGACTACAGACTCTTGCTCTCCCACTACTGAAGTTTCCTCGTCAGATTGAAGTGAAGGGAGATTTCGGAGTTACCTGCGACCTAGGCTCTCTGAAGCCAAACACTAGCAGCGTATGGAGAATGGTCTCTGTCTCTATTGTGGGAGTGCTGAACACCTGATTAAAGACTTTTCATTATGCAAGTCCAGAAACAGTGATAAACTTCAGCATTCCAGGGCTCAAGCTGATAAATCACTCTTTGTTCTTCCAGTCCCTATTACTCCCAATAAGGTTGCCCAAAAGAAAACTCATATTTATGATTGGAGTCCTGTGACGAGGGGCCCTAAACTCAAATTTGGGAGCCAGCAGGAGACAATTAAGTCTCTCATCAATGGTGATGTGTTCACTGGCTGTGCCCCAGGAGGGGTCTTGTGTGGCTGTGCCCCAGGAGGGGTCTTGTGTGGCTGTGCCCCAGGAGGGGTCTCGAGTGGCTGTGCCCCAGGAGGGGTCCCCACTGTCCGTTCCTCACAGCATGAGGACCTGTCTGCCCTTGCCTCATGGCATGAGGACCTGTCTGCCCTTGCCTCATGGCATGAGGATGCTGTTACCCCTACCATTGGACAAATGAGGACCGGCATGTCAATGGTCAGTCCAAATGTTGTCTTGTCTTTCAGGGTCCCTCAGTCATCCAAGTCTGCCTTGCCAGAGGTCCATGAGGTGTCTGCCTTGCCAGAGGTCCATGAGGTGTCTGCCTTGCCAGAGGTCCATGAGGTGTTTGCCTTGCCAGAGGTCCATGAGGTGTCTGCCTTGCCAGAGGTCTGAGAGGTGTCTGCCTTGCCAGAGATCCGAGAGGTGTCTGCCTTGCCAGAGGTCCGAGAGGTGTCTGCCTTGCCAGAGGTCCGAGAGGTGTCTGCCTTGCCAGAGGTCCGAGAGGTGTTTGTCTTGCCTGAAGTTGTGTCAGTGCCTGTCTTGCCCAGAGTCATGCCGATGTCTGCCTTAGTCAATGGCCCTTTCCCAGGAGGGGAGGCCGATGTCCAGATTCCAGAAGGGGTAGCTGATGGTCTGTCACCAAAAGGGTCATCAAACCCTGAAGCCCCAGGATGGGTTCCAGTTTCCATGTCCAGTTCTGAAGCCCCTGGTGGGACATCTGATCCTGCAGCCCTAGAAAGGGCATCTGATTCAACTTCTAGTATTAAACATTGTGCCTCAGAGTTGATTTCCAGTGTGAACACAGCTTTCTCAGACTTTATCCAAAATTCCTCCAAACACTATCCTGTCGCATCTATTAGTTCCAGTTCCAAGAAAGATCTCCACTTTAATACTCCAGGGAATATTGTCTTCGAAGGAGATCTTGCTCAATTCCGTGCCCTGGTTCATCAGTATCTCATCTACATCAAATCAGATTCATCAATCAGAATCACTCCTGCTAATGCAGTTAATTATTTCCTCATATACTTCGGAGGGGAAGCTTTGGACTGGGCCAAGCCCTTCATCAAGTCCAAAGTTCCATTTGTAAATGTTGATTTACTTACAGGACTAAAAGCAACACTTTAAAAATACATTCAATACACTTTAAAATGAAGCCGCTGCGGCCACTGTAATCTATCCTTAGCCTACGTACTTTTTAAACAGTTTGCGTACAAAGCCCCGTACCGTGTACGCACTTTGCGTACAAACACCGTGATGGTCGTACAAAGTACACGCGGTGCGTATACACACAAAGACACGCCGTGAGCACTATGCAGCTGCACGTGTGACTAGATTACACTTATATAACACTAGCAGGGAAAGAGAGACACGACACCAATTTGTATTTCAAAGACTATGGCCAGTATTTACTAAGAATCCGAGTTTGTTCGATTTGTGTTTTTTTTTCTAAGTCCCAATCCGGGAATTCACTAAGCACCAATCTCGGCAGTGTTTGGACTATTCGTAATGGTTTGAATGACAACGTTCAGAAATACGAATGAATAGACCATCGGTCAAACACGGCTTTTATTTCATAGAATACGGGCATTCACTATTCATTCGTATTTGGGTGTTAGTTTCTGAGTGCTCAAGTGCGGGTCTGTTTTTTTTCGATTCGTTAAAAAAAGCAGCAATAAAATAGACCTGCTTTCTCCAGTCGAGTTTAGATAACCATGCACGGATCAGTGAGATCTGTGCATGGTTATCTATGGGAAAGGGTCTGTTTAGTGTAAAATCTGGAAAAAAATTGCGTGGGGTCCCCCCTCCTAAGCATAACCAGCCTCGGGCTCTTTGAGCCGGTCCTGGTTGAAAAAATATGGGGAAAAAAATGACAGGGGTTCCCCCATATTTAATCAACCAGCACCGGGCTCTGCGCCTGGTCCTGGTTCCAAAAATACAGGGGACAAAAAGCGTAGGGGTCCCCCGTATTTTTGAAACCAGCACCGGGCTCCACTAGCTGGGGAGATAATGCCACAGCCGGGGGACACTTTGATATCGGTCCCTGCGGCCATGCCATTAAAACCCCAACTAGTCACCCCTAGGCGGGGTACCCTGGACTAGTGGGGACCCCTTCAATCAAGGGGTCCCCCACTCCAGCCACCCAAGGGCCAGGGGTGAAGCCCGAGGCTGTCCCCCCCATCCAAGGGCGGTGGATGGGGGGCTGATAGCCTTGTGAGAAATTGTGAATATTGTTTTTAGTAGCAGTACTACAAGTCCCAGCAAGCCTTCCCCGCAAGCTGGTACTTGGAGAACCACAAGTACCAGCATGCAGTGGAAAACCGGGCCCGCTGGTACCTGTAGTACTACTACTAAAAAAACACCCCAATAAAAACAGGACACACACACCGTGACAGTACAACTTTATTACATACATGCACACCAACACACATACATACTTACCTATGTTCCCACGAGGCTCGGTCCTCTTCTCCATGTAGAATCCTAGGGGTACCTGTGAAAAAAATTATACTCACATAATCTAGTGTACCTTCTGTTCTTTGTATAATCCACGTACTTGGCAAAATAATAAAACGGAAACCCGACCACGCACTTAAAGGGGCCCCATGTTTACACATGGGACCCCTTTCCCCAACTGGCAGGACCCCCCCTGACTCCTGTCAAAGAGGGTCCTTTCAGCCAATCAGGGAGCGCCACGTCGTGGCACTCTCCTGATTGGCTGTGTGCTCCTGTAGTGTCTGTCAGGCAGCACACGGCACAGATACAATGTAGCGCCTATGCGCTCCATTGTAGCCAATGGTGGGAACTTTGCGGTCAGCGATGAAGTTACTTTCGGTCAACCGCTGACCGCAAAGTTCCCACCATTGGCTACAATGGAGCGCATAGGCGCTACATTGTATCTGTGCCGTGTGCTGCCTGACAGACACTACAGGAGCACACAGCCAATCAGGAGAGTGCCACGACGTGGCGCTCCCTGATTGGATGAAGGGACCCTCTTTGACAGGAGTCAGGGGGGGTCCTGGCAGTCGGGGAAAGGGGTCCCATGTGTAAACATGGGGCCCCTTTCAGTGCGTGGTCGGGTTTCCGTTTTATTATTTTGCCAAGTACGTGGATTATACAAAGGTCTGATTCTACACTGGATTATGTGAGTATAATTTTTTTCACAGGTATCCCAAGGATTCTACATGGAGAAGAGGACCGAGCCTCGTGGGAACATAGGTAAGTATGTATGTATGGAGGTGTGCATGTATGTAATAAACTTATACTTTCACGGTGTGTGTGTCCTGTTTTTTTGGGGGTATTTTTTTAGTAGTAGTACTACAGGTACCAGCGGGCCCAGTTTTCCACTGCATGCTGGTACTTGTGGTTCTCCAAGTACCAGCTTGCGGGGAAGGCTTGCTGGGACTTGTAGTACTGCTACTAAAAACAATATTCAATTTTTTCACAAAGCTATCAGCCCCCCATCCGCCGCCCTTGGATGGGGGGGGGACAGCCTCGGGCTTCATCCCTGGCCCTTGGGTGGCTGGAGGGGGGGACCCCTTGATTTAAGGGGTTCCCACTCCTCCAGGGTACCCCGGCCAGGGGTGACTAGTTGGGTATGTAATGCCAGGGCTGCAGGGACCAGTATAAAAGTGTCCCCCGGCTGTGGCATTATGTACCTGGCTAGTGGAGCCCGGTGCTGGTTTCAAAAATACGGGGGACCCCTACGCTTTTTGTCCCCCGTATTTTTGGAACCAGGACTAGGTGCAGAGCCCGGTGCTGGGTGATTAAATATGGGGGAACCCCTGTCATTTCCCCCCCATATTTTTTCTACCAGGAGTGGCTCAAAGAGCCCGAGGCTGGTGGTGCTTAGGAGGGGGGATTCCACGCAATTTTTTAAAGATTTTTTAAGACTTTAATCAACTTTTTAAGGTACACAATGAAGCCCTGCATGGATCTCACAGATCTGGCCGGGAATCCTTGTGTTTTTTCAGGCAGTGTTTTACTCATCGTCCTGTAAAACACTGCCTGATATTACGAATCACATCGACATCGGAAAAAAACGATTGTGCAAAACTCGGCAGCTTAGTGAATGATCGTATCAGGATTCAAAAAGTTGCAGTGAAATGCACCCGATACCATTCGAGTTCAAACACCCTTCAAAACGGCCAAAACACGAATCTTTGTAAATATACCCCTATGTTGGGATCTGACTCACCAACGGTTCTTTACTAGCAGGGGGTTACAATAATAACAATGCAATACAATAATAAAATGGCTACAGTCAATGGTACATATGTTTGGTTTCGCCTGCGCTTCCCGATCCGGTCCTCAGTCATCAAGGTAGATGACCTTCAGAGTCTGTGAGAGTGACTTGGCATGCAGCTGGCTATTTATACATTTGTCCAAAACCTAACACAATGGAAACTGTAATCTCTTTGTCCATTGGACACAGGGATGGTCATTTACAGTACAGGAGAGGTCATAGGTCAGTTTGAATAGGTGGGCGATGTCTGGTCCAGGTGCAGTTGCAGATGTTATCCTCTGGGTTCCCGACGCATATCAAGTGTACAGTGAATACAGTAAATATTAATATCCTGCTCCTGCACATAGCTCTTTGCAGGAGCGTGCGATCTTCTGCAAACCAACACCGGAATATTGCTCTAAAAATACCCTACAGCTGGATACCAAACACCACCTTATAACCTATTTCTGTCCCCTCCTATCCTGTAAAGGTGAATCCCTTTGTTGCTGTACCATTTAAACATGTAGAAATCGCTGGTGTGGTGCAGGGAGACTATGTGTTCATTGTGCACTATTTGGATTAAATATGTAATGTGTTTTTATGGCTTTTCCATGCGATTACAAACACTACCGTAATTACTCATACCACGCGCTAATACGCAGGACCGCGGGTGCGACCATACGCAAATTGCGAATATGTGCACGCACGACAGAACAAGTACGTGCACGGAGGCCATCTGTGTGTACTTTGTACGTGATGTGTGTGCTGCAATATTTTTCAACTTCGACACATTGGTCGCTGATCTTCCTGCCTTCATTAAAGCGGTACAACAAAGATTCACCCCAAAATCAGACTGTTCAAAGTTATCTAAAGATTTAGATTCTGTCGTATCTATTTCCAGTCAAACTCTGCCTGCTCCGGTCCATAAAGTTAATCTAACTGTTCCTGTTAATGAGTCTTCATGTCTTGCTGATCCTAAAGAGACATAACCTTCTCTATTGGTTCCTGGGAAGAACCTTAAGTTTCGTCAGTCCCAAGTAGGGGCTTCATGTCCTGTCGGTCCTGCGAAAGGTCTTCTTTCTGTCAAGCCTGAAAAGAAAGTCCAATCTGTTGGTCCAGCTAACGACTCTCAATCTGTTGATCCTGACCAAGACCCAGACCCTGTTACCTTTAATGGGAGGTTGGAGCAATTTTTTTGATCTTTTGCTTCAAGCTCAGGAATTGGGTCCATGCCTTTCCTCTGATGCTGAAAAAATTCTATTCTTGTGTATGGCCTTCAAGGGGGAGGCTCCGGAATGGCTTAAACCACTCATCTCTTCCAACAATCCTGTTCTTCAAGACTTGGAAGCCCTCAGTAATGCTGTTATTAAAAGGTTTAGTGGTCCTGAAATAGATTTTTCTGAGTGCTCTGGGAGTCCTGACTTGTCTGCCAAAGTAGCACCTATTACTGAAGTCGGATCACCTTTGAGGAACCAGCACACTAATAACTCTCCATCTCACAAAAACTGCAGCCTTTTTAAATCTTCTCTAAAACAACAAACCAAGTATATAACTTCTGGCTGTATGTCATTTTCATCTCCATACAATTGGTCTTCTGAAAATTCTAGTCATTGGAACCCATCATCTGCTCAGTCTGTCAAATTTTTATCTCCTGCTAAGAAAGCTGTGATTTTGCCTTGTGACATTGACTCCAATTCAGATTATGACTAAGTAGCTGAAGAAGCTATGTTACTGGAGTCACCTGTAAGTTATGACAATGTCTTTATGCTTCCAGTGGTAAAACCTAAATAGTCCTGTAAGAAGAAACATCGTCAGAGATCTTGAATTTTCTCTAAGACTTTTTTTGTTTCCCTTAGTCCTGTTTGGGTGTCCGGAGTCCACCCTGAAGAGGGGGGTACTGTTATGATTCTGTTGGTGCATGTATTCTCTCTGTTCTGAATGCACCTGGGGTCAGCTGACTAACTATTCAGTAAGCACCTGGGGGTAAATTTACTAAGATGGGAGTTCTATTTAAGATGGGATGTTGCCCATAGCAACCAATCAGATTTGAGGTTTTATCTTCTAGAAGGTGCTAGATAAATGAGATGTAGAATCTGATTGGTTGCTATGGGCAACATCCCATCTTAAATAGAACTCCTATCTTAGTAAATGTACCCCCTGGTGTTTGCTGACATTAACAATCCATCAGTGTGTTTTCTGTTCCTTAAGCTCTCTGTGTGTACATTCAGCTCTGCAGGTGCACAGGGTTTGTAATTAGAGTTAACACTACCAGCCTGGCTTTGTTCATTGGGTAATGTGGCTGTTATAAAACGGCTAGTTGAGTTCTCCTACATCAGTGATATACTATTTTCCTGCCTGAACTATCTGCATTGCCTGGTGTCTTAGTCCTAACTCCTGTTCATGCTGAGAAGCCTGGTCTGCCAGTTTATGTTATCCAGCAACTCCTGTTCTTGCCAGTTTGTGTTCCAGGACTACCTTAGCTAAGTATTATGGACTTTCACTGTGCCCTGTGGTAGAGATGAGCGCCTGAAATTTTTCGGGTTTTGTGTTTTGGTTTTGGGTTCGGTTCCGCGGCCGTGTTTTGGGTTCGACCGCGTTTTGGCAAAACCTCACCGAATTTTTTTTGTCGGATTCGGGTGTGTTTTGGATTCGGGTGTTTTTTTAAAAAAACACTAAAAAACAGCTTAAATCATAGAATTTGGGGGTCATTTTGATCCCATATTATTATTAACCTCAAAAACCATAATTTCCACTCATTTTCAGTCTATTCTGAATACCTCACACCTCACAATATTATTTTTAGTCCTAAAATTTGCACCAAGGTCGCTGGATGACTAAGCTAAGCGACACTAGTGGCCGACACAAACACCTGGCCCATCTAGGAGTGGCACTGCAGTGTCACGCAGGATGTCCCTTCCAAAAAACCCTCCCCAATCAGCACATGACGCAAAGAAAAAAAGAGGCGCAATGAGGTAGCTGACTGTGTGAGTAAGATAAGCGACCCTAGTGGCCGACACAAACACCGGGCCCATTTAGGAGTGGCACTGCAGTGTCACGAAGGATGTCCCTTCCAAAAAACCCTCCCCAATCAGCACATGACGCAAAGAAAAAAAGAGGCGCAATGAGGTAGCTGACTGTGTGAGTAAGATTAGCGACCCTAGTGGCCGACACAAACACCGGGCCCATTTAGGAGTGGCACTGCAGTGTCACGCAGGATGTCCCTTCCAAAAAACCCTCCCCAATCAGCACATGACGCAAAGAAAAAAAGAGGCGCAATGAGGTAGCTGACTGTGTGAGTAAGATTAGCGACCCTAGTGGCCGACACAAACACCGGGCCCATTTAGGAGTGGCACTGCAGTGTCACGCAGGATGTCCCTTCCAAAAAACCCTCCCCAATCAGCACATGACGCAAAGAAAAAAAGAGGCGCAATGAGGTAGCTGACTGTGTGAGTAAGATTAGCGACCCTAGTGGCCGACACAAACACCGGGCCCATTTAGGAGTGGCACTGCAGTGTCACGCAGGATGTCCCTTCCAAAAAACCCTCCCCAATCAGCACATGACGCAAAGAAAAAAAGAGGCGCAATGAGGTAGCTGACTGTGTGAGTAAGATTAGCGACCCTAGTGGCCGACACAAACACCGGGCCCATTTAGGAGTGGCACTGCAGTGTCACGCAGGATGTCCCTTCCAAAAAACCCTCCCCAATCAGCACATGACGCAAAGAAAAAAAGAGGCGCAATGAGGTAGCTGACTGTGTGAGTAAGATTAGCGACCCTAGTGGCCGACACAAACACCGGGCCCATTTAGGAGTGGCACTGCAGTGTCACGCAGGATGTCCCTTCCAAAAAACCCTCCCCAAACAGCACATGACGCAAAGAAAAATAAAAGAAAAAAGAGGTGCAAGATGGAATTGTCCTTGGGCCCTCCCACCCACCCTTATGTTGTATAAACAAAACAGGACATGCACACTTTAACCAACCCATCATTTCAGTGACAGGGTCTGCCACACGACTGTGACTGATATGACGGGTTGGTTTGGACCCCCCCCAAAAAAGAAGCAATTAATCTCTCCTTGCACAAACTGGCTCTACAGAGGCAAGATGTCCACCTCATCATCACCCTCCGATATATCACCGTGTACATCCCCCTCCTCACAGATTATCAATTCGTCCCCACTGGAATCCACCATCTCAGCTCCCTGTGTACTTTGTGGAGGCAATTGCTGCTGGTCAATGTCTCCGCGGAGGAATTGATTATAATTCATTTTAATGAACATCATCTTCTCCACATTTTCTGGATGTAACCTCGTACGCCGATTGCTGACAAGGTGAGCGGCGGCACTAAACACTCTTTCGGAGTACACACTTGTGGGAGGGCAACTTAGGTAGAATAAAGCCAGTTTGTGCAATGGCCTCCAAATTGCCTCTTTTTCCTGCCAGTATAAGTATGGACTGTGTGACGTGCCTACTTGGATGCGGTCACTCATATAATCCTCCACCATTCTTTCAATGGTGAGAGAATCATATGCAGTGACAGTAGACGACATGTCCGTAATCGTTGTCAGGTCCTTCAGTCCGGACCAGATGTCAGCATCAGCAGTCGCTCCAGACTGCCCTGCATCACCGCCAGCGGGTGGGCTCGGAATTCTGAGCCTTTTCCTCGCACCCCCAGTTGCGGGAGAATGTGAAGGAGGAGATGTTGACAGGTCGCGTTCCGCTTGACTTGACAATTTTCTCACCAGCAGGTCTTTCAACCCCAGCAGACTTGTGTCTGCCGGAAAGAGAGATCCAAGGTAGGCTTTAAATCTAGGATCGAGCACGGTGGCCAAAATGTAGTGCTCTGATTTCTACAGATTGACCACCCGTGAATCCTTGTTAAGCGAATTAAGGGCTCCATCCACAAGTCCCACATGCCTAGCGGAATCGCTCCGTGTTAGCTCCTCCTTCAATGTCTCCAGCTTCTTCTGCAAAAGCCTGATGAGGGGAATGACCTGACTCAGGCTGGCAGTGTCTGAACTGACTTCACGTGTGGCAAGTTCAAAGGGCATCAGAACCTTGCACAACGTTGAAATCATTCTCCACTGCGCTTGAGACAGGTGCATTCCACCTCCTATATCGTGCTGAATTGTATAGGCTTGAATGGCCTTTTGCTGCTCCTCCAACCTCTGAAGCATATAGAGGGTTGAATTCCACCTCGTTACCACTTCTTGCTTCAGATGATGGCAGGGCAGGTTCAGTAGTTTTTGGTGGTGCTCCAGTCTTCTGTACGTGGTGCCTGTACGCCGAAAGTGTCCCGCAATTTTTCTGGCCACCGACAGCATCTCTTGCACGCCCCTGTCGTTTTTTAAATAATTCTGCACCACCAAATTCAAGGTATGTGCAAAACATGGGACGTGCTGGAATTTGCCCATATTTAATGCACACACAATATTGCTGGCGTTGTCCGATGCCACAAATCCACAGGAGAGTCCAATTGGGGTAAGCCATTCCGCGATGATCTTCCTCAGTTGCCGTAAGAGGTTTTCAGCTGTGTGCGTATTCTGGAAACCGGTGATACAAAGCGTAGCCTGCATAGGAAAGAGTTGGCGTTTGCGAGATGCTGCTACTGGTGCCGCCACTGCTGTTCTTGCGGCGGGAGTCCATACATCTACCCAGTGGGCTGTCACAGTCATATAGTCCTGACCCTGCCCTGCTCCACTTGTCCACATGTCCGTGGTTAAGTGGACATTGGGTACAACTGCATTTTTTAGGACACTGGTGAGTCTTTTTCTGACGTCCGTGTACATTCTCGGTATCGCCTGCCTAGAGAAGTGGAACCTAGATGGTATTTGGTAACGGGGGCACACTGCCTCAATAAATTGTCTAGTTCCCTGTGAACTAACGGCGGATACCGGACTCACGTCTAACACCAACATAGTTGTCAAGGCCTCAGTTATCCGCTTTGCAGCAGGATGACTGCTGTGATATTTCATCTTCCTCGCAAAGGACTGTTGAACAGTCAATTGCTTACTGGAAGTAGTACAAGTGGGCTTACGACTTCCCCTCTGGGATGACCATCGACTCCCAGCAGCAACAACAGCAGCGCCAGCAGCAGTAGGCGTTACACACAAGGATGCATCGGAGGAATCCCAGGCAGGAGAGGACTCGTCAGAATTGCCAGTGACATTGCCTGCAGGACTATTGGCATTCCTGGGGAAGGAGGAAATTGACACTGAGGGAGTTGGTGGGGTGGTTTGCGTGAGCTTGGTTACAAGAGGAAGGGATTTACTGGTCAGTGGACTGCTTCCGCTGTCACCCAAAGTTTTTGAACTTGTCACTGACTTATTATGAATGCGCTGCAGGTGACGTATAAGGGAGGATGTTCCGAGGTGGTTAACGTCCTTACCCCTACTTATTACAGCTTGACAAAGGGAACACACGGCTTGACACCTGTTGTCCGCATTTCTGTTGAAATAGTTCCACACCGAAGAGCTGATTTTTTTGGTATTTTCACCAGGCATGTCAACGGCCATATTCCTCCCACGGACAACAGGTGTCTCCCCGGGTGCCTGACTTAAACAAACCACCTCACCATCAGAATCCTCCTGGTCAATTTCCTCCCCAGCGCCAGCAACACCCATATCCTCCTCATCCTTGTGTACTTCAACACTGACATCTTCAATCTGACTATCAGGAACTGGACTGCGGGTGCTCCTTCCAGCACTTGCAGGGGGCGTGCAAATGGTGGAAGGCGCATGCTCTTCACGTCCAGTGTTGGGAAGGTCAGGCATCGCAACCGACACAATTGGACTCTCCTTGTGGATTTGGGATTTCGAAGAACGCACAGTTCTTTGCGGTGCTACTGCTTTTGTCAGCTTGAGTCTTTTCATTTTTCTAGCGAGAGGCTGAGTGCCTCCATCCTCATGTGAAGCTGAACCACTAGCCATGAACATAGGCCAGGGCCTCAGCCGTTCCTTGCCACTCCGTGTGGTAAATGGCATATTGGCAAGTTTACGCTTCTCCTCCGACAATTTTATTTTAGGTTTTGGAGTCCTTTTTTTACTGATATTTGGTGTTTTGGATTTGACATGCTCTGTACTATGACATTGGGCATCGGCCTTGGCAGACGACGTTGCTGGCATTTCATCGTCTCGGCCATGACTAGTGGCAGCAGCTTCAGCACGAGGTGGAAGTGGATCTTGATCTTTCCCTAATTTTGGAACCTCAACATTTTTGTTCTCCATATTTTAATAGGCACAACTAAAAGGCACCTCAGGTAAACAATGGAGATGGATGGATACTAGTATACAATTATGGACGGACTGCCGAGTGCCGACACAGAGGTAGCTACAGCCGTGAACTACCGTACTGTGTCTGCTGCTAATATAGACTGGTTGATAAAGAGATGTCGTAGTATGTATGTATGAAGAAGAAAGAAAAAAAAACCACGGTTAGGTGGTATACAATTATGGACGGACTGCCGAGTGCCGACACAGAGGTAGCCACAGCCGTGAACTACCGTACTGTACTGTGTCTGCTGCTAATATAGACTGGTTGATAAAGAGATGTCGTAGTATGTATGTATGAAGAAGAAAGAAAAAAAAACCACGGGTAGGTGGTATACAATTATGGACGGACTGCCGAGTGCCGACACAGAGGTAGCTACAGCCGTGAACTACCGTACTGTGTCTGCTGCTAATATAGACTGGTTGATAAAGAGATGTAGTATTATGTATGTATAAAGAAGAAAGAAAAAAAAACCACGGGTAGGTGGTATACAATTATGGACGGACTGCCGAGTGCCGACACAGAGGTAGCCACAGCCGTGAACTACCGTACTGTACTGTGTCTGCTGCTAATATAGACTGGTTGATAAAGAGATGTCGTAGTATGTATGTATGAAGAAGAAAGAAAAAAAAACCACGGTTAGGTGGTATACAATTATGGACGGACTGCCGAGTGCCGACACAGAGGTAGCCACAGCCGTGAAGTACCGTACTGTACTGTGTCTGCTGCTAATATAGACTGGTTGATAAAGAGATGTCGTAGTATGTATGTATAAAGAAGAAAGAAAAAAAAACCACGGTTAGGTGGTATACAATTATGGACGGACTGCCGAGTGCCGACACAGAGGTAGCCACAGCCGTGAACTACCGTACTGTACTGTGTCTGCTGCTAATATAGACTGGTTGATAAAGAGATGTCGTAGTATGTATGTATGAAGAAGAAAGAAAAAAAAAACACGGTTAGGTGGTATACAATTATGGACGGACTGCCGAGTGCTGACACAGAGGTAGCCACAGCCGTGAACTACCGTACTGTACTGTGTCTGCTGCTAATATAGACTGGTTGATAAAGAGATGTCGTAGTATGTATGTATAAAGAAGAAAGAAAAAAAAACCACGGTTAGGTGGTATACAATTATGGACGGACTGCCGAGTGCCGACACAGAGGTAGCCACAGCCGTGAACTACCGTACTGTACTGTGTCTGCAGCTAATATAGACTGGTTGATAAAGAGATGTAGTAGTATGTATGTATAAAGAAGAAAGAAAAAAAAACCACGGGTAGGTGGTATACAATTATGGATGGACTGCCGAGTGCCGACACAGAGGTAGCTACAGCCGTGAACTACCGTACTGTGTCTGCTGCGACTGGATGATAAATAATGATATAAAAAATATATATATATCACTACTGCAGCCGGACAGGTATATATATTATATAATGACGGACCTGCTGGACACTGTCTGTCAGCAGAATGAGTTTTTTATAGAATAAAAAAAAAAACACCACACAAGTGAAGTCACACGACGAGTGTTTAACTTTTTCAGGCAATCACAATATAGTATACTACTAACTATACTGGTGGTCAGTGTGGTCAGGTCACTGGTCAGTCACACTGGCAGTGGCACTCCTGCAGCAAAAGTGTGCACTGTTTAATTTTAATATAATATGTACTCCTGGCTCCTGCTATAACCTATAACTGGCACTGCAGTGCTCCCCAGTCTCCCCCACAATTATAAGCTGTGTGAGCTGAGCACAGTCAGATATATAATATATACATAGATGATGCAGCACACTGGGCTGAGCAGTGCACACAGATATGGTATGTGACTGTCTTGTACTCCTGGCTCCTGCTATAACCTATAACTGGCACTGCAGTGCTCCCCAGTCTCCCCCACAATTATAAGCTGTGTGAGCTGAGCACAGTCAGATATATAATATATACATAGATGATGCAGGCATGCAGCACACTGGGCTGAGCAGTGCACACAGATATGGTATGTGACTGAGTCACTGTGTGTACCGTTTTTTTCAGGCAGAGAACGGATATATTAAATAAAACAACTGCACTGCTGGTGGTCACTGTGGTCAGTCACTAAACTCTGCACTCTCTTCTACAGTATCAGCCTCAGGTCAATCTCTCTCTCTCTCTCCTAATCTAAATGGAGAGGACGCCAGCCACGTCCTCTCCCTATCAATCTCAATGCACGTGTGAAAATGGCGGCGACGCGCGGCTCCTTATATAGAATCCAAGTCTCGCGAGAATCCGACAGCGTCATGATGACGTTCGGGCGCGCTCGGGTTAACCGAGCAAGGCGGGAAGATCCGAGTCGCTCGGACCCGTGAAAAAAAACATGAAGTTCGTGCGGGTTCGGATTCAGAGAAACCGAACCCGCTCATCTCTACCCTGTGGATTCTCTAAGCATTCATTACTTGTGTTTACATATTACTGATTTATTGTGCAAATCCTGCAATCTGAGTTCTGTGGATTATTACTCAGGATTCTTGTTCAACTATTTCATTACTCTGTTGCAAGTCTCATTCTGGACAACCATTTACTCTATGCTTATATTGTACTTTGGATTGTTACTGTGATTCCTTTGCCATACATTATCATATCACTGCTACACTAAATTACTTAGTATTCCCTCACATCTGTGGACATTCATTACCTGCAACAGTGATTGTGATACATTCTGGTCCTGTATTCAAGCCCTGGCTCGTAGCTGTGTAATAACGTATCTGCTGTTCATCACCAGTGTTAAAGTATGGTGCCGCACATTCCTGTCTTAAAGGGAGAGTCCATAGTCTACTAGCATTACATTCCACTACACTTCGCTCTATTAACTACAGTATTCCACAGTCAAGTCTGGTAATCATTTCTGTGCCACTCTGCATCTGCCTGCATCTCCAGTGTTAATCCTCTTCTCATAATTCACCTGCCAAACATTTAGAGGCAGGTAAATTGTAACACCTACTCGTTTTTGGAAGTCTTGCTGTTTTTCCAACTTTGATTCCAATGAAGTGTTGCGAGAGTCTGCCAATTCAGATTTTAATTTGCCAATTGCCGACTGGAGAGCGGTGGTGAAAGAATTTTTAAGGTCTAGTATCATATTCTGCAGAGATTGTATGTCCTCTTTAGTAGAGGGAGCAGTTATTGGATCCATCATCAGATTAGGCAGTGCAGATGGCAGTGAGGAAACAGATGTTGACTTTTCCCAGCACGAAAAGTGTTGAGTAATATCCTGTGAAGCTCCTTTATTGATCCGAGTGCTCGCTCTACTCATAATGGGGCTAATTCAATAAGGCTAGAAAATTCTGCTAATCAGCAGAATTTGCTATCCTTTGGATCACATGCTGGGGGCCGCCCATCGCTGGGCAAGGCCACCCAGCATGCTGACCGGAGCCTCCCTCAGTTGAACAAGCAGAAATTGTGTAGCGTTCGCAATTTCTGCTTGTTAGCAGAAACTGTGGGAGCCTCCTGCCGGCGCAACTTAGCTGCGGCCTCAGGAGACTCACCACCAGTTTCCTGATTGCAGCAGCAGCTGCGTGTGATGTCATGCAGTTGCCGTGATAACGCCCATGACACACCCTCGTTCATCCACCTCCGCCCACCATTTGCAGTGCCCCGCCCCCGTAATGCTCCATCTCCTCCCTGGAAATGGAGCGTTGCCACCCCGCGACTGCCTCTGCCTGATTGACAGACAGAGGCGACCGCTTTTTCTGCACCCCCCCGCAGAAAGTGTGGGCGCATGCGCAGGACGGGGCCGTCTTAAAAATTCTGGTTGTATCATAATTTGCGATCCAACCTGAATTAGCCCCAAAATATTGTAAAACAGAGGCACCAACTTAGGGACAGGTTACAACGAAGGTCCACTGGGTCTCGTCAGTAGCTTTGGGTAAGGGGGGGGGGGGGAGTCAGACAGCAGCTATATTACATCATTTGAAGGACCCAGACCCCATCTATCCGATTAAACCAGTAAAATGATCTTCTGGATAGTATCCTAGATTACAACATGTGTGTGGGAGATGTAGCTGGAAGGTCAGCAATCAGATAAACAGAGGAGTCAAATATACAGCAGACACACTTCATGCAAATAGTATGAGGGGCTGTGGTTACTGAAGGAGGTGTATTCATGCAGGGAAGTAGAGCAGATTAAGGAAAGAATAATTTCCCCAACATGTGGCAGGGACACTGAATAATAATGCCACCAATCAAAATGGCCACTGGCAGCTCACAGAGAGAAGAATTGAATGGCAGCAGCAGAGCCTGCAGATATGTTCAGTGCCAGGAACCTGCACCAGGGTCTCCCTGAAGCACTACAGTGCAGAGAACTTGAAAAAGGGAGAAAGGAGGGGGCCAGACCATTTCCCCGCTGCAGTAGCCCAGATCCAGCAGCGCCACATCACCCAGGCAGAGATTCCGGCAGGCAGACACAGCCAGCCACCACGACATCCAATGGACCACCTGCAGCGGCAATCACTGCGCTCCCAGGGGCTCCTGTCAGAAAGTGGATGAGGTGAGCCAGCCCTGTGCGCTCAGACAGTTGCTTGCACGATGTAGGAGCATCACCGGACAGTTCTGCACCAGCGAGCCTCCCGGGGTGGTCACTTCAGCTCACTCGAGGCCGCAGTTTTTCCTCCCAGGATAGGCCACAACCTGCATGGGCACGGAAAGTAACCCCCCCACTCTGCGACCGTACCCCAAGGACTACGGCTAATGGAGGCAGGTAAGGGGAAACCCCTGTAGGGTTATAGAGAAGGCAGGGGCTGCATGAATATGCTTTTTAATATGGCCTATGGGAGAGAGCTCCCTGTGTATGCCTTCACTTGGGTTGCCAGCCAAGCCTATGGGAGAGAGCTCCCTGTGTATGCGTCCGCTTGGGTTGCCAGCCAAGCCTATGGGAGAGAGCTCCCTGTGTATGCGTCCGCTTGGGTTGCCAGCCAAGCCACGCCCCAAAAATCCCTATTTAAGGTAAAATGTCAGGACTTTGAGCCCGATTCAGTAAGGATTGCAAACTCTGCTAAGTAGCAGAATTTGCAATCCTTTTGTTTGCATGCTGGGGGCCGCCCATCGCAGGGCAAGGCCGCTAGCATGCTGACCGCCGCATCCCCCACTTGATGAAGCAGAAATTGCGATGCGATTGCAATATCTGCATCATCATAGAAATTAAGGTTGTCTCCTGCCGGCTCAGCTTGGCTGCACCCGCGGTAGGCTCACTGCTATCTTTATGATTGCGGCAGCTGTGTGTAACATCACAAAGCCGTGATCACGCCCCCCCCCCCCCATTTCTATGACTCTGCCCCATTTGCCCGTCTCCGCCCGCACAATGGCCCTCATTCCGAGTTGTTCGATCGCTAGCTGCTTTTAGCAGCATTGCAAACGCTAGGCCGCCGCCCTCTGGGAGTGTATCTTAGCTTAGGAAAATAGCGAACGAAAGATTAGCAGGACTGCTACTAAATAATTTGCTGCAGTTTCTGAGTAGCTCCAGACCTACTCCTAGACTGCGATCACCTCAGTCCGTTTAGTTCCTGGTTTGACGTCACAAACACGCCCTGCGTTCGGACAGCCACTCCCCCGTTTCTCCAGCCACTCCTGCGTTTTTACCTGGCACGCCTGCGTTTTTTAGTACACTCCCTGAAAACGACCAGTTTCCGCCCAGAAACACCCACTTCCTGTCAATCACACTACGATCACTCGAGTTTTGTGTGAAACTACTTAGCGCATGCGCGCTGCGTAGCATGCGCATTTTTGCTGTTTTTTAACTTAATCGCTGCACTGCGAAAATCGGCAGCGAGCGAACAACTCGGAATGACCACCAATGCTCTGTCCCCGCCTAAGAAATGGAGCGTTGCCACCTCCCCGCCCCGCAAATGCCTCTGCCTGATTGACACCCCCCGCAGAAAATGTAGGCGCATGCCCTGGACGGGCACTGTGCATGCTCCCACATCTTTTTTGTAATTTTCGCAGTTGGATTGCATTCTGCGATCTAACCTGAATCAGCCCCACTGTTCATAACCACTGGGACACCACCTTAATGACTAATTAGGCACTTAGAAGTTTTAATTATTTTTATTTGGCCAATAATGATATGTAATTGTTTTGGTGAAAAAGTGCAAAATGCAGGAAATATTGGTATGAAACATGTATATTGGGCCTTATGAGTGATACAGGTATTTTTATACTTGCAGGTGGGAGTTTTCGTTTTTTGTTTTTGTTTTGTTTTTTGCATTTTTCTTTTAAAGTGGCTTGTAATGACCCAAATATATACTTTTAACCATTTTTATGTATCCGAGTGTAAGTAGAGAATTTATTTAGCACAAAAAAATAGCTTTCTATGAGTTTTTTTTTTTATGTTTTAGAATAATGTATATTGCAGCCATTTGACACATTTTATGAACCCCAAATACTGTTTTTTTTTTTATTGTGGCCAATAACAGACTTCTATACTGTCATTCTATATTAGTTTGTCTTTTTTAGGGGTGCAGCCAGATTTCCCCATTTTCACCTGTACTTATCGCCCATAACACAAACAAGCATTATCGCGAGAATGACTATTTTCTAATTGAATTGCGCAACAGGCGGGAGCAGGCATAATGGCGGTATACCACACCCAATATTAGAGATGTGCGGTGGACACTTTTCAGGTTTTGGTTTTGGATCTGGATCTCCGCTCGTGTTTTGAATCTGGATTGGTTTTGACAAAACCACACTTTTGGGTTTTGGTTCTGGATGTTTTTTTTGAAAAAAACATAAAAACAGCTAAAATCACAGAATTTGGGGATAATTTTGATCCTACGGTATTATTAACCTCAATAACATTAATTTCCAGTCTATTCTTCACACCTCACAATTTTGTTTTTAGGCCAAAAGGTTGCACCGAGGTAGCTGGATGACTAAGCGACACAAGGGGGCGGCACAAACACTTGGTCCATCTAGGAGTGTAACTGCAGTATCAGACACGATGGCAGTTTTTTAAAAAATAGGCCCCCAAAGAGCACATCATGCAAAGGAAAAAAAAGAGGGGCAAGGTGGAATTGTCCTTGGGACCTCCCACCCACCCTTATGTTGTATAACCAGGACATGCACACTTTAACAAACCAATCATTTCAGCGACAGGGTCTGCCACATGACTGTGGTTGAAATGATTGGTTTGCTTGGGACCCCACCAAAAAAAAAAAGAAGCAATTAATCCCCCAACCAAAAAAGAAGCAATGAATCTCTCCTTGCACAAACTGGCTCTACAGAGGCAAGATGTAGTCCTCATCCTCCAATTCCTCACCCCTTTCAGTGTGTACATCCTCATCCTCACAGAGTATTAATTTGTCCCCACTGGAATCCACCATCGCAGGTCTCTGTGTACTTTCTGGAGGCAATTGTTAGTAAAGGTCTTCCTGGAGGAATTTATCATTTATTTTGATGAACATCATCTTCTCCACATTTTTTGGAAATAACCTCCTACACCGATCGCTGACAAGGTTACCGGTTGAACGAAACACTCTTTCAGGGTACACACTGAAGGTGGGGTACTTAGGTAAAATAACGCCAGTTTGTGCATGGCCTCCAAATTGCCTCTTTTTCCTGCCAGTATACGTACTGCCTACAGTGATGCTGTCACCGATATAAGCCTCCACCATTCTTTCAATGGTGACAGCATCATATACATTGACAGTAGAGGTGTCAGTAATTGTTAGCATCTCCTTCAGTCCGGATCAGATGTCAACACTTGCTCCTGCCTGTCCTGCATCACCGCCAGCGTGTGGGCTAGGAAATGTTATCCTTTTCCTCGCAGCCTCAGTAGCGGGAGAAAATGAAGGAGGAGCTGTTGACGGGTCACGTTCCGCTTGAGTTGACCATTTTCTCACCAGCAGGTCTTTGTACCTCTGCAGACTTGTGTCTGCCGGAAAGAGAGATGCAACGTAGGCTTTAAACCTAGGATCGAGCACGGTGGGCAAAATGTAGTGCTCTGATTTCAACAGATTGACCACCCTTGAATCCTGGCAAAGCGGATAAAGGGCTCCATCCACAAGTCCCACATACTTAGTGGAATCACTCCGTCTTAGCTCCTCCTTCAATTTCTCCAGCTGCTTCTGCAAAAGCCTGATGAGGGGAATGACCTGACTTTAGCTGGCAGTATCTGAACTGACTTCACATGTAGCAAGTTCGAAGGGTTGGAGAACCTTTCACAACATGGAAATCATTCTCCACTGCACTTGTCAGGTGCATTCCCCTTCCTTTGTCTATATCATAGGAGGATGTATAGACTTGAATGGCCTTTTGCTGCTCCTCCATCCTCTGAAGTATATAAAGTGTTGAATTCCACCTTGTTACCACCTCTTGCTTCAGGTAATGGCAGGGCAGGTTCAGGAGTGTTTGCTGGTGCTCCAGTCTTCGGCACGCGGTCGCTGAATACCGAAAGTGGCCTGCAATTTTTCTGGCTATCGACAGCATCTCCTGCACACCCCTATTTTTTTTCAAAAAACTCTGCACCACCATACAAATTGTATGTGCAAAACATGGGACGTGCTGGAATTTGCCCAGATGTAATGCACGTACAATATTGGTGGCGTTGTCAGATATCACAAAAGAGTCTAAGTGGGGTAAGCCATTGTGCAATGATGTCCCTCAGTTTCCGTAAGAGGTGTTCAGTGGTGTGCCTCTTACAGAAACTGGTAATACAAAGTGTAGCCTGCCTAGGAACGAGTTGGCATTTGTGAGAAGCTGCTGTTGGTGCTGCTTCTCTTGTTGCTGCGGAAGGCAATACATCTACCCAGTGGACTGTCACAGTCATGTAGTCCTTAGTTTGCCCTGCTCCACATGTCCGTGGTTAAGTGAACAGTGGGTACAACCGCATTTTTCAGGACACTGAGGATACTTTTCTTAATGTACCTGTGCAGTATGGGAATCGCTTGCCTAGTGAAGTGGAATCTAGATGATATGTGGTAATGGGAACACAGTACGTCCTTAAACTGTCTAAATCCCACTGCACTAGTTGCGGATACCGGCTGCACGTCTAACACCAGCATAGTTGTCATGGCCTCAGTAATCCACTTTGTAACAGGGTGACTGCTGTCATATTTCATCTTCCTCGCAAAGGACTGTTGGACAGTCAATTGCTTACTGGAAGTAGTACAAGTGGTCTTCCGACTTCCTCTCTGGGATGACGATTGACTTTTCAGCAGCAAAAACAGTAGCGGCAGCCGCAGTAGGCGTATGACTGAAGGATACTCCAAAGGAATCCCGGATAGGAGAGGACTCGTCAGTCATGCCAGTGACATGGCCTGCAGGACTACTTACGTTCCTGACTCAGGAGGAAATTGACGTTGAGGGAGTTGGTGGTATGGATTGCAGGAGCTTGGGTACAACAGGAAGAAGGGGTTTAGGTGTCAGTGGACTGCTTATGCTATTACCCAAAGTTTCTGAACTTGACAATGATTTCTTATGAATGCGCTGCAGGTGACTTATAAGGAAAGATGTTCCTAGGTGGTTAACCTCCTTATCCCTACTTATTATGGATCAACAAAGGCAACACACTGCTTGACACCTGTTGTCCGGATTTGTGGAGAAATAATTCCACACCGAAGACGTGGTTTATTTGGTATTTTGCCCAGGCATGAAGACAATGGGCTTTTTCATCCCATGGACAACAACTGTCTCTACTGGTGCCTTATTCAAACAAACCACATCACCATCAGAATCCTCATTGTCAACTTCCTCCTTAGTGCCAGCTACACCAATATCCTCCTCATCCTGCTGTACTGCTACAGTGACATCCTAAATCTCAATATCAGCAACTGGACTTGCGATGCTCCTCCCAGCACTTGCAGGGGGCTTGAAAATGGTGATAGGAGCCTCCTCTTTCCATACAGTCTTGGGAAGGTCAGGCCTAGACATTGCAACCGCTGACACACTTGGACTCTCCTTGGGGATTTGTGATATCTCTGAACGCAGAGTTGTTTTTTACTGTGCTTTAACAAGCTTCATTTTTTTTTTTTTTTGAGAAGGAGGAGGGCTTCCATCCTCATGAGAAGCTGAGCCACCAGTCATGAACATAGGCCAAGGCCTTAGTCTTACCTTGCCACTTCGTGTCGTGAATGGCATAATGCCAATTTTACATTTCTCATCAGATAATTTCTTTTTTTTCTCCCTCTGATTATGAATTTTTGCTTCTTGGATTTTACAAGCCCTCTATGACATTGGGCATCGGCCTTAGCAGACGACGTTGATGGAATTGCATCGTCAATGTCAAGACTGGTGGCAGCAGCAGCAGCTTCAACACTAGTACTAGGAACTGGAAGCGGTTCCTGATCTTCCACTATTTTTTCCTCCAAATTTTTATTCTTCATTTCACAGTACAGCACCTCTTTGTTATTACAGCACACAGAACAGTGCCCCTTTATTTTACTTTAACAGCAGCACCGCTGTATTTTTTTACAGCACACAAGACAGGCTCAGTGTACTTTTATTTTAACAACAGCACCGCTGAATTTTTACAGCATACAGGGCCAGTGTACTTTTATTTTAACAAGAGCACCCCTGTATGTTTACAGCATACAGGACCAGTGTATAATTATTTTTTCAAGAGCGCCCCTGTATTTTTACAGCATACAAGACAGGGCCAGCACCCCTGTATTTTCACAACATATAGGAGGACAGTGCCCCTGCTCCCTGTACAACACAGTGACAGCCAGGACCGCAACACCCATGTACAGCTGCAGCACCCCTAACAGCACATGAAACACCAGTGACAGCCAGGACAGCACTCCTAACAGCACAGGGAAACCACAGTGACAGGAACAGCACCCCTACAGAGCACACACTGACCCCACCCAATGCAACCACCCATTAGGGAGACAGAGATCTGTCTCCCTCACTCTCCAAGTCTGGAGTGAAAATGGCGGTGACGCGCAGCTGTTTATATGGAATCCAAAACCTTCGAGAATCCGACAGCGGGATGATGACGTTTTGCCTCGTTCTGGTTTCCGAGTCTGGCTGGATGTCCTGAGCCAGACTCGGATTCTGGATTGGAGTGTGAAGTTCTGGGATGGGGAGGGGGGGGGGGGGGGGGTTCAGTTCTCTGATAACCGAACCCACTCATCTCTACATAATATATTTACATCCTAATGATTTAATAATTGTCATGCAATATATTTCCTTGCATTACTGGAAAATTCCACTAGAGGAAAGCAACACTCCATTTGTCTTAAGCTATACCTTATGCAGCCTTAATTTTAATAAGTGTTCTTTCTCCAGGTCTCGTTTTTTAATTATCCTGTTGACACTGCATATCCTGGGGAAAATTCCTTTTAGTCTTCCACAGACATGAACAAATGTGTAGATAAACACCAAAGAACCATCCTGGGTGAGTGGAAATGCCACCGCGGTACAATAAGTTAATGTCTAACTGCCCAGATACCCTGTCTCCCTGACATTCGAAATACAGACAAAAAGGTGACATGCTTGTCATGTTGAAACTGGCAAAATTTCCACATGGCATTTTTTTCGTAGCTAAGCTCTAAACCTATTGTCAATACTTTGACTGTGCTGTCATGTCCACATGTTGATAATATCGTTATTTTAACCATATTAATGCCTTAATGAATGTTGATAATCTGACTGCATGCCATATAAACAATTACTGGGCATTACAGTGTCAAGTGGTTTGACATTTCTTAGCTTTTGTGCACAATGCACATTGATGTAAACCTATACCCCATGGGCATGATCACTGGGAAGAGCCAGGGCTATAAAGTGTCAGCTTCTTAATCCATAACCAACAAGGGCCTGATTCTGAGTCGCATGTATTCTGGTTGCAAATCCAGACACCCGCAGCAAATGGAGTGCTAATGTGACCACCCCCTCATTCAGCTTCAGTTTTGCTAAATTAGCAAAACTGCAATTGCTTGCGATCGCATGCTGTGGGTTGCCCAGCACAGGGCAAAGCCATCCAGCATGCAAACGGCCACCAGCAAAGGCTCCCACAAAACAAGGGAAGCCCCCTGCCTGCGCAGCCTCGCTGCGAAGGCAGGCGCAGGGTGGCCATCTTACCTGTCGCAGCAGCCATGAGTGACATCACGTGGCCGCCCCAAAAAAGGCCAGGACCCGCCTGCGTTCCTGTCTCTCTCCAATGCTGTGTTGCCACCCCACAAAAGTCTCTGCCTGTCAATCAAGCAGAGGCATTTGCATCAATGCAATGCAAATGCATTGCTCAGCTTGTGCACAAGCAGATCAGTCAAAAGTAAAAAAAATTGGCAGTATCCATGCTGAATAGGGCCCTAAATGCCATATTCTGCAGCGCAGGGCTTAAAGTGGCCCTGGAGAGGTGGGGGAAGTCACCTCCCCCATGACCCCTCCTGCTTAGCGCGTGCCGCAGAAAGGAATATGGCCTCACAAGGAAGGGGCATGGCCACACAAAAGTATCCCCAATTCAAAATAATGCCTCACAGTATCACAATCTTATTCACATACTAGTGCCCTTTACACACACAATGCCCACAGCAGTACCCCACCTCCTAATATTAGATTAGATTCACAATGTAGCAGTATATGTTGAACAACCTTTGCTCACCTCTCTTATGTCTTCTATGTGTCCCTTCTGCTTTCTTGTTTCCTTTGTCTGTCACTCTCCTCATGTGTCCATATCGTCATCCTAGGTATCCCTTACTCCCTATATGCTCTCCTTTTGTGTCTGATCATTTGAAGCAGGCAACCTTAATTTCTGCTATGAAGCAGAAATTGTGATGTGATCGCAATTTCTGCTTGAGGAAGGGAAGGAGGGGGGGGAGGCGGCGGTCAGCATGCTGGGCGGCCTTGCCCTGTGATTGGCGGCCCCCAGCATGCGTTCAGAAGGATGGCAATTCTGCTAATCAGCAGAAATTGCAATCCTTACTGAATTAGGTCCGTAGAGGCCAGGAAACCGCTGTCTTTCAATGGAGATCCTGGCCTTGTCACTCCCCCAAAATGTTGGCAATACGCCTCCATTTTGGAAAACAGAGGCTGTTGCTACCTCCTCCCCACCTCCAAATGGCAGCATTCTGTCAATAACTGACAGTCTGCTGCCAATCTGTGTCCGACGTTGCATGCACAAAGTACTGAAGATCGGTACTTTGTGACATGCTGAAAGGAACTGAATCAGGTCCAGTGTTTCTCAACAGGCCTGCTCGCCTGCTCACAGGTGATCTGTTATTCAGGCTACTCACCTACTGGAGGATTTACCAGACAGAAGTTAGGAACCTGGCATTACATACTTCCCACTAATAACTTCTCCAGAGCTTTTGTCATACCGCATATGCTGACTATGCAAAGACTGGAAAAAACATTAGATGGTGAGTGAGTTGCAAACGGATTTGTAGCTGACTGGCGTAAGCAGAGCTTGCACGGGGTGAGTATTCACTCTGTTTGTGCGGCATCTATGTGATCACAAACCTCGCAGGGGAGTGATCAGGTCTGTATCAGGCCCTATATATAACAACTATACTGCCACTACTACTAGTATATCCAGGGCTGTTTCTAGCCAATTTGGCTCCCAGTGCGAGATTTAAAAATGCGCCCCCCCCCCATGACATAAAAAAAATGTGCCCCCCCACACACCTAGATAAAAAAAAAATGTGCGCGCGCACTCGGCAAGGGGGCGTGGCCTCATCTAAATGGGTGTGGCCTCGTCTGAAAAGACTGCCTCACAATCCAGTTTTTGACCCTGCTCCAACAGATCACGAACACCACAGGAAAAAAAATCCTACCATATTAAGCCCCACACAGTAATGCCCCCTGCACCATATTATGCCACACACCGCAAAGCCCTTGATACATTAAATCCCCACACTACGGCAGGCAAGAGTCCCCATTTCACACATTACGGCAGGTGTCCCCATTTTACACATTGAGAGAGAGAATACTTACAGAGGCGATTACCGCTCTTCGGCCTGCTTCACCAGTCGCTCCTCGCGCCGGCCTTTCCCTCTTCCTAACTTGGATCCCCCTCTGTACTCCGCTCGGGCGGGGGGGGGGGGGGGAGTTTCGCGGAGCGACGGGGTTGCGTCGTGACGTAAAGACGCAACCGCGTCATTCCGTGAAACTCCGCCCCCCGAGCGGGTTACTCGGGGAGAAATAGGAGGGGGATGCAGGGAGCCACAGTTAGTGCCGCGGCGGGCGCCCAGTGCGGTTGCACTGCTCGCCTGCCCCAAGAAACGGCCCTGAGTATATCCTCAGTGTGTGACCGATTCTATTTTTTGCTGACAGAGATTTGTGCGTCAATCACAGTGTTGAATAACAATAAAGTAAGATGTTTCTAAGTCGTGCGTCACAACTATACTACCACTACTATATCCTCAGTGTGTGACCGATTCTATTTTTTGCTGACAGAGACTTGTGCATCACACAAAACCACAAAAAATGGAGGTCAAACAAGTGTAAGATCAGGAACCACTTATTACTACTAGTGCTGAAGCTGCTACCACTTGTCATGACAAATATGCTATTCTGTCAACGTCATCGGCTAAGGCCAGTGACCAATGATGTTACAAGGCATGTAAAGTCAAAGAAGCAATATTTTAAGGTGATAAAGAAAATAAAAAAATTAAAGTTAGCTGAAGAGAAGCGTAAAATTGGCAATATGCCATTCGCTACACGAAGTGGCAAGGAAAGGCAAAGGCTTGGACCTTTGTTTATGACTGGTGGGTCTGAGAAGCTTGAAATGGATTCTGAAAGGGAAGGCGAGCCAGTAAAAGACTTGTAAAAGAGGAGAAGTGGACGTGGTGCGTTTTGTGAGGAAAATGAGCTGGGCAACAGCATTGAGGATAGATTGGAGTGGAGAGAGGTATTTGTCAGGAATGCCAGTCAGGAGGAGATTACAGTAGTCCAGTATGGAGATGACCAGTGAGTGGATAAGAGTCTTAGTAGCATCCTGGGTCAGAAAGGGTCTGGTCCTGGAAATATTTTTTAGATGAAAATGGCAGGTTTGCGAGAGGTGCTGAATGTGTGGTTTGAAGGAGAGGGAGGAGTCAAGGAGTACTTCAAGACAGCGCACTTGGGGACTAGAGGAGATAGTAGTGCCATTATTAGATAATGAGATCGTAGGAGATGAGGTTATGCGGGAGGGAGGGAAAATGATCAGCTCGGTCTTAGACATGTGAAGTTTAAGAAAGTGCTGGGACATCCAAACAGAGATAGCAGAGACAGTTGGAGATACAAGTGAGGAGAGCAGGGGAGAGGTCTGGAGAGGAAAGATAGATTTGAGTGTCATCAGCATAGAGATCAAATTTGAAACCAAAAGAACTAATGAGCTTACCTAGTGAGGACGTATAGAGAGAAAAAAGAAGAGGACAAAGCACAGAACCGTGGGGTACACCTACAGTTAGTGGAAGTGAGGGGGAGGTTGAGTCATGAGAGGAGATAGAGAATAAACGGTCAGAGAGGTAGGAAAACAGCAAGAGAGGGCAGTATCACGCAGACCAATGGAGTGAATGTTTTGCAGTAGGAGAGGGTGGTCCACAGTATCAAAAGCAGCAGAGAGATCAAGAAGAATAAGTAGAGAGTAGTGTCCCTTAGACTTAAAGGAATATCTCTGCGCATCTGAATAGCCACATCCCAGTCATCGCTCACAGTCTGTGCGGCTTAATCAGTGATGCAACTCTATGCGTCAACACCATGAGACAAATGTACATTGCAACTTTTTAGAGATTTAGATGTGCATGTGCAGTCACAAAAATTGCCAACCATGTAGACATCAGCGGCATTGTGTCAGACGCAGAAACAACCCCTTAGTCGGAAAACTAGCGATCTTATTCTATTGATTCGTTTAATAACTTCTAATAATTGATAAAATGACTCCCTCTAGTGGCAATAGTAAATAGTAAAGAAGAACATCAGTTCAATCTCAGCAATGTTGTCACACTGGATAATTTGGCATGTGACTCTCTTGTGCAGAGATATATTGTTACTACGGGGGTGATTCAGACCTGATCGCTGGGCTGCTAACTTTGCTGTCCTGAATTCAGATAGTCGCTGCCCCAGGGGGAGTGTAAATTCGCCGTGCAAATGTGCGATCCCATGTGTATGCCGTGCTGCAAAGTGTTCTCTTCCGATCGCCTGCTTCTTAAGGACCTGGCGGCATTGATGTGACCCCTCTAATCCAGAATCAGTGTTCCTCCCCCTGTCCAGTTTTCCACTCTGATAGGACCTGAGGGTTTTCTGCTGTGTGCCGAGCTGTGTGCCTTATTGGGATCATTGTGATATGCTGTTTAAACTAGTGATGAGCGGGTTCGGTTTCTCGGAAACCGAACCCCCCCGAACTTCAGCCTTTTTACACGGGTCCGAGGCAGGTTCGAACCTTCCCGCCTTGCTCGGCTAACCCGAGCGCGCCCGAACGTCATCATCCCGCTGTCGGATTCTCGCGAGGCTCGGATTCTATCGCGAGACTCGGATTCTATATAAGGAGCCGCGCGTCGCCGCCATTTTCACACGTGCATTGAGATTGATAGGGAGAGGACGTGGCTGGCGTCCTCTCCGTTTAGATAGAGAGTGAGACACTTGATTTACTGGAGCATTAGGAGTACTCAGAGAGTGCGGAGTTTTGCTGATAGTTATACTAGTGGTGACCACCAGTTTTATTTATTATTTAATATAATCCGTTCTCTGCCTGAAAAAAAACGATACACAGTCACATACCATATCTGTGCTCAGCCTCAGTGTGCTGCATGATAATATCATCTATGTATATCTGACTGTGCTGAGTGCTCACTGCTCACACAGCTTAATTGTGGGGGAGACTGGGGAGCAGTTATAGCAGGAGTACATATTTAACAGTGCACACTTTTGCTGCCAGTGTGACTGACCAGTGACCACCAGTATATTGTCTGCCTGAAAAAGTTAAACACTCGTGTGGTGTTTTTTTTTATTTTATTCTATAAACGCATTCTGCTGACAGTGTCCAGCAGGTCCGTCATTCATTATATTATAATATATACCTGCAGTAGTGATATATATATATTTTTTATATCATTATCATCCAGTCTATACTAGCAGACGCAGTACGGTAGTCCACGGCTGTAGCTACCTCTGTGTCGGCAGTCGCTCGTCCATAATTGTATACCTACCTGTGGTGGGTTTTTTTTTTCTATCTTCTTCATACTAGTAGTTTAGGAGTCTGCAGTGCTGACAGTGTCCAGCAGGTCCGTCATTATATAATATATACCTGTCCTGCAGTAGTGATATATATATATTTTATATATCATTATCATCCAGTCTATACTAGCAGACGCAGTACGGTAGTCCACGGCTGTAGCTACCTCTGTGTCGGCAGTCGCTCGTCCATAATTGTATACCTACCTGTGGTGTTTTTTTTTTTCTATCTTCTTCATACTAGTAGTTTAGGAGTCTGCAGTGCTGACAGTGTCCAGCAGGTCCGTCATTATATAATATATACCTGTCCTGCAGTAGTGATATATATATATTTTTTATATCATTATCATCCAGTCTATACTAGCAGACGCAGTACGGTAGTCCACGGCTGTAGCTACCTCTGTGTCGGCAGTCACTCGTCATCCATAAGTATACTAGTATCCATCCATCTCCATTGTTTACCTGAGGTGCCTTTTAGTTGTGCCTATTAAAATATGGAGAACAAAAATGTTGAGGTTCCAAAAATAGGGAAAGATCAAGATCGACTTCCACCTCGTGCTGAAGCTGCTGCCACTAGTCATGGCCGAGACGATGAAATGCCATCAACGTCGTCTGCCAAGGCCGATGCCCAATGTCATAGTAAAGAGCATGTAAAATCCAAAACACCAAATATCAGTAAAAAAAGGACTCAAAAATCTAAAATAAAATCGTCGGAGGAGAAGCGTCAACTTGCCAATATGCCATTTACCACACGGAGTGGCAAGGAACGGCTGAGGCCCTGGCCTATGTTCATGGCTAGTGGTTCAGCTTCACATGAGGATGGAAGCACTCAGCCTCTCGCTAGAAAAATGAAAAGACTTAAGCTGGCAAAAGCACAGCAAAGAACTGTGCATTCTTCGAAATCACAAATCCACAAGGAGAGCCCAATTGTGTCGTTTGCGATGCCTGACCTTCCCAACACTGGACGTGAAGAGCATGCGCCTTCCACCGTTTGCACGCCCCCTGCAAGTGCTGGAAGGAGCACCCGCAGTCCAGTTCCTGATAGTCAGATTGAAGATGTCAGTGTTGAAGTACACCAGGATGAGGAGGATATGGGTGTTGCTGGCGCTGGGGAGGAAATTGACCAGGAGGATTCTGATGGTGAGGTGGTTTGTTTAAGTCAGGCACCCGGGGAGACACCTGTTGTCCGTGGGAGTAATATGGCCTTTGACATGCCTGGTGAAAATACCAAAAAAATCAGCTCTTCAGTGTGGAAGTATTTCAACAGAAATGCGGACAACATTTGTCAAGCCGTGTGTTGCCTTTGTCAAGCTGTAATAAGTAGGGGTAAGGACGTTAACCACCTCGGAACATCCTCCCTTATACGTCACCTGCAGCGCATTCATCATAAGTCAGTGACAAGTTCAAAAACTTTGGGCGACACCGGAAGCAGTCCACTGACCAGTAAATCCCTTCCTCTTGTAACCAAGCTCACGCAAACCACCCCACCAACTCCCTCAGTGTCAATTTCCTCCTTCCCCAGGAATGCCAATAGTCCTGCAGGCCATGTCACTGGCAATTCTGACGAGTCCTCTCCTGCCTGGGATTCCTCCGATGCATCCTTGCGTGTAACGCCTACTGCTGCTGGCGCTGCTGTTGTTGCTGCTGGGAGTCGATGGTCATCCCAGAGGGGAAGTCGTAAGACCACTTTTACTACTTCCACCAAGCAATTGACTGTCCAACAGTCCTTTGCGAGGAAGATGAAATATCACAGCAGTCATCCTGCTGCAAAGCGGATAACTGAGGCCTTGGCATCCTGGGCGGTGAGAAACGTGGTTCCGGTATCCATCATTACTGCAGAGCCAACTAGAGACTTGTTGGAGGTACTGTGTCCCCGGTACCAAATACCATCTAGGTTCCATTTCTCTAGGCAGGCGATACCGAAAATGTACACAGACCTCAGAAAAAGACTCACCAGTGTCCTAAAAAATGCAGTTGTACCCAATGTCCACTTAACCACGGACATGTGGACAAGTGGAGCAGGGCAGACTCAGGACTATATGACTGTGACAGCCCACTGGGTAGATGTATGGACTCCCGCCGCAAGAACAGCAGCGGCGGCACCAGTAGCAGCATCTCGCAAACGCCAACTCTTTCCTAGGCAGGCTACGCTTTGTATCGCCGCTTTCCAGAATACGCACACAGCTGAAAACCTCTTACGGCAACTGAGGAAGATCATCGCAGAATGGCTTACCCCAATTGGACTCTCCTGTGGATTTGTGGCATCGGACAACGCCAGCAATATTGTGTGTGCATTAAATCTGGGCAAATTCCAGCACGTCCCATGTTTTGCACATACCTTGAATTTGGTGGTGCAGAATTATTTAAAAAACGACAGGGGCGTGCAAGAGATGCTGTCGGTGGCCAGAAGAATTGCGGCACACTTTCGGCGTACAGGCATCACGTACAGAAGACTGGAGCACCACCAAAAACGCCTGAACCTGCCCTGCCATCATCTGAAGCAAGAAGTGGTAACGAGGTGGAATTCAACCCTCTATATGCTTCAGAGGTTGGAGGAGCAGCAAAAGGCCATTCAAGCCTATACAACTGAGCACGATATAGGAGGTGGAATGCACCTGTCTCAAGCGCAGTGGAGAATGATTTCAACGTTGTGCAAGGTTCTGCAACCTTTTGAACTTGCCACACGTGAAGTCAGTTCAGACACTGCCAGCCTGAGTCAGGTCATTCCCCTCATCAGGCTTTTGCAGAAGAAGCTGGAGACATTGAAGGAGGAGCTAACACAGAGCGATTCCGCTAGGCATGTGGGACTTGTGGATGGAGCCCTTAATTCGCTTAACAAGGATTCACGGGTGGTCAATCTGTTGAAATCAGAGCACTACATTTTGGCCACCGTGCTCGATCCTAGATTTAAAACCTACCTTGGATCTCTCTTTCCAGCAGACACAAGTCTGCTGGGGTTCAAAGAACTGCTGGTGAGAAAATTGTCAAGTCAAGCGGAACGCGACCTGACAACATCTCCTCCTCCTTCACATTCTCCCGCAACTGGGTGTGCGAGGAAAAGGCTCAGAATTCCGAGCCCACCCGCTGGCGGTGATGCAGGGCAGTATGGAGCGACTGCTGATGCTGACATCTGGTCCGGACTGAAGGACCTGACAACGATTACGGGCATGTCGTCTACTGTCACTGCATATGATTCTCTCCCCATTGAAAGAATGGTGGAGGATTATATGAGTGACCGCATCCGAGTAGGCACGTCAGACAGTCCGTACTTATACTGGCAGGAAAAAGAGGCAATTTGGAGGCCCTTGCACAAACTGGCTTTATTCTACCTAAGTTGCCCTCCCACAAGTGTGTACTCCGAAAGAGTGTTTAGTGCCGCCGCTCACCTTGTCAGCAATCGGCGTACGAGGTTACATCCAGAAAATGTGGAGAAGATGATGTTCATTAAAATGAATTATAATCAATTCCTCCGTGGAGACATTCACCAGCAGCAATTGCCTCCACAAAGTACACAGAGACCTGAGATGGTGGATTCCAGTGGGGACGAATTGATAATCTGTGAGGAGGGGGATGTACACGGTGATATATCGGAGGATGATGATGAGGTGGACATCTTGCCGCTGTAGAGCCAGTTTGTGCAAGGAGAGATTAATTGCTTCTTTTTTGGTGGGGGTCCAAACCAACCCGTCATTTCAGTCACAGTCGTGTGGCAGAACCTGTCACTGAAATGATGGGTTGGTTAAAGTGTGCATGTCCTGTTTATACAACATAAGGGTGGGTGGGAGGGCCCAAGGACAATTCCATCTTGCACCTCTTTTTTCTTTCATTTTTCTTTGCGTCATGTGCTGTTTGGGGAGTAGTTTTTGGAAGGGCCAGCCTGCGTGACACTGCAGTGCCACTTCTAGATGGGCCAGGTGTTTGTGTCGGCCACTAGGGTCGCTTAGCTTACTCACACAGCTACCTCATTGCGCCTCTTTTTTTTCTTCTTTGCGTCATGTGCTGTTTGGGGAGTGTTTTTTGGAAGGGCCATCCTGCGTGACACTGCAGTGCCACTCCTAGATGGGCCAGGTGTTTGTGTCGGCCACTTGGGTCGCTTATCTTAGTCACACAGCTACCTCATTGCACCTCTTTTTTTCTTTGCGTCATGTGCTGTTTGGGGGGGGGGGGGGGGTTGGAAGGGCCATCCTGCGTGACACTGCAGTGCCACTCCTAGATGGGCCAGGTGTTTGTGTCGGCCACTTGGTTCGCTTATCTTAGTCACACAGCTACCTCATTGCGCCTCTTTTTTTCTTTGCGTCATGTGCTGTTTGGGGGGTGTTTTTTGGAAGGGCCATCCTGCGTGACACTGCAGTGCCACTCCTAGATGGGCCAGGTGTTTGTGTCGGCCACTTGGGTCGCTGAGCTTAGTCATCCAGCGACCTCGGTGCAAATTTTAGGACTAAAAATAATATTGTGAGGTGTGAGGTGTTCAGAATAGACTGAAAATGAGTGGAAATTATGGTTATTGAGGTTAATAATACTTTGGGATCAAAATGACCCCCAAATTCTATGATTTAAGCTGTTTTTTAGGGTTTTTTGAAAAAACACCCGAATCCAAAACACACCCGAATCCGACAAACAAAATTCGGTGAGGTTTTGCCAAAACGCGTTCGAACCCAAAACACGGCCGCGGAACCGAACCCAAAACCAAAACACAAAACCCGAAACATTTCCGGTGCTCATCACTAGTTTAAACATCTTCTGTTTGTAAGTGCATTGATGTATTTAAAACCACCGTTTTAAAAGGATTACTGTACTATCTCTCTGTGTTTTTTATGTGCCTATCCTCAAACACACATTGGGGTAAATTTACTAAGGTCCCGATTTTGACCGAGATGCCGTTTTTTCATCAAAGTGTCATCTCGGTAATTTACTAAGCAATAATCACGGCAGTGATGAGGGCATTCGTAATTTTTTGGAAGTCCAACAAAAAAATTACGAATGAATACACCATCGGTCAAAACGCGGCTGTTTAACTATGAATCTCGGTAATTTACTAAGAAGTGCAAAGCAATAAAAAAACAAACACTGTCGTGAAAAATTACAACTCGTAAAAAAGTGCAAAAAAAAAAACAGACCTGCTTTTTTAATCCGTGATTGTATAGGCATGCAGGGATCCATGAGATCCGTGCATGTATATCAGTGGGAAGGGGTGGGAAAGTGGTTATTTTCTTAAAACAAATTGCGTGGGGTCCCCCCTCCTAAGCATAACCAGCCTCGGGCTCTTTGAGCCGATCCTGGTTGCAGAAATATGGGGAAAAAATTGACAGGGGTTCCCCCATATTTAAGCAACCAGCATCGGGCTCTGCGCCTGGTCCTGGTTCCAAAAATACGGGGGACAAAAAGAGTCGGGGTCCCCCGTATTTCTAAAACCAGCACCGGGCTCCACTAGCTGGACAGATAATGCCACAGCCGGGGGTCACTTTTATATAGTGCCCTGCGGCCGTGGCATCAAAAATCCAACTAGTCACCCCTGGCCGGGGTACCCTGGGGGAGTGGGGACCCCTTCAATCAAGGGGTCCCCCCCCCAGCCACCCAAGGGCCAGGGGTGAAGCCCGAGGCTGTCCCCCCCATCCAATTGGCTGCGGATGGGGGGCTGATAGCCTTTTGTGAAAATGAAAAGATATTGTTTTTAGTAGCAGTACTACAAGGCCCAGCAAGCCTCCCCCGCATGCTGGTACTTGGAGAACCACAAGTACCAGCATGCGGCGGAAAAACGGGCCCGCTGGTACCTGTAGTAGTACTACTACTAAAAAAATACCCAAAAAAAGACAATACACACACACCTTGAAAGTAAAGTTTTATTACATGCATCCACACAAACATACATACATACTTACCTTATGTTCACACGAGGGTCTGTCCTCTTCTCCAGTAGAATCCATGGGGTACCTGTTGAATAAATTCTACTCACCAGATCCAGGGTCCCAGGCTCCTCGTAGCATCCATTTGTAATCCACGTACTTGAATAAAATAAAAAAACGGAGAGCCGAGCCACGCACTGAAAGGGGACCCATGTTTGCACATGGGCCCCCTTTCCCCGAATGCCAGAAACCCACTCTGACTGATGTCTAAGTGGGTTTCTTCAGCCAATCAGGGAGCGCCACGTTGTAGCACCCTCCTGATCGGCTGTGTGCTCCTGTACTGTCTGACAGGCGGCACACGGCAGTGTTACAATGTAGCGCCTATGCGCTCCATTGTAACCAATGGTGGGAACTTTCTGCTCAGCGGTGAGGTCACTTTCGGTCAACCGCAGGGCAGAAAGTTCCCACCATTGGTTACAATGGAGCGCATAGGCGCTACATTGTAACACTGCCGTGTGTCGCCTGTCAGACAGTACAGGAGCACACAGCCGATCAGGAGGGTGCTACAACGTGGCGCTCCCTGATTGGCTGAAGAAACCCACTTAGACATCAGTCAGAGTGGGTTTCTGGCATTCGGGGAAAGGGGGCCCATGTGCAAACATGGGTCCCCTTTCAGTACGTGGCTCGGCTCTCCGTTTTTTTATTTTATTCAAGTACGTGGATTACAAATGGATGCTACGAGGAGCCTGGGACCCTGGATCTGGTGAGTAGAATTTATTCAACAGGTACCCCATGGATTCTACTGGAGAAGAGGACAGACCCTCGTGTGAACATAAGGTAAGTATGTATGTATGTGAACGTAAAAATGAATGTATTACCCACTGGAATTACACAGCAGCTGGAAGGGGTTTGTCAGACCCCGCTAGAAATAAACAATAAAAAAGTGGGGTACCAGCGCTAAGAGTTGTAGTGCCAATTTTCAATAAATCAATTACCACTGGATCAGTAATAAATTTTAATAATCACAATTATCACATGAATTAAAAGCGTGAAAGTGTGGGTGTTAAAAATTCACCATACAATAATAATATATAATAATTATAAAATTGAGTTAAAAATATGAATAGCTCTGAGGTATATATATTCAAAATGCTGAAAAGAACCCGACCATGTTTTTGATGATCCCGGACTTAATAAAGTGCAGATTTCCTCCTCCTTGTATTTGGTTATGCAGTCAGCTGGTAATACCCTTAATAGTACCTCTCACACAGTTCCATGTAAAGATGGTGATGATTGCTCGTCTGTGTAGATATTCAAGGGGTTTCCATATCTTGCTGGTTGTGCTGAAAGGAGTGGTTTAATTGTAGTTCTTGGAAATCCAAGTGTGCAAGAAAGTCCTTATCTGGATCAAAACTGGGCAAAGGTTGGGATTCCACAGCTATGCCTTAACGCGTTTCCCTGAGCCAGGTCGCTCAGCTTCTTCAGAAGTAAACCTCAGATTCATTCTGAGCCATTTTTATACCTCACTAATTGGTGTTTCACAATACAGCTGTAATGGTTCAGATTATATTAGCTGATCCAGAGTTCAAAATAAACAATATCATCTATTTTCTAGAAGACAGTCCCAATGCATTCATAATAGATTTGATTGTACACAATTGTGAAGTAGAATAATCATTTAGACAGGTATAAACATAGCGGTCATGTGACCTTAGCTCTCAATCATTGGTAGCACTCATTATAAAAACAGATGTGTTTAAATATATTGAGCCCACCTGTGGGTCCTGTGGTTCCCACTTTGCATTAGGACACTCACCTGTATGAAGGGCGAGTGCACCTGTATTGCGCTCCACCGCGCGTTGCCACAACCCACGGGCTTCGTTACCGGAAGTCGTCCGTGGGACGCACGGATGGAACGCACCCAATGCATTGTGGGACTCCATCACGTGCCCCGGAGTGGACACGTGATCGGGTCCACCGGGCGGCTCTTTTTGATTGTCTATTGCTGTGATATATTCAGGATAGAGATCATCGTCCCTATTGTAGATATAAATGGAAGGATATTTCTTTATTTAATCCATATATTTTCTGGGTAGGATATGATATAATATTATAGAATGTCATATTCACATATCATAGGAACCTAATATTATGGAGAGTAACGATATTATCTATATAAAAAGAATATACTGCTAATTGAATTAACATATTCGATGAATAGTGGAAATGAGGAATAAATACATTGATAACAAATAAATAAATAGTGAATGATAATGGTTGGATCAATTAATCAATACATCACGTACATCCATATAATTGAGTAAATATAGCTATACATATATATTATCCCGGTGGATTATTTTTTCTTTAAAAAAAAAAAAAGGAAAAAGAAAATTATTATATACATTCCATATTACTAAAAAATCTGTATATATATGCATAAATATTAAATTATCGCTTCATATAATAGAGTTGATTTCCATGCTTTCATTCAGCCCATCTGGGTATAAAGAATTAAATTGTAGCATCCAGAAAACTTCTCTTTTACAGAGATTGGTGTACCTGTCCCCACCTCTCATGGTGGGTTGTACTAGTTCCAAGGCTATAAGTCTTAAAGTATCAGGGTCACCCCCATGTTTTTCGTAGAAGTGTCGTGATACACTATGGCCCTCATTCCGAGTCGTTCGCTCGTTCTTTTTTTTCGCATCGCAGTGAAAATCAGCTTCGAGCGCATGCGCAATGTTCGCACTGCGACTGCGCTAAGTAATTCTGCTATGAAGAAAGGATTTTTACTCACGGCTTTTTGTTCGCACCGGCGAACGTAGTGTGATTGACAGGAAATGGGTGTTACTGGGCGGAAACACGGCGTTTTATGGGCGTGTGGCTGAAAACGCTACCGTTTCCGGAAAAAACACAGGAGTGGCCGGAGAAACGGGGGAGTGTCTGGGCGAACGCTGGGTGTGTTTGTGACGTCAAACCAGGAACGACAAGCACTGAACTGATCGCACAGGCAGAGTAAGTCTGGAGCTACTCTAAAACTGCTAAGTTTTTTTTGTTCGCAATATTGCGTAAACTTCGTTCGCACTTTTAAGATGCTAAGATACACTCCCAGTAGGCGTAGACTAAGCGTGTGTAACTCTGCTAAATTCGCCTTGCGACCGATCAACTCGGAATGAGGGCCAATGTTTCGTATATTTTTTAAGTATGTTTCTTCTGTGTTCTAAAAAGCGTATTTTAAGTGCTCGAGTCGTTCGTCCTATATAGGGGAGATTGCAACTGCATAGCAATAAATAAATTACATATGTTGAGTTGCAGTTAATAAAAGTTTTTATATTATATATCTCTTTCTTGTGTGGTATCTCTATTTGTGTAGTTCTTCTCTCAATAAATTTACATGTGGTACATTTGTTTTGACCACATTGAAAAAAACCAGGTGGTCTTTCTACCGAAGTTAGCCAGTTAGGTGTTTTAATCTCAATGGTTTCCTCTTTTGTATCTCGCAGGTGACTAGGTGCTAGCATAGATTTCAGAGATTTATTTTTCTTATATATAACCCTAGGGGTAGATGGAAGTATAGACCCCAATACACCATCATGTCTTAGTATTTTATAGTTTCTCCTTATAATATTTTTAATTTCACCTGCACATGAATTATATTTGCAGATAAAGGATAAATCATTATACTATATAAAAGTGACCCCTGGCTGTGGCATTATCTGTCCAGCTAGTGGAGCCCGGTGCTGGTTTTAAAAATACGGGGGACCCCTACTCTTTTTGTCCCCCGTATTTTTGGAACCAGGACCAGGCGCAGAGCCCGATGCTGGTTGCTTAAATATGGGGGAACCCCTGTCATTTTTTCCCCATATTTCTGCAACCAGGATCGGCTCAAAGAGCCCGAGGCTGGTTATGCTTAGGAGGGGGGAGCCCACGCAATTTTTTTTTAAGTTTTACAGTGTTTATTTAAAAAAAAAAAAAAAATGAACCCAAGCACGGATCACACAGATCCGGCCGAGATTCATTGTGATAAAGTCGGCAGTGTTTTGCTAATCACTGCCGTAAAAAACGGGAAAAAAACACGAATGACATCGACATCGGAACAAATGAAAAATCCGAATACGACAGCTTAGTAAATTAGGCGTAATAAATTCAAAAAGTTGCAGTTTTACACTTTCGATGTCATTCGTGATTGAACTTTGACCTTTTTCCGAAAATTACGAATGTTAGTAAATTTACCCCATTGTGTGTAGGTGGACACATTATATTTTACAGATTAAACATAAAGACGGTGAAAAAATCAAGCTGTCTGAATTATCTATCTTCAGCATCCCACTTGGAAATCTATTGGGGGTGATTATTGTTTTAAAGTTTCTTAGGGTGCATGTAAACGTTCCACAATCTGTACTAGGTGGATTATTTTTTTCCATTGAGCGCCATATGTATACGTAGCTTCCTTTCTTCAATAACCTCCTATACTGCTGAAAGATTATCGCTTTTCTGGATTCCATTAATTCAGATGTACCCACATTTGAAAATAGAGAACCCTCTTTTAAATAATGTGGCTCCATAGTAGTTATCATTTGGTGGTCATCTGTGAGCACACGAAAATATCAATACAAGACAATATAAGTTTATCATAGATGGGCAGGGCACTGTCTCCCCCACACTGGCATGAACATGAGTGGGTTTATCGTCATTTGAAAAGGAGTCCCTTACAAATGATATGCTCCCTTAGTAGTTTGCATGTGATCACCAGAAAATTACACCAAACAATACTAAAAAACTCAGGGGTATATTTACTAACATTCATAATTTTCGGAAAAAGGTCAAAGTTCAATCACGAATGACATCGAAAGTGTAAAACTGCAACTTTTTGAATTTATTACGCCTAATTTACTAAGCTGTCGTATTCGGATTTTTCATTTGTTCCGATGTCGATGTCATTCGTGTTTTTTTCCCGTTTTTAACGGCAGTGATTAGCAAAACACTGCCGACTTTATCACAATGAATCTCGGACGGATCTGTGTGATCCGTGCTGGGGTTCATTTTATTTTTTATTTTTAAATAAACACTGTAAAAAGGAGAAAAAAAATGCGTGGGGTTCCCCCTCCTAAGCATAACCAGCCTCGGGCTCTTTGAGCCGATCCTGGTTGCAGAAATATGGGGAAAAAAATGACTGGGGTTCCCCCATATTTAAGCAACCAGCATCGGGCTCTGCGCCTGGTCCTGGTTCCAAAAATACGGGGGACAAAAAGAGTAAAGGTCCCCCGTATTTTTAAAACCAGCACCGGGCTCCACTAGCTGGACAGATAATGCCACAGCCGGGGGTCACTTTTATATAGTGCCCTGCGGCCGTGGCATCAAAAATCCAACTAGTCACCCCTGGCCGGGGTACCCTGGGGGAGTGGGGACCCCTTCAATCAAGGGGTCCCCCCCCCCCAGCCACCCAAGGGCCAGGGGTGAAGCCCGAGGCTGTCCCCCCCATCCAATTGGCTGCGGATGGGGGGCTGATAGCCTTTTGTGAAAATGACAAGATATTGTTTTTAGTAGCAGTACTACAAGGCCCAGCAAGCCTCCCCGCATGCTGGTACTTGGAGAACCACAAGTACCAGCATGCGGCGGAAAAACGGGCCCGCTGGTACCTGTAGTACTATTACTAAAAAAATACCCAAAAAAAGACAAGACACACACACCGTGAAAGTAAGGATTTATTACATACATGCACACAAACATACATACATACTTACCTTATGTTCACACGCAGGTCGGTCCTCTTCTCCAGTAGAATCCAAGGGGTACCTGTTGAATAAATTCTACTCACCAGATCCAGGGTCCCAGGGTCCTCGGGGCAACCATTTGTAATCCAGGTACTTGAATAAAATAACAAAACGGATACCCGAGCCACGAACTGAAAGGGGCCCCATGTTTTCACATGGGACTCCTTTCCCCGAATGCCAGAAACCCACTCTGACTTCTGTCTAAGTGGGTTTCTTCAGCCAATCAGGGAGCGCCACGTTGTAGCACTCTCCTGATCGGCTGTGTGCTCCTGTACTGAGTGACAGGCGGCACACGGCAGTGTTACAATGTAGCGCCTATGCGCTCCATTGTAACCAATGGTGGGAACTTTCTGCTCAGCGGTGACGTCACTTTAGGTCAACCGCAGGGCAGAAAGTTCCCACCATTGGTTACAATGGAGCGCATAGGCGCTACATTGTAACACTGCCGTGTGCCGCCTGTCACTCAGTACAGGAGCACACAGCCGATCAGGAGAGTGCTACAACGTGGCGCTCCCTGATTGGCTGAAGAAACCCACTGAGACAGAAGTCAGAGTGGGTTTCTGGCATTCGGGGAAAGGAGTCCCATGTGAAAACATGGGGCCCCTTTCAGTTCGTTGCTCGGGTATCCGTTTTGTTATTTTATTCAAGTACCTGGATTACAAATGGTTGCCCCGAGGACCCTGGGACCCTGGATCTGGTGAGTAGAATTTATTCAACAGGTACCCCTTGGATTCTACTGGAGAAGAGGACCGACCCTCGTGTGAACATAAGGTAAGTATGTATGTATGTTTGTGTGGATGTATGTAATAAAACTTTACTTTCAAGGTGTGTGTGTATTGTCTTTTTTGGGTATTTTTTTAGTAGTAGTACTACAGGTACCAGCGGGCCCGTTTTTCCGTCGCATGCTGGTACTTGTGGTTCTCCAAGTACCAGCATGCGGGGGAGGCTTGCTGGGCCTTGTAGTACTGCTACTAAAAACAATATCTTGTCATTTTCACAAAAGGCTATCAGCCCCCCATCCGCAGCCAATTGGATGGGGGGGACAGCCTCGGGCTTCACCCCTGGCCCTTGGGTGGCTGGGGGGGGGGACCCCTTGATTGAAGGGGTCCCCACTCCCCCAGGGTACCCCGGCCAGGGGTGACTAGTTGGATATTTGATGCCACGGCCGCAGGGCACTATATAAAAGTGACCCCCGGCTGTGGCATTATCTGTCCAGCTAGTGGAGCCCGGTGCTGGTTTTAGAAATACGGGGGACCCCTACTCTTTTTGTCCCCCGTATTTTTGGAACCAGGACCAGGCGCAGAGCCCGATGCTGGTTGCTTAAATATGGGGGAACCCCTGTCAATTTTTTCCCCATATTTCTGCAACCAGGATCGGCTCAAAGAGCCCGAGGCTGGTTATGCTTAGGAGGGGGGACCCCACGCAATTTTTTTTGAGAAAATAATCACTTTCCCACCCCTTCCCACTGATATACATGCACGGATCTCATGGATCCCTGCATGCCTATACAATCACGGATTAAAAAAGCAGGTCTGTTTTTTTTTTAGCACTTTTTTACGAGTTTTAATTTTTCACGGCAGTGTTTGTTTTTTTTTTTGCTTTGCACTTCTTAGTAAATGACCGAGATTCATACTTAAACAGCCGCGTTTTGACCGATGGTGTATTCATTCGTATTTTTTTTGTTGGACTTACAAAAAATTACGAATGCCCTCATCACTGCCGTGATTATTGCTTAGTAAATTACCGAGATGACACTTTGATGAAAAAACGGCATCTCGGTCAAAATCGGGACCTTAGTAAATATACCCCTAAGTTTTCTGAATACTGGGGCCACATCAGGCCCCTAATAATGAATAGGCCCTTTGCTGAAATCTTGCAATAAACAAGAGTTATGGTAGACTTACCATGGTTAGCTCTGTCTCTCCGAGGTCCACAGGATCCACAGGATATACACTGGGTTGTAGGTGGCATGAGAGGATCAGGCACCAAACGGTTAAAATTTTATGCTCCCAGGATGCATCGGTTCAGCCTCCCTATAACCCCACCTCCTGGCCTAGTGAATTCAGTTTTGTCACAAAGCCCAAGGAAGGAGCAGGATTAAAGTGAGAAGGAAGACCTATTCAGGCAAGAAAAACACACACTTCCATATCAGGAAGGGATTAGTAAGTGTAGAGATTCTCAAATCAGGTGCGTCAGGGTGGGCTCCCTGTGGATCCTGTAGACCTCGGAGAAACAGAGTTAACCATGGTAAGGCTACCATAACTCTTGTTTTCTCCTTAGGGGTCAACAGTAGATCCACAGGATATACATTGTGATGTCCCAAAAACAGCAATTAAGGGAGGGGATGCTCCCTATTTGACAGGAGAATCCTACTCCCAAACAGAGCATCCAGAGAGGCAAAGGTATCAAAGCATAATGTCTGACAAAACTATTTATGAATGACCAGGGAGGTCATTCCGAGTTGTTCGCTCGCAAGCGGATTTTAGCAGATTTGCTCATGCTAAGCCGCCGCCTACTGGGAGTGAATCTAAGCATCTTAAAATTGCGAACGATGTATTCGCAATATTGCGATTACACACCTCGTAGCAGTTTCTGAGTAGCTCCAGACTTACTCGGCATCTGCGATCATTTCACTGCTTGTCGTTCCTGGTTTGACGTCACAAACACACCCAGCGTTTGCCCAGACACTCCTCCGTTTCTCAGGCCACTCCTGCGTTTTTTCCGGAAACGGTAGCGTTTTTTCCCACACGCCCATAAAACGGCCTGTTTCCGCCCAGTAACACCCATTTCCTGTCAATCACATTACGATCGCCAGAACGATGAAAAAGCCGTGAGTAAAATTACTAAGTGCATAGCAAATTTACTTGGCGCAGTCGCAGTGCGAACATTGCGCATTAAGCGGAAAATCGCTGCGATGCGAAGATTTTTACCGAGCGAACAACTCGGAATGAGGGCCCATGTGCCTGCCTTACAGATTTGCTCAGCTGAGGTAACATGGGGGGTCATTCCGAGTTGTTCGCTCGCAAGCGGATTTTAGCAGATTTGCTCATGCTAAGCCGCCGCCTACTGGGAGTGAATCTTAGCATCTTAAAATTGCGAACGATGTATTTGCAATATTGCGATTACACACCTCGTAGCAGTTTCTGAGTAGCTCCAGACTTACTCGGCTTCTGCGATCAGTTCAGTGCTTGTCGTTCCTGGTTTGACGTCACAAACACACCCAGCGTTCGCCCAGACACTCCCCCGTTTCTCCGGCCACTCCTGCGTTTTTTCCGGAAACGGTAGCGTTTTTTCCCACACGCCCATAAAACGGCCTGTTTCCGCCCAGTAACACCCATTTCCTGTCAATCACATTACGATCGCCAGAACGAAGAAAAAGCCGTGAGTAAAATTCCTAAGTGCATAGCAAATTTATTCGGCGCAGTCGCAGTGCGGACATTGCGCATGCAGCGGAAAATCGCTGCGATGCGAAGATTTTTACTGAGCGAACAACTCGGAATGACCCCCATGGTGAGCTGTCCTTGAAGGACTGACTGAACGGGTATAATGGACAGAGACATTATCCGGGATAGGGAGATCGGCTTGAGAATAGGCTTCTGAGATAGTCATCTGAAGCCATCAACAGTGGCGTAACAAGCATAGGGCGAGCGGGGCATGTGCTCTGGGCGCCATGACAGGCCTGTCAGAGAGGGCGCCGCTAAAAAGAGTAGTGTATTACCCGGTGGAGTGTCCACTTCCTAACATCCTGCAGGGTAATTTTTTTTTACATAATACTGTTTTATGTATACATCTCACTGCTGCACTACTCTGTTTTGAAGTTCCGAACCGTGCAGGGTGTGGGGATGCCGCCGAGCCAATAGGAGTAGGGGTTTTCAGAAGGAGGCGGGCTCCCATCCCTTTATCACATATGACTGTCTATCTCCCAGTCCGTTACTGTCACAGAGTAGTGACTAGTTTGTTCCCTCCCCCCCGGCAATCCCCCAGCGGTGTTGCGGAGGAAAGTACCCACCTTGTGGGCCAGGCAGATCAGGCACAGTGGGCTGTTAAGCACAGATTATCGGAGCTCCTCCAATGTGATCCAGTCCCAAAGCTGCTGGAGCAGAGTGAAGGGGTAGGAGCTGCCGAGTGTCGGACGTGGCCGCTTTACTGCCCAGATGATTAGCATGGTGCGGAGCAGGAGGAGCTGGGCGGGCATAGAGCGGGGGCAGCTGGGAGGGAGACAGGCAGCGTGTCCTTGCAATACAGCCCAAACACTTACATGGTGTATTATAATACTGCTGTACAGTAAAGTATATAATAATATACTGCTGCTGTTATTGATACTCCATGTACTACAGTCTGACCTGCAGAGGCGTAGCTAGGGTTTTCGGAGCCCAGGGCAAGATGGAAAATGGCGCACCCCCCCAAAAAAAAACCACACACACAAAAAGAAGCATGTGCGCGCGCCGTAGGAATGGGCGTGGCCACACTCCAGAAAGGGGTGTGGCCAGGCTCCAGAAGGGGTGTGGCCACTGAAAATGGCCCACAGTGCCAGTTACATTGCCCCACAGTGCTGGATACATGCCCCACAGTGCCGGATACATGACCCACAGTGCCAGATACATTGCCCCACAGTGCCAGATACATTGCCCCACAGTGCCAGTTACATTGCCCCACAGTGCCAGTTACATTGCCCCACAGTGCCGGATACAGTGCTGGATACATGCCCCACAGTGCCAGATACATTGCCCCACAGTGCCAGATACATGCCCCACTCAGTGCCAGATACATGCCCCACAGTGCCGGTTACATTGCCCCACAGTGCCGGTTATATTGCCCCACAGTGCCGGTTACATTGCCCCACAGTGCCGGACACAATACCCCACAGTGCCAGATACATTGCCCCACAGTGCCAGATACATTGCCCCACAGTGCCAGATACATGCCCCATAGTGCCGGTTACATTGCCCCACAGTGCCGGTTACATTGCCCCACAGTGCCGGATACAATGCCCCACAGTGCCGGATACAATGTCCCACAGTGCCAGTAACATTGCCCCACAGTGCCGGATACATTGCCCCACAGTGCCGGATGCATGCCCCACAGTGCCAGATACATTGCCCCACAGTGCCAGATACATTGCCCCACAGTGCCAGATACATTGCCCCACAGTGCCAGTTACATTGCACCACAGTGCCGGATGCATGCCCCACAGTGCCAGATACATTGCCCCACAGTGCCAGATACATTGCCCCACAGTGCCAGATACATTGCCCCACAGTGCCAGATACATGCTCCACAGTGCCAGATACATGCCCCACAGTGCCAATTACATGCCCCACAGTGCCAGTTACATGCCCCACAGTGCCAGATACATTGCCCCACAGTGCCAGACACATTGCCCCACAGTGCCAGGCCCCACTCAGTGCCAGTTACATGCCCCACTGTGCCGCCGCCGCCACCCCCCCCCCCCGCCACTCACCGGCCGCCTTGTTGTTATGTGAGGGGAGGAGAGCGCAGCGCCTCTCCTTCCCCTCACCGCTCCAGGTCTCCGGCGAGTCCGGAGGCTGTCTGGCGCCGGTTCGCTAGCCAATCAGAGCTCGCGGACCGGCAGCCAATCAGGAAGCGGTCCGCAAGCTCTGATTGGCTAACGCCGGAGACCGGACACAGCAGCGCTGCTAGTGCTGGCAGCGGCGGTGAGGGGAGGGAGAGATGCTGCGCTCTCCTCCCCTCACATTTAGGGTTGACGGGGGCGAGTGGGGCATGATGCCCTGGCCGCCGGCAGCGCCCCCCTCTCCTGGGCCTGCCAAGGCGCCCAGGGCATGTGCCCCACTCAGCCTACCCTAGATACGCCTCTGCTGACCTGTACTGTACACCTATCTGTCAAGCCAATGTTTTCTTATTGGCTGGCCATCCTCTCTTGTGGAAACCATATAGGACAAAGAGATTGTCTGTTCTTCTGATGGCACTGGTAGGATCCACGTAGATCATTAGTGCATGAATTACGTCCAATGATGCTTCTTCCACAGAGAGATCTGGCAATTGGAAGGCCAGAACTACTATTCATTAAAATGGAATTTTGAGACTACCTTAGGAAGATATTCAGACTTGGTTCGGAGAACAGCTCTGCCTGGATGAAATGCCAGAAATGGAGGGTGACATGAAAGTGTCCCTAAATCTGATACTCTTCTAGCTGAGGCCAGTAGAAAGAGATCTTTACCTGTCAACCATGTGAGGTCAACCCATTGCAAGGGTCCAAATGGAGCAACTTGAAGAGTCCTGAGAACCAGTCCTAGGTCCTAAGGTGCTATTGGAGGTACAAACGGAGGCTGAATGTGAAGCATTCCCTGGAAAAATATGCGAACATCGTGTATTTTTGCAATTTTCTTTTGGAACCATATGGTTAATGCTGACACCGGTACCTTCAGGAAGGTTAGGAGGTGGCCTTGGTCCATTCCAGCTTGAAGGCTTGCTAAGATTCTTGAAACTTTGCAGGACTTTGAGTCATAGTTTCTGGCAGAGCACCACTGAAAATAAGCATGCCATATTCGGTAATAGATGCGAGCTGAGGATTTGTTTCCTTGCTTTAAGCATCATTTGAATTACTGCCTGTGAAAAGCCTTTCGCTTTTAGGATGGATGTTTAAAGTGCCATGCCATCAAAGACAACCGATCTAGGTGTGCGTAGAGACAGGGTCCCTGAACCAGTGGATCTGGCCGTTGAGGCAGTAGTCCACAGATAGCCTCTGCAGATCCGTGTAACAATTTCATCTGGGCCACGCTGGAGCTATTAATATCACGGCGCCCCCTTCCTGTTTGAATTTTTGAATCACCCTGGGCAACAGGGAGATTGATGGGAAGACATATGCCAGCTAAAATTTCCATGTCACTGATGGGGCATCCACGAAGATTGCTTCAGGATCCCTTATTCTTGACCCATATGCTGGTACCTTGTTGTTCTGACGTGAAGCTATAAGGTCCACTTACGGCAATCTCCATTTGTTTACCAGAATCTGGAAGACTTCTGGGTGCAGGGCCCATTCGCCTGAATGAATGTCATGATGGGTGAGGAAGTCCGCTTCCCAATTTAGGACTCCGGATATGAATACTGCGGACATGTCTGGATGATGAAGTTCTGCCCACTTTAATGTGCGGCTTACCTCCTTCATTGCCATCCGACTGTGAGTGCCTCCTAGGTTAGGAAGTAAGCTATTGCAGTGGCATCGTCCGTCCTAATCTGAACCGGTTTGCCATAAAGCACATCTTTTGCCTGGGTGAGTGCCATGTAGGTGGCCGAAGTTCCAGGACATTGATCGGCAGGCCACTTTATTCCTTGGTCCAACAACCCTGGAGATAGTACTGCCCTGTTATGGCTCCCAAGCCTCAGAGACTGGCATCCGTTGTCAGAAGCACCCAGTCTGAAATCCAAAAAGGGTCAACCTTTGTCCAAATGGGACGTCTGTAGCCACCAGGCTAATGACTGGCATACTTCCAGAGGAAGTGTCATTGTCTGACTTTTTATTGTCTGATGCTGTCCATTCCATCTGGAGAGAATCAGATGTTGAAGGGATCTTGAATGGAACTGGGCATATTCTACGATGTCGAATGACAAGACCATTGATCCCAGTATCCGCATTGCTGCATGTATGGATAATCTCCGACTGTGTAGTAGTTTGCAAATTCTCATCTGTATTGTGCATATTTTGTTCAGGGGTAGAAATCTTTTCTTAAGACTGGTATCCAATACAGCCCCTAGGTGCGTCATCCGTTGGGATACAGATTATGGAGGGCTTTGCTCAATTTATGAGCCATCTGTGAGCGTGTTGGCAGGCTATTGTCATTTGTAAATGGCAGTGGAGGATTTCCTGCGATTGTACCAGGATTAGCAGGCCGTCCAGGTATGTGAAAATCCTTATTCCCTGACGATGAAGGTGGGCTGCCATCACCACCATAATTTTAGTGAACACCTGTGGAGCTGTAGCCAGTTCGAAGGGTACAGCCTGAAACTGAAAATGTTGCTGGAGGATAGCGAACCTGAGATAGCACTGAGGGGGAGGTGCTATAGGTACATGTAGGTAAGCATATTGAATGTCCAGGGACACCATGAAATCCCCTGGCTCCATTGCCAGGATAATAGTCCCTAATGTTTCCATTTTGATCCAAGGCACCCAGATATATTTGTTCACAGCTTTGAGATTGAGAATGGGCCGATGGGACCCATTTAGATTCTGAACCGGAAACCTGTGCAAATTGAAAGAGTCGGCCTCCCACCCTTGGATCCCCCAGGTGGAGGCCCGTGCCTTCAGGCAGAGGGCTTGTCTTCTGTTTTAGAAGTCTGACGTCTGGCTGACCAAGCCTGTTTGGACTTCGTTTTAATAGTTTTATTTGATTGAGACTGTTTGACATAAGCCTTTACCTTTGCTTTACCTTGGGGCCGAAAGGAATGGAAAATAGAAAATTTCGGTTTTGATGCTGATGTTGAAGGAAACCCCGCTGATTTAGAGTTTGCTTCACAAAATAAAATGTTGTCTAATTCTTTTCCAAACAGAATATTTCCGACAAAGGGTAGGGATTCCAATACCTTTTTGGTATTCCCTGTCAGCCTTCCATGAACGAAGCAAATCTGCTCTGAGAACTGCTACCGAGGAAGCTGAAGCTTGAGAAGCTAATATACCCATTTCTATGGCTGCTTCTTCCATGTAGGCAGCTGCTTGCTTTATATTAGTTATTACTTAAGATAGCTATCAATTTTGTTGTCTGCTGCATCATTCAAAGTTGTTAAAGGCAGAGGTAATGTAGATTTGCGCACCAGTTGTACTACGTGAGCATCTACCCTGGCAGGTGCTTCCCTTTTTACACGGCCCCCAGGTGGAAGAGGATAGTAAGAGACCAATTTTATTGGTACTTTAAACCTCTTGATGAGTGTTTCCCATGCCTCTTGTATTATTTTCCGTCAACTGATCTGAGTTTGGAAATTCAGCTTTTACTGTTTTCGGACATTTAAAAATTGGAGCCTTAGACCTTAGTATAGGCTCTTCTATTTCTTCCAATGGCAATATGGATTTCACTGCATAAATTAATTCAGGTAACTCCACTGAGGTGCAGTGCTCCTCCTCTTTTGAGGCAGTCTCAGAGAGAGAAGATTCGGCTTCATCCTCTGAAGTATCCTTGGATTCTGAAAACTGCATAGATTGTGAGGGAAGCACCCTACAGTATTATCTATCCATTTTTACATCCCTAGGCCTGTCTGCCTGCAACATTTGCTAAAAGGCAGCTAAGGCCTGACCCACATCTTGGACTGAGTGTGACAGCACTCAGTCCAAGCATTTTTGAGGTCTAGCGCTGGTACATCGAGGTAGATGACTGCATCAGCCACAGGGGGTCATTCCGAGTTGTTTGCTCGTTGCCGATTTTCGCAACGGAGCGATTAAAGCGAAAATGTGCATGCGCATGGTACGCCGTGCGCATGCGCTAAGTATTTTAGCACAAAACTTAGTAGATTTACTCACGTGCGAACGAAGAATTTCCATCGTTGAAGTGATCGGAGTGTGATTGACAGGAAGTGGGTGTTTCTGGGCGGAAACTGACCGTTTTCTGGGAGTGTGCGGAAAAATTCAGGCGTGCCAGGATAAAACGCGGGAGTGTCTGGAGAAACGGGGGAGTGACTGGCCGAATGCAGGGCGTGTTTGTGACGTCAAACCAGGAACGAAAAGGGCTGAGCTGATCGCAGTATAGGAGTAAGTCTCGAGCTACTCAGAAACTGCTAAGAATTTTCTATTCGCAATTCTGCTAATCTTTCGTTCGCAATTCTGCTAAGCTAAGATACACTCCCAGAGGGCGGCGGCCTAGCGTGTGCAATGCTGCTAAAATCTGCTAGCGAGCGAACAACTCGGAATGACCCCCACTGTCCGGTAGTCTCCAACCTGAGACAGAAAAACTGCGTTAAATGCGACTTAGACTGATAAGCGGTCAAAACGCCTTACCTTCTTCCCGTTTTCAGGCCGCAGCCTGTGATCGCCAGTGTGGACCTGCTAGTATGTCCCGCTGGCACCCGCTGTAACACCAGCGTCTACATGAGGGTAACTTGTTGCGACACCGGCTGGAAGTTGTTGGAGTAACTTTAGCAAAATGTGTTTAAGACACATAGCAAAGTCGCTCAAAAACCCCCAAACTATATAAAATAATAATAAGCTTGTGGTTGTAAAACTGCCACACCGTTTCTATGGTGATCCGAGCCGCATCAAACAAAAAACTGAATTCCCTGGGCCAGAATGTGGGGTTATAGGGAGGCTGAACTGAGGCATCCTGGGAGCTCAAAAGAATAACTGTTTGCTGCCCGATCCTCTCATGCCACCTACAACCCAATGGATATCCTATAGCTTGAAAAGCTTCCAGTAAGTGAAATACACATCAGACACGCAGTGTCCTGTCCGGAGATATATTTTATGTTTTAATATGCTCTGAATCATAGCTGTATATTTTTGTGTACCAGACCCTGAATCATATTGGTGTGACCTAATTAAAAAGCAGTACGGGACGAGGAGTATTGTGAAAAAGCATAGAGATACATTACAGTTAATTGTCTGCCCAAAGTGGGGACGCCCACCACTGTGTTTTTAGGATCCACACAAAGGGTATAATAGATATAGTCACTATGTATGCATATTTATCATAAACTTATTTTGGAATATGAAATAAAACCATTAAAGGGTGAGAGATGAAAAGTGAAAATCATTATACTGCACCAACAATATAAATAAAATTAATGGAGTATTACAAATTAATTTGAGAATATAAGGTGTGTAAGGAACACCCCTTATGAAATTCCTTCAGTACATATGTATACAATACATCTGTGTATTAAGACATTTGCACAGTGCCAACACAAATAATTAAAGTATTGTTAAGAATTAGAAATCACTTCATGTTATCTAACCCCATTGGTTAAAGGGTGAGAGACTCAAATGATAAATACCATACTATATCAACAACATAAATTAAATTAAATGGAGTACCAGAAGTGTCTAAAAACCAAAGTTGTTTAAAGAACACTTGATATTGAAATTCTTTTGTATGTATGTGCACAATAAATTGTATATTAAGTAGAGATGAGCGGGTTCGGTTCCTCGGAATCCGAACCCCCCCGAACTTCACCCTTCTTTACACGGTTCTGAGCAGACTCGGATCCTCCCGCCTTGCTCGGTTAACCCGAGCGAGCCCGAACGTCATCATCCCGCTGTCGGATTCTCGGGAGATTCGGATTCTATATAAGGAGCCGCGCGTCGCCGCCATTTTTCACTCGTGCATTGGAAATGATAGTGAGAGGACGTGGCTGGCGTCCTCTCACTTTGTTTCAGGGGGCTGCAGTGCAAATATCTTTATTCTGGGGACCACCAGTATATTATATAGGAGGAGTACAGTGCAGAGTTTTGCTGACCAGTGACCACCAGTATACGTTGTCTGCCTGAAAAACGTTCCGTATCTGTGCTCAGTGTGCTGCATATATCTGTGCTCACACTGCTTTATTGTGGGGACTGGGGACCAGCAGTATTATATAGGAGGAGTACAGTGCAGAGTTTTGCTGACCAGTGACCACCAGTATACGTTGTCTGCCTGAAAAACGTTCCATATCTGTGCTCAGTGTGCTGCATATATCTGTGCTCACACTGCTTTATTGTGGGGACTGGGGACCAGCAGTATTATATAGGAGGAGTACAGTGCAGAGTTTTGCTGACCAGTGACCACCAGTATACGTTGTCTGCCTGAAAAACGTTCCATATCTGTGCTCAGTGTGCTGCATATATCTGTGCTCACACTGCTTTATTGTGGGGACTGGGGACCACCAGTATATTATATAGGAGGAGTACAGTGCAGAGTTTTGCTGACCAGTGACCACCAGTATTATACGTTGATCTATTACTGGCATATAATTCCACACATTAAAAAATGGAGAACAAAAATGTGGAGGGTAAAATAGGAAAAGATCAAGATCCACTTCCACCTCGTGCTGAAGCTGCTGCCACTAGTCATGGCCGAGACGATGTAATGCCATCAACGTCATCTGCCAAGGCCGATGCACAATGTCATAGTAGAGAGCATGTAAAATCCAAAAAAATAAAGCTCAGTAAAATGACCCAAAAATCTAAATCTAAATCGTCTGAGGAGAAGCGTAAACTTGCCAATGTGCCATTTACGACACGGAGTGGCAAGGAACAGCTGAGGCCCTGGCGTTATGTTCAAGGCTAGTGCTTCAGCTTCACCTGAGGATGGAAGCACTCATCCTCCTGCTAGAAAACTTAAAAGAGTTAAGATGGCAAAAGCACAGAAAAGAACTGTGCGTTCTTCTAAATCACAAATCCCCAAGGAGAGTCCAATTGTGTCGGTTGCGATGCCTGACTTTCCCAACACTGGACAGGTAGAGGTTGCGCCTTCCACCATTTGCACGCCCCCTGCAATTGCTGGAAGGAGCACCCGCAGTCCAGTTCCTGATAGTCAAATTGAAGATGTCATTGTTGAAGTACACCAGGATGAGGATATGGGTGTTGCTGGCGCTGGGGAGGAAATTGACAAGGAGGATTCTGATGGTGAGGTGGTTTGTTTAAGTCAGGCACCCGGGGAGACACCTGTTGTCCGTGGGACGAATATGGCCATTGACATGCCTGGTCAAATTACAAAAAAAAATCACCTCTTCGGTGTGGAATTATTTTAACACAAATGCGGACAACAGGTGTCAAGCCGTGTGTCGCCTTTGTCAAGCTGTAATAAGTAGGGGTAAGGACGTTAACCACCTCGGAACATCCTCCCTTATACGTCACCTGGACCGCATTCATCAGAAGTCAGTGACAAGTTCAAAAACTTTGGATGACAGCGGAAGCAGTCCACTGACCACTAAATCCCTTCCTCTTGTAACCAAGCTCCTGTAAACCACACCACCAACTCCCTCAGTGTCAATTTACTCCTTACACAGGAAAGCCAACAGTCCTGCAGGCCATGTCACTGTCAAGTCTGACGAGTCCTCTCCTGCCTGGGATTCCTCCGATGCATCCTTGAGTGGAACGCCTACTGCTGCTGGCGCTGCTGTTGTTGCTGCTGGGAGTCGATCGTCATCCCAGAGGGGAAGTCGGAAGACTTACTACTTCCAGTAAGCAATTGACTGTCCAACAGTCCTTTGTGAGGAAGATGAAATATCACAGCAGTCATCCTGCTGCAAAGCGGATAACTCAGGCCTTGGCAGCCTGGGCAGTGAGAAACGTGTGTCCGGTATCCACCGTTAATTCACAGGCAACTAGAGACTTGATTGAGGTACTGTGTCCCCGGTACCAAATACCATCTAGGTTCCATTTCTCTAGGCAGGTGATACCGAAAATGTACACAGACCTCAGAAAAAGAGTCACCAGTGTCCGAAAAAATGCAGTTGTACCCAATGTCCACTTAACCACGGACATGTGGACAAGTGGAGCAGGGCAGACTCAGGACTATATGAGTGTGACAGCCCACTGGGTAGATGTATTGCCTCCCACAGCAAGAACAGCAGCGGCGGCACCAGTAGCAGCATATCGCAAACGCCAACTCGTTCCTAGGCAGGCTACGCTTTGTATCATCGCTTTCCATAAGAGGCACACAGCTGACAACCTCTTACGGAAAATGAGGAACATCATCGCAGAATGGCTTACCCCAATTGGACTCTCCTGGGGATTTGTGACATTGGACAACGCCACCAATATTGTGCGTGCATTACATGTGGGCAAATTCCAGCACGTCCCATGTTTTGCACATACATTGAATTTGGTGGTGCAGAATTATTTAAAAAACGACAGGGGCGTGCAAGAGATGCTGTCGGTGTCCCGAAGAATTGCGGGCCACTTTCGGCATTGCCACCGCGTGCCAAAGATTGGAGCACCAGCAAACAGTCCTTAACCTGCCCCGCCATCATCTGAAGCAAGAGGTGGTAATGAGGTGGAATTCAACCCTCTATATGCTTCAGAGGATGGAGGAGCAGCAAAAGGCCATTCAAGCCTATACATCTGCCCACGATATAGGCAAAGGAGGGGGAATGCACCTTAATCAAGCGCAGTGGAGAATGATTTCAACGTTGTGCAAGGTTCTGCAACCCTTTGAACTTGCCACACGTGAAGTCCGTTCAGACACTGCCAGCCTGAGTCAGATCATTCCCCTAATCAGGCTTTTGCAGAAGAAGCTGGAGACATTGAAGGAGGAGCTAAAACAGAGCGATACCGCTAGGCATGTGGTACTTGTGGATGGAGCCCTTAATTCACTTAACCAGGATTCACAGGTGGTCAATCTGTTGAAATAAGAGCACTACATTTTGGCCACCGTGCTCGATCCTAGATTTAAAACCTACGTTGTATCTCTCTTTCCGGCAGACACAAGTCTGCAGAGGTGCATAGACCTGCTGGTGAGAAAATTGTCAAGTCAAGCGGAACGGGACCCGTCAACAGCTCCTCCTTCACATTCTCCCGCAACTGGGGGTGCGAGGAAAAGGCTAAGAATTCCGAGCCCACCCGCTGGCGGTGATGCAGGGCAGTCTGGAGCGAGTGCTGACATCTGGTCCGGACTGAAGGACCTGCCAACGATTACTGACATGTCGTCTACTGTCACTGCATATGATTCTGTCACCATTGAAAGAATGGTGGAGGATTATATGAGTGACCGCATCCAAGTAGGCACTTCAGACAGTCCGTACTTGTACTGGCAGGAAAAAGAGGCAATTTGGAGGCCCTTGCACAAACTGGCTTTATTTTACCTAAGTTGCCCCCCCTCCAGTGTGTACTCCGAAAGAGTGTTTAGTGCAGCCGCTCACCTTGTCAGCAATCGGCATACGAGGTTACTTCCACAAAATGTGGAGAAGATGATGTTCATCAAAATGAATTATAATCAATTCCTCCGTGGAGACATTCACCAGCAATAGCCTCCAGAAAGTACACGGACCTGAGATGGTGGATTCCAGTGGGAACGAATTAATAATCTGTGAGGAGGGGGATGTACACAGTGAAAGGGGTGAGGAATCGGAGGATGAGGAGGAGGTGGACATCTTGCCTCTGTAGAGCCAGTTTGTGCAAGGAGAGATTGATTGCTTCTTTTTTGGTGGGGGCCCAAACCAACCAGTCATTTCAGTCACAGTCGTGTGGCAGACCCTGTGGCTGAAATGATGGGTTTGTTAAAGTGTGCATGTCCTGTTTATACAACATAAGGGTGAGAGGGCCCAAGGACAATTCCATCTTGCACCTCTTTTTTCTTTCATTTTTCTTTGCATTATGTGCTTCTTGGGGACTATTTTTTTGAAGTGCTATCCTGTCTGACACTGCAGTGCCACTCCTAGATGGGCCAGGTGTTTGTGCCGGCCACTTGGGTCGCTTAGCTTAGCCATCCAGCGACCTTGGTGCACCTCTTTTTTTCTTTGCATCATGTGCTGTTTGGGGACAATTTTTTTAATCTGCCATCCTGTCTGACACTGCAGTGCCACTCCTAGATGGGCCAGGTGTTTGTGTCGGCCATTTGGGTCGCTTAGCTTAGCCATCCAGCGACCTCGGTGCAAATTTTAGGACTAAAAATAATATTGTGAGGTGTGAGGTGTTCAGAATAGACTGGAAATGAGTGGAAATTATGGTTATTGAGGTTAATAATACTATGGGATCAAAATGACCCCCAAATTCTATGATTTAAGCTGTTTTTGAGGGTTTTTGTAAAAAAACACCCGAATCCAAAACACACTCGAATCCGACAAAAAATTTTCAGGGAGGTTTTGCCAAAACGCGTCCGAATCCAAAACACGGCCGCGAAACCGAATCCAAAACCAAAACACAAAACCCGAAAAATGTCCGGTGCACATCACTAATATTAAGACATATGCACACTACTAATATAAATGCTCAAAGTACTGGTGAGAATCATTAACTATCTCATAATACCCAGCCATAACGGTTACTTAATGGATACATTTCACTGTGAATAAAAAAAACATTTGTCTCCACTGCCTTGCAACACTGTAACAACTAGTGCAGCTTTAAAAAGCCACATCTATTTCTGAAATAAAATTACTGAGTGTTCTCAGAATAGAAATAAAATCTTCAATGTGCATACCAGTGAATTACGAGGTACAATAATAATAAACCTGTAATATATAAGAAACAGGATAACAGACATTTCTCATACGTCCTAGAGGATGCTGGGGATACCATAAGAACCATGGGGTATAGACGGGATCCGCAGGAGACATGGGAACTTTAAGACTTTAAAAGGGTGTGAACTGGCTCCTCCCTCTATGCCCCTCCTCCAGACTCCAGTTTTAGACTTGTGCCCAGGCAGACTGGATGCACTCTGAGGAGCTCTACTGAGTTTCTCTGAAAAGACTTTGTTAGGTTTTTTATTTTCAGGGAGATCTGCTGGCAACATTCTCCCTGCTTCGTGGGACTTAGGCGAGAGAAGTTAGACCTACTTCCAGTGAGTTAAAGACTCTGCTTCTTGGCTACAGGACACCATTAGCTCCTGAGGGTTTGATCACTAGGTACGCCTAGGGGCTCATTCCCAGAGCCGGCCGTCACCCCCCTTGCAGAGCCAGAAGTCAGAAGACAGGTGAGTAGAAGACAGAAGACTTCAGTGACGGCTTCAGAGGTACCGCACAACGACCGCGCTGCGTGCCATGCTCCCACACTCAGCGGCACTACAGGGTGCAGGGCGCGGGGGGGGGGCTCACCCTGGGCAGCATATACACCTCTAAAAAAGTGACTGGCAATTGGGGACAAGGTGCCGAGCCACTGTCCTAGCCCCCGCCAGTATAAAGATTTCGAATAATAGTGGGGCTGAAGCGCGCCATTATGGGGGCAGGGCTTAGTCCTTACAGCTCACATCAGCGCTATTTTCTCTTCACAGAAGCTGCAGAGACGCTGGTCCTTCCTCACACTGCTGTACAAGTAACAGGGTGCAAAACGGGGGGGGGGGGGGGGCACAGTGAATTGTGGTGCAATATAAGTTATTATAAAAGCGCTGCAGGTCTGGGACATTCTGTAACTGTTTCAGAACCGGGTTTAAGCGCTGGGTTGTGGGCTGGCAAACTTCCTCTGTGTCTCTCTGGCAGGCTTTATTGTGGGTCTGTCCCCCATATGCCCAGTGTGTTTGTGGGTGTTTTGTGCACGTGTGTCAGCATGTCTGAGGCTGAGTGCTCTTCCCAGAAGGAGACTGTATTAGGCACACAAACGGCTGTGGGGGTGACCCTGTCGGCACCACCGACTCCTGATTGGGTAAATGTGTTGAATTCTCTAAATGCTAATGTGGCTCTTATTACCAAGAGATTAGATAAATCTGAATCTCAGAACCAGGCATGGAGGAAATCTGTGGAGGATGTGTTATTACAAGTTCAGACCCCCTCGGGGTCACAAAAACGTTTGTTTGCCCAGTCGGCAGACACGGATACCGACACGGACACCGACTCCAGTGTCAATTATAGTGATGAAAATTTATATATACCTACAGCTAGAGATAAATCTCAAACTGTATATATATCTGGCGCTAAAATAATGTATGGTAGTAATTTACCAGATGGTAATCAGTGAAAATTGTGATCTCTAGGGCTGCTGAGCAAAAACAGCTGGTTAGGCTGAACAACTAATTGAAATACAAAGGAGAAAGAAATGCTCTGCGCACCAAAAATCACTTTGAATTGATTGATTGATTGATTGATTAATTAAGTGCAGTCTAGCAAGGAGAATGATTGACTCAATGAAACTTGACCTTTTTTATAGTGAAAAATATTTTATAAAACAGTTAATGACACAAAACAAAGTAAATAAGACAAACAATATATATATATATATATATATATATAGCAGTATAAAAACCGGAGGTATTTCACCTCTTGCAAGTGTAAATAGAAACACTGTATCTAACTTTTATAAACGTGCTGTTTAAACAGCATACACTGTATCTAAAATGCAGATCGGATATCTTAAGTGAAAGAGGCTCTATACAAAGAGCAACAATCGATTCTAACACTGGCGTCCCAGTGTGGAATCAAATAAAATGTCCACAGATGGCTCCACAATAAAATTATTAGAAGCAAAGCAAGTAATAATAGTTACCCTCGTGCTGATTCCTGAGATGTAATGCAGAGTCCTGTATGCATTTGCACGGGGAGAATGTAAAGATTTGTAGTTGCTGCCACAATGGTAATTAAAGGACAGACTTGTTGGAATATTTATTCTCCGTAATAATAGCCATCAGTTGACCGTCAGATGATGACATGTAGGGAGTTTCCCAGCAAGGGACCTGATCCGTATGGCTATCGGTAACAGCATGGAAGGGCAAAACCGCTGATGGCTGGCGCCGCACTGGTCTCACAGCGGAGATCCGTCTATATCCAGCTTGTCGCAGCGGGATTCTGATGTAGAAGTGCCGTTAGCAGCTGGACTCCTTTTAACCTCACTGCGGAGGTATAATTACTGTAGGTCACTTGGCTTAGATGTGGACGGAACCGGAATAGCAGGACCGAGATGGTAGGAGCCCGTCTGTGGAGTAACTGATATCCACTGCACTCGTAGAAAGTGGCGTCAACGCGTTTCGTCTCCTAGCAACGGAGACTTCCTCAAGACGAATCGTCTTGAGGAAGTCTCCGTTGCTAGGAGACGAAACGCGTTGACGCCCCTTTCTACGAGTGCAGTGCAGTGGATATCAGTTACTCCACAGACGGGCTCCTACCATCTCGGTCCTGCTATTCCGGTTCCGTCCACATCTAAGCCAAGTGACCTACAGTAATTATACCTCCGCAGTGAGGTTAAAGGGAGTCCAGCTGCTAACGGCACTTCTACATCAGAATCCCGCTGCGACAAGCTGGATATAGACGGATCTCCGCTGTGAGACCAGTGCGGCGCCAGCCATCAGCGGTTTTGCCGTTCCATGCTGTTACCGATAGCCATACGGATCAGGTCCCTTGCTGGGAAACTCCCTACATGTCATCATCTGACGGTCAACTGACGGCTATTATTACGGAGAATAAATATTCCAACAAGTCTGTCCTTTAATTACCATTGTGGCAGCAACTACAAATCTTTACATTCTCCCCGTGCAAATGCATACAGGACTCTGCATTACATCTCAGGAATCAGCACGAGGGTAACTATTATTACTTGCTTTGCTTCTAATAATTTTATTGTGGAGCCATCTGTGGACATTTTATTTGATTCCACACTGGGACGCCAGTGTTAGAATCGATTGTTGCTCTTTGTATAGAGCCTCTTTCACTTAAGTTATCCGATCTGCATTTTAGATACAGTGTATGCTGTTTAAACAGCACGTTTATAAAAGTTAGATACAGTGTTTCTATTTACACTTGCAAGAGGTGAAATACCTCCGGTTTTTATACTGCTATATATATATATATATGTATTGTTTGTCTTATTTACTTTGTTTTGTGTCATTAACTGTTTTATAAAATATTTTTCACTATAAAAAAGGTCAAGTTTCATTGAGTCAATCATTCTCCTTGCTAGACTGCACTTAATTAATCAATCAATCAATTCAAAGTGATTTTTGGTGCGCAGAGCATTTCTTTCTCCTTTGTATTTCAATTATAGTGATGTCAGATTAGATCCAAAATTGTCAAAGAGCATTCAGTACATGATTGTGGCGATAAAAGATGTATTACATATCTCTGAAGACCCTGCTGTCCCAGATAAAAGGGTCTGTATGTACAAGGGAAAGAAACCTGAGGTAACATTTCCTCCCTCTCATGAACTGAACACTCTTTTTGAAAAGCTTTGGGAAAATCCTGACAAAAAGTTTAAAATTCCCAAAAGGATTCCGGCGGCGTATCCGTTTCCCTCTGGGGATAGGGAAAAGTGGGAGTCACCACCCATGGTGGACCAGGCTCTATCCCGGTTGTCAAAAAAGGTGGCTCTCCCGTCTCCTGACACGGCAGCCCTTAAGGATCCTGCGGATCGTAGACAGGAAACTACATTAAAATTAATTTATGTCACCACAGGTACGCTGCTCAGACCAATAATTGCATCTGTGTGGGTAAGTAGTGCTATTGAAGTGGGCAGATAACTTGTCATCTGATATAGATACCCTAGATTAGGGATAGCATCCTCTTAACACTGGGTTATAGCAGGGACGCTGCGGCCTACCTAAAGGAAGCCTGAGACCACAGGTGAAACGCGTTGATTGGCCACGGGTACGGACACCGACACTGTCCTCCCGCGGCAAAAGCTCCATTCAGTCTGCCGGCAGACAACAACGGACTCCGTCCTTACACCAGTGCCCGCTTACACGCCGCCAAGGGGAGCCTCGGGCTGAACACAGAAGACCGCCCGGACGGGTGCAGGCAAACACCACAGCACGCTATAAGCAGCGGCATTCAGCAGGACACAGAGGATCCCCTGGACGAGCGTAGCAGCACTTCCAGACCTCAGAGACTGTGAGTAACGATACAGACTTGAACTGATACACTGTATCCATCTGCACAAAATCCTTTTGGACGGAAACTTAATAACAACATTGCAACATTCTCCAGGACTATTACCGCCCACACTGTTATTTTCATAACCAATTTTGGATAACTAAAAGCAACTTACTGTGTACATACATATCGGATAGAGTAAAACGCATACCAGCGTGTCTACCCATTTTTTTCTTCAAAACATCCTTATGAATTTCCCATCATCTGGTACTTTTGTATTCACTTAACTCTTGGTCTCTTCTCACTATCTATTATTTTTGTTTTGTTTATGTGTTTTTGTTTGTGTTTCTGTTATCAGTATATACCGGTATTTCAGAATTTTAACTTTGATATTTATAAGCAACACATATATATTTTTATCATATAATATATATTCTATTTATGACTTTCTGTAACATTTTTCCTATACCTAAAGGAAGCGGCAAGAGATTTAGGCCTTTTGGGATCAAGGGCCAATGCCATGGCAGTCTCGGCAAGGCGAGCTTTGTGGATTCATCAATGGAATGCTGATGCTGACTCCAAGAAAAATATGGAATCTCTACCATATAGAGGTGGTGTCTTGTTTGGTGACGGTCTCACTGATTTGGTATCTACGGCTACCGCGGGTAAGTCATCATTTTTACCTTATGTTCCTCAACAACAAAAGAAAACACACCACTATCAGATGCAGTCCTTTCGGCCCAATAAATACAGAAAGGGCCGAGGTTCTTCCTTCCTTGCTACTAGAGGAAGGGGTAGAGGTAAAAGATCACCGGCAGTGGCAGGTTCCCAGGAGCAGAAGTCCTTTCCGGTTTCTGCCAAATCCAGCGCATGACGCTGGGGCTCCTATGCGGGAGTCCGCACCGGTGGGGGCACGTCTCAAACTCTTCAGTCAGTTCTGGGTTCGCTCAGACCTGGACCCATGGGTATTAGAAATAGTGTCCCAGGGGTACATATTGGAGTTTCAAGACGTTCTCCCTCGATGATTTTTCAAATGGCCTTACCAGTTTCTCTGCCAGACAGGGAGGTAGTATGCGACGCAATACAAAAGTTGTGTCAAAATCAGGTCATTATCGAGGTTCCCCCGTCACAACAGGGAGAAGGCTTTTATTCGAGCCTGTTCGTGGTCCCGAAGCCGGACGGCTCGGTCAGACCAATTCTGAACCTAAAATCCCTCAATTTCTACCTAAGAAGATTCAAATTCAAGATGGAGTCTCCCTGAGCAGTAATCTCCAGTCTGGAGGAAGGGGATTTTATGTTGTCAGTGGACATAAAGGACGCCTACTTACATGTCACCATATATCCTCCGCATCAAGCTTACCTGAGGTTTGCAATTCAGGATAGTCATTACCAATTTCAGATGTTGCCGTTTGGTCTGTCCATGGCTCCGAGAGTTTTCACCAAGGTAATGGCGGAAATGATGGTTCTCCTACGCAAGCAGGGAGTCACAATTATCCTGTACTTGGACGATCTCCTGATAAAGGCGAGAACCAGGGACCAACTGGTCCAGAACATTTCACTCTCCCTGACAGTTCTGCAACATCATGGTTGGCTCCTAAACTTGCCAAAATCACAGTTGACTCTGACGAAGCAGCTGTCGTTTTTGGGAATGGTTCTGGACTCAGAATTACAGAGAGTTTTTATTCCAGTGGAAAAGGCTCTGGAAATTCAGAATCTGGTCAAACAAATTCTGAAACCAGCAAAAGTGTTAATCCATCAATGCACTCGATTACTGGGGAAGATGGTAGCGGCCTGCGAGGCCATTCAGTTTGGCAGGTTCCATGCCAGAGTTTTCAGTGGGACCTGTTGGACAAGTGGTCCGGATCCCACCTGCACATGCACTGGAAGATAGTCCTGTCTTCAAAAACCAGAATCTCACTCCTGTGGTGGCTGCACAGCTCTTACCTCCTAGAGGGGCGCAGGTTCAGGATCCAGGACTGGATCCTAGTAACCACTGATGCGAGTCTCCGAGGCTGGGGGGCAGTCACGCAGGGGGTAAACTTCCAGGGAAGATGGTCAAGCCAGGAAACTTGTCTACACATAAACATTCTGGCGTTAAGGGCCATTTACAACGGCCTTCTTCAAGCAGAACATCTTCGAAATCTGCCCGTACTGATCCAGTCGGACAATATAACTGCAGTAGCGTACATAAACTGCCAGGGCGGAACAAAAAGCAGAGCGGCGATTGCAGAGGCCACAAAGATTCTCCGTTGGGCGGAAAGGCATACAAGCGTGTTGTCAGCGATCTTCATTCCAGGAGTGGACAACTGGGAAGCAGACTTCCTCAGCAGACACGATCTCCATCCAGGAGAGTGGGGTCTTCATCAAGAGGTCTTCACAGAAGTGACGAGTCTATGGGGAATTCCTCAAATAGACATGATGGCGTCTCGTCTCAACAAGAAGCTTCAGAAATATTGTTCCAGGTCAAGGGACCCTCTAGCAATAGCAGTGGATGCCCTAGTGACACCGTGGGTTTTATTAGTCAATGTATATATTCCCTCCACTTGCTCTCATTCCGAAAGTTCTAAGGATCATAAGAAGAACAAAGGTTCAGGCGATCCTCATTGTTCCAGACTGGCCAAGGAGGGCTTGGTATCGAGATCTCCAGGAGTTACTTATAGGAGATCCCTGGCCTCTTCCTCTACGCGAGGACCTGTTACACCAGGGGCCGTGTGTATACCAAGACTTACTGCGGCTACGTTTGACGGCATGGCGGTTAAACGCCAAATCCTAGCCCGAAAGGGTATTCCCAGTGAGGTCATTCCCACACTTCTTCATGCTAGAAAAGGAGTAACATCTAAACATTACCACCGTATTTGGAGAAAATATGTGTCTTGGTGTGAATCCAAGAAGGCTCCTACGGAAGAATTTCAGTTAGGACGTTTTCTCCATTTTCTGCAAGCAGGTGTGGATGCGGGCCTAAAGTTGGGCTTTATTAAGGTACAGATTTCAGCCTTACCTTATCGGTTTTCTTTCAGAAACCATTGGCCTCCCTTCCAGAAGTTCAGACTTTCGTGAAAGGTGTGTTGCACATCCAACCTCCCTTTGTGCCCCCAGTGGCACCATGGGATCTTAACGTGGTGTTGCAGTTCCTTCAATCACATTGGTTTGAGCCTTTACAGAAGGTGGAGTTGAAATTTGTCACTTGGAAAGTGGTCATGCTGTTTGCCTTGGCATCCACGAGGCGGGTGTCTGAGTTAGCGGCTTTGTCTCACAAGAGCCCTTATATGATATTTCATGTAGATAGAGCAGAGTTGAGGACTCGTCAGCAATTTCTGCCGAAGGTGGTTTCATCTTTCCACATGAACCAACCTATTGTGGTGCCAGTGGCTACTGATACCTTGATTGAGTCGAAATCTCTGGATATGGTCAGAGCTTTGTAAGTTTATGTCCCCAGAACGACTCTAATTAGGAAAACAGAGGCTCTGTTTGTCCTGTATGCTCCCAACAAAATTGGGGCTCCTGCTACCAAGCAGTCTATTGCATGCTGGATCTGTAACACAATCCAGCATGCTCATTCTACGGCTGCATTGCCGTTGCCAAAATCGGTGAAAGCCCATTCTACCGCTCGTCCTGGGCGGCTGCCCAGGGGGCCTTGGCATTACAACTCTGCTGAGCAGCTACTTGGTCGGGTCCAAACACTTTTGCAAAATTTTACAAGTTTGATACCCTGGCCGATGAGGACCTAATGTTTGGTCAATCGGTGCTGCAGAGTCATCCGCACTCTCTCGCCCGTTCTAGAGCTTTGGTATAAACCCCATGGTTCTTATGGTATCCCCAGCATCCTCTAGGACGTATGAGAAAATAGGATTTTGATACCTACCGGTAAATCCTTTTCTCTTAGTCCGTAGAGGATGCTGGGCGCCCGTCCCTGTGCGGTCTGTGTCTGCAGGTATTAGTTATGGTTACACACAGATTGGATTACGTTATAGTCAGCCTGTTGCTTACATTGTTCAGGCCGTTGCCTTGAGTTATGTTGAATGCCAAGTTGTATGGCGTGCTTGAGGTGTGAGCTGGTATGAATCTCACCTTAGTTTAACAATAAAATCCTTTCCTCGAAATGTCCGTCTCCCTGGGCACAGTTCCTATAACTGGAGTCTGGAGGAGGGGCATAGAGGGAGGAGCCAGTTCACACCCTTTTAAAGTCTTAAAGTGCCCATGACTCCTGCGGATCCCATCTATACCCCATGGTTATTATGGTATCCCCAGCATCCTCTACGGACTAAGAGAAAAGGATTTACCGGTAGGTATCAAAATCCTATTTTTACAGCTATTGGAGAAGACTATATTTTATTAGTAATATCTATAAAAAAAGGACAGGACACAAGAAATAATTTTAATAATTTTCTTTATTCACAAACATATTTTCTTTTTTTATCACGTCACAATTATTTACATATTTTTGATACTTTGCTTTATTTAGCCTCATAGTGGGCTAATTAGTAATTAAGAAACAAGGAATACTAAACCTAACAGGTGACACAAATGTGAAGTAATTTTGATATATTTTAATGAATATACAAATAAAAGTTATATTTTTAAGGCATAAAAGGGGAAATGTGCACCCATTAGCAATCCAATTATTTTTTCTTCTATATTCAGCTTTTTCTTTAATTGGAGGGTAGCACTTGATCTTGTCATTCACATACAAACGCATAAATGTGAATATAATTTTAAAAAGCTCAATATTCCCTAAGAACATATATAATTTCTGGTGCGTAAACTCCTTCTTTCATTCCCTCCTCATAATCCCTGATTCTGTGTTGAACGAACTTGCAACTTCCTTGTGACTTTTGCTGCAGTTGTGTCTGCGACTTTATGCTAATGCTGCTGCAATGCACCTCCCTGGTGTGCATCCATGCATCCAAATATGCAAGGAGTGAGACACCCACCATCGGTCACACCATAGGTACAGATCATCTGATTATCTGTCTCTATATGCAATGATTTACAGCAAAGCATCCATTACATCTTTGCCTGATTAGTCAACCCCCTGTAACCACCTATGAATGCTTAACACATTTCTAATACACTTCTTGGTGTGTGCATCTGGGTCTGTAATGCAACTCTGGGGGTGATTCACACCTGATCGCTGCTGTGCAGACAAAAAAATACTGCACAAGAAAACAAATACATAGGCCCCCACAGGAAAACAGACAGCCAGCAAGAGAGAGAGAGACAGAGACAGACAGCAGCTGAGAGACAGACCATAAGAGAGCAGCACAAAGTCAAACAGCAAGAGAGCAGTAGAGACAGACAGCAACAGACACAAGCAGCGAGAGAGCAGCTGAGAGAGACAGACAGCAAGCAAGAGAACAGCAGATAGAGAGACAGTCAGCAAGAAAGACAGCAGCAGAGGCAGACACCAAGAGAGCAAAATAGAGAGGCAGATAGCAGCAGAGACAGACAGCAAGAGAGCAGCAGAGAAAGACAGCAGCTGAGAGATACAGACCACAGGAGAGCAGCATAGAGTCAAACAGCAAGAGAGCAGCAGAGAGACAGACAACATGAAAGCAGCAGTTAATGAGAGACAGGCAAAAAGAAAGCAGCAGAGAGACAGAAAGCATGAGCACAGCAGCAGAGACAGACAGACAGCTAGAGAGCAGCATAGACAGACAGCAAGAGAGCAGCAAAGAGACAGACAGCAAGAGAGCAACAGAGACAGACAGCAAGAGAGCAACAGAGACAGACAGCAAGAGAGCAACAGAGACAAACAGCAAGAGAGCAACAGAGACAAGCAGCAAGAGAGCAGCAGATAGAGAGACAGACAGACAGCAAGAGAGCAACAGAGTCAGACAGCAAGAGGCCAGCAGTTAATGAGAGACAGACAGCAAAAGAGCAGCAGAGAGAGAGAAAGAGAGCAGCAGAGAAACAGACACAGACTGCAAGAGAGCAGCAGAGACAGACCGCAAAAGAGCAGCAGAGAGAGACAGCAAGAGTGCAGTAGCCAGCAAGAGAGCAGTAGAGAGAGACAGACAGCAAGAAAGCAATAGAGAGACAACAGCAGAGACAGACAGCATGAGAGCAGCAGTGAATGAAAGACCGTAAGAGAGCACCAGAGAGAGAGACAGATGGCAAGAGAGCAGCAGTAATGAGAGACAGACAGCAAGAGAGCAGCAGAGAGAGACAGACAGCAAGAGAGCAGCAGTGAATGAGGGAGATAGCAAGAGAGCAACAGAGAGAGAGAGAGAGAGACAGAAAGAAAGCAGCAGTAAATGAAAGAAAGATCACAAGGGAGCAGCAGAGAGAGACAGCAAGAGAGCAGCAGAGAGACAGACAGTAAGAGAGCAGTAGACAGAGAGACAGACAGCAAGAGAGCAGCAAAGAAAGATAGACAGTATGAGAGCAGCAGTGAATGAGAGAGACCGCAAGAGAGCAGCAGCGAGAGACAGATGGCAAGAAAGCAACAGTGAATGAGATACAGCAGGAGAGCAGCAGAGAGACAGACAGCAAGAGAGTAGCAGTGAATGAGAGAGACAAGAGAGCAGCAGTGAATGAGAGAGACAGCAACAGAGCAGAGAAAGACAGCCAGCAAGAGAGCAGCAGAGATAGCCAGCAAGAGAGCAGCAGAGAGAGACAGACAGCAACAGAGCAACAGAGAGAGACAGCCAGCAACAGAGACAGCCAGCAAGAGAGTGACAGACAGACACATGGAGGAAAATTTACTAAGGTGGGAGCTATTTTTAAAACTGGGGATGTTGCCCATAGCAACCAATCATATTCTACTTAGAATTTATCTAGCTGATTCTAGAAGATAATAGATATAATCTGATTGGTTGCTATGGGCAACATTCTAAAAAAACTTCCAACTTAGTATATTTACCCCCAAGAGAGCATGAGAGAGAGAGAGAGAGAGAGAGAGAGAGAGAGAGAGAGAGAGAGAGCAGGAACAACCAGATCAAGAGTGCAGCAGATACAGCAAGTCAGCAGCAGAACTATTTATTTGGTATGATTAAAAGTGCAGCCATTGATACCAATGAGTACATAACACATACAGTATCTGTAAATGTTTTTTTTTTTTATTAGAGTATGTTTATTCAGCATAAGTAATAATTTTACAGACATTTCAGTGTAATATGGAAATAAAGAAACACAGTTGGTACAATACAACAGTCCGAACGTTTTTCCTCCCCAGCCAGCAATCGTGTACAATGAGCACTGTTGACATAGTCATTCCATTGCCAACTATCCAGTAGTACAAATATTCGCTAATGTCTGTAAACAAAACGTAATCTACCTACATAGCATTTTCCAATTTTTCTCCCCAAATTATTTTAAATTAACAACCTATCTAGGAGGCCGAAATATGGCCTGCTAAATTCCTAAGGAAAGCAAAAAAAAAACAAAAAACCCCACAACGAATGCAGCATAGAAACAAAAAACAAAGATCTGCTGAACTAAAAATAGAAATTCCTGAATCGACACAACTATGTGAGGTGAAGAGTATCGATGTTATAAAATACAATATAAAGAATGAGATAACGGACTCGGCTCGACGCCGCAAGGTCCAGAGAGCGCCCCGCCTCCAGGGCTCAATGCACCCTATATCTTAAGTGCAGGGGAGGCATATGTAGAATTGATCCAGGGGGACCATATTTTCTCGTACTTAGAAAGGGCGTTATTTTTCATGTACATATAGTGGTCCTTCAATAGGGCGTCGTTCACCAGAGCCCTGAATGCAGATACTGTAGGGGATTGTGGGGCAATCCATGTCCGTGCAATACACACCTTGGCAAGGGCGCAGACATGACGGGCATACATACCCTCCCACCTAGACCCGGAGTCAAACCCTCCCACCCCCAGGATACAGAGTCTCGGGGTCAGCATGTCTCTAGGTATCCCCGTGTGTTCCAGAATCGACCCGACCCCAGCCCAGAACGCCTGCAAGGGTGGACACTCCCACACAAGGTGCCAGAAGGATCCTCCAGCGGCCACGCATTTAGGACAAACTGCACCACCGCCAGCCCTAAACCTGGCCAGCCTATTCGGGGTCATATACGATCTGTGCAAAAGGAAGAGTTGAATTTGTTGAAACCTTAGTGATTTAGTGACCGTACTCGGGTTCCCCAGCGCAACCTCCCAGTCCCCCACATCTATGTGACCCAAATCACACTCCCAGCGCTCCCGAAGGCCCGAGAGCGGGTCCGTGTGAACTGTTTTAAGAAGGTACGAGTTAGTGAAGGAGATCACCCTAACTCGACCCAGTGACTGTAAAAAGGTCTTTATGGGGAAGGGGAGGAGCACCGGGGAGAATCCCCGAACTGTGACTGCAAAGAGTGTCTGAGTTGTAGAAATCTGTAAAAGTGGGAGCTTGGAAGACCAAACTCCTCCATTAGTTGCTGGAATGACTTCAGTGTGCCATCGCTATTTAGCTGGGAAATGGAAACTATGGAGTACGGTGCCCACGCTACCCCACCCTCCAGAGACCCCAGCTCAGAAAGTGAAGCAGAGTGCCAGAGGGGAGTATCCGGGTCCATGCCAACATACCCTAGCAGACCCTTCAATGCTAGCCAGATCTTCATGGCCTGAAAGACAATAGGAGGAGAGAACCGAGAAGCACTCCCTCCCACCAAAACCTGCGCCGGGGAGAGGTCCGGATAGTAGCACCTGAGAAACGCCCAGTATAAATCACCATCGTCCCCCCCCAGAGCCAAGTGCCAATATGTGACAACTGGGCCGCAAAATAATATAGTTGGAAGTGAGGCAGGGCCAAACCGCCATCCACTTTTTGTCTAGTAAGAGTAAGTAGCTTTATTCGAGGCCTTTTATTGGCCCATATCAGGGATGTTAATATGCTATTCAATTTCTTAGAAAAGGCCGGGAAGATATAGACAGGGGATTGTGAAAGAACATACAGTAGTTTGGGCAAAACTATCATTTTAATTAGGCTAACCCTACCCGTCATTGTCAGCGGGAGTTTACACCAAGCTCTTGACTTGCGCACAATCAGCTGTACGAGTGGGTCAAGGTTCAATTGTATAAAGTCCGAAGGGTCATTGGTAACTTGGATTCCAAGATACTTAAACTGGCCTGTCCAGCATAGCGACAAGGAGAGTCTCGGAGCTTGGGGAGGAGAGCCCATGATGGGCATAATAAATGATTTGGACCAGTTTTTGCGGAGACCAGAAAAGCCGCCGAATTTCTCAATGACCTGCAGCACGACAGGCATATCCACAGCGTAGTCATTCAGGAATAACAGCAGGTCATCCACATAAAGGGCTATCTTATCAATGCAAGGGCCTGTAGCAATTCCCCCAATGTCCGGGTGCATTCTAATCAAGCAAGCCAAGGGCTCTATGGCTATGGCAAACAGGGCAGGAGAAAGGGGGCAACCCTGCCTGGTGCCCTGAGCCAGATATATACAAAAAGAAAAGGTCGCACATGTCGTCTGTTCCTTTAAACCAACCCTCTAAATGTTTACCGTTTTGTTCGTATGAATTATCTTTACTGAGGGGTGCTACCACAGGCAAGATAGGGTAATATATATGCAAAAAAAGAAAAAACCAGATTGCCTTATAGTGGTGCACATTGCTAATATAAAATGTAACTTTTAATTTGTATTAATAAAAAACATTGCGAAATATAGGGTAAAATATAGAGGTGAAAAAATAGAAAAAGTGTTTTAAAATATGTGACTCCTCGCACACAGGGCGTCCGCAAACTGTAAGTTCTGTATGTCTTTATAATATGCAAATGTTCATATATTTTACTGTATTTATTAATAAACATTGTATAATTACCAGCAGTGATTCATGTCTTGTTTTATATTTATTAAATATTATATAGTTACCAGCAATTCATGTCTTGTTCTTTATTCCTTATTTTCAATATAACCAATAAAGGTCATGTATGACAAGATATACTAATATTCAATCTATATATAAGAGAATTACTATAGGAGTCTCTAACAAATCAGTGTGCTCACAGAAATCCCTAAGAGATCAATCTCTTTGGTTGTGCCGCAAAAGAGTCCGATTAGACACAATAACCCAATGTTATATATCTTTCTTAAGAAGTTAATTTCTTCACAGCAAGATGTTTACAGATGATTTTATTAATTTCTATGTATATACAGTGTGTGTGTGACTCCTTGGGATTCATTCATTCCAGTGAACAAAACAGTCTTGCTTGGCTGCGTTTCTAGAATAAGTAACGTCCATTAAAGACCAGATCCATATCCCACAAATGTCCTGCCCTGAGCCAGAGTAAAGGAGGAAGAGATGTAACCGTTGACCAAGATCCTGGCGCGCGGACTTTGATATAGCAATCTGATCCATTGTATAAAATTAGGGCCGAAGCCCATATATTTCATGACCCCCCCCCCACAGGTAGGACCATTCGACACTGTTGAACGCTTTAGCCACATCCAGGGAGACCACTACCGCGTCCGAGGGGAAGTCATGAGGAGCCTGCAAAATAGTGTACAGCCTGCGCAGATTAATAGACGTGGACATACCTGACATAAAGCCGGATTGGTCCCGGTGTATTACGGATTTAATAACCGAGTTGAGCCGGAGCGCCAGAATTTTTGCCAGGATCTTGACATCGGTGGGAATGAGAGAGATCGGCCTATAGGATTCCAAGAGTCTTGGTCCTTCCCGGTCTTTGGCAGCACAATACTGACAGCCTCGGATATTGAGGGAGGAAGTTGATTAGTAATAAATGTATCGGTATACATATCGAATAACTTAGTGCCAAAGAACTGTATATACTGTTTATACAGTTCAGTGGGAATACCGTCACTTCCCGGAGACTTGCCACTGGGAGACAAACCCACTGCTGTAGTCACCTCTTCCAAGGATAGAGGCGCATCCAATATGTCCCTAGCTTCGGAGGAAAGTTTGGAAAGGGGTATATTAATCAAAAATGTGTCTAAGTCCTCCATGAAGCATGTCAATTGAGATTCATATACCATTTGGAAATATGAGAGGAACATTTGCACAATGTCAGGGGTGTTATCTACAATGGATCCGTCAGGGCCAGACATCTGCACTATCATAGTCCCGGGTCAGTCATAATGCACCAAATGTGCCATCAGGCTACCCAGTCTGTCCGCCTGCATATATATGGTAGTGGCCCGGAACAGAAGGGAGCGTGCATTTTTGTCTGAGAGGTGACTCAGCCATGCCTCCTGAGCCGTCAGCCAACTTGCCTTTAGCACAGTGGTGCTTTCTGCCAAATAGCGGGTCTCTAGGTCCCTATACTCGGATTCAAGTTGTCTCTCCGTCGCCCTGCTTGCCATCTTGCGGGCTGCTATTTTACCTATCAGTGTACCACATAAATAAGCCTTGAATGAATCCCATACAACAGGTGCCGGGGCCGAGCCCACATTGTCCGCTAAAAACCCCTCCCATTTGGACATCAAATCCGGGCAGTCGCCCAACTGAGTCAACCAGGACGGATGTAACTTCCAATAAGACTGTTCCCTCCGGTACTCTACATCCAGAGATAACATTAGGGGCGAGTGGTCAGACACCCCCCGTGCCTCATAATGAACATCCGTTATATTAGGTAAGAGCTCAGGCGATATCAGGTCCAGGTCGATTCTGGAGAATGAGCCATACGTGCTGGAGAAACAAGAGAACTGCCTAAGCGCAGGATACCTAGCCCTCCAGGCGTCCACCCACTGCACACTATCCAAAAATTCAGCAAACTTAGATTTAGGAGTAGACTGACCACCCCCCGCCCCTGTAGCCTGGGAAGACCTCCATCCGTCCAGAGAGGTGTCAAGTACATTATTAAAGTCCTCAATGCAAATAACAGGGGTATGAGGGGAAGTGGCAATAAATGAGGTGGCTTTCTGCAATACATCATACGAAAATGGTGGAGGAACATATACCGACAAAAGAAAAAAATTACGGGAGTTCAGTTTGCATTCCAGAACCACAAACCTGCCATAAGGGTCCGTATTAACCGTAATCAATTCAAACTGGACAGTTCTCTTTATCAAGACCGACACCCCCAGGGAAGAGAAGGAGTGAGAGGAATGATACGCCCAGCCCACCCAAGGCCTGCGGAGCGACAGCAGTCTATTCCCCTCCAAATGAGTTTCACTCAGGCAAATAACGTCTGGGCCGTATTTCTTAATCATTTTGAGTACCAGGGATCGCTTTACTTTATTATTAATGCCCCGGACATTCCATGCCAAAATTTTTAAAGCAGACATGTCGTCCATAATATCGTCAGGGGCACATCACTCATAGACCCCGCAGGGCGTAAAGGAGGCCCCATTATCAAAGTTGTCCGGGGTTCTACTTGCCCATACAGAACTCCACCCCCCAAACCGTGTCAACCGCAAGCCCCAGGCCACGAGCCAAGCCCACCAAAATAACACAACATCATCCCACAGTTTGATATGCAGATATATAGAAAACAATAAACTAAAGAAAATAATAAAAAACTTATAGAAAAGCTAACTGCATCCCCGCAACATCCCCCCTCCCCGTATACCTCCCCGAACCGTGGCATATACATATCCCAAACAAAACTCAAACCCTGAAGGTCCGAAAGCCTACGACAACCATATGCGTAGCATACAGACCTAAAAAACCCAATGTAGAAAAACCTATGCGTATATAGCACTACGCAGCAAAGTCCAGAACTTCTAACACAAAAGGGTGCTCCCTGGACATATACTTGCATACTTGAGGCCCATGTAGGAAAGAAACTGGGTGTCAGTCCGGAGCCAGCTGATGGACACCCGGAGCATATCTGTCCAGCCAGGCCGCCGCCTCCCTGGGAGAGCTGAAGAATTTGGTTTCCCCGTCTGCCACCACACGCAGCCTAGAGGGAAACAGCATCGAATAGGGAAGATTCAGGTCACGAAGACGCCTCTTGATGGGCAGGAACTGGGCCCGGTCTTTTTGGACATCCGCTGCGAAATCTGGAAATGCCGACACCCGGACACCATTCCGAAGGAGGGGGCCCTTCGCGCGGCCCAGGCGTAAGACAGAGTCCTGGTCCTTATAATGCAAGAATTTGGCAATAAATGTTCGTGGTGGGGCGCCTGGGGGCAAAGGCCGGAAAGGTACCCTGTGAGCCCGCTCCACCGCAAACTGGGATGTAAAGGAGTCAGCGCCTCTTTGAGCCAGGACTCCAGAAATTCCTCAGGATGTGCCCCCTCCTCCTTTTCGGGCAGGCCCATGAATCTCACATTGTTTCTGCGAAGGCGTCCCTCCATATCCAGGAGTTTAGTTTGCATAGTCGAAACTTGCTGGGAGACTGCAGATACAGACCGCTGTAAAGGGCCACTGAGGTCCTCTAGGTTGGAGACCCGCGTCTCGGTTTCGCCCACTCTCTCCCGCACACGCTGGACATCCTGGCGCAACAATGATAAGTCACACTGCACCTTCTCCATTTTGTCCGACAGGCGTTGTTCACTAGCCGCTATGGCCTCCAGGACCTGTTGAATGGAAGGAGCAGATGGCTGCATGTCCCCGCCCGAAACGGCCCCAGCCGGGGGTACGGGTCAGGTAGAAGGGGAGGGTGTAGGTGAAGAATGCGTCCGCTGGGTAGTAGGCTGGCGAGCAAACTTCTCCAATTTAGCCGCAGCTGCGCTTTGGCCGCCCCTCACCATAGTATCAAGGTTCAAGCAGCACTCAAAGTCCAGGTATTCAGTGTCAGGAAATTCAGCAATGGGTAGTAATTGCAGTGTCAGCAGTGCACCAGAACCCCAAACATCCAGTGTTGAAACAGGGGGGAGGAGGGGGACAGGGGGACCCAAGGATAAATGGTATAATATAGGCTGGGCAATGAAAGGCAGGACAGCAAATCCTAGATTACTCTAATCAGCCCTGTAGCCCCCTCACAGACACAGAGCAGAGCAGAGCAGTGCTGTGAGCAGTGCAGGGAGCTGCTGTCAAGATGGCCGCCGCCTCACCGCTCCTCACACAGACACGTCAATTCGGGCACCAGGGAGGCAGGAGCAGCCAGGTATTAGACTCAGGGGGAGCAAGGGGGGGCGCCGCGCACCCCAAGCCACTGGTGGTAACAGTCTTCGCCGTGGATTCGAGCCCGCGGCAACACAACAGTGCTCCGGAAATTGAGGCCGGGGATGCAGTGGCGGCCTAGGCCCGAACTCCGGGCGGCAGCCAGCGCGGACTGGAGACGCAGGCAGGTTACCTCCGGTGATGCCCACCGCCTCCCCAGGTATATTAATAGCTGCAGGAGCCTGATAGCAGCCTGTAGAAGGGCACCGGCATTGTGACTGGTGTCAGTATTCCAGGGTCAGTATTCCAACATTCCGACAGCAAGGATACTTACTGCCAGTAACTTAACCGCATACCGGCCCTCATTCCGAGTTGTTCGCTCGTTATTTTTCTTCGCATCGGAGCGATTAGTCGCAAACTGCGCATGCGCAATGTTCGCAGTGCGGCTGCGCCAAGTAAATTTGCACAAAAGTTTGGTATTTTACTCACGGCGTAACAAGGTTTTTTCATCGTACTGGTGATCGTAGTGTGATTGACAGGAAGTGGGTGTTTCTGGGCGGAAACTGGCCGTTTTTTGGGAGTGTGCGAAAAAACGCAGGCGTTTCGGGAAAAACGCGGGAGTGGCTGGAGAAACGGGGGAGTGTCTGGACGAACGCTGGGTGTGTTTGTGACGTCAAACCAGGAACGAAAAGGACTGAACTGATCGCAGTGGCAGAGTAAGTCTCGAGCTACTCAGAAACTGCAAAGAAATTTCTATTCGCAATTCTGCTAATCTTTCGTTCGCAATTCTGCAAAGCTAAGATTCACTCCCAGTACGCGGCGGCTTAGCGTGGGCATTTCTGCAAAAAGTAGCTAGCAAGCGAGCAACTCGGAATGAGGGCCACCGTCAGGAAGTCAGCTTGCCTATGGCCATGTGTTGCAGGGGGTTAAGTGTCTGTTTCCACTGATTGTATTTTACATAAACTCTTTCTCCAGCATGACTAGTCAGAATTGCAGCTGCACTAAATCTAAATGACACCCAGCCAGGGTGTGTAACAATTAACATGAGTCCGTACACAGGGAAAAACGCAGTGATGTAGGGTGGAGGCAGTGGTGCAAGTAGAAAAAATGTCTTCGAGGTACTGTGTGCGCACATGCGTCCAAAAAATGGGCGTGGTCAAATGCCATATGGAACATGGCCAATGAAAATCGGGGCGTGATACACATATGGGGGGCCAGATACACATATGACCCCAACAGTGCAAGATATATTTTGCCCCAGAGTGCCAGATACACATTGCCCCAGAGTGCCAGATACACATTGCCCCAGAGTGCCAGGTACACATTGCCCCACAGTGCCAGATACACAAATGCCCCAACAGTGCCAGATACACAAATGCCCCCACAGTGCCAGATACACAAATGCCCACACAGTGCCAGATACACATTGCCCCACAGTGTCAGATACACAAATGCCCCACAGTGCCAGATACACAAATGCCCCCACAGTGCCAGATAAACATTGCCCCACAGTGTCAGATACACATTGCCCTACAGTGCCAGATACACAAATGCCCCCACAGTGCCAGATACACAATGCCCCCACAGTGCCAGATTCACAAATGCCCCCACAGTGCCAGATACACAAATGCCCCCACAGTGCCAGATACACAAATGCCCCCACAGTGCCAGATACACATTGCCCCACAGTGCCAGATACACATTGCCCCACAGTGCCAGATGCACATTGCCCCCACAGTGCCAAATACACAAATGCTCCCACAGTGCCAGATACACATTGCCCCACAGTGTCAGATACACATTGCCCCACAGTGTCAGATACACATTACCCCACAGTGCCAGATACACAAATGCCCCCACAGTGCCAGATTCACAAATGCCCCCACAGTGCCAGATGCACAAATGCCCCCACAGTGCCAGATACACATTGCCCCACAGTGCCAGATACACATTGCCCCCACAGTGCCAGATACACATTACCCCACAGTGCCAGATACACAAATGCCCCACAGTGCCAGATATACATTGCCCCCACAGTGCCAGATACACAAATGCCCCCACAGTGCCAGATACACAAATGCCCCCACAGTGTCAGATACACAAATGCCCCCACATGCCAGATACACAAATGCCTCACAGTGCCAGATACACAAATGCCCCCACAGTGTCAGATACACAAATGCCCCCACAGTGCCAGATATACATTGCCCCACAGTGTCAGATACACAAACGCCCCCACAGTGCCAGATACACAAATGCCCCCACAATGGCCCTCATTCGGAGTTGATCACACGCTTGCTGCTTTTAGCAGCAATGCAAACGCTAGGCCGCCGCCCTCTGGGAGTGTATCTTATCTTAGCAGAAATGCGAACGAAAGGTTAGCAGTTCTGCTACTTAAAAATTTCATGCAGTTTCAGAGTGGCTCAAGACTTACTCCTACCTTGCGATGACTGCAGTCTGTTTAGTTCCTGGTTTGACGTCATAAACACGCCCTGCGTTCGGCCAGCCACTCCCCCATTTCTCCAGCCACTCCTGCGTTTTTACCTGGCATGCCTGCGTTTTTTAGCACACTCCCTGAAAACACTGAGTTGCCGCCGAGAAATACCCACTTCCTGTCAATCAAACAACGAACACTTGAGCGACTGAAAAGCGTTGCTCGAGCTTCTGTAAAACTGCAAAGTTTTGTGTGAAAGTACTTAGCGCATGCGCTCTGCATACCATGCACATGCGCAGAATTGCCGTTTTTCCACCTGATCGCTGCGCTGCGAAAATCGGCAGTGAGCGATCAACTCGGAATGAGGGCCAGTGCCAGATATACGGTGCCCCCTGCTCACCGCTTCCTGTATGTGCTGTGTGAGGGGAGGAGAGCGTAACGCCTCTCCTGCCCCTCAATGCTCGTGAAGTCCGGTCTCTGCAGCTCCGGTGGCGGGTATCTCAATTGAGGCATCGGTTCGTTAGCCAATCAGAGCTCGCGGACCGGCTGCCAATTAGGAGCCGCGGCTGCCGGTCCTCAAGCTCTGATTGGATAGCAAACCGGTGCCTTATTGAGATCACCCCCCACCACAGCAGCCGCCGGAGCGGAGACCGGACATCACTGAGAATTGAGGGGTAGGAGAGGTGCTGCGCTCTCCTCCCCTCAGATAGCAGCCAGTGGCAGCGCTGCTGTAACTGGTGAGTGCAGTCACAGTGAGCAGCAGCCCGGCGGCGGTGGGTACGTTGTACCCACGGCTAAATTCTTAACGGTACGCCGTACCTGCCCGTACCTGTCCACTTGCACCACTGGGTGGAGGTGAGGGAGGTTAAGCAGATAGGGACAAGTCCATGGACCATGAGTGAGAGTGAAAGTGAAAATGGAAGGGAGAGGAGGAGGGGGCCGCTAGCAATAATGGAAGATCGAAGTTACATACTGTGGAATGCAGGTCCTGGGGGTTGTGTCAGCTTGCTGCGTGTGGGCTGGAGTCTCACTGCTGTTGCAGTGGTGCAGGCTGTGCCAGTCATTTCTCAGGCAGTGTGACTTTGAGGCTGTACCTTATCACAGAAGGATGCAGTCCACCTCCAGATCTTGTTCTTCTCCCCATCTCAGCCTGGCTCTCCGTAATTGCGACGGGCGGGTAGGTGGGAGGACAGGAAGGCAGTCAGCCAGTTAGATCAGTTTGTGTGGCCCTTACTCCCCAGCTTCTGCACTGCCGCTACCCACTGGCCGGAAAGTATCTCAACGTCATGCATTGTCCTGTCATTGCAGGCCCCACCGCTGTCGCATCGGCACTCGCGGATTTCCAGCTCCGAATACCTGACAGGGAAGAGGGGAATCCGGGAGGATCATTTAAATTTCCAGGGTAGCGGGAGACTCCACACTGAACCGGGAGTCTCCCGCAGCATGCTGGAGGGTTTGCAACCATGCCCATACCTCTATAGCCATTCCTGTGACTTGTAGTTCTACAACAGCTGGAGAGCAACAGGTTGTCTAAGCCTGTTCTATAATCTCTATAATAAAAATGGGCCTTAAGCATTATTGAGCAAGAGGTCACATAGACATACATATATAATAGCTCCTACCTATGTACTCTGTGACATTGAAGTATCAATATGTGGACTGAACGTTCCTGAAATGCTGGTATGTGTAGCACAGCGACAGGAAAGAATGCAGTGATCTAGAAGGTGAGAGAAAGGGGGGAGAGAAGGGATTTGAAGGGCAAATGAAACAATCATACTGTACACAGGGCTGTAGTATGGCTGGTGCTATTGTTCATGACAGAATTGTTTTATTTATTTATAACCAGTTTTTTTTTTTTTTTATATATTACCAGTTTTTTTTTTATATTGTGCAAACATAGGGCCTAATTCAGATCTGATCGCTGGACTGCTAATTGTGCTGCCCTGTGATCAGATAGTTCCCGCCTACAGGGGGAGTGTAAATTAGAGATGTGCACTTGAAATTTTTCGGGTTTTGTGTTTTGGTTTTGGGTTCGGTTCCGCGGCCGTGTTTTGGGTTCGACCGCGTTTTGGCAAAACCTCACCGAATTTTTTTTGTCGGATTCGGGTGTGTTTTGGATTCGGGTGTTTTTTTTAAAAAACACTAAAAAACAGCTTAAATCATAGAATTTGGGGGTCATTTTGATCCCAAAGTATTATTAACCTCAAAAACCATAATTTCCACTCATTTTCAGTCTATTCTGAATACCTCACACCTCACAATATTATTTTTAGTCCTAAAATTTGCACCGAGGTCGCTGGATGACTAAGCTAAGCGACCCTAGTGGCCGACACAAACACCGTGCCCATCTAGGAGTGGCACTGCAGTGTCACGCAGGATGGCCCTTCCAAAAAACCCTCCCCAAACAGCACATGACTGTTGGACAGTCAATTGCTTACTGGAAGTAGTACAAGTGGGCTTACGACTTCCCCTCTGGGATGACGATCGACTCCCAGCAGCAACAACAGCAGCGCCAGCAGCAGTAGGCATTACACTCAAGGATGCATCGGAGGAATCCCAGGCAGGAGAGGACTCGTCAGAATTGCCAGTGACATGGCCTGCAGGACTATTGGCATTCCTGGGTAAGGAGGAAATTGACACTGAGGGAGTTGGTGGGGTGGTTTGCGTGAGCTTGGTTACAAGAGGAAGGGATTTACTGGTCAGTGGACTGCTTCCGCTGTCACCCAAAGTTTTTGAACTTGTCACTGACTTATTATGAATGCGCTGCAGGTGACGTATAAGGGAGGATGTTCCGAGGTGGTTAACGTCCTTACCCCTACTTATTACAGCTTGACAAAGGCAACACACGGCTTGACACCTGTTGTCCGCTTTTCTGTTGAAATACCTCCACACTGAAGAGCTGATTTTTTTGGTATTTTCACCAGGCATGTCAACGGCCATATTCCTCCCACGGACAACAGGTGTCTCCCCGGGTGCCTGACTTAAACAAACCACCTCACCATCAGAATCCTCCTGGTCAATTTCCTCCCCAGCGCCAGCAACACCCATATCCTCCTCATCCTGGTGTACTTCAACACTGACATCTTCAATCTGACTATCAGGAACTGGACTGCGGGTACTCCTTCCAGCACTTGCAGGGGGCGTGCAAATGGTGGAAGGCGCATGCTCTTCACGTCCAGTGTTGGGAAGGTCAGGCATCGCAACCGACACAATTGGACTCTCCTTGTGGATTTGGGATTTCGAAGAACGCACAGTTCTTTGCGGTGCTTTTGCCAGCTTGAGTCTTTTCAGTTTTCTAGCGAGAGGCTGAGTGCTTCCATCCTCATGTGAAGCTGAACCACTAGCCATGAACATAGGCCAGGGCCTCAGCCGTTCCTTGCCACTCCGTGTGGTAAATGGCATATTGGCAAGTTTACGCTTCTCCTCCGACAATTTTATTTTAGGTTTTGGAGTCCTTTTTTTACTGATATTTGGTGTTTTGGATTTGACATGCTCTGTACTATGACATTGGGCATCGGCCTTGGCAGACGACGTTGCTGGCATTTCATCGTCTCGGCCATGACTAGTGGCAGCAGCTTCAGCACGAGGTGGAAGTGGATCTTGATCTTTCCCTAATTTTGGAACCTCAACATTTTTGTTCTCCATATTTTAATAGGCACAACTAAAAGGCACCTCAGGTAAACAATGGAGATGGATGGATACTAGTATACTTATGGATGGACTGCCGAGTGCCGACACAGAGGTAGCTACAGCCGTGGACTACCGTACTGTGTCTGCTGCTAATAGAGACTGGATGATAATGAGATGAAATCAATATATATATATGCATGTATATATAATATCACTAGTACTGCAGCCGGACAGGTAGATAATATATTTATTAGGTAATGATGACTGATGACGGACCTGCTGGACACTGTCAGCTCAGCAGCACCGCAGACTGCTACAGTAAGCTACTATACTCTATAGTAGTATGTACAAAGAAGAAAGAAAAAAAAAAAACCACGGGTAGGTGGTATACAATTATGGATGGACTGCCGAGTGCCGACACAGAGGTAGCTACAGCCGTGGACTAACGTACTGTGTCTGCTGCTAATATAGACTGGATGATTGATAATGAGATGAAATCAATATATATATGTATGTATATATAATATCACTAGTACTGCAGCCGGACAGGTAGATAATATATTTATTAGGTAATGATGACTGATGACGGACCTGCTGGACACTGTCAGCTCAGCAGCACCGCAGACTGCTACAGTAAGCTACTATACTCTATAGTAGTATGTACAAAGAAGAAAGAAAAAAAAAAACCACGGGTAGGTGGTATACAATTATGGATGGACTGCCGAGTGCCGACACAGAGGTAGCTACAGCCGTGGACTAACGTACTGTGTCTGCTGCTAATATAGACTGGATGATTGATAATGAGATGAAATCAATATATATATATGTATGTATATATAATATCACTAGTACTGCAGCCGGACAGGTAGATAATATATTTATTAGGTAATGATGACTGATGACGGACCTGCTGGACACTGTCAGCTCAGCAGCACCGCAGACTGCTACAGTAAGCTACTATACTCTATAGTAGTATGTACAAAGAAGAAAGAAAAAAAAAAACCACGGGTAGGTGGTATACAATTATGGATGGACTGCCGAGTGCCGACACAGAGGTAGCTACAGCCGTGGACTAACGTACTGTGTCTGCTGCTAATATAGACTGGATGATTGATAATGAGATGAAATCAATATATATATATGTATGTATATATAATATCACTAGTACTGCAGCCGGACAGGTAGATAATATATTTATTAGGTAATGATGACTGATGACGGACCTGCTGGACACTGTCAGCTCAGCAGCACCGCAGACTGCTACAGTAAGCTACTATACTCTATAGTAGTATGTACAAAGAAGAAAGAAAAAAAAAAAACCACGGGTAGGTGGTATACAATTATGGATGGACTGCCGAGTGCCGACACAGAGGTAGCTACAGCCGTGGACTAACGTACTGTGTCTGCTGCTAATATAGAGTCTAGACTGGATGATAAATTATTGATAATGAGATGAAATCAATATAATATCACTAGTACTGCAGCCGGACAGGTACTATATATATTTATTATGTAATGACTGATGACGGACCTGCTGGACACTGTCAGGTCAGCACAGCACCGCAGACTGCTACAGTAAGCTACTATAGTAGTATGTATAAAGAAGAATGAAAAAAAAAAAAACCACGGGTAGGTGGTATACAATATTATATATATATATATATTATATACAATTATATATATATATATATATATATATATATTAAACTGGTGGTGATTGATTATTAAACTGGTGGTCACTTCAGGTCACGTTGCAACTTGCAACTAGTACTCCGAGGCCTAAGCAGACAATCACAAAATATATTATTATACTGGTGGTCAGTGTGGTCACAACAATGGCAGTGTGGCACTGACTCTGGCAGCAAAAGTGTGCACTGTACGTTATATGTACTCCTGAGTCCTGCTCTCAGACTCTAACTGCTCCCCACTGTCAGTGTCTCCCCCACAAGTCAGATAATACACTTACAGTCACACTATCTATTATCTAATCTATAAATATCACTTCAGCAAGTAGTATAGTAGTATACAGTATAGTAGTACTCCTCCTAATAATGCTCCCCAAAATACTGTGTCTCTCTCTTCTCTAAACGGAGAGGACGCCAGCCACGTCCTCTCCCTATGACTCTCAATGCACGTGTGAAAATGGCGGCGACGCGCGGCTCCTTATATAGAATCCGAGCCTCGCGAGAATCCGACAGCGTGATGATGACGTTCGGGCGCGCTCGGGTTAGCCGAGCAAGGCGGGAAGATCCGAGCCTGCTCGGACCCGTGTAAAAAACCTGAAGTTCGGGCGGGTTCGGATTCAGAGGAACCGAACCCGCTCATCTCTAGTGTAAATTTGCTGTGAAAGTGTGCGATCACATGTGTAGATGAGCTGCAAAAATTCACTTTGTGCAGTCTGTGCGCAGCCCAGAACTTACTCCTCCAGTGTGATGAGAACAGGCTGATCGGGGCCGTAGCTGACGTCAGACACCCTCCCTGAAAATGCTTGGCCACGCCTGCGTTTTCCCAAACACTCCCAGTAAATGCTCAGTTGCCACCCACAAACAGCTTCCTCCTGTCAATCACCTTGCGAACGCCATTGTGAACGTATTTTTCGCACCATCCCATCGCTGACCGGCGATGCCCGTTGTGCATGCACATTGCGGTGCATACACATGCGCAATTAGGATCTGATCGCCCGCTGTGCGGAAACGCACAGCAGAGATCAGATCTGAATTACCCCCAGATTCTGCAGCACTTTACAGAGAATATTTTGTCATTCACATCAGTCCCTATCCCTGTGGAGTTTGCAATCTATGGGCCTGATTCAGGTTTGTTAGCAAAGCAAAACAGCACCCAACTGGACAAAACCATGCTGTGCTGGAGGTGTGGCAGATGTAACATGTGCAGAGATAATTATATTTGGGTGAGGTGTGTTTAAACTGAAATCTAAATTGTAGTGTAAACATGAAGCAGCCAGTATTTACCCTGCACAGAAACAATATAACCCACCTAAATCTAACTTTCTCTGTACGTTACATCTGCCCTTTTTACCTACACATCCCAATATACTTATAGTGTAGTGAAAACTTGGGTAATGTGGTACCTGGTATGCAAGAAAACCCTTTGAGGGGGCCCCTTCCATTGGGCAGGTTCTTTATGTTGCTCTTGCAATTAATTTTCAGTACCTGAAATATTTGAGAGGGGTGATCATGAGGGAAATGAAACCCTCACTGTATGGATCTATAGACACAGCCACAGTAGTTGTTACATGGTGTGGCAGTCTTCTGCTCCTCTCTTCAGGGCGTCCTTGCTGTAGACTCAGTACTCCAGGTGCGTGCCTTGATCTGGAACCTATAAGCCCTTGAGGTTCTTCTGCAGCAATATTCAGGTTTGTGTGGTGCGCATGGCAAAGAGATGGGTCTGTTAGAAAGCTGTGTTGTGCTGGCAATTGCTGATGCAGTGTGTGGTAGTCTCTAACATGTTTTGGCTCCATAGAGCCTTTATACCATTGTTCAGGTGTGCTTGTGGTGTCATGTGACGGCACAGCAGCCAATAGGAGCGGCATCTAACCCGAAGCTGTGATGTATGGTGGTGCATTCACAATGGCAGGGAGGGCGGCTAGTGGGTGTGCTTGACTGATGTGCCATTGTGTATAATCCAGTGAGGGTAGGTGGTTGTTGGGATGTTTGATTTGGATAGTTTGGGAATGGGAACAGTGGGGTGGGAGGGGTAGTATTGGAGCTAGGGGTAAGTAGTGTGTCTCGGTGAGTATTGGTCAGTGGGGTGCTGATAGTGATTAAGGGATGGGTGTTGGATCTTGGTAGAGTGATATTACTATGCATTGGACAGTTGCAAAGGTGTGGTATTAATGTGGGCTGATGTGGACTCTGACAGGATGGTAAGTGGGCTTGGCAAGATACAGGATGGGGGGGTAGTGATGGGTGAAGGCTGACATTATCATTTTTATATTATCGCTCCCTGCGTTCCAGACCGCTATTGTGGTCGCATCAACGTCCACCTCTGAATCAGGCCCTAGATACATTGCAAATTTTATTGATATGCATTAATATGAAATATCTTTCTACTACTAACACAATATATGGAAAATGTAAAAGAAATGAGTGCATAAAGTGAAATAAAGTATTTACAAACCAATGCCGAAGTTTTATTGTGACAAATGTGGTTAGTGTCTGGGGACAAGACAAAAGCTGTAAGTACAATTCTAGTATGTATCCTATGCATCTACGTCTGGAAATCAGTAACTCACTAATGTAACAAAATGTGAAATTTTTGGGTGTGGTTCATCAAATCGACAGTGTCTAGGTCGACAATGTTTAGGTCGACCACTATAGGTCGACAGTCACTAGGTCGACATGGATGGAAGGTCGACAGGGTTTCTAGGTCGACATGTGCTAGGTCGACAGGTCTAAAGGTCGACATGAGGATTTTTATTTTTTTTGGTGTCGTTTTCTTCGTAGAGTGACCGGGATCCCAAATTAGTGCACCGCGTCCCCTCGCATGGCTCGCTTCGCTCGCCATGCTTCGGCCATGGTGCCTTTGCTCCGCTACCTCTTCGCTCGGCACACTTTACCGTTCCAATCGTAGTCCACGTGGGTCGTTAAGTATGAAAAAATCCCCCCCCCCCAAAAAAAAAATATATGTGAAAAACTAATGTCGACCTTTAGACCTGACGACCTAGCACATGTCGACCTAGAAACCCTGTCGACCTTCCATCCATGTCGACCTAGTGACTGTCGACCTATAGTGGTCGACCTAAACATTGTCGACCTAGACACTGTCGATCTTCAGACCGGATCTCGAAATTTTTATAGGGTTTTACAGTAGGCAACCTGGTCTGTTATTAAAGTTTATAGACAGTGATACTATATTATAATGTAGTTATTATACTACAGTTATCCTCTGGTGATCATCCTCAATTGGTCTCACTATTGCTCAAAATCACATTATCTAACAATGGGGGTCATTCCGACCCGATCGCACACTGCATTTCTTCGCAGTGGTGCGATTGGGTCTGGAATGCACACGCGTGGCGTGCGCATTGCGCACATGTGTCATTGCCCGGGCAACGACGCTGTCAGCGAAGAAAGTGGAGCGTGCGATCGGGTCGGAATGAGGGCCTATATCACCAACTGGCTGTCAGTCTACTGTGAATCCTGTCATTCTCTAATCATACAAAGTGCAGTGATAAGTAGTTCATGTGTCATTTACTTTATAGCTTCAAAGTGATAGTGAAAGATAAACTTAAGTTAACAGGGCCATACATGTACCGGCCGGTTCCCTGATGCCTACCTCCAATCTGACTATTGGTGGACTCACAATGATCGCAATTTGTCGGGGAATTTGGAAAAAATTCAGCAGATTAAAAATTATTGACTCACCAATCCTGATCATTTTTGGGATGGAATCATTGAATTGAGCATTTCAAACTCACCAGACCAAGGCATTACCAAAATGGGGAATTGACCTTATAGGTGCCATATGTACAGTATAGGCCCATCTACAGCAGGTGATTGTATCAACTTCTTTAACAGCGAAGATAAAAGATAAAGGAGTACCCTAGATGAGCCAAGAGGTCTGCCATCAAATTTTATGTAGAGCCCACTATAATCTTTAACAATCAGGCTCAGAATTGCTGACTTAAATCAGAAGGTAGAGTGTGAAGGAAGCCACACAGGTTTAGATAGATATTAGGGTTTTTGATAGTTGTCCACTGAAAAAACTGACTAATCTATTTCATAGTAATTTCTTAATAGGGCAACCATACACGTTGTAACAGATTGTCGTATATAATGTATACTGGTTACCGTCAGTGGTGCTCCCCTGAGTCAGTAAGTTTAAGGTTAAACATAGGAAGAGAAAAAGACAGAAGACTCTTGTTAGGGCGCACTCTCTTTCATTCGGACATTTGAGAGTTCATATACAAAAAACAGATAAAACAAACCATTTTATTAAGTACTTGCTTTGAAAATTCAAGGAGTTCCTGTGAGAATGAAAAATTTAAAATATGAACTAAGTTTCACACAATTGTTAGTCTAGTACTAGACATGGGGATGAGCCGAAATTTTTTATAAACAATGGTCAGTATGTTTGATACATTTAGATGCCTTTCTTTAGAGAGGTGTCCAAATAAATGAGAAAAATAACCGTCATTCCTCCTGCACATATCCCATTGGGAAATAGATTCGCGGGGAATTAAATCATAGGTCCGAACACCAGGAAGTGTCAACTCTGTACAGTGCTCACTTATCACAATGTGTGTGAAATATGGACAGTAATAAATTGCAGTACCTGGGTCTTCCCAGGTGGTCCCCCATCCAAGTACTGACTCATCTCTCCACTGCTTAGCTTCCAAGGTCAGAGGAGAAAGGCATCTCCAGTGGGGTATGTCCACAAATAGTGTGTCCGCCACAGCATGGGGATATTGTTGTGAGCAATGTGTCAGAGAAGGCAATGCTAAATTTCAAAAGTAGCAACAAAACATCCTATTTTCACATTTATACTTTTGACTTTTCATAATGCTCAAATGGAGAATTGCTGATTTATTAAAGTATTATGGCTGTGTATACTTTATGCTGGCCATACATCAGACCAACTTTCCTCCAACCATCCAACTAAAATTGTGCTCCATGCACCTAACCAATTTTTTCATCAGACCTGCAGACAAACAGTGACAGTTGCTCAATCATTCCTGGAGATAATTACTGTATATATCAGGTGCTAGGAAGGGGGAGGGGTCACAGACAAACAGCAGACAGAGAGGGGGGGTGGTACTTTTTCCTCCTGGTATCCCCCCAGCCATGGGGGGATACCACGGGGGGAAATAGCACACCCCCTCTCTGTCTGCTGTTTTTCATCAGACCATCCAACTTCTCTCCAACATGTGATGTCATAGAAGTAGGCGTACCGTGTCTGTCTACTTGTGTATGCTTTGAATAATAAAACAATAATTCAATTTATAAGTGGGGTATTTTTTATTACATTTTTTTATTGTACATGAAAGACAAAGGGGCCTGGAACTTGCAAATTTACATTTATATATACATATATGCAAAAAAAAAAGAGTTATGGTAAAACTTACCTTTGTTAACTATTTTTCTTGCCGGGAGCTCCCGGATGCAAGGACTGCAGTTAGGAAGACATATTTTTTCTGGGCCATTAACAATAAATGTATATTATATTATGAATGGGTATCAGTACGAGATCCCGGCGGTCAGGATCCCAGTGGTCAGGAGACCAACGCCGGGATCCCAACATGCTGAGCTCACCATGTTTTGGGTCCAGTGGCGACCTTAGGTCGCCACAGGGTTCTATTCCCCTCTGGGTGGTGGCGTGGACCATCACCCAAGAGGGATAACTAGCCAGTGGTCAGGACTCTGACCGTCGGTATTTCAGCTGGTGTTGGGATTCCGGCGTCGGTATCCTGACCGCCGGGATGCCAACAGGTGGTCAGTTGACTGCCTCCCTAGGAATGATTGTGTTCACATTGATTAGATTTTTCTTGACTTCTAAACCCAACCTTATTAATTAACAGTTACAGTCTTTTTTCTGTTCTTACTCTTAATTTATTTGTCTATATGATGATAAGTTCAAAGACAATAATGATATTAATATTATACTGGTTAAAATATGGCTCTTAGTTACTGAAAAACACTGAATAATATCTTTCTAGAAAAGTGTTGTTACAAATATTCCATGATATATTCAGAGCATCATTTAACATGTGCTTCTATTAAAAATGAGTTTACATAACATTTGCCACAGTGGTCTTGTGATGGTGGTCACAGGGAGGATTTATTTGCAAAGTGATTGACAGGGTCCATTTGGGGGAGGTAACAGGAAGTGGCGACAAAAATGCAGGTGTGTTGTGACCATTTTCGGGGCATGCCTGAGCCGGTGACTGCGATCCCATATGCAGATGTAATGTCTCACTTCCTGTGGCCACCATGCTACGCAAACATAGGGCTACTCAGACCTTTCATAATCGACTGATCTCCGACCAACACAGCATCTTTGACTTGCAAAGTCGCCGGTGGGCGTCTCAATACATATCCAAGTAGCTGCAGTATTTGCATATTTTCGCACAGCCGCTAAGTACACAATCGCAGCTGCAAATGCATTTACAAACTTCTCTGAATCAGGCTCTAAGAGGCAGATTTAGCAACGATTGATGGGGGTCATTCCGACCCGATCGCTCACTGCAGTTTATCGCAGTGCAGTGATCGGGTCGGATCTACTGGATGGCCGAAGGCCGTTGTACCGTAGCGATCACCTCTGCCTGATTGACAGGCAGAGGCGGTCACTGGGCGGGAAGGGGCTGGGGGATGGACGGCGGCGTTAAGCCGCCGTTTAGGGGGGCGTGGTCCAGCCAACGCAGGTGTGGCTGGACCGTTGGTGGGGCGGGACGCGGCAGCTGCGTGACATCACACGCAGCCGCTGTGACCCGGGCAGCGAAGAGGTTCTCCCGGCCAGCCGCAGGAGCTGCACTGGCCAGGAGTTACTCCTCAAATGTGAAAGCATCACCGCTGTGCGATGCTTTTGCACTTCTGCAGGGGGTCGGGGCCGGCACTGACATGTGGGGCAGACTAGCCCTGTGCTGGGCGTCCCCCCGCATGTCTGAGTGCCTGATCGTAGCTGTGCTAAATTTAGCACAGCTACGATCAACTCGGAATGACCCCCGATATCCTTGTTATTACTCGTTACAATGGTGATCCAGCCAATCAGATCATAACTAGCATGTGTATGAAAAATGACAGGAGTTGATTGGCTGGTGCACCATTTATCATTCGTAACGAGTGATATCAACAATATTACTTGTTAAATCTGCTTCTATGTTCCATTTGGCAGTTTTTGAAGGTAATAATGATTTTCATTTAATTAATTAAGCGTAAAATTATTATTATTATTATTATTATTAGTATTATTATTTAAAAAAAATGTATACTGCCAACAGGTGTTTCAGAGCTGCTACTGTGTATGGGGTTTTACATTTAACTGTTAAAAAACAGAACTTACTATTATTACATGCTAGATTGGGGGGATTGAAATAGACAGATACAATCATATATTTAAAGAAAGCCTGTATTTATTTGCTCTGAAGTTTAGTAAATGTCTGAGAACTACACAATAACTTCTAAAGCAACATAAAGCATTCACAGTCCATATTCCAAAATTGCAAGTAAAATAGGATTTGGCCAAGGAGCTCTCAAAGGCATTGGAAAGCCACAAGTTGGACAGCATTGCTATACAAAGTGAGTTTAATCATGTGCATAATATTTCAGTAGCAATAACATATTATATTATTTGATAATCTATTAACAATATGTAAGCAGATAGGAATAAATAGCATATAGGAAAAAAGTTTTTAGGAATAAATAAAGAAATGCAAACTTCTTTTTAAATGCTTTTGGCTGTAGAGCGTCGGCTTGGGAACATCCATTTTGGCATTGCAGCTGTAAAGCCCCATTGAACTATGAAGTGAGCACTTACATCAGTCTCATAAAGAGCAGTGACAAGAGTACAATGCTCATTATCCAGGACATAGAGAGACCTGCAGCAAAACACAAACAATGCTAGGGATGCAGTACCATAAAATGTTTTTTATTTATTAAGATTTATATTGCAATCACTTATTACGCATCACCTTACAGAAAATATTTGTCATTGACGACAGTCCACACCCCAGAGCAATTTACAATCTATGGGCCCGATTCAGCATGAGTTGCAGTTTTGTGAAAAATTGCAAAACTACAATTCCTTCCACTAGCATCAAGGGGTTCTGCCGAGCACAGGGCAAGGCCACTCCGCATGCTGGATCCTTCCTCCCCCCGCTAAAATGCGGGCGCATCGCTAAACAGCAAAGTGCTTGCATCTTTACGGCAGCCCCCTACCTCCGCAGACTAGCTGAGAAGTCAGTTGCCAGGACATCATGTTTTAAGTCACAGTGACTACATGTGATATCACGCAGCCACCACGGCTCTGCCCTGCAAACAGTCCAAATACAACTTCGCTGTCCAGACCACATCCCCCTAATACTGCATCGATGTCCAAAAAATTATGCAACGCCACCCCGTCAGCTCCCCCTGTTGGCACTTAGACTGCGATTGCAGTGGCGTGTGCACATATACGCAGATGTGTGGAAATCGCCGATTAGCGATTTACGCACTTCAGCAATCCAAGCTGAATCAGCCTCTATATTCCCTATTACATGTGGTAACTAGAGATGTGCCGGTTCAGATTTACTCTGTTCTTTTCACCCAACTTAGAACAAGTTCTGATTTATCTGGATGTATCTTATTGGCTATCCAAAACATGTAAAAGCTGATAGCCTATAAGATGATGTTTTTAAGATCCGAGTAAAATCGAGGAAATCTAAACTGCACATCTCTAGTGGTAACACTAGGGTTAATGTTTTTGGAGTATGGGAGTAAAACCTGAGTACCAGGAGGAAAGACATGCAAACACAGAGAGCACATACAAACTCTACACACATGAGGTAATTCAGACCTGATCGTAGCAGCAAATTTGTTAGCAGTTGGGCAAAACCATATGTACTGCTGGGGAGGGGGGGGGGGCAGATATAATATGTGCAGAGAGAGATAGATTTGGGTGTGGTGAGTTCAATCTGCAATCTAAATTGCAGTGTAAAAATAAAGCAGCCAGTATTTACCCTGCACAGAAACAAAATAACCCACCCAAATCTAACTCTCTCTGCAAGTGTTATATCTGCCACACCTGAAGTGCACATGGTTTTGCCCAACTGCTAACAAATTTGCTGCTACGATCAGGTCTGAATTACCCCCATACTTCCCAACTTTTAAAAACTCCTCTCCTGGAGAAGCCTGGATAAAAGAGGCTTCTGGGCACTTTAGAGGGTGGGGCTGGGCTGTGACATCATTAAGCCACTCCCCACCACTGCAAACTGCAGTGATTCGTGAGTCCGTGGTGAAGGGGTGGGGATAAAGGGTATGAATCGGTACCATTTACCCCCCGCCCCCTCTTCTCAGACCTGCAATTCCAGGGATTGTTTCCCCATTTTGCATGCTTCAATAAGAAGTTTGTCAGGATGCAGGATGAGTACCCACTCTTCCAGGGGTGCAGCTGACTAGCTGTAAAATCCGGAGTCTCCGACAAATTCCGGCAGAGTAGGTACAGTAAGTATGGGTTTAAGCCTTTTGAATTCTATGGTCTCTGTTGGAATATTACTTTTAATACCAGGATTTTATATTTAGTAACTTGAACCAAATTTTCTGTATCTTGGTCCTGGCATGTTTTCCAGCCAGTGCTGATTAGAAAGAACCTGGGGGCCTAATTCAGGTGTGGTTGGAGGTGCTAGTGCTGCTGCTTACTTGGTACAACACAGGACCCTTACTGCACATGCACAGTACAGGTCCGGCGCATGCGCAAAGTGCCAAACATCGGTACTTTTTTCTATGTGCCTCATATCTGATGGGATCTGAATTAGGCTCCCTATGAAGCTTCACGGTCAGGTTTTCCACCGAAAATTCTTGGTGACAACTTTACTGTACTGTATTTTGTTATCTTGCTATAAATTTCAAAGACGTCTTGCCTGCCACATCAGCTATGAAGCCTGTTGAATGGATATCTCTTCTGTTCTTTTCCTCTCGTAAATTGTCAGTGTGCATGAAACAAATGGAGAGGAGTAAGACCACAAAGTGCCACTTTGGACTGTGTCTGGCTACAGAGAAGGTCCCTATTATTTCTATAACTTTTATAATGAATATTCGGTCTGATGCAGAGATGTAGCAAATGGCAATGCAGCTGCGATTTATTATGCATATTCTGTGCAAATATACGCAAATGTCACAGCTGCCGGGATTTTATATTGAGAAACCCACTGAAGGCGTCTCAGATGTATCATACCTCCCAACTGGCCCAATTTTGGTGGGACAGTCCCGTTTTTCACAGTCTGTCCCACTGTCCCACCTGAGGGTCACAGTGTCCTGCGGTGGTGGGGCAGTTGGTAGATCCCTCCTGTCACCCGCTGCTCTGAACATAGCATAGGTGATTAGATGCTGCATGCATGTGCACAGCGTCTATTCCTGGCAGAGAGGGACGGGGCATGGCTAGCAGCTCAGTGAGCGCTGCTCATGCCCACATAATGACAAAAATGGGGGCGTGGCAGCAATTGCCGCGAGGCCATACCCCATATCTGATAGGCCATGCCCCTATTTCTGGGCGGAATGATGTCCCTCCCTGGAAGAGAGAGAGAAGACACAGACATTGGGCGCACATTAGTCCATAACTAACCTTCTGAGTAACCCTATATAGTGGTTCACGTCCGGTTCATGCCCGTTAGAAGTAAGACACTGAAGCCATTGTAACTACATATGGGATTGCTGTTGCATGCTGTGACATGCTCCCGAAACAGACGTGACCCATCTGAATTTAGTACTCCACTCCCTTGTTACCCACAACAACATACGGTCCCTGCCTATCAATCACTTTGAAAATAAATCCTTTCTGGACCGCTGTCACAAGACCATCACTGCACAAGAGCAGGGTGACTTATGTGCATACACAATGGCAAAACATTGCTCCACAGTGTACAACTTAGTCATTGCGTCCATCTCTAATCAGGCCCTTTGCCCCATGTTTCCCCAATATAGTATACTGTATAAACAACATGATGTATCATTTATGATTAATAATTAATGCCTCACAATTTACTTACAGTTAGCAGAGTCAAATGTATAGTCCTCAGCTGTAAAACAGAAAAACATATGTATGAGCAAGAGGTCACAGTAACGTTAGTTATTCACTGATATTGTGGTAAAAAAATATTGCTTACAATGTCTGGAAAATGTGGTTGGTGAATAAAGACTAATTGTTTTGGGCATGGGGGTTTCCATATATATTGCTAACTAAACAAATACAGGGTACACACTGACCCTCTCCCTCCCACACTTGGACTGCAGGCTCTGCTGCCCTCTCCCTCCCACACTTGCACTGCAGGCTCTGCTGCCCCCTCCCTCCCACACTTGCACTGCAGGCTCTGGTGCCCTCTCCCTCCCACACTTACACTGCAGGCTCTGCTGCCCCCTCCCTCCCACACTTGCACTGCAGGCTCTGCTGCCCCCTCCCTCCCACACTTGCACTGCAGGCTCTGCTGCCCCCTCCCTCCCACACTTGGACTGCAGGCTCTGCTGCCCCCACCCTCCCACACTTGGACTGCAGGCTCTGCGGACTGCAGGCTCTGCTGCCCCCTCCCTCCCACACTTGCACTGCAGGCTCTGCTGCCCTCTCCCTCCCACACTTGGGCTGAAGGCTCTGCTGCCCCCTCCCTCCCTCCCACACTTGCACTGCAGGTTCTGCTGCCTCCTCCCTCCCACACTTGGACTGCAGGCTCTGCTGCCCTCTCCCTCCATCCCTCCCTCCCTCCCACACTTGGACTGCAAGCTCTGCTGCCCCCTCCCTCCCACACTTGCACTGCAGGCTCTGCTGCGCCCTCCCTCCCACATTTGCTCTGCAGGCTCTGCTGCCCCCTCCCTCCCACATTTGCACTGCAGGCTACTGTCAAAGTCAGAAAAATATCTCTATGCACACTGCCATATTTGCACCTCACACAGGTCTGCGCTGCGCATGCGTGCGCTCTCCCGTGCGTGCGCATACTCGCTGTTGCGGGCACCCGCGGGCGCGCGGTATGTGCATTTACGGTAGAGTTCATGTGTTCGTAGCGTGCGACTCTTTCGTTACATATTTCCACTATATAATGTATTTTGTAGATCATGGTCCCTTTGATAGATTCTGAAAGTTTGGTTAATATAGAATGTTCATGAACAGAGAAATCCCCCTTTGTTTGATACGAAGGGTCAGACAGGAGTAATACAGTGGTGTTTAGTACCCATCGGAAGAGTATTTAATTAGCAATATTCCGGTGTTGGTTTGAAGCGGATTAATCGCTCGTGCGAATAGTTATGGACATAAGAAGTTTATGAACATTTACTGTATTTGCACTTACTTATCCATGCGGCGGGAAACCCAGTTTCCCTCCCACCTGAGCTGTTGGAAATAGTCACAGCCCACCTGTATGAATCAACCTATGACCTTTTGTTATAATGCGAGGAGGAATTCCTGTGTCCAATGAACAATGAGATTGTAGGGACCATTGAATTGTATTGTGTGTGGGGCATAAATAGACAAGCCGATCACATCCAGCTCACTCTTCAACGGTTATCATTGCTGAAAATCGGGAGCTGGATGTCCAGAGGCGCATGCGATCGTTTCCTTTGTGCGTAAGTTTTCTCCGCAATCATATTGTCTTTCTTGATGTTATGGGCCATATCTCTCTCTCTTCTTCTCTTTCTCTCGTACTCTCTTAAACGTAATAGTATTGTATTGTATTTCCTGTGTAGTTATCTGGTTAGGTAGTCTATGTTATATTGTAGTGTATGACTTGTATTGTATTAATTCTTTTGCAAGTATAACATTCATAATATATATATTAGGCGTTGGACCCTAAGCACGGTATCTGTGTATTTCTTATAGTGTTAAGTATTCACAGAGCGTCGGTGACGCTCTTAAGTTAATGAGGTTACACTGTGTTGCATCTACACCCTATCTCTACACTAAGGTTTTACAGCATATTACATTGTTTATGGTTTAGATTTAAAGGTTTAACATTGTGAGCGTCAGCGCCGCTGGTGATCTCCTCGTGGTCCCGAGCGTCCGCTACGCTATAGCGAATTATTACGTTAGTCGGCAGCCAATAGCGTGCCTGCCTGTGATCTCTCGGCCGTGAGCGAACGTGACGCTTGAGCGTCTCGACCACGGCTAAGCGATCGTTACGCAACGAGCGTACCCTTACGGTACTCCATACGTAAATAGCGTACAGTGTTCTTAGACCTCATAAAGGGTTTTATATAAGATAAATATTTAGCTTTATCAATTGGCGGCTCGTCCAGTCCTTCACATATCTCTGCTAGGTAAATTTCAGCAGACATTATCCAGCAGCAAAGGGCGGGAGGTCATATTCCTTGTAGTGCTGTTTGGATAAGCGTCTGCTTCGCTTAGTAAAGGGTGCTGAAGGAATCCGGAACCGGAGGTAAGAACAACACGCTAGTGTCTTTTAAAAACTGTTTATTTCTGTCTTGCGTACACACGCACATATCTGCATTTCTTTTTCATTCGTGTATTTTTCATATATCACTCTCCTGTTTGCCATTTTATAATTGATAAAACGTGCTAAGAGAGATTTGTCGCTATTTCATAGTTAAAGTGTAAAACCCACATGCAACTCTACCTAAGGTAAAAGGAGAGATTGGTGTGTTGCGCGGTAGACGATCGAGGATCATCTACATTGATAAAAGCGTTAGTTGTGTTGCGGTGGACATTGGTTTTGTGCACACGTGTCTCTAACAAAGGGCTGAGACTCGCGTACGCCAAGGCCGACGCACGCAGTGTAAATTACGCAACGGAGCGTCTGGGTACGCCCACGTAACTCAAGTCACACAACAGGTGATAAGTAGCGCAACAGGCGATAAATAGCGCAACAGGCGATAAGTAGTGCATCAGGCGATAAATAGCGCAAAATCTATTTTAGTGTCCGAAATTTAGATTAACAGATCCTTCTCCAAATCCACAACACATCTGGTCTAAAGAAAATTTCTGCGCAGAAATAGAAATAGAAACAAAAGTGTACGTGTGGTGAGTGAGTGTTTTGTATATATAAGTTTATACAATTTTACAGGTTGAACCACAAGAAGTCGAGTTCTCGCAGAGGTACATACATGTAAGTGACGTGCATGGTGGCTAGGGAGGCATCTCTGGTTAAACATAAAATTTGAGCAGTAGAGAATAGTAGACCAGGAGGTCATACTACAGACCGGGAGGTCCAGGTACAGCAGACTAAGAAGTCTGCCATAAAAGAGAAAAGGGCACAACCCAGGGGGTTGGTGCAAAACCCATATAGGCCAATAAAGCTCTGGCTGAAGGAATTCGCAGCCGAAATTTTCGATTCCACTGGTCGCTCAGTACATAAGATTAGTTGCTTATGTGCTGAACGATTGTACCGCACGTAATTGTGTACATTAGTTAATCTGACCAGTACCATTTGTGTACAAACCCGGTCGTAAAACTATTTGTACACTCTGATGTGATTTGTGTAATTTTTTATTTTCTGAAGGGAAGTTCGCTGGTCACTCAGGAACTATCCAACAACCGATACTTGCTGGGGAACGCGCCCCAGTAAATAAAGGTTCACAGGGGCCCTAGGTTGGGTACAACAGCTCTGGATACAGTGATTGTGTTACTGGCCAACGTGGGCGAGAAGTGAGTGGAGTACTCGGTAAACTTCACCGCCAGCCTGCCCCGGACATCTTGGTTTTTGTAAGGGTTCGCTGAAGAAAAGCAACACCTGCAAGTTATGGGGGCCAGTTGTTCAGGTAGGGGGCGATCAACCTCGGTTCGGGTTGATTTAGTAAACCGACCAATCGGGTCGGCCAGGTATGTAATGTGTGAAAAATACGGTTCACACACAGAGGTTTTATGTGATGAATGGGAAAGAATGACTGTACATGACGGGGAGAAATTCCCAAGAATAGGTAGCTTTAGCCCAGAAGTGTTACTAAATCTAAGGAGAAGGATAGGTCTTATTGAACCAGCAAAGAGACGGATCAAACATTATGATTGTTTAAAGTTATGGCAACAGGAAAGTGAAATGCAAAAAGAGCTAACTGACATATCTGACTCTCATCTTGGGAGGAGAGATGTGGCAATGGAGAGGATTATGGTTGCGGAGAAAGGCACAATGTTGAACAATAAAAACGCACTTAGCAACTGTAGTATAGATGATAAGAATAAGTGTAATAAACATAACAATGATAATTGTAATGCTGTTAAATGTACAACTATTAACCCGTGCAAGTTGCACCCCATGTCAAACTTCCCTCAGGAATACGAGCAAGAAAGTGAACTCAACACGATGTCGGCACCTCTTCCAGCAGCCATCACACAAGACATCCAGGTGGACGCGACCAAATCGGTAAAGGCAATAATCAAACTCCCTAACGGAGGGTCAGGTGAGGTCGTGTCCACAGGTACGTACAATGTTTTATATCACGCACAAACAAATGTACCCCATATTGTAAGACCAAAACAAGGTGATGTAATTGAGTTTAGTCCTGTCAGGGTGATCACAGTCCCCAATGGGAAGACTGACGATCAGGGAACCATTCTCGTCCAGGACAGTGCAATGCGCTGTCCCTGGTCCCGGACCGAATTGAGATCAATTATGTCCGAATTTCCTGATCCACGGAAAAATCTAGTCGCATGTCAAAGGTTCATTAAAGAACTAGGAAACTCAACAGAACCCACCAACAAAGATTGGCGGACAGTGCTGAGGGCATGTTTGCCCTCCGGTGTTGACTCTGCGACATTTATTACTGATTGTCAATTAGACACAGAAGTACCTCAAACGGAGGAACACAATCAGGAATGTATTAAGCAGATAAACCAACAGTTGGAAGTATATTTCCCTGCCGTTGTCAAGTGGAATGAAATCTTCTCCATAAGACAAAACGAAAGGGAAAGGGTCTCCAATTATTTCAATCGAGCACTGCAAGTAATGGCTAGGAACACTGGGATCACAGACATCAAAACATGCGCACAGCATAGAGAAATAGCGGTTAAGGTATTAATGAATGGTTTAAAGGAGGTATTGAGTACAAGGGTACAGACCACCAACCCAAACTGGAGAAATATCTCAGTGGCCGCATTAAGAGAGGCCGCTATTGACATTGATCGAAATATCACCAGATACAGAGAGTCACAAAGTGATAAATTAATGGCCGCAAGTATACAGGCCCTAACCACAAGACCACTCCAGCATAAGCCCCAAACCCCTGCGAGAAATTTAAATGTGGAAATCTGTTACAATTGCCAGAAGGAAGGTCATTTTGCAAGAGATTGTAGATCAGGAAGTAGACAAAAGTCACATCAGCCCCTTAAACAACGACATAATCATGGTATCCAAGGAATCAGGGAAGCACAGGGAAAACGGTTGATGGCGATGAGCATCCGAGCGTTTGAGGAGGCATCAAATCAACCAAGACCTCAGGTCATTGACACTTGGAGGAAACCCAGGGTTTGTTATCATTGTAGAAGAGAAGGGCATTATGCCAGCAACTGTAATAACCCACATAAAGTCAGACCCCCTAGACCAAGAAATGAGCAAAATTAAAACACACACAATTATAAACAGGGATCATATAGGAAGAATTTTGAGCCACACCCATAATGTGCAATCAGGAAAGGTGATCATTAGGACTGATGGTAAGCCTGAGGTTATAGTTAATAAATTGGGAGGTCATTCCCTGAAGACACAGGAATGACCGGGTGAAACGTTGTAAATGTATCTGTGAAATGTTTCTTTTTCTCTCTCCCCATCTCTGACGAATATTGGTAGGATTCAAACATTGCATATATACTTGGTCTTTGCAGAAGTCTACCAAACCCCAGCATGACCTATCCGCATCAATGTATTCTGGCCAGATACAGACAGTGGAATATGGAAGTGCTGGGGGGAGGGACTGCACAAGGAAACCATTGGACATGTAGATATGACAGCCTGATGATCTGACAATGTTTTAGAAAACGTTTATGTTTGAAAAAAAAAATTTTTTTTTCCCTGTGGTTGTTCTCTGTTGATTTATGTGATATATACATATATGAATTGTTCTCTCTCTCTTTTGTTTTTTTTTTGTTTTCTCTCTTCTTTCTCATGTTTTCATGTTTTAAAGATGGTATGTCACACCTCAGTTAGGCAAATGGTAATGCAAGATTTTTTGCTCCTTACAGAAAGTTCGCTGGTTTGGAAGGAATATTGCATCACCGGAATGTTCGTTTGGAAGACTGAGAGACAGCACCTTTGAGATGACAGCAGAACAAGAAGAACAACAAGACTAGAGAACTTAATTATCGTAACAAGTTTCTCTCCCCCTCAAACTGTTTTCCTGTACCCCCATTACAAATTTCTTCTTTTCTCCTCCTGTAAGATGGACTTGCCCCAAGAGACTGTGATCTGGATTTTCCTGTTGACCATGATGTTGACCAGAGCAGTCTGTTCCGGCGAGAGTACCAGAGAGGTCGAGAAAGGATCCAGAAAGGTTCCGATGACTGAGACTGAGGTGTAAATTTCCAATAGCAACACAACCACCAAGCAAAAGGCGAGTACCGGAAACGATCTAGCAGCCATGTTATTTGTAAACATTTGTTAGCTGAAAAGAAAACTGTATCTGTAGGCTCTGTGACAATGTAGTTGAGGATGGGTGCATCAAGAAATGCCAATCCAGTTTTAATATCCACATGGACCGGCATCCCTTGAGTGACTATCACTCCTTAGTGGGTAGTGTGCTAAATCAAACAGATTGTTGGGTATGCTCTCAAGTACCTCAAGGTCATAGCAAATCAGGACTAGTACCATTTCCTTTAACGATAGGGGAGGTACTTGAGCTAAAGGGTGGGAGACCGGTGGACAGGAGGTTTAATATCTCCAGTCCTCCTAGTTTGAAGCTCCACCAATATCATGTGGATAGATCCCTCATATGTTTTAACATTTCCAATCCCCGAAAGCCGGGAAATTGGGAAGTGTCATGGAGTAACCAAACCATGACCTTTTCATATAGAGCAGATAGAATGCCGACAGATACAGAGCTTGTACGCCACATAGCCAGTAGAGGAAAATCTTTCCGATATAGGTATTCCCTAGGAAATAGGATTACGAGAGTTGGAGAGGTATCACCAGGATACTGTGCACATATCGTACAAGCTGATACGTGTACTAGACAGATGGGAGAATTAGGGTTAGGAGATTTCACATGGAAGATGTGTAATATGGTTATGTCCTACTCCGTCCCATATGTTCTCCCCGATGATGCATATTCATATGCGGGAGGAAGGCGTACAAGTGGCTTGCCCCAAACTCTGAAGGATTGTGTTATATTGGAAAAGTACTGCCTGAAGTAATGACTGTATCACATGCCAAAATGAAGGATATACACCGTGTTGCCCAAGCTCCTTATACTCACACCCATTACGAGCACGTAGTTAAACGGCACCTGATAGAAAGAACAGAGCATCCGGCCTCTGACATGATCCATGAATCCACCGGGATTCAGGTTCTAATCGCGTTAGATTTCACTCGCACCGCCAGAGGAGTGTTGAATTATAAATACATATCTGCGCTCGCAAATTTGTTAGACAATATCACAGAAATGTATGATGACACGTTTAGGTATACTGGAAGAGAACTTCAAGCTTATAAAACAGAACTGGTTCAGCATAGAATGATTCTCAATTATCTCACGGCAGTAACAGGTGGATATTGTGTCACACTGGCAACGCAGTACGGCGTGAAATGTTGCATATATATTACAAATAGTACCGAGGACCCGGTCGAGGTCATAGACCAAAAGATGGACGATATTCTCCAACTGAAGTGGGAATTTCGCAGGAGACACAATCTCACCCTTGCTGCTGTGAGTAATGAGCTGACTGGTTGGGTGTCATGGTTGAACCCGCGAAATTGGTTCTCCGGTTTAGGAGAATGGGCTCAAGGAGTCATAATGGATGTTGGAAAGTTTCTCCTATGTATCTTAGGTGTTATCATAACGATTGGCTTGATATTTAGATGCGGTCAGGCTTTAATGAAGTGCAAACGAAGTACCAGGGTGATGAGTTTAAGGAGTGAGGAAATTGTAATTCCAATGGATTTGATTTATGACCCAAATGTAGAAACAATGATGTGATGAAAATGCGATTTCTACGGTCCGTTTCTTTCACCTGTTTTTCCGTTTTCTCCAAGGTAAAAAGACCCACTTGGACGAGGAATTTGATGGGCCGATATACAGACAACAGATGGATTAAAGAAGAAGTTTTGACAACCTGATACGCAGATTTTTGATGAACTTTGCCATAGATCCCCAGTTTCCCTAGAAATTTTAAAATTACGCTAGCCCAACACTTTTGTAAATCTATGGACATTGACAAAGCTTTTGCTCGCACCTTATGGGCAAAAGCACAAAGAAGACTGCATTCAACAGACACCGAACAAGACTTCAACCGACAAATGTTCATTTACCTGACATAGAATACCACTGCATTTACCGTAATTATGTCTTTTCTTCATCTCTACAACCTTCAGGTAATTACACACATAGTATAGGGAATACAGGCACAGATATCAGCAATCACATATTCCCCCATTCATGTATCATCAACTAAAATGTGCTCCCCATTTTGTTCAAAATCCGAAAAGAGCTCGGTAAAGTTTGACAGCCCATCCACAGACCCGTACCACGGGATAAGAAGGAATTCAAATGTATACTTCGCAATACCTTGAAGCTTGATTTAAAACACATACGGCACGATGATACATGACCCCCAAGCACGGATTCATACACACATGCTTCTGCTATCTCACTAGGTCATACCCTTTTCCTACCTTCTCCTCTCCTCCCCTACCCAACCATGTAAATGTATTAACCCCTGACATATATTTTTCTCTTTTTGAAATGTTTTAGGAAGTGGCAGTTATTGTTGACTGCCAAAGGGTGGACTGTCAAAGTCAGAAAAATATCTCTATGCACACTGCCATATTTGCACCTCACACAGGTCTGCGCTGCGCATGCGTGCGCTCTCCCGTGCGTGCGCATACTCGCTGTTGCGGGCACCCGCGGGCGCGCGGTATGTGCATTTACGGTAGAGTTCATGTGTTCGTAGCGTGCGACTCTTTCGTTACATATTTCCACTATATAATGTATTTTGTAGATCATGGTCCCTTTGATAGATTCTGAAAGTTTGGTTAATATAGAATGTTCATGAACAGAGAAATCCCCCTTTGTTTGATACGAAGGGTCAGACAGGAGTAATACAGTGGTGTTTAGTACCCATCGGAAGAGTATTTAATTAGCAATATTCCGGTGTTGGTTTGAAGCGGATTAATCGCTCGTGCGAATAGTTATGGACATAAGAAGTTTATGAACATTTACTGTATTTGCACTTACTTATCCATGCGGCGGGAAACCCAGTTTCCCTCCCACCTGAGCTGTTGGAAATAGTCACAGCCCACCTGTATGAATCAACCTATGACCTTTTGTTATAATGCGAGGAGGAATTCCTGTGTCCAATGAACAATGAGATTGTAGGGACCATTGAATTGTATTGTGTGTGGGGCATAAATAGACAAGCCGATCACATCCAGCTCACTCTTCAACGGTTATCATTGCTGAAAATCGGGAGCTGGATGTCAAGAGGCGCATGCGATCGTTTCCTTTGTGCGTAAGTTTTCTCCGCAGTCATATTGTCTTTCTTGATGTTATGGGCCATATCTCTCTCTCTCTCTCTCTCTCTCTTCTTCTCTTTCTCTCGTACTCTCTTAAACGTAATAGTATTGTATTGTATTTCCTGTGTAGTTATCTGGTTAGGTAGTCTATGTTATATTGTAGTGTATGACTTGTATTGTATTAATTCTTTTGCAAGTATAACATTCATAATATATATATTAGGCGTTGGACCCTAAGCACGGTATCTGTGTATTTCTTATAGTGTTAAGTATTCACAGAGCGTCGGTGACGCTCTTAAGTTAATGAGGTTACACTGTGTTGCATCTACACCCTATCTCTACACTAAGGTTTTACAGCATATTACATTGTTTATGGTTTAGATTTAAAGGTTTAACATTGTGAGCGTCAGCGCCGCTGGTGATCTCCTCGTGGTCCCGAGCGTCCGCTACGCTATAGCGAATTATTACGTTAGTCGGCAGCCAATAGCGTGCCTGCCTGTGATCTCTCGGCCGTGAGCGAACGTGACGCTTGAGCGTCTCGACCACGGCTAAGCGATCGTTACGCAACGAGCGTACCCTTACGGTACTCCATACGTAAATAGCGTACAGTGTTCTTAGACCTCATAAAGGGTTTTATATAAGATAAATATTTAGCTTTATCACTACCAAATGAGGCCAGGTTATTCTTTGTCATTCTGATTTTTTGTGTGTGCAATTGACGGGGTGGGGTGTTTGAATCATGTGACCGATGGTCGGGAGACTAGCGGTCACCATACCGACACCAGGATTTTAGATGTCTGGTGGGAAGGTGAGCACAACTAAACCCCTTGTAGGTTCGGTGGTGAGCTGTGCTTGCTAAAGGTTCTATTCCCACGCCAGTCACATAACTCATCCCGGAGGGGTGGGGGTGAGGTTGGGACTGCTTTGCCAGTCTATAGGCATCTGGACTGGCCCTGACATGAAGAGGGTGGGTGGTGTAGGGACTTGATGGGGGTGGGGGGGGGGGGGGTGACCAATAATGTTGTGCCTAGGGACTGCCTGATCATTAAATTCATCCCTGACTGTTACTATATCAATGGGACTTGCTCCCTGACAGTTATACAAGTCTTTGGAGGATCAAAAATATTGGAAATATTGAGACTGATATAACAAGTGCCAATTATTTTCTATATTAATACCAGCGTCATTATCTTTTTAAGGGCACTAATGAGATCCAGTTTATTTCACAGTATGGGCATTATTTTAGTACAAAATTTTACTGAAGATTATTTTGACATTAAATATGTACATCTTTGCAAGTGAGTGTGTCTTGACCACTATTTTTCTATTCTACCCTACTGGAATTTATTACAATTCTTAGTTCAATTAGCGCAGTTCCCCTTGCATTTGTTTGTATGATCAGTCACTGACATTGGCCCTCATTCCGAGTTGTTCGCTCGTTAGCTGCTTTTAGCAGCATTGCACATGCTAAGCCGCCGCCCTCTGGGAGTGAATCTTAGCTTAGCAGAATTGCGAACGAAAGATTAGCAGAATTGCGAATAGAAATTTCTTAGCAGTTTCTGAGTAGCTCCAGACCTACTCCTACACTGCGATCAGTTCAGTCCTTTTCGTTCCTGGTTTGACGTCACAAACACTCCCAGCCTTCGCCCAGACACTCCCCCGTTTCTTCAGACACTCCCGCGTTTTTCCCTGAAACGCCTGCGTTTTTTTTTCGCACACTCCCATAAAACGGCCAGTTTCCGCTCAGAAACACCCACTTCCTGTCAATTACACTACGATCAGCAGAACGATGAAAAAACCTTGTTACGCCGTGAGTAAAATACCAAACTTTTGAGCAAATTTATTTGGCGCAGGCGCACTGCGAACATTGCGCATGCGCAGTTTGCAACTAATCGCTCCGTAGCTAAAAAAAATAACGAGCGAACAACTCGGAATGACCCCCATTGTTCATGCTCATCAAAACAGTGCACCCCTTCCCACATAGCAGCCATTGATCAGCTGGCCTGTCCTGAGTCTACTCCCCACAGTACGTGGCACCTGTCTGCTCTCTAGGAAACCATTAGAACACTTCTATGATTGCAGTGTAAATATTGCAAATAAAAACAGAAAATAAAAAAGACATCTGAAATGCATATTGTACAATCACTTACTTGCAGTTAAAGATAATCTAACGATAGCTGTGTTGTCCTGTGAATCTTTTAAAAGGTCTCTGTTGCCGCAGTTCTGTAACATACAGAAAATGATTATTTGTAAAAAAAAAAACTTAGATGAGATTTTACATATTTCAAAGTGCATTTCTGTATGTTTTTATTTAGTTTTATTCACCGCAGATATGACAATATGAATATCACTATAAGCATTAGGGGTGTAAGTACATCCCAGTTGCCTATAGGCAAGTTGGCGTTTGGTGCCCCCCTCCTTAAAAAAAAAAGTAAAACAAATATAAGGCTAGATATAATAGGGTGCGATTTTTCAGGTGTCTAAAAAATCGCACCAAATCAAACGTATGTAATTTGCGACTTTTTACTAAAAATCGCAAATGTAATAGGGTGCGAATTTTAAGGTTAAAATGGAAATCGCATGTGATTATTTGCGGTTTTTAGTAAAGGAAACATGCAATTTTTAGTAATAAAAGCGTGGATTTTAGGTCATGTTTTTATTACTTAGTCAGAAGCATGCACAGATCAGTGAGATCCATGCATGATTCTGTCTGTAAAAGTAAAGAAAGTATTAAAATATATATAAAAAAAAAAAAAACAACTATGTGCAGTTCCCCCCCAAAAAGCATAACCAGCCTCTGGCTCTTTGAGCCGGTCCAGGTTGCAAAAATTCAGGAAAAAAATTGATTGGGGTTCCCCCATATTTAAACAACCAGCACCGGGCTCTTGGACTGGTCCTGGTTCCAGAAATATGGGGGACAAAAGAAGTAAGTGTCCCCTGTATTTCTTAAACCAGCACCGGGCTCCACTAGCCAGGGAGGTGATGCAGCAGCCGGGGGACACTTTTATATAGGTCCCTGCGGCCAAAGCATCACTCCCCTCAACTAGTCACCGCTGGCCGGGGTTCCCTGGGGGAGTGTGGACCCCTTAAATCAAGGAGTGCCCCCCTCCAGGCAGCCAAGAGCCAGGGGTGAAGGCCGAGGCTGTCCCCCCATCCATGGGCGGTGGATGGGGGCAGGGCTGCCATCAGAAATTCTGGGGCCCAGGACTCGCAAAATAGGCAGGGCCCCTCGCCCTAAAAGAAATCTAAGAAAAAAAAAAAAGAAAAAATAATATATATTTATATATATGTATATGCCATATAAATAATGGATAATAATAATAATAATAATAATAATAATAATTATATATATATATATATATATATTTATATATATAAAAACCATACAAAATAATATTCACACACACACACACACACACACACACACACACACACACACACACACACACACACCTCTCTCTCCCTCAAATTACCTATCACAGGCTGGCCGGACCTGTAGCAGCCTGGTCCTGTGTAGCTCCGCCCCCCTCCATTTCATGTAGCTCTGCCCCCTTTTCATGACCGTGATCTGGCACTGTCACAGGAGAGGGGAGAGTACGCTGCAAGCTTCTATTGAAAAGTCTCTGCCAAAATGGCCGCTGCCTCAGAGGAGACAGTTATTAAAGATACTAGAGGAGCCTCCTTTAGTATCTGTAATAACTGTCTCCTCTGAGGCGGCGGCCATTTTTGGAGGGACGTTTACAATAGAAGCTTGCAGCGTCCTCTCCCCATCCTTTGACAGTGCCAGAACTCGGTAATGAAAAGTGGTTGGAGCATCGCGGTGGCGGTCGGCAGCATGAGCGGCCCGGGCCCTCTCCTCTCTGTCAGAGAGGTGGGGCCCGGGACATTTGTGCCTGCAGCATCCCCCTGATGGAGGGCCTGGATGGCGGGGCCGATACCAAAATTGTGTAAAAATAAAGAATATTGTCTTTTGGTGTGGAACTACAAGTCCCAGCAAGCCTCCCCCGCTTGCTGGTACTTGGAGTACCACAAGTACCAGCATGCAGGGAAATAATGGGCCCACTGGTACCTGCAGTTAAACAACAAAATAAATACCCAAATATCTTGTGGGTGACCTTAATTAACCTCGCAGTTAGCTGCAGACTGCAATTTTCCCTCCACTGACTATAATGGAGGACCGCAATCCTCCATTATAGCCAGTGCACTCCACCTGATTGAAAGGCCATGAGCGCACAGCCAATCAGGAGAGCACTACGACGTGGTGTTCCCTGATTGGCTGCCGGGTCCTCTAGTGACAGGAGTCACGGGGAGTCCCGGCATTCTGGGAAAGGGGTCCCATGTGTAAATATGGAACCCCTTTATTGGCGTGGATCGGGTTTTTAATTTTTTTTTAACCCTGTGGATGCCTACATGGAAAGAAGAGGACCGATCTTCACTGGATTATAGGTGAGTGTTTAGTTGTTTTTTTTACAGGTACCCCAAGGGATTCTACTTGAAAGGGGACAGATGGGCTCCGTGGGACACTACGTAAGTATGTGTGAGTGCGTAAGTGTGCATGTATATCTTAATAAACTTATACTTTCACAGTGTGTGTTGTGTTTTTATTTGGCTATTTCTTTTGTTGTGGAGCTACAGGTACCAGCTGGCCTGTTATTTCCCTGCATGCTGGTACTTGTGGTTCTCCAAGTTCCAGCAAGCAGGCTTGCTGGGACTTGTAGTTCCACACCAAAAGACCATTTTCTTTATTTTTACACAATTTTGGCTATCAGCCCCCCATCCACTGCCCAGGGAAGGGGGAGGACAGCCTTGGGCTTCACCCCTGGCCCTTGAGTGCTTGGAGGGGGCCAAGGGTTTAGTCCTCCGTATTTTTGGAACCAGGACCGGTTAAAGTGTCATTTGCGATTTTCATTGTTTTCAATGGGAATACATCTGGATGTGATTTTTCACTTGCGATTTTTGGTATATGTTCAAAACTTGTGATTTTTAACAAAATCGCAAGCTATTACATTTGCGATTTTTGGAAAACATGCGAATTTGCTGTAAAAATTGCCCTTTTTCCGAAATCACACCATATTACATTCAGCCTATATTGTTGTATGTCTGTGTATAAACATACACAACTTACATTGGGGGTAATTCTGAGTTAATCGCAGCAGGAACTTTGTTAGCAGTTGGGCAAAACCATGTGCACTGCAGGGGAGGCAGATATAACATGTGCAGAGAGAGATAGATTGGGTGTGGTGAGTTCAATCTGCAATCTAAATTGCAGTGTAAAAATAAAGCAGGCAGTATTTACCCTGCACAGAAACAAATAACCCACCCAAATCTAACTCTCTCTGCAAATGTTATATCTACCCCCCCCCCCCTGCAGTGCACATGGTTTTGCCCAACTGCTAACAAATTTCCTGCTGCGATCAACTTGGAATTACCCCCATTATTGTATAGATAGCGCTCTCAGCTGATATGCAGGGACCAGAACCCTCAATGAATTAGCAGGGCTCCAGCTACACTGTGATTCAGCTGTCTGCAGCATGCAGAATCAGCGTTCACCAGTGGGTCCCATCTCACAGTCCAGCAGCAGCGACCAGTGCACTGCTACATGCTACAGCGTAGGCTGGGCGGTACCAGGAAAGGAACATCCTGCCGCCTACTGCAGGTGTTAGCGTGGCTCCTTATACAGAGACAATTAACTCTGCAGCAGCAGCAGCATGTGCGCCACAGAGCACCACTCGAAGTGCAGCGATCACACTTGGATCCCGCTGTAAACCTCTAGGTGCTGCTGTACATGCAGGTGCCCCTTCAAGGCTTGGAGCACGGAGGCAAGCATGTCCACTGCCTCTCGTAGTTACACCCCTGATAAGCATATAGACATGATCTAATGTGGGATACACACAAAGTAATGCTAGATTTCAATGTTTCTCTATTCACCATTCTTATCATTCTTCATGCTCTAAATGAGTCAGAAGGCAAGCAGGGGTGAGGTGGGCCCTTCAGGCTTGCTGTCCGCTTCATTCCCAGGTGTTCCACTACTAGCGCATATATTGGTTCATAAACTGAACTTAAAGGTGGTCAGAGTACAGTGAGAACTATCTTACAGTTTATACAATAAATGTATTTCTAGTGAACAGCGCATGGGTTTGCATACTGATTTGAGCAGCAAGTACAGCAAATTTTGCACCGGACAATGCAATGGAATAGGTGTAATCCTGCACATAGATATGTATTGTATTTGCATAATTAATATAACTTTTCTGAGACAAGTTATATTAAAAACATCTTAAGAGAGAGAACATTTATGTATTTATCATGGTTTAGAAATGACCACCATAATTATTTCATAAACTAAAAAAGGGTTTGTTATACAGGTTGAGTATCCCATATCCAAATATTCCGAAATACGGAATATTCCGAAATACGGATTTTTTTGAGTGAGAGTGAGATAGTGAAACCTTTGTTTTCTGATGGATCCGTGCATGCCTATCAGAACACGGTAAAAAAAAAAGCAGGTCTGTTTTATTTTAGCACTTTTTCACGATTTGTATTTTTTCACGGCAGTGTTTGGCTATTGTCGGCAGTGTTTGTGAATTACACTTTTTAGTAAATGACCGAGTTCTACCAAATTACAGGCGTATTTGACCGATGGTGTATTCATTCGTATTTTTTTTCTTGGACTTCCCAAAAAATACGAATGCCCTCATCACTGCCGTGATTTGAGTTTAGTAAATTCCTGAGATGACACTTTGAAAAAAAAAACACCATCTCGGTCAAAATCGGGACCTTAGTAAATATACCCCAATGTGTCAGAATCAGGTATATAGGGGGTTATTCAGGTCGCATCACTAAGCAAAACGATGTGACCGCAATACCCCATTTGCAGCTCCATTGCACATGCGCAGGTCCTGTCCTGTGCGTGCGTGGCCCAGCCAATGTGATAGCATACCATTGGCTGTGTACGCCTCTACCTGATTGACAGGTAGAGGCGTTTGCAGTGTGTGCAGGGGCATCAACAGACCATTGCGGGGGCAGCGCAGGGAAAATGGGGGAAGGTTGGCAGCATTTTCAGGGTTGCTGCATGACGTCACACGCAGCCACTCGGATGGAAAGAATGGCGGCAGTCAGTGGGCTGCGGAAGCAGGGGGTCGTCCACAGTTGCTGCTATCATAATTAAATTGAGGCTGCAGCTGCTAGACTGCCTGGTCTGCATGCTGCCCTGTGATGGGCGGCCCCTAGCATGCAAAAGAAAGGATTGCAGATTCTGCCAAGCTGAATAACCCCCATTGTCCACTGTATCGTCTAGTATGTACCCAACACTAGTTACACAGAATATACAAGTGTTGCATAAAAAATTCATCAGCACAGTCTCCAGGAGCGTCTTAGTCACATTGCGTTGTGTCTAAGACACATTTTTGGTGAAAAAGACGTCCAATACTATCAGATTTGCACAGGACCTGGTGGCTCAAACATACCAGGCATCTCACACTGTGTGGCGTTTTAGGGCTAGATGTATGAGTACACATCTGTAACTGCCACATTTAAACACATTTGTAAAATGTAAGGCAAAAGCTGATTGGATATTACTTTATCTCTCAGAACTTTTTTCTCTCTCCAAGCTTTAATAAATACTCCCATTATTGTAATACTCCCATTCTTTATAACACTCATTATTTTATGACATAGGAAACCCATCACAAGACTTACAATAACACAGTTCGATGCACAGACTTTAACTTCAGCTGAGAGATACACCTGGTCAGAGATAGAAATCTTGAAGACTTTCATTGCGAATCTTGCTTCAGTACCATTTCCATTATACAGCACACTCATTAGGTTAGCCGTTAGACCGGTACTTGGGCACCTTGACACAAAAATCAAAAACATATAATCACATTAGTCTACAATCTAGTCAGTCAAATAACATACCTTGGGCCTTAAGATTTTGCATAAAAGAAAATATAGGTGACATAAGAAAACAGTTTGTGGATTCCAGTGTGCAGATTTGAGAATCCAAATGAAATATGTTCCGTCAGCAGCAGAGCAAGGTAAGATATGTACCTATTCCTGGGACCCTGCTGGATCCTTTAATAAGAGGGGCAGCAGTCAGGTGAGGGGAGCTCACAAGGGCAACAAGCGTTAGGATCATAAGAAGCATTATTGACCATACAGGAAATTATGCGAATATTAAATTGATGGCCTCTTGACTTCAACCTTTCTGAACAGCAAGGTCTCAGATAATTGGGTAATTTGCCTGCAGAGCCATTGCATCTTTGAACGCAGTGCATTTGAGAAGATATGCAAATGTCGCAGCCGCTATCTCATGTAGGGAGACGTCCACCCCGGCATCTCATATCTGCTGCTTGTATACAAAGATACAGTATTGTCAATATCAGATGCATATCAGTCGCACCTTCAAAGTTCTGAGCTACTGCCATCTGAACATTATCGCAGCACATGCACAGTGCAACTCAGATGCATTCTCAGTAGAATAAACATAGGGCCTAATTCAGACCTGATCACAGCAGCAAACTTGTTTTCTAATGGGCAAAACTATGTGCACCTGAGGGGGGGTCAGATATAACATGTGCAGAGAGAGTTAGCGTTGGGTGGGTTATATTGTTTCTATGCATGGTAAATACTGGCTGCTTTATTTTTACACTGCGATTTAGATTTCAGTTTGAACACACCCCACCCAAATCTTACTCTCTCTGCACATGTTATATCTGCCCCTCCCCCTGCAGTGCACATTAGAGAACCAATTTGCTGCTGTGATCAGGTCTGAATTAGGCCCATTGTCCATTTCCGAAAACTTCAGCATTGCATACACCTCTGAAGGCCCAGAGTTACCATGAGGGAAACATGACATAGTGGGTGGAGACATGTAGATACTTACCCATTCTGAAGCAGAGAGTATGTTGGGCCAGCACTGGAGGCAGATGCATTAATGCTAATCACCTGGAGTGATAAAATATCAGCATTCAGATCTGGTGAGTTCACTGAAATATAAACAGTATCTTCCACATACAGTGAGTCAGCACTGGTGACCAATGTGAGAAATGAACTATCTGTATAAGCCAACATATTCACAGTGACATCAACATTTGATCCTGGGACCGATATTACTGTGGTTCTGAAAAAAATAAAAATAAATACAGTATGAACTGATAGACACAGAGTTGTGGTTAAAGTGGAATATGTTTTGTATGTGTACATACAGTATACTACTTTAATTTATATGGGTGTAGTAGGATATGCCAGCGGTCGGGCTCCCGGCAACCAGCATACCAGCGCCGGAATCCCGACCGCCGGCATACCGACAGCTGGGCGAGCGCAAATGAGCCCCTTACAGGCTCGCTGCGCTCGCCACACTGCGGGCACGGTGGCGCGCTACATGCGCCACTCTCTCTATTCTCCCTCCAGGGGGGTCATGGTCCCCCAAGAGGGAGAAAAAGTGTCAGTATGCCGGCTGTCGGGATTCCGACGCCGGTATGCTATGCGCAGGGATCCCGACAGCCGGCAAACTGAAGACCACCCGTTTATATATGTATATATATATATATATATAAATCTCTCTCTCTATATATATATATATATATAGTATGTATATACATATATAAACTGAAGTAGTATACTGTATACAGTATATATATATATATATATATACATAAAGTCATTTAAGACAGACTGCTGTGATTTTTAAATATACAATATATCTTCTACTTTTTCTTGAGTGTCATGTCCCTCTTTTTAACAATATGAATTTTTATTTTTCTTATCTTGACTAGGAAAACATGGTACCTTAATAATTATATAACTTTTATATGGTACCAAGTCTAATTATTTGTACTTGTTCTAGATATTATGTCTAGATATGGTTTTTGACCAGAATAGAGTAAATGAAACAAAGAACGCTGTCTTCAAAGCAAACTCTTGTATAATATTCCCCTTTAAATTTTGTATTTTTCTATGTCTACTGTATAAAAATATATTATAGTAAATAATAAACATTTATGTCTTGACTTCTGAGGTTGTAATAATATATGCAACAAGTGATGGCTCCAGAGGTGGGGCTGCAGCACAGTTCAAAATTCAGTAGGGAAGCCACACCAACTGCCAAATATTGCTGGCCGGAACTCACTGGCAGCTGCTGTGGCTCCCCTATTTATATTGTGGGCTGCGCTGCAGGCCAACCTCTAGAGCCGCCACTGAATGCAACCAATTATGGTCCATGATCAGATATCTACATTTACCTGCTTGCTTCTTTAGAATGAATTTGTAAATAACTAGAATTCTACAGTATATTCAGTATGGCATTAATAACATATTGCAGCATATTGAATGATATATACCCAATTACTGGATGTATTGAGAAGTTAAGTGAAGTTTTAATATCCAATGGGTAACTGCAGGAAAAGTTCATAACCACATTACTTTTGGTTTGAATATTAGTCAACTTGGCAAAAATATACAAGGCATTGGAGTATGTAACTTCGGTTGTACTGACCTGTAAAAAAAGAAAGAAGAAAACACTGAATGTGGATAAACTTGGTCAAGATACTCTATACTAGGCAGCTAAATCTATTTAATACTCCTGTAAGGTCTGCCCTATCTCCTACATGCATACACAGTGGGAGCCAGGATGCAACACCCCTTCAACGCCTCCCCCTACTGGAGAGACCCCAGCTGGAGAGGAGGAGGATATCCAGGAATGGGTAAGAATGCAACTATAAGAGGGAAGTGGAAGGACAGAATATCAGATGGAGAAGTACAGAGATGGGGGAGTAGTGGGATAGAGCAGCAGGCAGCGAGTGGGGTTAAGTGTGACTGAGTCGAGGGTGGGGTGTGGCAGAGCAGCAGGCTGAAAGGGTTTGGGTAGAACAGATTGGAGGTGGGATGGGACAGAGCATTGGGCAGAGGAGGGCAAGACGAGACAGAATCAGGGCTAGCTGGGGCGGAGCAGTGGGCAGACTTACTGTAGGTGACCCAGCATATACCATGTCCCTTTACTAGTTTAAAATAACCAGTCTGTAGAACTTCTTTTTTCAAACTGTATTCCAAATTTTTATATTCCTCTGATAAAGCAATACCTTATTGGGTATCATAGTAAAATGATGGAGTCGGGCTTGATGATATTTTGATATAACAGTGGAATTAAAACAATGGATGTTGGTGGTATTTACCTACATTTTTTTCAAATTTATTGGCTTACCAATATTGCGTATTATTTTTATCATAATGTAAATATTTTTACATTTTTAGAATGCATTTATTTACTTTAAGAGAATCTGTCACCTAAACACATCGGAAGCCATCATTTTGTGGATACATTTTATGCAGCCTATGAGTTCCCTAGTAATCTGGGTTACATGCACATTGATCATGTACCATGAATATTTTGTCATGAATTTTCATTTGGCCAGATGTCACTGGCCAAATGTAGGAAATTAATAAGGTGCATTTATTATGAATTAACTTTTCTACCCGATCTTCGCACAGGAGTTTCTAATTTTCACGGTTGTAAATATAAATAAGTGTTAAAAATTTGGTAAATATATAGAGATGTAAATTTGACACCTCTTAATGTAAGTAAATATTAATCCGTGGTTCTTGGCGTTATCCGAGGAGCACCCATAGCAGATACGGTAAAAAGTGACAGAAACATTTTTGTAGTTTATTAAAATTACCCACTGGAGGTGCAATCCAAATTTTGATCCGATTGTCGGTTTGGGCGTTATCGTTCACGCAATGCAAGCCCGCAATGGTAATGATGTCATTATGTCAACACCCTTTTCATCACCTTAGGGGAGTTTTTTTTTAATTCTTATTACGTAGTTTTCCTATTTCCCAACTGAAGAATACCTAATGTATGTTGAATTCCAGCTTCCTAACATATCGGAAAGTAAGAGAATTAGTGATGAGTCAGTGAGTGAGTGAGTGAGTGAGTGAGTGAGCGAGGGCTTTCGCATTTTTGTAGTTTATTAAATTCATTCCCTTAGGGAAGGTTTATTAAAATTCTAATTATGTAGTTTTCCTATTTCCCACCTGCAGAATACCTATGGTAAATTTAATCTTCCTAAGATGTTGGAAAGTAAGAGAATTAGTGATGAGTCAGTGGGTGAGTGAGTGAGTGAGTGAGTGAGGGCTTTTGTATTCATATATATATATATATATATATATATATATATAGATGATGATGATACAATCCATAAAATGTATTTCACACCTTCACGTTCACAAGGTAACCATTAATTTACGGAATGCTGTTAAAATGCTCTAGTTATCAGGATGACATCATATTTGTTTATGTTTCTCCCCCATTAGTAGCCATGGGAGGTTGCTTGGACTTACATTTACAGTGTTCCCACAGGCATCATTAGTTAAAAGATTGTGAAGCGTCAGATAAGCAGTGTCATTTACAATTTCCCTTTGGGCCACGCATGATGAATTTCTGAGTCTTACAGAGGAGGTTTGATAAAGATTTCTTTCCAGCCAACACTTTGATATGTACACATTCATCTTCCCGCCATTACAGTTAATGGTTGGAGATGGTTTACTCCCTGAAAAAAATAAAAATAAAAGAGGACTAATCATTGATAAACATATCCATACATTAATAATGTCCGAAGGCATTAAAGCTTTCTGTAGTTTAAATGTGGCAAACTAAAATAAATGACAATTACATCAAATCAAATTTTGAACATTGGGGAAATAAGACATTAAACATGGATGTGGGCAGAGGCAGAACTCTGGGAGGCAACGGAGTCATCTGCCGCCGGGCTCCTGCTCTGAAGGGGGGCACCTCTCCTCCCATTCTGTGACACCAGTGAATTAAGTTAATTGATAGCTGCCGCTGTCTTTTCAGTGGCCGACTTCCTCACTGGTCCCTGCACCTTACAAATCACACCCTCTTTATTATACACATTTTACAAGTGTCACACCCAGGATTAGAAACCACAACCTATTACACTGGAAGCAGACACCTTACTGATGGAGCTGTTTGCTCCTGTATAGGAAATATGAGAATTCTAACTACATGAGGTTACTTCTCTGACAATTACACGTAACTTCATATAGTTAGAATTCTCATGCTACCTCTACAGGAGCAAATAGCTCTATCAGTAAAGTGTCTGCTGTTACACACACACACACACACACACACACACACACACACACACACACACACACACACACACACACACACACACACACACACACTTATCTTGATATAGGAAATAGGGGGGCACCAATATTTATCTTGCCTCCGGGCAACTGGGACGAACTTACGCCACTGGATGTAGCAGCATAGCAGCACTCAGCAATCTTGGGATGCACAGAAAAAGGGTATAGATACTCATGGAGCATAATAGTGTATTATGTTAGGGCTGTATAAACTTTTGTAGCTGCTGCATATAAGGTCAGGAAAAGATGACTTTTTAACTTGAGAGGTTGATTTGTCAGCTTGCCTTGTATTACTATTCCTTCCTCAGGATCACTACATCTAATATGTATATTTCATCTTATGGTATTGTATATTTTTCTACCTCATGAACTACCTGTATGCTACTTTGTATGGAATATACACTATATCAGGGGTGGGAAATTATTTCAGCTGGGGGGGCCACTTAACACTTTCGAGTGAATATCGAGGGCCGCACACAAAACAATGTGGCTCCAGCAGGGTACTTATCGCAGATTATTCTTCGTGTGCATTCCCTACTGCCACCAACATTGAATAATCAGGTGTCAAAACACCACTTGCTAACAATCACATTTAATAATAATAATAATAATTAAAAAAAAAACTTTTTACAGTTATCATCTTCCCTCTCATCTCCTCCCTCCGTGGACAAAATAATCAGCTCCCCTCCCCAGACAAAGTTACCAGCTTCCCTCCCTGGACAGAATTGCCAGATGCCCCCACCCTGGCACCCCCACACTGGGCACCCCTTGCCAGTCAGGTCCCGCTGCCACCCGCCATCCAAACATGTACCTTACTTAGGTGCTCTTCCCCGAGTCCAGATAGCGCTGTGCCTGTGCTGCTGCATGTGTTCAAACTGCCCGCCACACGCCGCCCGCATCCACGCTGCCGCTCTGCCTTTGGCTCCACCCCAACAGAGCCTGATATCACAGGTAATCTGGTGGGCTGTACCCAACATGACCAGGCTTACTCAGCAGCGCCCACGGCTCAGAGGTAATGCAGCGCAATGACAAGCAGCTCAGCCAGTCGGAGCGCTTGTCATTGCACACTGATGCGGGCCGGGCAGGATCAGTTCACGGGCCGCATGTGGCCCGCGGGCCGTAGTTTGCCCAGCCCTGCACTATATAGTAGCTATGACTAAGGGAAGATATTGGCAATGGCAAATTGTGCCCTGCCTGTCAGAGAACCTTTCTCTTACCTATCGTCTTAGGGCAGAGTACTATAATTGCTACAGTAAAAAAGTGTTCTTCAAACATACTGTTTTGTGTGCAAGTATGACCGGGACTAGAAGAAAAAGATGTGAGAACTTGCCACCCAATAATCTTTCTATAAGTAATGTGTAGGAAACATATACATTAAAGTCCACTAAATGTTTCCAGACAGATTTTATTTGCAAAACTTGGAGATATCTGTGACATCCAAGCTACTGAGAGTCATCCTGCACAAGAACCTTTATGCTTGCCAGATAATATGACCTCTTCTTTTGCTATGGCCTACTTTCCCCAGACACAAAACATGTTCTTAATTGTTCTAGAGTGCTGGCTCTATAACTCAAAATCATAATATTTAACACGCTGAAGAAGAGACAGAGTTAAGGCCCATAGACAATTGCCGATAAAATGAGCGACAGCGCTCATTTTCCCCCTTCCTGAGCGACGTCGCTCATTTTCTCGGCAAGTGTTTATGCCGCCAGCAATGATCAATGTGCCTCCCCGTGGGTCAGTAACAATCATCGCTGTTGGCAGTGCATGCTTGCTCTATCTGGACTGTCGTCCAGGAGCTGCATGCACGGCCGGCAGCTGCGTGACATCACAGATATATGAGCAGTCATATCGCTCAGTGTGTGCGGGCGGCCCGTAGGGGAAACACTACACAACGTCGCTCATGGAGTGACGTCATCTAGTGTGTATGGACCTTTATTTATGTGTGTTCCACCTCGGACAGAGCTTTTTTTTTTTGTGTGTGTGCTTTAAACTTTACTCATTTTAGTTAAAAAAAAATGTTAGGTTATTATTCTATTTCTCGTGGTCTTGATAACATATAGTCATTGTTAATACATACATTTTTATATGTTTAGAATCCCATATTAGGGTCTAACAATTAAATCATCAGTGAAATATAAAAAAAAATAGATCATAGAAGATGTGGAAGAAACTAGAGTGGCAAGTGACTTATCATAGATTTGCAAATGTGTACAATAGAACTTTAAGCATCAGCATTTTATGTATATATATGGGGGAAGTCAAATGTTTGGAAAGTCAGTTGGGTGTCTGTTTTTTTCCTACTGTATCTAATAGACAGGAAAAAACAGACACCCAACCGACTTTTCAAACATTAAATTCCCCCCATAGAATGCACACTTATATTACTGGCTTATGGCAGTTTGTAGGGAATTTTTGTGTCTTTTTCTTGTCTACATAACCCTACCCTATGAAGCACGTAACCTCACCCTGTCAAGCACCTGACCCCACTATATCAAGCACCTCTCTCAACCTGCAAAGTAATTTGAGCAACTTCCATTCTATGTATCACTTATAGTAATGAGTAGAGTGAGATGATAAAACATATTCATATCCTTCTCTAGTTTCTATAGTGACTATGATTAAATTATGTGAAAAACCTTTCTATCAAACTATCGCTTAAAAAAAAAGTCTATGTTAATAGGGAGAAGAATGGCTGTATAGATATCTAGTTGATTGCTGTAAGCTCTACATATCTTACACTTACAGGTTAAGTCTCCCATATCCGAAAAGCAGATATCCCAAATATTCCAAAATTATTTGATTATGACTGAGATAGTGACTCTCTGCTTTCTGATGGGTCAATCAGCATGTCAACAGTTCTAACATGTCGATGTCCACATGTTGACATAACTGTTGATCAAACATAAAACCCCGATATCCTATACAGTTGAGAATTCACTTTTGTTTAATTACTTTTTTGCATTACTCAGGAAACATGAGCTAGACAAACATATGATTAAACCTTAAAAATGTACTGCATAACATGTTTTCCCTCTTCACTCACCGATTTGGGTATTAGCAGACATAAAAAAATGTACTTTAATGAATGTACTAAAATGTACCTTTTAAGGTTGAAACATGTAACCCAATTAGAACATCTTGTAAATAATTTCTCATTCTAGATACTGTATACTCTAGTATAACTGCAGCTCTTACTGTCATGTATGCTTTGACTATTTGTCACCATGTTGTGTTGTATATTTATACTATATGTTATGTGGATTTAACATTTATAGATTTGTGTGTGTATGTTTATGTATGCATATATTAATAAAAATAATGTGCCAATATTTTGTAATAATGTTTATTACACACTGTACCTGTATTTGTGTACAAAGTTGAGTTACAGACACAAGCGTTGCTGGTGTTGTTGCAAAACTCATCAGCAGCACAGGAGTTACATCCGGCAGACCCTGAAAACATGGCATACATTACAGCAAGTGATATAGTTTGCATACATTTAATTGGTTGATTTAAAATCCAGGATTCGGACAGTAATTCTGAAGCCGTAGGACAGATTATCTGTATTTATTAACAATTCATTTTTTTATAATGCAAAGTGCAGAAAAACAGCACATCAGCTCTACACACTTAGAAATCCTTTTCAGCATTAGTAATTTGCATAAACATTATTGTGAAAAAATCAGATCATAAACAAGATTTAAAAGATTTTCTGGTTGTCGGGTAGATGACAATAATAAAAAAAATGTTTTGATCCTCAAATTACATTACATTATAAATTAAATTCTAAACAAATGTTTTTGGCAAAAAAAAAAAACCTCATGCATGTGCTGGTTTCACAAAAACACATTAGGGTATATGTAATATCGCCCGAGTTTGCCGGAAGGTGCGGGATGACGGCCGAACTCGGACGGTTTTTTAAAGTGGAAATCGTTTACAAGGAAAAACCATGCATTGTAAATGATTGTCTCTTTAATAAAACATCTGAGGTCGGCTGGCAACCCGCACCTCCGGCAAACACAGATGCTAGTACATTTGTCCCTATGTGTCTATACGTGAAAAACATATATATGCAGTTAAACTTTAAACTAAATTGGTAATTTGATCTTGTTTAAATGATCAATTTTTTTTTTATTGGCTGGTACTTTATCTCCAACCACTTTATCTCTCTCCAAGGCTTAGTACATAAACCCCATAGTTTTTCCTGTCAATAGGATTTTCTAGCCACTCCAAAACATTCAATTGGATTTAAATTACATTTTTTATAGTATGTAATCAATTTGGCCAACATGCAAATATGTTTGGTCATCAAAAATTCCACATATGATGTAATCTTCACCAGTGCAGATTTTTGTTGCCGTTTGTTTCATTTATTATTTGTGTCACAATAAATTTGACCCTTAATTGTAGTTTTCTGTTGGGCATTTTGCTGTGCACATCTATTTCAATGTAATTAGTATTTCATATAAATGAAAGGAAAATGAAAATTCATGGAATGCATGTGTTGTCAGTAGGGGTATGGGACTCTAGGTCAACAACAATTAGGTTGACACCCATTGGTCGACACTAGAAATAGGTCAACACGGCCATTAGGTCGACATGATCAAGGTCGGCATGAAAAAAGGTCGACGTGAGCTTTTTAATGTTTTTTTTGTGTGTGTCATTTTCTCCGTCAAGTGACCCGGAACCCCAATTAGTGCACCGTGTCCCCTTGCATGTGAGCAGGTTACCATTCCTAATCGTAGTCCACGTGGATCGTAAAGTATGAAAAAGTCCCAAAAAATGTTCATGTCGACCTAATAGCTGTGTCCATCTATTTCTAGTGTCGACCTATCCACTGTTGACTATTGGGTGTCGACCTAATGGGTGTCTACCTAATTGGTGTCGACTTAGAGTCCGGATACTGTCAGTAGGGTCGATGCTTGAGAACAACTTAAAACAAATTCTATAGTTTTTTTTATGTGTTTTCATATTTATATTTATATGTTTTATACCAATTTGCAGGTCATGATGCCGAATAGTCATTGGGTGACAGAAACTCAGGCATTCTTGATAACCTTATTTGGTGAATGGTCATAATTAAATAATGTAGCATAAATCTAACAAAAGCAACATGTTTCTAAGAGCTTAAATATTACCTTCATGTATTATACATTATTTCAAATAATTATTATTATTGACAGTGTAAAAAAAAACAAAAACATTAGAGCTACACTCAGATATCTGCCATTATTGATCTAACTAAATTAATCTGCTTTAAGATAATATTTGGTTCGTTTCTGTCAGTTGCCAACTACAGTATCATTGGACTTTAAAATCTGGCATTATATCGGCACCATTACCAGGTTATACATTGCCTCATACTTTTCTCTACTTTGTTTTGCAACAGAAACAAGTTTTATTATATTAGTTAATGTAATATAACATCCATTTAACTAACAGGTGGTCTGCTGTAAGTAGGGATCCCAGATTAGGCATGCAAATCCAGATACATATGAAATAAGCTTTACTGTAATAAATTACATGAATAAAAAATACTATAGTAAAAAAATGTACAGATACTAGTTTGCAGTGCAATGAGTATGCATTTACATGGCTGCTCTTATAGCAATATGCCTGGGTGTTGGATAGGGTGTTATCCTGTTTCATGAGTGAATACTGATGAGAATGCAAACACCACTTACCTGAGATGAATGCACACAATACAATTGCTAGCACTAAGAAAGCCTTCATTTTCATATCACCTAGGGGGGCAAAGTATAAACAAAACATATTGAAAATAAATTAAACACTCAGTTCCAGAAACTCTTTAGGCATTGTTTGCCATTATATTTTCCATAAAATACATAGTAACATAGAAACATAGAAACATAGAATTTGTCGGCAGATAAGAACCACTTGGCCCATCTAGTCGGCCCCCTTTTTTTTTATATTATTTTTATCTCTAACCTTATTTGATCCTTATTTCTTTGTAAGGATATCCTTATGTCTATCCCATGCATGTTTAAATTGCTCTACTGTCTTAGCCTCTACCACCTCTGATGGGAGGCTATTCCACTTGTCCACTACCCTTTCTGTGAAGTAATTTTTCTGCAAATAAATAAAAGCCCATGTAATGGTGGCACATGATAAATAACACTTGTAGGTCTAACACATGAAAGCAACATAGTGTATCAGTGTAGTACTAGCTTCTGAATAAAAAGAGTACTAGCTTCTCGCAGGGCCGTAACCAGGTGTGTGCGGAGGGGGCACCGCACATAGCGCTGCAGGGTAGGGGGTGCTGTTGGCGGCACATGGCAATTATCTGTTTTAACTACTTGCACTTGCAGCTTCCATCCTTTTTGAAGACCAGCTTCTCCTGACCGCCACTGTCTCCTACCCTGACACCTTCTGTCGCTAATACCTATAGAACATTCATGAACTCAACTTGAGATTTCTTTGTTATTCAGTCACATTGTTCTTTATTACATTTTAAGATGCGACATACCCAGGATTCTAACCCATTGCTTGTGGCATTGCAGTCAGACAATCTATTCATTGAGCTATCTGCCCTTGCATAGAAAGCTAGATAATTCTAAGCTAGAGAATTCTAACTATAAGAAGCTTACCTTGTACTTTGTGAAAAAATGATCAGCATTGTGGCTGAGCAGATCTATGTAGTGTGTGGCTGCATGGGATTGGATGTGTGGCTGCACACTACATAGATCTGCTCAATTGCAATGCTGATTTTTTTTTTTAACAAAGAACCAGTAGGTTCATATAGCTCTCATTTTTTTATGCAGGATCAAATAGCTCAATGAGTAGGGTGTTTGATTGGAATTCAGCAGGTTATAGGTTTAAATCCCGGGTATGGCAGTATATTGAAAAGTGTTATTTAATAAAGGGTATTGTAAGTGAATAACAACAAGCTCTCAAGTTACAGTAAGTTCATGAATGTGGTATAAAGAGGATTTGTGTCCAAATAAATTTGTCTTGCAGTGGTCTTTAAATGTGTGTGTAATATATATATATATATATATATATATATATATATATATATATATAATATATATTGGGAAGGGGCATCATAGCAAGGGTTTTCTCTGGGATCAATCTTGTCAAGCCCCTTCCCTACAAGGCATGCACCTTATGTCCCAATTGAAAAAAAATGAAGGGAGGGGGGCGCCAATTCTCTCTCTGTCACAGGTCACAAAACAGTCTAGTTACGGCTCTGAGCTCCTGAATAAAAGCACATTCTACTATGATGTCAATTAGGTGAGAGTTGCCGTGGCATTTCAACGCTGGCAACGGCACCACATCTCGCACCCCTCTCTGCCCGATTTCAGCCTAAATTCACACAAAATCGTTCATTTTTCAGCGAGTTCAGCCTGCCATAAAGTGCAGCTGGTCACATGAAAACTCGCGGGTGAGAGAAATTTGCAACTAATTGCATTGACCCCATAGTGTAGAAGCTCTGCTAAGGTAAACATTACATGGCAAGGAAGTCTTTAGGATTTAGAATTATTTAACTAACAACAAATATTATTAACATTAGGGTGGCTTGTAACTATTATGAAAACCTCAAACTGATTTTATTATATATATATGGATTAGGGAGTCTTTACATGCGCCAATATCATTCCTTTACATGACTCAGTTGACTGCAGTAACATCTGCATGGTAGGAACTTTGGGGGTAATTCTGAGTTGATCGCAGCAGGAACTTTGTTAGCAGTTAGGCAAAACCATGTGCACTGCAGGGGAGGCAGATATAACGTGCAGAGAGAGTTAGATTTGGGTGTGTTATTTTGTTTCTGTGCAGGGCAAATACTGGGTGCTTTATTTTTACACTGCAATTTAGATTGGTGATTGAATACACCACACCCACATCTAACTCTCCCTGCACATGTTATATCTGCCCCCCTGCAGTGCACATGGTTTTACCCAACTGCTAACAAAATTCCTGCTGCGATCAACTCAGAATTACCCCCTTTGTGTAGAGCTCTCTGTGCCATTCTTACACTGGATCCCAAGCTAAGTGAAATCTTTTTATCTCTACAATGTGACCATCATACAATGTGACTCAGAACAAGATCGATTGACTTCTGTATGGTTCAGTCAAAAATGGTTCTAATACATCAATAAACTCAGTAAAACATCCTTACATAAGTACAGTGTCTTTATTGGGTTAGATATCATTATATAGGAGTGATAAAAGAGTGATGATGGCGCACCTTGAGACCCCTAATCCTGACAAAGTTTTTTGATCCGTGTTTTTAAATCATTAGCACACATATATATATATATATATATATATATATATATAGCGATGACCAAGAATTTGGACGCTCCTGAGACTATGCACCCCAGCTCCTTACCAGTGATAAAATATGTGAGTGCGGATTACAAATATACATATATATATATATATATATATATATATATATACGAGCAAAGTATGCTTGGCACTCACGCTTGTCTATGAACAGCAAGGTCCGGTGCGCAACCTCTCAGATGAGTATGTAGATTCCAAACTATGGAGGCACTCAGACGAAAATAATGGACAACACCTTTGCCGGTACACCAACGTTTCGGGGATCTCTCCCCTTTATCAAGACACCTTAATAAAGGGGAGAGTTCCCCGAAAACGTTGGCGTACCGGCAAAGGTGTTGTCCATTATTTTCATCTGAGTGCCTCCATAGTTTGGAATCTACACATATATACACACACACACACACACACACACACACACACACACACACACACACACACACACACACACACTATATGTTGTTTAATACTGTAGATAGCTAATGGGAAGCATGTGGGCATAATATATTTCTTCATCAAGACCATGAGTGCCGCTTATTATCTTTTCCCTCTATCCAATCACTGCACAGGGGGCACTGGAGCCCAATTGCTTACTGTATATATATATATATATATATGTATATATATATATATATATATATATGTGTGTGTACACACACACACACACACACAAACATATATATATATATTTATATACACACAAACAAATGTCCGGCACTCTCCGCTAGGCATAAAAATAATAAAGCTCCGGTGCCTTTCCTGCTGGGTAAGCTTCCCATACCTATATCCACTGTAGTTCAAGCGGCACTCTGGAGACTCAAAAGTAGTGTAAACAGCGGTGCTTTAATATATCAACGTTTCTGGTTACCCCGTGTGTGTCTTGATGATGGGGTAACCCGAAACGTTGATATATTAAAGCACTGCTGTTTACACTACTTTTGAGTCTCCAGAGTGGCGCCTGAAGTACAGTGGATATATATATATATATATATATATATATATGTAATATATATATAAAATGTGGAAAGAATAAACGGCACTCGGAGGACACCTTATTTCAAAAGCAAAATGTGGACCACATTTTGCATTTAAAATAAGGTGTCCTCCGAGTGCCGTTTATTCTTTCCACATTGTATGTTTCTGAGATTCGGGCACCAGGACCAGATACAAGGCTGACAGAGTGCCGGACGTCCCCAGTTCCTTATATATATATATATATATATATATATATACATACATAAATATACATACACTTCGTGTTGTTTAATATGGCAGTTAGCTAATGGGAAGCCAAGGTATATATGACTTACAAAAGTGCATACTAACCAGTGACTGCTTTTAATGTCTAGAGTCTTTTCCCAGCTGTACAATACTTGATACTGTGTTCACCAAAGTCTTCAAATCACCGTCAGTGGCTCCGTATGATAGGACCAGGTACAGAGATGCTTTTATAAGTTAGGTTCAAAAGGAATGCATGCGTTGTTTGACAGAAACAATGCAGGTTGGGCTGGCAGGTAACTTTGAGTTATGTTTTTCTTAGTATACAATTAAAAGAAAATGTGCCCATCCCCTTGCAGTGTTTAGCCTAAAGCCACCAATGGGCTTTTCTTACATTATTATAGAATTTTTCAGTACTGGTATGACAGAGTTTTGTTGTATTTAAAAATTTCCCTTGTAAAATATATTTTTTATAACATTTTTTATATAATTCCATTTTGTTTTTTATAGTTTAGCAACTGGTAATTAAAATCCAATCCAGTAGTTTTAGAACAACAAGTTAAATCTTACATTTTGTATACATGGAATTACAGACTAAAACTACCCCCATACACCCGTTTTATAATAGTCCAAGATAAGAACGTGAACAGCATAAATATAGAACTACACTCTAATCTGTATTTATACTATGAGTCACATCTAAAAACAATGGCCAAATATTGCTGTCTCTTTGGCTATTCTTGGGGGGATACTACTGTTTACTGTCATTTTAGAATGCCTGGGACTAGACCAGCAAAGTACAGTACGGGTCTAAATGAAATTCCACTTATTTCTGAGTATGAATAGGAGCCACTTGCCAGTTAGTACAGCTTTGCTGTCCATACAGTTGTGTGAAAAAGCACATACTATACAGTAAAAGCACATAGAAGGCTTGTTCCGTGCCATTACCACCATATGGGGACAGCAACGTTTCGAATTATTATAATCGTAGTCAGGCTTGAAGCCTGAAAATGATTATAATAAATCAAAACGTTGCTGTCTGAATCCAGGTGTTTGCAGCCCGTGATTATTTGTTGAAGTCCTAAGAGTGCCGCCGTTTCTCCAGTATATATATATAGAGTATCCCAACAGTGGGAATGATCGCACTCTCCAGACTTTTTACCAAAAATAAAAAAAAATTATATTTATTAAAAAAAAGACAACAGACCGACATACCGGTCCCACAGAATACCACCGATGTTTCGGTCCCCAACTGTGACCTTTCTCAAGGTGGACGACTGCAAAAACAGTGAGCCATCATAGGCAGGAAGCCAAGAATGAGCAAAGGTGGAAATTATGAGACTCTGATTTGGCACCCCAGCCATTGTGTTTTTCTGGTGAGAGTGCAGGACATTCCCTATATATATATATATATATATATATATATATATATATATCACACCAATTTCAGATGATTACACAATTATGTGATTGGTATCGCCCCTTTCAGCCCCTGATAGTCAAGACTGATCCACATAAATTTAAACTGTTGACAAGTATGCTGAATTTCTATTAAAAGGCAGTACGGATGGTGTAATGGTTAGCATTACTGCCTCACAGCACTGAGGTCATGGGTACAACTCCCACCATGGCCCTAACTGTGTGGAGTTTGTATATTCTCCCCGTACTTGCGTGGGTTTCCTCCGGGTACTCCGGTTTCCTCCCACAATCCAAAAATATACTGGTAGGTTAATTGGCTCCCAACAAAATTAACCCTAGCATGAATGTGTGTGCGTGTACATGTGATAGGGAATATAGATTGTAAGCTCCACTGGGGCAGGGACTGATGTGAATGGCCAAATATTCTCTCTGTAAAGCGCTGCGGAATATGTGTGCGCTATATAAATAACTGGTAATCATAATAATAATAATAACTTGTACTATACATCAGTACCTAATGACCTATTATTAGTAAACAGTATGTTGTAGCATTGACTAGGCCAAGCCAGAAAATCATGTACATAAGTGTTTCATAACTTATGCAACATGTAGCTCTAGGGAGCACCTCATACAGATTAAAAATATCCTCATCCTGTTAAATGAATAAGATTGTACTATATTAGTAATGTGTAAAACTTTATAGGAACATGTGATAGGTGTACACACATATTTGGGGATACTTTACATACTATTTATAACCATTGGTGTGCTTGGTAAGAATTTATTATGTTACATAATACAAAATGTTGAAAATCCCTAATAATCATGTATGTGCAGTTGATAAGTGTTGCGTGCCATTGTATTGTTCTGTTTATGTTCCGCTCAATTGCTAACTGCACTTGTTCTTTAATTTAATGAGGCACACACAGGGCCGTCTTAACGGCAGTGTAGGCCCCTGGGCACAGCAATGCATTGGGCCCCCTACCCATCCTCCAGCGGTAGGGGTGGGGGGTGCTATCAGCGGCAGCTTTGATGTCCCGTGGGTGGTAGGGGGTGTTCTATCTTCCGCTCAGCATGTAGGACCTGGAGCAGTAATTTCTGCTAATTGCTCCTTTACTGCACAGATGGGGCGGGAGGGAGAACACTAAACTGTAGAAGAGGGCATTGGGCTGAATGAAGGGGCCCCGGTACATGACTTCCGGGGTGGTAGGGAGTGTTTAATACACAGGGGAGGGATGGATAGTGGAGTAGGCTTAATATTCATCATTTTCTGGTGGGAGGGCAGCTTGCTTGACTGCAGATATCTCAAGTTCCTGAAAATATATTTCTTTGTTTTGAATGGGATAAAAAAACTAGAGATTCCCACCTTTCAGAAGGTTTTGGGGACTTGGGGATCAGAGTTCAGGAGCCAGAGCAATCCTCCAATGAATATATAAAATTGTATACCAGGCGCGTGGAGCTGGAGCAGGGACCAGCTGCTGGAAGGCTGATATCTCTTGTTCTGGGCACAGTAGAGGCAAGCTGCCAGCGTCCAGCAAAAGGGGAGAGTCCCAGCTTTTGGATTATACCCTCAGATAAACTCTAAGTCAGACAGAACCTGAGATATCTGGCTGGGAAGAGCAATTAACAGGCTCGGATGGGGACCACTGCTTTCACGTTGGATATCTCCGGTTCCCCAAGGCCGATTTTCAAAAATCTGGTACCCCTGGAAAGATGGGACCCTCAGCTATCAGCCTAGGGCCCTTATACTCCTGGGGCCCTTGGGCAAGAGCCCATTGAGCCCATACGGAAAGACGGCCCTGGGCACACATAAGGTTTCAGGCATGCAGCATTATAAATGTCACATGAAAGCATTGACAATAAATATGCTCCATATAGCCCTTTAACAGAAATAAGTTAATTACATAGGTATATCTCCAAACATTGAATAGTCATTTTTTCTATATCAAGTAGTGATATCATAATAAATATAGGCTTGCTATACAGTTGGAGCAACAGATATCACACATTTTAAAGTTTCCATAGATATGACACATGTTACAAGTACTGCAATCTAACCAAATGATCCAATATCTACAAGCCAGATATGTGATACTACGTATGAAGATACATTTGTGATCAGATCAGTTTTTTATGTGACATCTCTGTGCCCTACAACTCATAAGGCCAGCAGAACTGTAATTCCATATTGTAACATTTGTTTGGATACATCAAAACAATTGAATAAAGCAGCTCCTTTCCATAGCAGTATAGAACCATTGAGTTACAGTACAGTATGCTGGGGATACATTCAGGATGCTGGGGGTCGAGAAGCAGGCAGTCGAAATCTTGGAGCTGGAATCCCGACATGTGGCCAGAAGACTGGCGCTGGAATTCCGCCATCAATTAAAATGCTAACGCTAGAATCCCTGTTGGCATTCTCTTCATCGGGATACCTCTGTCGGTCTTCCGACTGCCGGCATCCCGAACACCTGTCCTCGTATCACACCCGTATTCTATGCTAAATATTTCAGAACCATATTTTGCTTTAAGACTTGGGACCTGATTCTGATTTAAAAGTAAAGCAAAACAAAAAACAAAACAAATAATCCTATTAGGTCACCAGAAATTTTTTTTTATCCAAAAACACACAGGTTCAGTGAAACCTGTGTGTTCTCGCTTGCTGCAGTCCAGTTTTTGAATGAAAACGGGACTGTTTCACTGGCAAAAGCAGGATTTCTAAAGGGGGATTTACAAATGTATTCCACAATCTCCCACTCTGTGGAACATTAGAGCAAGTACAGGAGTCTTGGGGAGTGGTAGAAGAACCTAGTAACGACCCTGGACATTAATGTAAACATCTTTTTTTTATACACTGTATACTGTATGGAATACAGTGTTAATATTTAACACTATAGATGATCTCTAACTATAGATGGTCTGTAGCATAGGCTGTATCAAACATTTAGAAAATATAAATAAATGGTCAGGAAAAAGAAAAACATACCATAATAAATAAATACACAAACATAATAGAACCAGTACTGCACTTTCTAAGCACACATTCTCCCACCTCATGGTAAGGCTCCTGTCTCTTCTTCCTGGTAGCTACTCTCTGGTCCAATGCACTGACTGAGGATTCAGCTCCACACACACAGCAAACTTGGTAGAACTTGGGTATGTGCAGCAGCTCTTGAAGTCCCTTAAACTGCATGATGTGGCAGCAGCTCTAGTAATCGTATTATATACCATTGCTATTGTTGGCATAATTTGATCCACTTGCCAAGAAAAATGGGGGTTTCCGGGAAGCCGGAAACTCCCCCTGTGTTTGCCTATGTGTTTTGGGGTATTTGGATTTGTCTGCTTGGGGCAGGTGAAACAAAATCTCTGATAAGCCACAGCCCCTGCTGGTTTATCGGGGCTAAGCCAATTACCAGCTGTAATTTACCGCTGGTTATTAGATACCCCCTTATATGTGGGTGGGGTGTGTACAAACTGAAATCTAAATTGCAGTGTAAAAATAAAGCTATCTAAAATTGGTGGGCTACATGCAATAGCAGCCGGTATTTACCCTGCACAGAAAAAATATTTATGCATTTGCTCCCCTTGTATGGCAACATGGTTTGTTTCAGATACAAAGTTCCTTTTAGTTTTACTTCCAAATCAGACTGAGGCCCTTGGTGACTTGTCAGTAAAATATCAGCCACAGCAGGTGTTTCAATGAAATCTAGTAAAACTTTCTTGCTTTCAGAATTAAAATAAAACTTTATTTTTGAATACATATGGAATACAGCTTGACAGGTCATGTGCATGTAAGTAATACATGTATGTTTTCCACATGTAAAGCTACACACAGGAGAAATATTACTGTGGATTGCAAAAGTTCAAAGCAGTAGTCCTTTAGTACAGAGGCGATCCCTGCCCCAAATAGTTTACAGTCTGAATATGTCCATGATCCATAAATAAGCGTAGCAAGCAGGTATTAACATACCAGTCCTTCGACCACATCCAAACACAGTGTGAATACTGTGACATATATGTAGGTTGACATAGACCAGCACTATTTTATTTTGTTGCATCTTGTCTTTTTTCATTTATATAATTGTTACGAGTGCAAAGTAAATAATGAAGATTAACGCACAAAGGAAGGAAATAAGAACGTTTTTTTAATCCAGTCTGATTTGGTTGTGGAGTCCCATATTGGCACTATTGGGAAACCGTAATGCATTTACATCAACTTCACAAACAGCAGAGATGAGATGAGTGAAAACAGTGTCCATGGCATGTTGACCCCTACAATAAAACACAAACAGATGGTGGTTTTGTCTATGCAGCATAGTTTTGCTAAATACATTGTGTGTAATCAATCATTTGTCTCTGACAGCAACCATACGGCCTATTTCAGTAGCTGTATAAAAAGCATTCGAAAACATATTCATTCAGAGGGGTAAATTTATTTACTAAAGTGCGGGTTTTAGGAGTGGCGATGTTGCCATAACAACCAATCTGATTCTACTTATCATTTGTCTAGCACCTTCTAAAATACAATAGCTACAGTCTGATTCGTTGCTATGGGCAACATCTCCACTTCTAACAACCTGCACTTTAGTAAATATACCCTTTAGAATTAACAGTAGGAATAGCACCTTCTAAAATATAATAGCTACAGTCTGATTGGTTGCTTTAGGCAACATCTCCACTTCTAAAAACCTGCACTTTAGTAAATATACCCTTTAGAATTAACAGCAGGAATGTTAAAATAACTTTATTCATTTAATTATTTTAAAAGAGGTAGTAAAAATGGATTTATATATGTAATTTATTTTCTATACTGTTTTATGTTAAATACAATATTTTAATTTATATATTTCAGCAAATAAAATTGAATGCACAAATCTCAGCCCCCATGTGTGCCTAGAACAGAGCTTGTGCTTTCAGATTGGATGGTACACAAACACCCCTAGGCCCCTTCTCCCTTACATGTCCTCGAGCAATTGTATGGGTTGCCGTCACATTATTAATGAAGCTGAGGGAGGGAGAATATAACCTGTGGTGAGCACAGTGAGCCACCGTACCTGCAGTGTGGTAACTGCAGCGAGCCCTGAAGTGGCTTACTAGTGCTCCCCACCCTAAATTGGCATACTGGTGGCCGGGATTCCAATGTCAGCATACTAATGGCCGTCATCCCAACCATCTGTATTTCATACTGAACTCCTATAAAGTTCCCTCGATAGATAGTCTGCAACCACTGCTGAATGCTTTAGAAAACAAGATGTGTACATATCATTTGCTTCATTAATTTTGTACCATACTGATAAGTGTGGCTGTTTTACTCAATGGATATTGGGGGTCATTTCGAGTTGATCATGTTCCCAGACATGCGGGGGGACGCCCAGCACATGGCTAGCCCACCCCGCATGTCTGTCCGCCCCCCCCCCCCCCCTGCACAAGTACAAAAGCATCGCACAGCGGCAATGCTGTTGTACTTGTTGAGTAACTCCCGGCCAGTGCAGCTCCCTCGGCTGACTGGGAATTGCTCGTCGCTGCCCTGGGTCACAGCGGCTGTGTGTGGCACATGCGCAGTTTCGACCCGATCACTGCACTGCGAACAAGTACAGCGAGCGATCGGGTCGGAATGACCCCATTTTCCACTCTCCAGCAATGATTAGATGTTTTGAGTCTTACTGATATGGTTTGCATATGTCAGATATGTGTAAAAATTGCTGCTACATTAACATAACATAATGGTGACTTTACTGCAGGAAAATCACGCAAGTACTGTACTTACGGTCAACGGCTCCAGTAAGGAAATTTCCGTCTGTAAAAAAGTAAGCAAATGTAGGATTAGACATATGCACTGCATCAGTGACTTGCAGTGAGGTAAGTGACTCAGGAGGCACCTGCTATTTTACTAGACCCAGATTTACACACAATATATGATCCAAAGGGATTGTATGGGCAGGGCCGGTGTAGGGTGTTCGGCACCCGCCTGCAAACTATAAATTTGCACCCTCCCTCCCATACTTCACAAAAGGACAGCCTCGCAAATATGAGTGTGGTCTCACAAGGAAGGGGTGTGGCTACACAATAGTACCACCAATTCAAATTATGCCACAGTAGCGTCCCTTATACACATTATCCCACACAATAATACCTCTTTTGAACATATTATACCACACAGTAATACCCCTTACACTTTATGTCATACACAGTAATGCCCCTTACACATTATGCCTCACTCAGTAATGCCCCTCACACATTATGCAACACACGGTAATGCCCATTACACATTACGGATGATCTTTACACATTATGCCACACACAGTAATGCCCCTTACACTTTATGGAATGCCCTTACACATTATGCCACACACAGTAATGCCCTTTACACATTATGCCATATCTGGCACCGGTTGTGAGCCACTGCAGCCATTCCTTATTAGCTGCAGGTGCGCAAACTTCAAGATGGCTGATGGGAGGTGACACAGTGACTGGGACAAAACAAAAAGGGTGTGTGTGACACAGTGACAAGGACAGAACACAGGGGGGTGACACAGTGGCAGAACACAGGGGGGTGTTATACAGTGACTGAAACAGAACACAGGGAAGGGTGACACAGTGACAGAACATAGAGGAGGGGTGACAATGGCTGGGACAGAACATGGGGGGTGACAATGGTAGGGACAGAACACAGGGGAGGGGACATCATGACTGGGACAATATACAGGGGGGTGACACAGTGTCTGGGACAGAACACAAGGGGGTTGACAGTGATAGAACACAGAAGGGGTGACATCATGGGACAGAACACTGGGGCTGGTGACATAGTGACTGGAACAGAACATAGGGGGTGACATAGTGACTAAGACAGAACACAGGGGTGGTGACAATGATTGGGACAGAACATGGGGGGTGACAATGGCTGACACAGAATGCAGAGGGGGTGACATCATGATTGGGACAGAACACAGAGGGTGGGGGGTGACAAAGTAAAAAGTCACAGTGTCCCAGTGGGCTGGCAATTGGCACCCCCCTGATCACTTATGAGCCCCTTGTGACCTCACCTCCCAGAATACAATAGGTCCTTCTCCTGCTTCCCACTCTCTACTCTTGTCTCATAGTGTCTGCACAGACCGGCGCAGTGACTGTGGTGACTGCCAGCTACAAAGAGACTTCTAAGTATCTGCAATAATGCAAGATCCTGGAGTCTCTGTGTATGTGTTAACCCGGCCGCTGCCCCCGTGTTCCCTCCCTCTGCCCAGTGACAAGAACTCACAGCCATGACCACCTGCTGGTGATGCCGGGTTTATGGCTCCGGCACTGCCAGCCGTCTCTGCCCACAGACTGTACGGTGACAACCGCTGCTGTAAGGAGTCCAGTGTCTTTCTAGTGGACGAGCAGGAGAAGGGGGCGGGAGGGTGAGCAGCCACCGCAGCAGCGATATGAGGCTCTGCAGAGCGAGACGGGCTGGGGCAGAGCTTGCTGCATTTCACTAGAGGAGGTTGCTGAAGTCTGGTCCTCTCTCAATCCTCACAGCTGCCAGCACAGCTGCCTGACATACAGTGTTAAAGGCTCCACTGCCGGCAGCAGCAGTTGGGACAGGGATGCAGAGCAGGGAGAGCACCTCTCCAGCCTGGCGCCTACCTGCTCTGCATCCCTTTGCTGAGCAGGATGTGCCGGGCCTGCATGCGGGCATTATACACAGGTGTAGCAATATATACTGCTGGAAATGAGTTTTGATCAGAGATGTGCGGGAAAGGTATGCAAGGGAGGCAGAGCTTCTCCTGTCATAGACTTTTTATTTCAGAGTTTTGACTATAAAAAATATTAGAATAATACAAAGAAGTTACGTATAATATATTATTTGTGTTTTTCATGTAATTTATATAGTCAACACTCTGGCGTATACTGGAGAATGACAGGAAAGGCTCTGCCTCACCTCCCTAAATTCACCAAACATCGCTGCACTGCATAGATTGAAGGATATATTTGGCCAAATGTAATAGGGTCCAAGTTTGTAAAATGTGCGAGTTCACTGCTAAAATTGCAGATTTTTAGAACTTAGTCAATGTAATAGGGTGCGAGAATATGCAAATTCGCATGTTTCCTGCAATCTCACAACTCTCGCAAACCAAACTTGCATCCAGATATTTTCCTATGGAAAACATACAACTCGGTCAATGTAATAGGATGCGCGTTTTTAAACCTTACCAAAAATTTGCCTACTGTAAATAGACCAGCTTTTAATTGGTGAGTTTCACAGTACCATGCACATAACAGTGAGATCCGAGCATGCTTCTAGCTGTAAAAGTTAATAAATAGTAAAAAAAATAAATGCTGTGGGTCAACCCCTGAAGCATAACCAGCCTGGGGCTCTTTGTACTGGCCCTGGTTCCATAAATACAGGGGAAAATAGTGTAGGGATCCCCTGCACTCTAAGAACCAGCATTGGGCTCTTGGTCCGGTCCTGGTTTCAAAAATACAGGGGAAAAGAGATGTAGGGATCCCCCATATTTTTGAAACCAGCATCAGGCTCCACTAGACAGGGTGATACTGACAGGGTACATGCATATATTAGTCCTTGTGGCCACAGCATGAACCCCCCCATAACTAGTCAGTCCTGGCCAGAGTTATTCCCAGCACCCCTGGATGGTGGGTGCCGAGTTGATAGTCCATTAGTTAGTTTGAGTTTTGTAAAAAAAAAAAGTATTGTCTTTTACAGGAGGGACTACAGATCCCAGCAAGCCTTCCCCACATGCTGGTACTTGGAGAACCACAAGTACAAGCATGCGGGGCATTAAGGGCCTCCTGGTACCTATAGTAGGGGAGTTATTGCTACGGCCACAGGGTCAAATATAAGTGTGTTCCCTGGCTGTGGCACTACCTCCCTGGTTAATGGAGCCCAGTGCTGGTTTCAAAAATACGGGGGACCCCTACATCTCCCCCCCCCCCCCCCCGATATTTTTTAAACAAGGACCGGTCCAAGAGCCCGGTATTGGTTCTTAAAATACAGGGGAACGTTACACTATTTTTCCCCAGTATTTTTGGAACCAGTACCAGCCCAAAGAGCCTGGGGCTGGTTATGTCTCGGGCAAGGGGTCTTTTTTTTTTTTTTTAATTTTTTTACTATTAACTTTTACAGACAGAAGCATGCACGGATCTCACTGATCTGGGCATTTTTCTGTGAAACTTGCACCTTGTAATGAAACTCTCATAAAAAACTCACATGAACTTACATAATGTAACAGCTTTGAACTTGCAAATTTGCAGGCTATTACATTTGCCGAGTTGTGGGACAAACTTGCACCTTCAAATGTGTGAGATGATGCGAGTTTGTCCCGCCCAATAAACTCGGACCCTTTTACATTTGACCCATTGTGTTCATCCTCAATATTAATAAAAGTAGCTAATAAGAATATGGATTAAATATGTGATGTCACAGAAATGACTTGATAAAACTAGCATGCTGAACTGGAATGAACACTATTTTTGTATTAATTTACAATATAAATCATTGAATTCCTCTACTCTAGGGAATACAGTAGGGATCTCATCGTAGGGACTCACGAACAATGTAGCCATTTCTGCAATATAGATACAGGTGTAAATCCACCACACTGGATGAGTGAAATCATCTGCATCCCACTGTTTGTAAAACAGTGGAATCTGTTTAATTAAAAACATTTTAAAGTTCAATTATTCTGTAAAGATCCATTCAGTGCTATACTTAATGTATGTACTAAAATTTATATGAATATATATATTTCCTTATAACATTTTTTTTAAGCGTTTCATTTAGAGGCAATTCATTAAATAATGTGGTGCTGGGTGGTTCTCTGTGAACACTACACTGTATACACATGCATAATGCAAATCATTTGATTGTACATCGTTAATACTGTTATACAAAAATAGTATGTATGAAAATGTATTGCCACCTTAAACATATGATTACAATATTTACTGTTGATAGTTGATATTTTACAGTGGTCACTTACCAGTTGATAGGTCTAGGCCGATTCTTGCTACATTGTCACCAGTGCTAATATCAGCTGATCTGCTGTTGGCATTACAAGTCTGTGCCAGGTACAAAAGAGAGATATGTAAATGTTAGGGCTTTTTACAAGTAGAGATGTCACTATCAGTAATTAATGTAAAATTAAAAAAATGACAAAGCAAGGAAATAGCAGACAGCCTTCATAGCTTGTATTTAAAGGTGCATACACACGGAGAGATTTTGACTATGAGAGATTTTGACTGAGCGATTTCCCTTGAACTGGCAGTAGGAGATTTTGACTAACTTTTCCAGCGATTTTGGCTATGGGCGATTTTGGCTAACTCATTCAAGCAAGGGGATGCTTTTTCTTTCCCAGCGACATAGCCAAAATTGACTTGCCTGCACAGTCTATTTTTAGCAGCGATAGCGACCTGGCGGGGACGCGCATCGCTATCGCTGGCTGTGTACACATGGAGAGATATGCACTAACTTTCTGAGCGATTTTGACTATATAGTCAAAATCGCTCAGTTATATCGCTCCGTGTGTATGCACCTTTAAATAAATGTATATATTGTTAAACATATATATTTTCCCCTGTGCTATGTACAAATACTTTTTTTGATGTTATGTATTGTAGTACCACTTAGGCACAATGTATTGCTGAGTTCACTTAGCAACACTGAAGGAAACCTTGTCCTACTCTATTTGCTGACCCTCTGTTTTTTTTTTTTTTTTAACCCACAATGGCTTTGTAGCCCTTCCTAGGTTGCCAATGTCTTGTAGGGAGTATATACAGGTAATGTGCTTTTAAATTGTATTTAAAGTTTAACTTTGTCAGTTAAATGCTAATTGCAGATGTACTCAATTCCCTGATTTACAGTATTATTTCTCTTAGAGTCATGGTCGCTAGGGTAATACATGAAGATTTGTAAGAAGGTTGGCTGTACTATGAACCAGACAACAAATTGGCATTTCAGCAAATTGTGAACATGAGGTACAGAAAATGGTGAGAAGAAACAGGGGAGACGGGCTGGGTGTAAGTGGTATGGGATCACTAGACTGCTGTAAAGACAAAGTAAATGTGAAGAAGACTATAAGAACCCCTGAAACGAGAGTGATAGGAACCATTGCACATTAAGACCCTTGTGTACTTCCTATATACATCTGAGTTTTTATATTCCAACCAAGGAAACAAAGTCTTTTAAACTAGTTGCCCCTGTAAAAGCTATTGTCAGAGTTATTATAACCAGAGATTAACTCCTACACTCAAGAAAAATAAATGCTTGAGCAATGTTGGGTATGTTTGGGCACATAGTGCCTTTCTACCCGTATATGGAAAGCACATGCTTTTCAATGCAATGGACGTCATTGTGGATTGATAAAAAGGGAATTCCGATCTAAACTCCTGTCTCTATTAAGGATATTTTTAAAACCACCTGTAAAAGACTTTTTTTTCCTCTTTATAAACATTTGTTTGAACCTTAAAGGTCCCAATATTTCCACAGTTGCACCTTAATCTATCGAACTGTGAGTATGGTATGAAATTCTTCCAACTGTCTAAATAATAGCTGTAATAATTCAAGCTCATTTACAAAGCCCTCACCCACTCCTCTCCTGTGTACATCTCTGACCTTGTCTCCCTTTACACTCCCACCTGTCCTCATCGCTCTGCTAATGCACGCCACCTCTCCTGCCTACTGATTACCTCCTCCCACTCCTACCTCCATTTTGCACGTGCTGCTCCATTTCTCTGGAATTTTCTACCTCTCCCCCTCAGACTTTCCACCTCTCTATAAAACTTCAAACGGGCTCTCAAGACCCACTTCTTCACCAAACCCAGCCAAATCTCATCCTAACCCTCTGAGGCCCACGCTCACTGCCTATCCCAGCTGTGTTACCCCTGTCTGTCTGACCTTCCACCTTAGAATGTAAGCTCTCACAAGCAGGGCCCTCTTCCCTCATGTGCTTTTCCTTCTCTTGCTTAAACTATCTTCTATTCCATACACCCTTTGACAGCACCAAATTCCCCAGTTTTCTGCCCCCCCCCCCCCCCCCCCGATACTTATTTCAGTGTTGTCTGCTGATGCAGCTATGTTTATACACCCTGTAGTACTTGTCCTATATTGTCTTGAACTATTAGTTACTGTTTTCTTGTTTATCTTACTTGTTTATGTACTCTAATTGGGTGCTACGGATCTCTTGTGGTGCCATATAAATAAAGGATAATAATAATAATAATAATAATTGTAGATTAGTATAAATATGAAAATATTATATAGAATTTCTAAATGAAAAGTGGTGGCATCGCTAGTTCTTGTGACATAATGTCAATATTGGTTGAGCTCTTTTTTCTGATTTGTTTTCTGTTCACTTTAACCAGGAACTTTGAGATATATTTGACTCTCCTCTGCATGCATATCAGTCCCATAGTATGGGTAAGGTTTATATGGACGATAAAACATGACCTGGGATGAACTTAGTTCAGTTAAATAAAGCCATCAGTTACAGTCTTACCGTAATACATGTGCCTTGACAAAGTGTTACATCCGCATAGATGCTGACAGAATCATAGCCGGTAATCTGGAAGACCTGCATTGTGAATCTTGCTTCAGATCCAGCTCCATTTTTAGTCATATTGATTAGATTAGTACCATAACTGGGGTCTGGGCACCTAAAAAAATGTAAGGCAGATGATAAGTGAGTATTTAGACTATCCCCCTTCTGGAGCACTACAGCTCTATTCATTTTGTTCCTCAATAATAATCAGAAAAGTGTCAATTTATTAATTGTGTAGCTACAGCTACAACATGCATTATAAAGGATACAATGGAACTGCTGTGTATGCCCAGTGGCTGCCGCTTTTCCTACCAAGTCTGCTGTGTGTGTGCCACATGTTATTTATATGAGATAGATTGTTTGATACAGAAGGTTTGATTTTTAGACTCTCTCCTCTGCAGCCTATACAATAGACCAATGTTTCCCAAACTTGGTCTTTGGTGACCCTAACAGTGCATGTTTTACAGATCTGCTCAGTATTGCAAGTGAAATAATTAGCACCACTGTTAATCGTATAAAGGGGGTCATTTTGACCCAATCGCACGCTGCAGTTTATCACAGCAGTGCGATCGGGTCAGTACTGCACATGCGCCGGCGCCGAAGGCTGTCGTTGCCTAGCGATCTCCTCTGCCTGATTGACAGGCAGAGGTGGTCGCTGGGTGGGAGGGGGCTGGACGGCGGCGTGAAGCCGCTGTTTTGGGGGCGCAGTCCGGCTAACGCAGGCATGGCTGGGCTGTTGGCGGTGCTGGCCGCGGCAGCTGCATGACGCCACACGCAGCCGCTGTGACCCAGGCTGCAAAGAGTTTCTCCCGGCCAGCCGCAGTAGCTGCACTGGCCGGGAGTTACTCCTCAAATGCAAAAGCATCGCCGCTGTGCGATGCTTTTGCATTTCTGCGGGGATGGAGGAGGGTGGGGGCGGCACTGACATGCGGTTCAGACTAGCCCTGTGCTGGGCGTCCCCCCGCATGTCTGAGTGCCTGATCTTAGCTATGCTAAATTTAGCACAGCTACGATCATCTCGGAATGACCCCCAAAATGTGTTATCCCGTAATGAATACACCTTTGTGTCAACTAGGAGATTTGAAGAAAAAAACCTGTTAAGCTGGGTACACACTGGCACGATGGGGATTCGTTCTGACATAGGAATGAATCCCTGTTAGCCCAATTTGCCCCTATACACTGGGGTGACTTTAATGAAGGACAGAATGTCCATATTCCATCCTTTATTAACATAACACAGTACACCAGCGACGGACTCTTGGGTTGATGTACAGCACATCAAACCAAGCATCTGTCGAATGCGACCGTGGGAGTGCACAGTCCCGGGTACACACTGTGCAGTGTAAGCGATGTGCCACACCAAGGGCCTAATTCAGTAAAGATTGCAAATTCTGCTATGTAGCAGAATTTGCAATCCTTGTGATCGCATGCTGGGGGCCGCCCATCGCAGTGCAAGGCTGCCCAGCATGCTGACCACCGCCCCTCTCCCTTGACCAAGCAGAAATTGCGATAACACCGCAATTTCTGCTTGATCGCAGAAATTAGGGTTGCCTCCTGCTGACACCTCCTTTCTGATCACAGAAATTAGGGTTGCCTCCTGCCGGTGCAGCTTGGCATCAAGCAGAATTTGCAATCCTTACTGAATTAGGACCTCTGTGCGACATATCGCTTACACCACACAGAAGCATACTTTTTTTGGTTACTACTGTTTACAATAGGTTTGAATCCCATACCACTTTTAGATGTTGTCTTGCTTGTGGGTAGAACTACTTCTCATTGGGTAATAAAATGTAATATGTCATTTCTTGGTATTGTAGCTCTCCTATTTGCATAAACAGAGCTCCACCTCTTTGAATGCCAGGGAGGAAATGAGTTGGTCATACCCTTAAAAGGTTTGATGCTGAGTTGAACATACCCCTGTTTGTGGAGCATACATTGTGTTCCCCCCCCCCCCCCTCCCCCGTTTTACACATGCTATGGAACTGAGAGACAGATTTATTAAGCCTGGTGAAGTGATAAAGTGGAAGGTGATAAAGTACCAGCCAATCAGCTCCTAACTTCCATGTTAAAGTTGGGTTTGAAAAATGACAGTTAGGAGCTGACTGGCTGGTGCGTTATCACCCTTCACTTTATCACTTCACTGAGCTTAATAAATCTGCCCCTGAGTTTACACAAATACAAGCAATGCAGAGTCATACCCATTTCAATATCATCTACACTTACGTCTGAAGAGGCATAACTGGGATATGACCAGGTGTTCTATTGTGTACTTTGCAGAGTTGAACATAAGAGTAAATAGGCCTGTTTCCAGACGTATCCTTTGCACCTAATGTAGGCAAGGCCATCTTAACAGCAGTGTAGGCCCCTGGGCAAAGAAATGCATTGGGGCCAGTGGTGGGATTCAGCCGGTTCGCACCGGTCCCACATAACCGATACCTAATGTTAGGTATGGTTCTGCAAACCATTTGCTAATGAGCGCCTCCAGGTCTATATTTGTGCCGGAACGGCGTTCCGAATGGCGTTCAGGAACCAGTGGCAGAGCCACCTGTCATAGCCTGAGCTGCCGTCCGCACACCCTCCCACCAGCACAGATCGACAACCACAACAGGGCCGAGCATCTCTGTGTGTACCACTGCAGAGTTCCTCCGCGCCCAGCCCTGGCCTGCTGACTCCTTCTCTCCCTAGTGTCAGTAAGTAGTAAGCATGTAAGCATGTCAAGATGCTGAGAGAGGGTGGGCCGGGCTCTCAGGTACTCTGCAGTGTTAGACAGAGATGCTCGGCCTTGTTGCGGTCTGTGCTGTGTATTATTTAATATTTTTTCATTAACATTTTAAATAGAGATGTGCGGCGGGCATCTGGATCCCCGCTCGTGTTTTGTATCTGGATTGGTTTTGCCAAAACCACCCTTTCAGGTTTTGGTTTTGGTTTTGGATCTGGATGATTTTTAAAAAAAACATAAAAACTGCTAAAATCACAGAATTTGGGGGTAATTTTGATCCTACAGTATTATTAACCTCAATAACATTAATTTCCACTAATTTCCAGTCTATTCTGAACACCTCACACTATTGTTTTTAGGCCAAAAGGTTGCACCTAGGTAGCTGGATTTCTTTGCTAAGCGACACAAGTGTGTGGCACAAACACCTGGCCCATCTAGGAGTGGCACTGCAGTTGCAGACAGGATGGCACTTTTAAAAACTAGGCCCCAAACAGCACATCATGCAAAGAAGAAAAAGAGGTGCAATGAGGTAGCTGGATAACTTTGCTAAGCAACACAAGTATGCGGCACAAACACCTGGCCCATCTAGAAGTGGCACTGCCGTTGCAGACAGGATGGCACTTAAAAAAACTAGTCCCCAAACAGCACATCATGCAAAGAAAAAAAGAGGTGCACCGAGGTTTCTGGATGGCTAAGCTAAGCATAAGAAGCTGAGCCACAAGTCATGAACATAGGCCAAGGCCTTAGCCTTTCCTTGCCACTTCATGTAGTGAATAGCATATTGGCAATTTTACATTTCTCATCAGATAAATTCTTTTTTTTTAAATAATTATTAATTTTTGCTTCTTGGATTTTACATGCCCTCTATGACATTGGGCATCGGCCTTAGCAGACGACGTTGATGGAATTGCATCGTTAATGTCATGACTGGTGACAGTAGCAGCTTCAGCACTAGTACATGAACTGGAAATGGTTCCTGATCTTTTACTATTTTTTCCTCCAAATTATTGTGGCTATATTATATGATGTCACGACCATCTATTCAAATTACTTAATATATTATAAAGTATTATTTATTCTAATACAGAAAAGAATCCCATTGAAATATTAATGGGTAAAACAGCATTAACTTAAGTTCATTTAGCTTAATATGATTTCTATTTATGTTTGTGTTCAATTATATTTTTTATGGATGTGACCATTATTAATAACTTTCAAGACACTATTCTGTTTTATGTATACGATACTCATGTACAGTGGTGCTGAGAGAGTGTGTGGGGGGGTGCCAATTACCCTGGCAGAGGTCTGATGGAGGATCCCAGCAGGGGGCTCAGGTCTCTCCACCCCCTTACCAGTCAGCAGCAGCTGCAGCCTTTCTCCTCCGACCATCACACACTACTGTGTACTGAGCTGCAGTGTGGCCAGGGAGACGCTTAAAATACATGACCACGCCTCCTGAGATTAGGCCACACCCCCTGAAAAGTACCTGGGCCCAGCCAGGCTCATGCATAAATAGTGTAATGCAAGTTTACCATTTACAACTAGCCCTAGCAATACACAGCTCTATGCTTTCTCTATGTCTACTCTACACTATTGTCAGGCATACTGTTAGTATACATATCGGGCAACACCTGACATACATACCACTGGTTTGTGCTGGACATAGTTTGGGATGCAAACAAAAAAATATCATGTGCAGGTAAATGCATTTTATAATTTGTGTCTTTTGCTGCATATGATCTAAGCGCAAATTGTGTACAACTGTAAATGAGCCGCTTGATATACACATGAATCATCAAGTTGCTCAATTGTGGTGAGGTCCTGTACAGGAGGGTACAATTTAAATTAGGCTTATGCTGTGCATAATTTATCTGCCATATAAATAGCCCAGAAATGAAAGCAACACCCCTAGACAGGATAATAATCCATTAAATGCAATTACTTTCTTTTTTTAAAGGAAATGTGATATTTCCAAATTGTATTTTTGTTCTTGTGCTGTGGCCCTAAAATAAACTGTGTGGAATACTTGCACATCTCTGGAACCAAAATCACAATTTAACAAGACATATATGCCAGTCACCCTATTCTATAAATACATAAAAAACCAGAAAGAAAGCTTTGCAGTATTAGCATACCCATTCGATCCAGTAGTCAGATTAAAAAACACTCCAGAATTAGGATTTGTTCCCCCTGGTCCAGCATATATCCTTAGCACTTTGATTGAAAGTGAATCTGCTTCCAGGTCTGGCACCGAAATTGAAAAGTATATAGTTTGTTCCACTGTAAGTGAAGTCTGATCAGTAATTACAGCGCTATATGCGGGATCTGTAAAAGCTGCCATGGTAACAGTCACAGCACCAATTGCTCCTGGAACAGATAACTGGGTGGTCCTAAAAAAACATACATATATATAAAAAAAATCTGACAACATGAAATATTTACTAACAACTCCTTGTTTGGAGCATTTAGATATTGAGCATATTTGTTTAATGAAAAACATAGTATTTTGCTTATTTTAACAATAATGACATAACGTATCAATTACCAAATAACATGAAATGTATTGTATTCATAGGCGTGCGCAGCACATTTTATTAGGGGGTGCACCGTCGGAGGGGTGTGTCTAGCACCGCCTTTTGGGCGTGTCTAGTACCATCTATTGATGGTCAACGCAATATAAAATTCCACCCTTGTACCAATCCTAATAAAGCAGATACATTGTCAGATGTTGTGGTGTGCACCAAACAAACACCCCAGATGGCACTCACTGCAATTACACTGCTCCTCCTCAGCCAGTGGCACCCTTTATTAACCCAGGTGTCCGGCCAGTAATACAGTCCTGACAGGGTGCAGCGCAGAGGACAGTTATCAGCTTGCTCGGCGATCGCTGCATCAGGCATGTGTGATCGGGGTGCCAGACATTAGGGGGTGCCTGTGCGCACCAGGCACCCCCCCTGCGCACACCTATGATTGTATTGTACCCATTTTATATATCCATATCTACTAAAATCAACATTCAGGTTTACCATAGGATAACAATAAGTAGAAAATCAATGATATCGTGGAAATCAAAGATATATCCATATTTCTTGAGATTAGCAAAGAATAGCAGATGGTAAAATATGAACTTTATCACACTGTTTTTCAAGCAGGAACGGCAGTAGTTAACCTTCAGAACAGTTTTATTACATTGAATATACTGAGCAGGCAGACTGCTGCTCAAAGGACCTGATTCAGATGTGGCTGGAGATGCTATCACTGCTGATTCCTTGGAAGCAGCAGTGATAGAGCTGTATGGTAATGCAGCAGGAGGCCTCTATTACAAGTAGACACCTCCTGCTGCTTTAGTGATCTGACCTGCGTCCTAGGACACAGCATTGGATCTCTCAGTCACCATCTAGCAGCTTACGGCACCTGCTGCCTTTCACAGAGACCAGGAAATCTCTGTCCTACAATGGAGATCCCTGGCCTCTTCTCTCCCCCTAAATTGCGGCGACATGCCCCTGTTTTCACACACTGAAGCTGTCACCATCTCTCCTCGCCCCCCAGATGGCAGCAGACTGTCAATCACTGACAGTCTGCGGCAGTCCTGCTACCTTCATCGCAGGACTTGTTTGTGCACGCACAGAATGGGTACTGAGCATGCGCAAAGTATCGACAATCAGTACTTTGAGGCAAAAGAAGCAACTCCAACCACATCTGAATAACCCCCAATATGACAGATTTATTAAGCTCTGATATTTATAGTGACTATACACACTGCTTAATTCGGATAATAGGGCTAAATGTATCATTGCTTGGAAAGTGATCAAATGGAGAGTGAAAAATTGCCAGCCAATCAGCTCCTAACTGTCATGTTACAGGCTGTGTTTGAAAAATGTCAGTTAGGAGCTTTTTCACTCTCCATTTTATCACTTTCCAATCGATGATGCATCTGTCCTATGTCTCAGAAACTGATCAACTATTCTATACATATCTTGCCTTAGGTCATAGTAAGATGGGACAGTAGATCATACTTACGAAACTACTGGATTTAGAGTGACGTTAAGTTGAATTTTAGAGCTTAAGGGATAGGAGCAGCTCACATTTGCAGTAACATTACTTCTGGTTATGAGGGGTCCTCCAGCATAAATGTGCAGAATATTGGAATAAGTGACATAAGTTGCATTTATCTGTGAATAAAAGTCATTCAAACGTTACCTGCATAAACATGGTGAACAGTGAGTAAATATAACTGTATTCATTTATTTCTTTCTGCTCCCATGCCTTAAAAGGGAACTGTGATTAGACTAATCCAGGAACAAACAAGGGCTGTGTATCAGGGCTGGCAGTGTAGTGTGTGCGTTCTGCAGGCGTGCATGAAAAGGGGGCATGGTCACGACTCACAGGGGCATGGCATGAGTCACAGGGTCCTGGCGATGCAGCACACCCTTGTATCTCTGTATGCTGGGCAGCTGAGCAGAGCGCCGGGAGTCAAAACTGCTCAGCCAGCTCCGGTCTATGTAAACCTGGCAGACGAGCAGAGTGCCAGATGATTAATTAATCCATAAGAAATGAAAGAAATGTATTTTGAAAACTTTTGTGGGCTTACTGTTTGGTGCACTTCATAAGTATTAACTAAAGTTTATTTAGTGATTAATCAGTTTGTCCAGTTCTCACTCACAGTTACAGTGTTGCCACATTGCCCCATCCTCAGCGGATCTTGAAAAACGACTTGAGTTTCATTATTCACAAAATATTCAGCACTTTGACATTGAGATCCAGTGTTATTACTCAGTGCCAAAGTAGAGGCATTATACTGGCTCTTTATCAGCTGGCACTTTGGAATATAGATGTTCATAGCTCCACTAAGGCATTCAACAGTTGGAAGCGGAGGACTATCTAAGTGATGAGAAGAGAACAGACAAAGTTAATGAGGAAAAGCTAATTAACAATGTGCCATTCTGAAACATACACACATCTAGATGTATCAACAAGAAAGATACCGCACACACATATACAGGCATCTCTAGTGTTACATTGCTATGTAGAGTTGTGTTAGGCCATGCCGCTCATATCTCTAAATCAGGTTATGCGCTTTACATTTCCTCCCCAGCAACAGAAAATATTTTTGAGGTGACAATTTTGCACCCCCTTAGCTGGATTTGTTCCTAAATTCATATCAGCTCTACGATAAGCATATTAGCATATTGTAGTATAACACAAAAACAGTAACTCCAAAAATATGCATTTTAAGACACATTATACAGTATTTTTTTTTCAAGCTGGTTATCATTGGACCAATATATACTCTGCTACTTTTATAATGAAATCCCAGAGGATGATGTCAAGATTGGAGGTGCTTGATGGAAGTAGCATCTCCAATCATGCCACTGAACAACAGGGAGGCTGACCACCATGATTTGCGAAAGGAGAAATGATGATGCAATCCACAGCGGAATCAGGAGACAGTCTATCCTGCTGGGAGTCTGGGTGGGTAAGCAAGTATTATTAAATGGGTCAAATATCAGTTAATTGCACTTTACTTGTACCCCACATAGGCTTGCTAAATTATAACATTTATAAGAAAACTATATACTGTACACTGCACATTGTGGCTCAAAATGTATATGTTGCTGATTATAACTGTACAAATTCATAGGTGTGACTTTATTGAAACCAGTATATTTTACACCCAAGTGACTAGCTTATTATACTACATATTATATTGGTGCACTTATCAGGTAACTTATTTTTGTACAGTAAATAAAGGATCCTTGGAAACGAAAGGCCGACAGTAAATCTGGGATCAATTGAGTGATTGTCCTGCCTGGAGGTTACATTAGTACCTGCTAATATTTCTGACTGAAGTATAGGCCTGTAATCCATGCTTTCTCTGACAGACAACTAATGACAGGGGGCTAGATGATAAAGCATCCCCTGTGTAACTGCACATACTGGGGCAGATGTATTAACCTGGAGACGGTATAAGGAAGTGATAAACCAGTGACATGTGCAAGGTGATAAACACACCAGCCAGTCAGCTCATAACTGTCAATTTGCATATTGGAGCTGATTGGCTGGTGCGTTATCACCTTGCACTTATCACTGGTTTATCACTTCCTTATGCCTTCTCCAGGTTAATAAATCTGCCCCACTGTACTGCACAGGCTATATGTCAGGGTTTTTTGTATACAAGTCAGCTGTGCCATGTTGCAAAAGTTGGCCCTCTGTAGTGCCTTACTGTTGTACCTAGGGGCGCCTTCACCCTTAAATCCATCCTTGGCCCTCTGTAATTATTAATAAACAGGAAACTTGCTAATTAGTTATGCAGGTAAGTGTTGTGAGCATGCATACTTACTTGTTGAATTGTATTTACTAAGATCACAAGTACAATTAACACTGGTGTCAGTACAAAGCGTCTCAGATGCAGAATGCACTAGAGGAAAAGTAAAGAAACAAATGGCATAAACTGTAACACAATACAGTTGCTGTATCATATGTCAGCACACTTATTTAACAGTGAAATATTAATCAATGCAATACCAATAATAAATTAATGAAATATGACACTGATGGCCATAATTAATTAGAAACAGTATTTACCAACCTATGTTTTTACTCTGAATATGGAAATAAACACTTTTCTGCAGTGCCGTACAGGTAAACATAGAAACATTTCAAATTAATAGAGTCACAGAGCAATTCTATGGGAGGGAATTCAGTTGTGGGCGAAGAGGGCAAATTGTTGTTGCCGTGGCATTTAAATGCAGCCTCATTCGCACCCTTCCCTGGTATGATATGCACCCCTTTCGTTTAAAAGTGCCCACTATCCTATGGGGTAGCAAACACTTTTGAGCGATATCCCGCCGCAGTAAAGTGTGGTGGGTGTCCTGGAAATTCTGCTTGGTAAACAAGTCGCCGGCATCTGAATTCACCCCTAAGTGTAACTTTAATTTACTAACACATTTTCATATTGCATACATGAGATGTCAGTAAGAAAATCTATACAACCGTCGTACTGTAACACTTGTAGATTCCTCAGGGCTGCTGGCACAAACATACATGGTACTAGATAGTTGATTCTGATTGGATAATTTGTAGATTGACATCTGATTGTGCTTTGTTCATTGCATGTGCACATATTATGTTATTTTGTGGGCAATGTTTTTTTGTGTGCTAGTTTTAGTTTTACATGAGAAGGAAGTATCATAGATGTTTTTTTTTCATGTTCAAAACTAAACACAATAAATAAGGTGTTTTTTTTCTATTGCTATCAAACCAAATGTAAAAAAAAAAATTCTTGTGCTTATGACCTTGCTGATTATAAGTGAATCCAGGTGTACAGTACTCTACATATTCGTGGCACATTTGCTAATGGCACAGGCATCTGACTGAAAGCATAGGTTTGTCTTAGAGACTCATAATCACCACCACACTATCTGAAAGGCTTTTAACCCAGGTTGCTTGGGGGGGAGGCAATCAGAGCCGTCCCACACCAATTTGATGCCCTAGGTAAGAGTTTGGCTGGTGCCCTCTAGCAGCACTGCTAGTTCCACCTTTGACCCAGCTCCTCTCTCCCAGGACACCATCCATTAACCAGCAGCACAGATCATAGCAGCAGCCAGCAATACCCTTCACTCCTCAACCATAGCAATCATTATTTTGGTGCCAGCAAGAGCATTGGCACCCCATATTTTAAATAGGGATAGCACGTGCCCCAAAAGAGGGGCACGTTATTGCTGGGAAGGGGTATGGTCACAGAATAATACCCCCAATTGAAATTACTCCACACAGTACTGCAACCTTATTCACATTATATCACATGATAGTGTCCCTTATTCATGTTACACAGTAGTGTCCCTTATTCATATTACACCACATTGTATTGCTCCTTATTCACATTACACCACACTTATTGCTCCTTATTCACAATACACCACACTGTAGTGTCCTTTATACATGTTTGCCACACTGTAGTGCTCCTTATTCACATTACACATTACAGGGCAGTAGTGCCCTGAGAGCTCTGATCATGGTAGGCAGCCAGAGCAGAGCCGCTGGCAGGGGCAAACACAGGATAATTAAAGGGAGATTTTGAAAACTTCAATTACAGCACAAAGAATATAAAATAATTATATATGATTCTATCTATCTATCTATCTATCTATCTATCTATCTATCTATCTATCTATCTATCTGTCTATGGGAATCTGGCCCTTGTAACTACCATGGTCAATTCAGGCACCAGGTAACAGTGCAGTGTGAATGGCATAACCTGGGTCATCCGACTCGGGTCACATTAAAAGTATACAGAAAGCCAGATCACCAGCGATTGGAGATGATGTCATCTCCAAACACTGACAGAACAGGCAGAGTCCACAGGGGTTCAGTCTGAAAGGGGTCTACCCACCAATATGCTGGGCAAGCCTGCGGTGTGTGCGGAGTCTGACAGCTGTGACACAGGTAGGAACTGTGTTCAAAAACCCAGGTTGGACTGGCATTTTGTTGAAATAATTAGGCTTACCATACTATCCCTTTAAACTGGGACACATATGTATTACACAGGTTCAGTGGCTGGCTGACTTCAAGCCTGCATTTCAGCTAGTTTTAATCAGCCATAGAACCTGTGTAATCCATGAGCATCCTGTTTTAAAGGGATGGTATATGGTACGATTAGGTATAATAGATAGAAAAGCACACTTACTGTATTTTAATATTAGTAAAAATGCTGTACCATGCCTCACAGAAATCTCTTTATCCAAAGATATGAGATGATAATTGTATTTAAACATTTATTTTTGCTGTACACATTACAGATGAAGAATAAAAAATAAGTGAGTGTCCCTTGTGCTGAAACTGATATGTGTACTTAATTTACTAATAACCTAACCCTAAAAGGGCAGATTAGATGGACCAAATGGTTCTTATCTGCCATGAAATTCACATGTTGCTATGTTAATGCAACTATATTTCTTTGTTTAGGTATTAAATGAGTATATACTGTAGTTCAATACAACCATGTGCTGTAAACATGTTTAATGATTTAATGATGTACAATAACAGCAGCATAAACTCTAATGATAATAAATTAGTGTATCTTGATGGAAATATGGGGATAGATAAAATCCTTTGTCTAAGTGCAACATTAATTCTATCAAAAGATACACTAATTACTGTATTTATCATTATAGAATATGGTGGTTCTATACTTCTGAGCATGTCCACTAATTTAGTAACAATAGTTACATTTAGGGGGAGATTCAAATGTTTGAAAAGTCAGTTGGGAGTCTGTTTTTTCCTATCTAATAGACAGGAAAAAACAGACACCCAACTGACTTTTCGAACATTTGATTCTCCCCCTTAGAATGCAAAGTTATTATGCGTTATTTTATTATTGATGTAGGTTGGGCACCCCTTAACCAGTGTGGTTCATGTACCAACCGTACTCCATATACCTTGTGTGCTGGTATTATATGAAATTACACACATATGGTAGAAGCTGTTGTATTGACTGAGGCATCTGGAATGCAAATACAGGCTCAGATTTATCAAGCCTTGGAGAGTGATAAATTGCATGGTGATAAAGTACCAACCGATCAGCTCCTGACTGTTATTTTTCAAACACAGCCTGTAACATGGCAGTTAAGAGCTGGTTGATTGGTACTTTATCACCGTGAAAGTTATCACTCTCCAAAACTTGATAAATCTAGGCCTGTGTCTTTTAACAGTCGTTGAACAGAACAACTGTGGCTTACACGCATTTGTGTGCTTTTAAAAGTCTTCAGAACTCTTGGATCACCTACAGACTAATTTTAATTACAAAATAGATCCTATTATGATAAATATTATACAAATTTGAATCCATTATGGTGAATGTTGTACAATGCAGAGATGATTTTGATTTCAATTTTGCAATCTGGATCCAAAATATTGTGGCTATGGTCTAAAACACACCACAACTTTTTGGTTATTGCATATTTAATAGGTTTGTTAAATTATTTCCCCAATTTTTATTTTCTAAGTTTCTCTCTCGTCTCAGCTCTCTACTCTTTTCTCTTTATTGCTCTCTCTCACTCTCTTCTATGAGCTTGCACACTCACTTCAGGCTGACTTTATCTCTCAATTCCGTTTTTATGCAAAATGGTTCCTAAGGCAAAACTTGAAAATCCTGAGCAACCAATCAATGAACAATACCCCTGTATATGTGGAGAAGTAATGAGTTTCTGCTCCAATGTCCTGATCCATTTACTTCCTATGTACTATTTTATACCTAATAGCAATGATACCTCAAACAATAGAGTTTGCGGTTCAATAGTCCATTATTTGAAACAAATATATATTGGTAAACTCCTGGGAAAAATAATAGTAGTAACGAGCCTTTAGATTAAGAAAATAATATATATTTTTTTGACCTGAAGATCTCTATCTGTCAAAAAAAAAAATTATATTGCAGATATATAGTCTACAGTGGTTAATGCCATCTCAAGATAGGCTTAGCTATTGGGAAGCAAGCTAGGAAAACCTTGTTTTTCAGAGCTTATTAAGTTGGAGAAGACTGCAACTCCCAATTAAATATATGGGAACTGCGGTGTTACTTAACTGAATGCAGAAGATATCTTTGAAATCTCCTGCATTCAGCATTTAGTAAGTTGCAGAGATACTATAATCATCTAATTAATAGGTCATAAATAAATAAATAAATAAATAAATAAATAAATAGGTAAATAGGCCCTAGAATGTATTTGTTTGTTACCCAAATTGATTCAATTACAGCCATCCTACATAAAATTTGAGATAAATACAATGTCAGTTTAAGACCATAGGAACAGTGCTGGATTACCAGACAGGCAAAGTAGGCACCAGCCTAGGAGCCCTGCACCTTTTAAAGGCCCTGTGACAATGGCTCAAAACAATATTGATTTGATATTGAGTGAAAATTATAATCAGGCTTTCTTAAATTGTTTCCAAAAGATAGAAAAATTAATCAACTCAAAGAAACAAAAACTTTACATTATGACTTTATAGAGATAATACTGTATTAATGTAATATACCCATTAGCAACTTAAAACACATAACCCATAGACATCAGATTCACATTACAGTTTACAGATAGTAGACTGTTGGTTGTTAAAATTAAAAAACATTATAGGAGATCATTTGCAAGGGGGTCCCCGAGATTTTGACTTCCTAGGGGCCTCCACATGGTTTAATTTGGCACTGCCTAGGAATATAACTTTCTTATTTATTTGTAAAAATCACTTTCAATTATATTCTTGCCTTTCAACTTTTGCCTTACATATTTGTAGAAATGTATAAAAAACAAACTTTTTGTAAAATCTAATCCATCCATCCATCCATCCATCCATCCATCCATCCATCCATCCATCCATCCATCCATCCATCCATCCATCCATCCATCCATCCATCCATCATAGGAAACACCTGTCCTGGTGCTATAGAATGAAGGGTAATTGCAACAAAAATAGACAACACAACTCAAAGACAAAAGGGGTACTAAGGCACTAAGGGCACTAAGCCTTGGAGAGAGGTAAAGTAGATAGAGGTAAAGTACAAGCCAATCAGCTCCTAACTGCCATGTTACAAGCTGGATTTGAAAAATAACGGCTAGCAGCTGGTTGGTTGGTACTTTATCTCTGTCCACGTTCTCTCTCTTCAAGTCTTAGGACATATACCTCAGAGATCCTTTTTAGTTTACCATATCATTTCTTTGAAGTGTTCAAGAAACTTCATGGCTATTGTGGTCAGTATCCGAAGGACAGGTTGACAGTAGTTAGGTCAACAGTTAATAGATTGACAACCATTGATCACCATGGACAAGGTCGACATGGGAAAAATGCAGACACAGTGAAAAGGTTGATAAGGGACATATCAACACACGCAGGGCCGGCTCCAGGCCTACTAGCACCCTGAGCGAGAAAATATAAAAGCCCCCCCCCCAAACCGCGCGCGCTCCAGGAAAAGTGGGTGTGGCCTCCAGGAAAAGTGGGCGTGACCTCGTATATTATCAGACTATAAATATATTTTCACACCCCCTCAATTAGCAGCCTGACACATAACAGCCACAGTAGTGTTCCTTAAACACAATGTCTACAGTATAGTGGCAGATACACATAATGTGCAGTGCCAGATAGATATGATATGCCCCCCAGCAGTGCCAGCTACACATGACATGCCCCGCAGCAGTGCCAGCTACACATGACATGCCCCGCAGCCATGCCAGCTACACATGACATGTCCCCCAGCAGTGCCAGCTACACACAATATGCCCCCCAGCAGTGCCAGCTACACATGATAGTGCTCACTTTTTAGGGCAGGGTGCTGATCACAGGGAGGGCACATTTTTAAGTTAGAAGGGTGAAATTCTGTACATACTGTAATGCTTGGTGCTCATCTACCTACATGGTAAAGCATGGGCGTTGCTTCGTGGGGAAGGTGCGTGGCCACATAATAGTGGCAATTCGCATTACACCACACAGTAGTGCAGTTAATACACATTGCACCAGGTAGAACCTCCTATACACTTTGCGCCAGGCAGAGCACGTTAGACACTTTGCGCCAGGAAGAGCACTGAGACACATTGCCTAGCCACAGACGTCTAGCGGAACACTACATGATATGCCCCCCAGCCGTGCCAGCTACACATGACATGCCCCCCAGCAGTGGCAGATACATAAATGGCCACACAGTGCCAGATATGTCCCCACAGTTCCAGATACATAAATGCCCCTACAGTGCCAGCTACAGAAATGCCCCCACAGTGCCAGATACAGAAATGCCCCCACAGTGCCAGATACAGAAATGCCCACACAGTGCCAGATATGCCCCCACAGTGCCAGATACAGAAATGCCCCCACAGTTCCAGATACAAAAATGCCCCCACTGTGCCAGAAATGCCCCCACAGTGCCAGATACATAAATGCCCCCACAGTGCCAGATACATAAATGCCCCCACAGTGCAGGAATCAGAATCAGAATCAGCTTTATTGGCCAGGTATACTTGCGTATACTAGGAATTTGTCTTCAGTTTGCTAAACAACAGCCAAGTAGGTAACAGGTAAGCAGGTGTGTGTGTGTGTGTGTGTGTGGGGGGGGGGGGGGCAAGTAAAGTTACACAGATAGGTATACCGTAGGAACACAAGTTAGTTACATGTACGTCTAGTCAGTCAATCTTCAGGAGTTCAGCAGGCGGACCACTTGGGGAAAGAAACTTTTGAGGCTTCTGGTGGATCTGGCGGGGACAGCCCTGTAACGCCTGCCTGAAGGAAGCAAGTTAAACATGCTGTGGCCGGGGTGTAGCTGGTCTTTTACTATCTACATTGGCCGCTTTTTAGCTCTGGACAAGTACAGGTCCTGGACTGAGCGAAGGTCGGCCCCGATGATCTTCTCTGCGGTTCTGACCACCTTTTGGAGCCTGCATCTGTCCCTCGCGCTGGCGGAGCTGTACCATACGAGTATTGAGGAGCACAGTACCGACTCCACAATCGCGGAGTAGAAGAGGAGCAGAAGCTTCTGTGGGATGTTGAACTTCCTTAGTTGCCTGAGGAAGAACAACCTCTGCTGCGCTTTCCCAACAGTGGCGTCATCGTTGGACCCCCATTTAAGGTCCCGGGAGATTGTGGTCCCTAGAAACTTGAAGGAGTCCACTAGCGATACCACACTGTCAGCAATCGTTAGCGTAGCTGCACTAGATGACTTCTTCCTGAAGTCCACTATCATCTCGACAGTTTTGAGGGGGTTGAGCTCGAGGTTGTTGTGGATGCACCACTGGGCCAGCCGGTCTACTTCCCGTCTATAGGCCGATTCATCCCCATCCTTGATGAGGCCGATGATGGTGGTGTCATCGGCGAATTTGATGATCCTTACTGATTGCGCCTCTGAGGTACAGTCATTTGTGTACAGGGAGAAGAGCAGGGGTGAGAGGACACAGCCCTGAGGGGCCCCTGTCCTAATGGACCGCGCTTGAGAGGTGAATTCCCCCGCTTTCACCACCTGTGTCCTATCTTTCAGGAAGTCTATTATCCAGGAACAGGTAGCTTCTGGGACCCCTAGGCGAAGTAATTTGGGGTGGAGGATGCTGGGGACGATTGTATTGAAGGCCGAGCTGAAATCGACAAAGTATGAAAAAGGTAGAAATAACAAAAAAATTGTAAATAACTTATATCGACCGTTTCATGTGTTCAGGGCCGGCTCCAGGTACGACTATGGCGGTGCCAGCGTGCGGCGCCCATTAAGGGTGGCGCCCCGCGCGGCCGCTCTAGTCGAACATGCCTGGAGCCGGCCCTGAACACATGAAACGGTCGATATAAGTTATTTACAATTTTTTTGTTATTTCTACCTTTTTCATACTTTACCATCCATGTGGACCATGATTAAAAATAGTATCCTGCCCGCAGCACAGCGAGTGAAACGAGCCATGCAAGAGGATGTGGTGCACTAATTTTGGCCCATGATCATGTTACGGCGAAAATGAAATAAAACAACATAAAAAAAAACTCATGTAGACCTTTTCATGTGTTGATCTTTTCATTGTGTCAACATTTTTCCCATGTTGACCAATTGTTGTGGACTTATTGACTGTTGACCTTATCTAGGTTGACCCATTGATCAGTAACCATTTTGGTCAAGGTAGCTTTGATGAATTTCAAAGGTACTATCTTGTCTTGTATATTTATCTATCCATCTTTCTCTCTGTACTCAGATGTAGCCAGTATTATCCACAGTGATTTTGAATAACTTACTGAAGTTATGAAGCCATAGGTGAAATTAGAATATAATTGCTCAAGGTAAGACATTTAATAAACATTTTAAAACAAATATCCACATGCATAATTGTGGGTTATTTTATGTTTCTTTATTTTGTTGTTTCTTACCTGATAATAACTGAGTGCAGAGCACTAGGACCAGTGTTATAAAACTCTTCATTGTCATGCTGATTCTAGAAGAGACAGGGATATGAGCATGTTTCTCATTTAATGAAAACAATATATCTCCATGTTCTAAACTTTCCCAAATTCTCCCCTCTCTGTTGATGATAAACCACTTCTCTATATAATTTTCAAAATTGCTGTATGAACTGCAGGTGTCTGTGTGGTTGGGCGCCCAAAAATCTGCTAAGAATAGTGCTTAAATTTAGTCCTCTAAACTAAAGGAGGAATTTATATGTTTATTGAAATGCATGTACAGAGTACTGCATTGAGCATCAGAGAGACTACAATGGCTGACAGAGTACAATAACCTATAACTTAAAATATAAGAGATAAGTTAAGTTTTGTCATGGTATGGTAACATTTAATATACATTTGTCTATATTACTAGAAAATCCTTAATATTGGGTTAATATATATTGCAGATTTAGTAGCTATGTCAAAAACAATTTTTCAAAACTAGCCAGATTCTTGTAAAGTCTAGGATAGGCTGAAATGCTGAACAAAAAACAAAAGATTTGAAGTTAAAAAAAATAAAAAAATGATTTGAGCGTATTGGAGATGACAAGAAAAACCAACATTCCAAACAATCATTACTAAAATGTACTTGTCTAATCAATGGTTATCTGTCTAATAAACATTTCTCGCATTATCCATACAGTCTTATATGAAATTCACAATATATTGTCTTAAATCATTTTAATTATTCAATCAAAACCATTCTCTAATTTAGTGGTCAGTCAGTGTGTTAGTTTAATACTATTAAAGATTGTAAAAGGAAATAATACATCACTCTTTGGGGGAGATTTATCAAAACTCAGAGATAGATAAGATGGAGAGAAATAAGTAGTAAGACTTGGGAGAGAGATAAAGTGGAACAAGATAACTTACCAACCAACCAGCTCCTGTCATTTTTTAAACCCAGCACGTAACATGGCAGTTAGGGGCTGACTGGCTGTTTTTTAATCTCTGCAACTTTATCTCTCTCCAAGGCTTAGTACTTTGACCTCATAGTACCAACCAATCAACTCCTGTAATTGTTCAAACCCAGCCTGTAACATGGCACGTAGGAGCTGATTGGCTGGTACTTTATCTCTGTCCACTTTATCTATCTCCAAGGCTTAGTACATAGGCCCCATAGTACCAACCAATCAGCTCCTGACATTTTTCCTTCACAGCCTGTAAAATGAGAAATAGAAGCTGATTGGTTAGTACATTATCTCTCTCCACTTTATCTCTCACCAAACTTTGATAAATCTCCCCCTTTTACATAGAATAAGCTGCTTAGTATAATATGTCAGAGAGGTATAATTACCGTGATGTGCAGATCAGATGTTGAGGACAGCTGTGAAGTGACTTTATTTAGATGCTGCTTATATACTGTTGTGCCTCTTGTTTAGCCACAGGATGTAGGATGATAAGGTGTGGTACTTACGACATATGCCATTCTTTTTTCATTAGTGAGATGATAATATGAGGTATTTGACCTTAAGGCTAGATGGATTCTGCAACGCTACTGCCAGACTGCACCCTACAGTAATTTAGGAGACCTGCCTAAGCCAGCGGGACATGTAAAGTGTAATCACGATACAATCTGTTTATAAACCCAGGCTGACTTTTCTTATATGGGATCATTTTGTTATTTCTGCCTCCATTGTGGGCTATTATATCTTATTTGTACTTTATTGTATATGCTTCATCTGCTTTTTGTGAGCTAAATTCTATATTTTTTAATTTCCGTATTCTCCATCAACACTTTGGTTAACAAAGGGAAGTACGCTACTCAGGGCTGGATTGTAGATAAGGTGGTACAGGCAGCTGTCTAGGGCCCAGTGGCACCTTGGGGCCTTTTCTGTGTCCGAGTGGTAGGGGTTCCAGCCAAGTGTGGGGGATGGTGGGGGTTAACCCCTGAGTGGTGGAAGGCGTTCTGGATGAGAGCAGGGGAAGGGTGGTAGTGAGTGTAGAAGAGAGAGTTCTGTCTGAGAGTTGGGGAAGGGTGAGCACATAGTATTAAATAAGGGGGGAGGGGGATGGTTGGCATGCATAGTGTAGAATATGGATGAAGAAGGTGGGTATACATAGTGTAGAATATAGAGGTAGAAGGTAGGTATACATAGTGGGGCTAATTTGCTGCTGTGTGTTTTCGCACAGCGTGCGATCAGGTCTGAACTGCACATGCGCAGGTGCTGCAGTGCACCGGTGCATGCCAGAGATGCGATCGCCTCTGCCTGATTGACAGGCAGAGGTGTTCACTGGATGGGAGGGGGCGGGCCAGCGGCGTTGGGCCGACGTTTTGGGGGCGCGGTCCGGGCAACACAGGTATGCCCAGACCATGCGGGGGCATCACACGCAGCCGCTGCAACCCGGATAGCGACGGGCAGCTCCCTGCCATCGCACAGTAGCTGCACTGGGAGGGAGCTACTCTTAAGGTACAAAAGCATCCCCGCCGTGCATTGCTTTTGTACTTGTCCAGGGAGGAAGAGCCAGACATGCGGGGCGGACTAGCCCTGTGCTGGGCATCCCCCCACATGTCTGTGAAAGTGACAGTAGATGTGCTAAATTTAGCACATCTACGATCAAGTCTGAATTACCCCCAGTGTACAGTATGGGGGAACATGATGGGTATACATAGTATAATCATAGTGTAGAATATAAAGGGAGTAGGTGGGTATACATAGTGTAGAATATAGAGGGAGAAGGTGGGTATACATAGTGTAGAATATAGATGGAGAAGGTGGGTAATCATAGTGTAGAATATAGAGGGAGTAAGTGGGTATACATAGTGTAGAATATAGAGGGAGAAGGTGGGTATACATAGTGTAGTATATGGGGGGACATGGTGAGTATACATAGTCTTGAATATAGAAGGAGAAGGTAGGTACATAGTGTAGCATATGGGGGGACATGGTGAGTATACATAGTGTAGAATATAGAGGGAGAAGGTGGGTATACAGTATATAGTGTACAGTATGGAGAGACATGGTGGGTATACATAGTGTAGAATATGGAGGTAGAAGCAGTGCCGGCTCTACCATTAGGTAGCTTTAGGCGACTGCCTAGGGGCGCCGACCACTGGAGTGCACCACTGAATTCATCCAGCGAAAAACTGAAGGAATTCTCTGTATGCGGTTCAGTAATGAACTTACAGTTGGCGGAATGGAACACCATGAGAGCATACAAATATATGTATGTCTGTGCATATATACAGTATGTACGTATACACATACAATTAAAGGGATGTTGGCATCCCAGCATTCAGAATGCTGACGCCGGAATCCCGACAATCGGCATCCTGAGTTTTAGTATGCTGGGGAGGATTAGGGTTAGGCTGCGGGGAGGGAGGGTTAGTGTAAGGGGCAAGGCTAATTAATTTAATTCAAAATGTCGGTATTATGGTGTAGGTATTTTCACCGTGGCATCCCGTACCCAACCAAAATTAAATATCCCCACCAGACCCCATATACAGTATTATTTATTTATTACCAGTTTTTTTATATAGCGCACACATATTCCGCAGAGCTTTACAGAGAATATTTGGCCATTCACATCAGTCCCTGCCCCAGTGGAGCTTACAATCCTTATTCCCTATCTCATATACATGCAGTCACATTCACGCTAGGGTTGATTTCTTGGGAGCCAATTAACTTACCAGTATATTTTTGGATTGTGGGAGGAAACCGGAGTACCTGGAGGAAACCCACGCAAGTACGAAGATAATATACAAACTCCACACAGTTAAGGCCATGGTGGGAATCAAACCCATGACCTCAGTGCTGTGAGGTAGTAATGCTAGCTATTACACCATCCATACAGTATATGAAGAATAGACAGCACTCATGGATTTTTTTATGTGAAATACTGTATATTGTGAACAAAGTAAAACATTTTTGCAGGGGTTTGCAGGTTATGGGGCACTAGACTGAAGCTTTGGCTAGGGTGCAGAGAGACCTTGCAATGGCCCTGGGTAGAAGGTTTGTATCGTATACAGTATGGGGGGAACATGGTGGGTATACATAGTGTAGAATATGGGAGGTAGAAGGTGGGTATACATAGTGTAGAATAGAGAGGGAGAAGATGGGTATACATAGTGTAGTATATGGGGGGACATGGTGGGTATAGATAGTGTAAAATATGGGGAAGAGAAGGTGGACATATATCAATATTTCATGACATTTTAGGGTTTCTGGCTTATGACTGAATTGGCTTTGTGCTTCTGTTCTTGTAGTAAATAAATGAGACTATATGTAGCACCACATCACTGAAGAATATGAAAAAGTATTAATTGTCTTTCAAATTTACCACTGAATTCTAACTATCTCCAAATATGGACCTGGGAGCGGTACCAGCCATAAGAAGGTAGGGTGGGGTAAAACATAGATACACTGACTCAGGGATTAGAGAAGAATGTGCTGAGCTCTGTTTGGAAGAGTTTAGTTTTAAAAGTGACGAGCCAACAAAGGCATTCTTTAGCTCCAGGCATTCATATGCAAACAGGTTCAAGGCCCACTAGCCAGTCACAGTGCCTCCTACTCCTGCATCTTGCTGGCTAGATGCATGACCAGCTAGGGGTTTTAATCTGGATCTGACTCTACCGCTTCATACCTTTTTCCTTGTGCTTGTGGTAACACCCAGGGTACACTACCATTTTGCTTAGTCCACAAATAAGTATTGCATGTACATAGCAAATAATTACAGTTTGCAGAAGTCTACATTATGGACCTTGACCTTATGTACAATAAGTACTGGACTGCCTATTTTTTCACCATTGAACCTAGATAGTCAATTTAGAGCACAATATGATGTATGGACCATTGCTTTGGAATTAGACAGTTCATTAAATAAATGATTCAATTGTTTCATAAAATGTTTCAATGTGCTTCATTTATGACATAAATTAATCAAGAGAGTGAGAGGACATCTGGGCAGTCTTAGTTACATGTAAAACATGTGAGACAGGAGACACGGATCTCCAGCGGCATGTCACGGTGGCGGGCTTCTCCTGGCTACTTAAGGTATGTTTGATTCTATATCACTACTATTTAACCTAGACAAAGGGGCGTTGTGGCCCCGAAACGTTGGTGCCTATTATGACACTGGTTTAAATACAATTTTGATATTTTTCAAGTACTCCGTATATACTGTATGTATATATATATATATATATATATATATATATATATATACATATATTTATTAGAGATGAGCGGGTTCAGTTCCCTGAGTACCAAACCCTACCAAACATCACGTCCCGAGCCCAGATCCGAGGCCTGGGCTCGGGACTTCCCACCAGACTCGGAAACCAGAACGAGGCAAAATGTCATCATCCCGCTGTCGGATTCTCATGGGTTTTGGATTCCATATAAGGAGCCGCACGTCGCCGCCATTTTCACCCCGGCATTGGAGAGTGTAGCGAGAGAAAGTGTCTCCATCCTCACTCAGTGTCTGTGCGGGAAAGTGGGGTGGCGATTTCAGTGCTGTCTTGTGCTTCTCAGTCCAGTGTAGTGTCTTATGCTGCATCAGTCCAGTCACAGTGGTGGTGTCCTCTGCTGCCATATGTCCAGTGTAGCTGTATAAGTCCAGTGCAGTAGTGCTGTGTTGTCCTGCATTAGTACAGCATTAGTACAGTGGTAGTGTCTTGTGCTGCATCAGTCCAGTGACAGTGGTGGGGTCCTCTGCTGCCATATGTCCAGTGCTGCTGTATAAGTCCAGTCCAGTGGTGCTGTGTTGTGCTGCATCAGTCCAGTTGTAGTGTCTTGTGCTGCATCAGTCCAGTCACAGTGGTGGTGTCCTCTGCTGCCATATGTCCAGTGCTGCTCTATAAGGCCAATCCAATGCAGTGGTGCTGTGTGTCCTGCATCAGTCCAGTAATGGTGTCCCTGTGCTGCTGTATAAATCCAGGGGTACTGCCATATAAGTCCAGTGGTACTGCCGTATAAGTCCCGTGATACTGCTGTATATGGATATATGGACATTGGGTACAACTGCATTTTTTAGGACACTGGTGAGTTTTTTTCTGGCGTCCGTGTACATTCTCGGTATCGCCTGCCTAGAGAAGTGGAAACTAGATGGTATTTGGTAACGGGGGCACACTACCTCAAGAAATTGTCTAGTTCCCTGTGAACTAACGGCGGATACCGGACGCACGTCTAACACCAACATAGTTGTCAAGGCCTCAGTTATCCGCTTTGCAACAGGATGACTGCTGTGATATTTCATCTTCCTCGCAAAGGACTGTTGGACAGTCAATTGCTTACTGGAAGTAGTACAAGTGGTCTTCCGACTTCCCCTCTGGGATGACGATCGACTCCCAGCAGCAACAACAGCAGCGCCAGCAGCAGTAGGCGTTACACGCAAGGATGCATCGGAGGAATCCCAGGCAGGAGAGGACTCGTCAGACTTGCCAGTGACATGGCCTGCAGGACTATTGGCTTTCCTGGGTAAGGAGGAAATTGACACTGAGGGAGTTGGTGGTGTGGTTTGCGCGAGCTTGGTTACAAGAGGAAGGTATTTACTGGTCAGTGGACTGCTTCCGCTGTCGCCCAGAGTTTTTGAACTTGTCACTGACTTATTATGAATGCGCTGCAGGTGACGTATAAGGGAGGATGTTCCGAGGTGGTTAACGTCCTTACCCCTACTTATTACAGCTTGACAAAGGCAACACACGGCTTGACACCTGTTGTCCGCATTTCTGTTGAAATACTTCCACACTGAAGAGCTGATTTTTTTGGTATTTTCACCAGGCATGTCAATGGCCATATTCCTCCCACGGACAACAGGTGTCTCCCCGGGTGCCTGACTTAAACAAACCACCTCACCATCAGAATCCTCCTTGTCAATTTCCTCCCCAGCGCCAGCAACACCCATATCCTCATCCTGGTGTACTTCAACACTGACATCTTCAATTTCACTATCAGGAACTGGACTGCGGGTGCTCCTTTCAACACTTGCAGGGGGCGTGCAAATGGTGGAAGGCGCAAGCTCTTCCCGTCCAGTGTTGGGAAGGTCAGGCATCGCAACCGACACAATTGGACTCTCCTTTGGGATTTGGGATTTCGAAGAACGCACAGTTCTTTGCTGTGCCTTTGCCGCAAGTCTTTTCTTTTTTCTAGCGAGAGGATGAGTGCTTCCATCCTCATGTGAAGCTGAACCACTAGCCATGAACATAGGCCAGGGCCTCAGCCGTTCCTTGCCACTCCGTGTCGTAAATGGCATATTGGCAAGTTTACGCTTCTCCTCAGACGCTTTTAATTTTGATTTTTGAGTCCTTTTTTTACTGATATTTTGTGTTTTGGATTTTACATGCTCTGTACTATGACATTGGGCATCGGCCTTGGCAGACGACGTTGATGGAATTTCATCGTCTCGGCCATGACTAGTGGCAGCAGCTTCAGCACGAGGTGGAAGTGGATCTTGATCTTTCCCTATTTTTTTAACCTCAACATTTTTGTTCTCCATATTTTGCGCACAACTAAAAGCCACCACAGGTATACAATGTAGATGGATGGATAGTAAACTATTATTACTTATACTTATGGACGACGAGTGACGACACAGAGGTAGGTACAGCCGTGGCCTACCGTACTGCTGCTTAGTGCTTATATATATAATATACTGTATAACGGACCTGGTGGACACTGTCAGCAGACTGCTAAACAAACTAGTATGAAGAAAGAAAAAAAAAACACCACAGGTATACAATGTAGATGGATGGATAGTATAGTATTACTTATACTTATGGACGACGAGTGCACTGACGACACAGAGGTAGGTACAGCCGTGGCCTACCGTACTACTGCTTAGTGCTTATATATATAATATACTGTATAACGGACCTGGTGGACACTGTCAGCAGACTGCTAAACAAACTAGTATGAAGAAAGAAAAAAAACACACCACAGGTATACAATGTAGATGGATGGATAGTATAGTATTACTTATACTTATGGACGACGAGTGCACTGACGACACAGAGGTAGGTACAACCGTGGCCTACCGTACTGCTGCTTAGTGCTTATATATATAATATACTGTATAACGGACCTGGTGGACACTGTCAGCAGACTGCTAAACAAACTAGTATGAAGAAAGAAAAAAAAAACACCACAGGTATACAATGTAGATGGATGGATAGTATTAGTATTACTTATACTTATGGACGACGAGTGCACTGACGACACAGAGGTAAGTACAGCCGTGGCCTACCGTACTGCTGCTTAGTGCTTATATATATAATATACTGTATAACGGACCTGGTGGACACTGTCAGCAGACTGCTAAACAAACTAGTATGAAGAAAGAAAAAAAAACACCACAGGTATACAATGTAGATGGATGGATAGTATAGTATTACTTATACTTATGGATGACGAGTGCACTGACGACACAGAGGTAAGTACAGCCGTGGCCTACCGTACTGCTGCTTAGTGCTTATATATATAATATACTGTATAACGGACCTGGTGGACACTGTCAGCAGACTGCTAAACAAACTAGTATGAAGAAAGAAAAAAAAAACACCACAGGTATACAATGTAGATGGATGGATAGTATAGTATTACTTATACTTATGGATGACGAGTGCACTGACGACACAGAGGTAGGTACAGCCGTGGCCTACCGTACTGCTGCTTAGTGCTTATATATATAATATACTGTATAACGGACCTGGTGGACACTGTCAGCAGACTGCTAAACAAACTAGCATGAAGAAGGAAAAAAAAAACACCACAGTGTTTTTCAGGCAGACAAACGTATTCTGGACTGGTGGTCACTGTCAGCAAAACTGTGCACTGTACTCCTGCTATAACTGCTCCCCAGTCCCCACAATTAGGCAGTGTGAGCAGTGCACTCAGCACAGATATATCATGCAGCAGTGCAGCACACTGAGTGAGCACAGATATGGTGGAGACTTTTTTTCAGGCAGAGAAACAAAGGATTAAACTAATCAAAACCCTGCACTGTACTCCCTAACAGCTGCTCCCCGTCCCCCCAATTATAACTAACTAAGTCACTCTGTGTTCTACTATAATGGAGAGGACGCCAGCCACGTCCTCTCCCTATCAATCTCAATGCACGTGTGAAAATGGCGGCGACGAGCGGCTCCCTTATATAGAATCCGAGTCTCGCGAGAATCCGACAGCGGGATGATGATGTTCGGGCGCGCTCGGGTTAACCGAGCAAGGCGGGAGGATCCGAGTCACTCGGACCCGTGTAAAAAAAAGGTGAAGTTCTGGCGGGTTCGGATTCCGACCCGCTCATCACTAATAAATACACCCCAAACTATCCAAATCTTGTGGGTTTAGTTAGTGGAGAGGTGAGAGGTTGTGGTCTGTGGAGTTGGTGGTCTGTGGAGTTGGTGAGTAGTTTTGTGGTTTTGTGGTTTTTAGCAAGTTCTGAGTGCTGTATTGTGTTTGAAAATTGTCTTGTTATTCTTGTGGTTTTGTCATTTAGGAGTTTGTCTGAGTTTTGGTCCTTGTATTTTTCTTTAAGTCTCTTGTCAGTGTGTGTGTGTGTGTGTGTGTGTGTGTGTGTGCTGTGTAGAGGTAGTGGAGGAGTGTTTTTTGTGTGTCATTATTTTACAGTGTTCACTGTTGTTTGTGTTCATTATGTCTCAGTGTGAAGTGAGTGACATACCTCCCAACATTTAATTAGCAGAAAGAGGGACATCTGCGCCCAAAAAGGGGGTGTGGCCTATGGGAAAGGTGGCATGTCCTCACGGGAGGGCCCGCGATCGCGAGCCACGCCCTCATTTTTGTCACTGATGGGGCATGGCCAGCGCTCTGTGCCCCCTCTTCTCCTGTCTCCACTGAATAGATGCTGTGCGCATGCACACAGTGTCTATTCACCGCTGCTCTGCTAAGCGATTGCAGGAGCCTCCCAACTGCCCCACCCCACCGCGGGACACTGCTGCCCACGGGTGGGACAGCAGGACAGTCTCCAAAAAATGGGACTGTCTCGTGAAAATCGGGACAGTTGGAGGTATGAAGTGAGTTGTTGGAGGTTAGTGAGAGGGAGGAGGTCAGTGAGGTGGAGGAGGTTAGTGAGGTAGGGGAGGTTAGTGAGATGGAGGAGGTTTGTGAGGTGGAGGTGGGAGAGGTAGCTGCAGAAGCATCTAGTGAGAGTGATGGAGCTCCGCAACCAGGCACCACAATCGAGACAGGCCGCACTGTGAGATTCACATTTGCTGAAAATGTGGCTTTGGTTCATGAGCTGATGAAGTACCATTGTCAGCTTTTTGTGCCTGAGATAGGGAAGGTGTCATCCCGCAACAAAGGCATCTTGTGGAAAAAAGTTGTGGCTGCTGTGAACAATGAGGGCTTGGTCAAGTGCACAGAGAACCAGAGCTGGAAGCGCTTTTATGACATCAAGCACCGTGTCAAGGCAAAAATGGCCAAGGAGGCAAAATCTGCATGTCAGACAGGAGGTGGACATCCTTTCGTTGCCAACTATCTGGAATATGAAGAGCCCATGCGGAGCCTTATTCCTCCAGAAGTGGTGCATGCTACATACAGTATACAGGATTTTGATCGGCCCATGCAGGCCGGTAAGTGTGTTGTTTTATTGGTATTTGAAAAATTTGGACCAGAAGTTTCTGCATCTGTGTATCATTGTTGGTGTGATTTGAAAGTGCTGTTATTTGTATATGTTATTGTTTTTAAAAGGACTTAATAATTAAACTCACATTACTGAATAATGTATTGTGGAATAATGTGTACATGCCAATACTGTTTATTGATTTGTCTGGGTCGGCCTCCTTTAGCATCAATTTTACTCAACTTTGTTTGTAGTACAACAACACCTCTTTTCATGTTTGTGTTTGGCTACATTTCAGTATGTTGGTGTCACAGATTAAATCAATCCTTAAAATGTTGTTGTTAAATTGTGTTGTTTTTGCTATGTGGTTGTCCTAAACTTTGCTTCATTATTGGAATTTGTAGTGTTGTGTTGTGTAGTTGTGGCAAAATGCGAACTGGCATAAATTGTACTGTACTAATTTGTGTCGTTTTTAAAACAAACATACAGCAGATATCAGTTATGTGTTTTTTATAGTTTCAATTATAAATAATAATCCTAAAGTTATTTAAACAGTGTCAGTTTTTTATAATAAAAATTTTCAATGTGTGTTATTTAAAAATACTATCGAAACATATTATGCTGATTTTTTAAGCAGGCGAAATTGATGTTATTAACAAATGTTACATATCATTTTCTAGTACGCCAAAAGGTTGTGTGTACACACTATATGGTAGTTCAATTCAGCTTTTGGACGATAGATCAAATAGTGTGTACCCATTTTTAGATTGAATATATGCCCCAATTTAATCTCACAACATCCTCAGTGGTAACACAGTATCATATGGCCATAAAGGTCCCTCTCCAGAAGTCTTTGAAAGGACTACTGTACATAGATTTTTTGATACCAATGACTGATTAATTCAGTTAACGAATTATAAATTGGAGTTAATCATTTCCTCCCCCAATATATTAGCTAGAGATATGCGTGGACCCCATGTTTTTGTTTCTGTTTTATATCTAAAACGCTACTGTGTTTAGTTTTGTTTTGGCAAACCACCCTCAAAAGTTTTGGTTTTGGATATGGGTTTCTTTAAAAATTTATAAAAACGGGTTGGTATCGCGTGACCATCCCGAACCCCGTATGGTGCCACAGGTTCTATTCACACTCTGTGGGTGTTGTGGACACCCAAGAGTGGGAATAATCCCTGTTAGTCGGCATGCCGACTGTCAGGGTAGTGATGGGGGCGGGATGTAGGTGCCGGTATTGTGACCGGCGTTCTCCTGACTGCCGGTCACATAACTACATCCCGATAAAAACAACTAATATTATGTAATTTTAACCTATTTTTTGTTCCTACGGTATTAACACCAATAACATTCATTTCCAGTAAATTTTGATCATCTCAAAGCTCACTATTGTCCAAAGGCTACAGCGAGCTGGATGGCTAAACTAAGTGACAGAGCAGCAGTTTAAAAGATTATAGCATCTTACAGCATATCTACGAAACACAGTGTCACAGTAATGACAGGCAAGATGGTAGTTTAATAAATTATAGGACCCCATGGAACTAGATCAAAGGCCAGATGCCACCCATAGAATGTTTTCATTAATGAAGAACTGGATCAGAGGTACAGGAAAAAGAGGCAGAGTATTTATATAGAGATTTATGTAGAGGTAACCAAATAAAGAATTGATTGATTGATATTGAAAGAAATGTAAACAAAGACAATGGAACAAGTTCTTAAAAAGCAAAAGAGACTTCTGCTTCCGGACTGCTGGTGCAGCTCTAACACCGCCACTGGGCTCCAGCTCTCACGGCTGCTTATACAGCCTCCAAACCGCTGGGACCCAAACCCGCTGTCCCCCAGGACTCCGTTGTGGTGCATGGACTGCTACCTCCTCCCTGCGATGCCCCGCAACAAGAGCAAGGGCTCTAAGGAGGGATTCTCCAAAATGGTGCCTGGAGCTGACTGTGCGGACTCTCCAGCGCCTGTCTCTGTGGCTAAACATGCGGGACCACCAGCAGCGTTTCTAGAGAGGAGGGGACCCGTATGCAGACTCCGTGTAGCCGTCACTGCCACTGTCCGCTGCTGAGACTCTGGCAAAGTGCCAGAGTCTACAGCGCATGCGCAGGACTCCGAAAATTGGCCGCCGTGCCATCTTTCTGGAGTCCTGTGCATGCGCTGTAGACTCTGGCACTGTGCCAGAGTCTCTAGCGCTCAGTACGCTAGCAGCGGCGGTGACGGCTACAGGAGAGGAGGGGGCCCACACACAATCACCGATGGATGCCAGAAAGGTATATATAGAAGAAATGGGTGCAGTGTGTGCGGTGTGGGCCCACTCTGGACTCAGAGGCCTGTGTGTACCGCACACACTGCACCCATTATAGATACGCCAGTGGGGACCGTCAGCAAGAGGTGAGCTGACCCCCCTGACTCCCTCTGGGCATATTTCACCGACCCGCTCAGATGCTGCAGACCCTGCACATTTGGACTCCACTGTGACTTACAGGGAAATGGTGACTGCTATTAGGGAAGCCATAGGCCCCCTTATCACTGCATAGACTGCCAGCATCATGCAGCAGCTTGATAAACTTACTCATAGAGTACAGGAAACTGAACAGAGACTGGGTGCTATATTTTTTTTGACGTTGCAGATCTCCAGACCTTTTCTACTAAACAAAGGAAACTCCAACACTTGATTATTAACAAGCTGCAAGATTTAGAGAACAGATCGCGCAGAAATAATTTACGGGTTGTTGGTGTCCCCGAGGACATCAAAGGTCTCGCCCTCTATGATTTTCTGAAAAATACCCTCCCAGACCTGCTCCAAACCTCTGATCCATTGATATCAGGATATGATAATTGAATGGGCGCACCGCCTGGGGCCAATCCACAATCAATCAGGTGCACGACCACGCGTAGTTATATTCTGGGTTTTTAACTATGCCCATAAAAATCTACTATGGGTAGCATCCCGTAAACTTGGTTCCTTGACTTGGATTGGTAGCAAATTACTTATTTTCCAAGATTATTCAGCAGAACTGACAGCTGCCAGAAAACAATTTTCTCCTGTTTGCTCCTATCTGATTAAGAAAGGTAATAAATTTGCCTTGTTGTATCCAGTGAGGCTATATATGATGGATCCTCGCACGTGGATTTTACTTCAGTGGCTGATGCACAACAATACTTGGAAGAATTACAAACTGACTTAGATGCTCAGTCTACGCATGACACGGACTGATTTGATTTGCATGCTCGCTCCATTCTAACTGCTCATGCTGAGTTATTTTTTCGCAGATGATTACCCCATTCACTGACTTGATTATATGTTTGGCTTTATGTGATCTTCTTTTTACAGGGTTTGTACCACAGCTATGCCTGCAATGGAGCACCAACGTTCCTCTCCCCCCCCCCCTTTCCCTCCTCTGCCTAACCCTAACTTTTCCTCCTCCCCCCCCATCCCCTCCCCTCCCCTTTCCCTTTCTGTCCCCCCCGGCTGATTGATTAACTCCATATATTAAGGCCCTCTTCACGCCTTGGCGGTATTTAGGAGCTACTCCCCCGCTCCTTATGTTATTTCTCTTTCCTCCGAACGAAGGAAGTCCAGTTACCCAAGTTCACACATCACAGGGGCGGTCACTCCTGACTTGAAAGGGTACGAGCCAGGGACCTACGCACTGTTTGATGTTTTTTGTTTTGTTTTATGTTTCTGTGTTTTGTCTGTTTGTATTGTTTTATTTTCAAAAGCAGGTCTGCTCCCGACCTGCTCAACCCCCTTTACCTTTTTATACTCAGATTCTTCATTTATGGGTGATGATACTGCTTAAGATCGGCTCCCTAAATGTAGGAGGTATAAATTCACCCCAAAAAAGGAGGAAAGTATTGCTATACCTACTTAAACAATGTGTTGATATAGCCTTCATTCAAGATACACACCTTCTAACCTCTGAGGTACTGAAATTACAAATTCTTGGTTGGAGAGTATTACACTCTGCTTCATATAACTCTAAAAGGAGGGGTGTAGTTATCCTAGTCATAAGGACTGTGACTATTGAACTCATATCTTCTGTGACAGACTCTGACGGGCATTATGTATTAGTGGAAGCCAAAATTGTCATGACAACTTATATATTCTGTAACCTATACGCACCTAACGTTCCTTCTAGACAATTCTATACTACTATTTTTATTGCCCTCCAACAATATACACACCTACCCATGCTGGTTTGTGGCAACTTTAATATGTATGTTTCCCTTCATTTAGACAAACAACGTGTTACTGGTAAACCTCACCCGGCTCAAAAATATGGCATACCTATGCTACTAGACAAACTCCAACTGCTTGATAGCTGGAGAACTCATCATCCGACTGAAAGAGTATACACGTACCTATCAGCTGCCCATGGTTCATTATCAAGAATTGACTATGTGTTAGTATCGGCCTCTCTATTTTCTAAAATAGAAAAAGTAGACATATCTCCTATTTGTGTATCAGACCATGCCATGGTATGGCTGACACTACGCACTACAGTAGATTTAGGCCTCTATATTCAATGGCGATACCCCTCTTAATTCTCCACATCCATTAAATTCCAAAGCAAAGTTCAAGCCACCTGGGCGGAGTATGAACTGCTCAATACTGATTCCCTGTCTACTGACCCCTCATTGTTTTGGCAAGCATCCAAATCCGTCCTCAGAGGAACGGTCATAGCATATTTCCATTCTTTTAAAAAGAAAACAACGGCTGATTACTTGGCCCAATAATCTCACCTGACTTCCTCCTATCAACTTTTCGTATCTGACCCCTCCCCTGCCAATAAATTGACCTACTCTCTTGCCAAAACCCATTATGATGCCTTGCTTACTAAATTAGAAACCACTTACTCATTCCGTAAAGATCATCTTTTCTTTAAATTCGGTAATAAAGTTGGTAAATTACCGACCAATATCTCTCCTTAACCAGGATTATAAAATTCTTACTAAAATCTTGGCTGATAAATTAAAACTGATACTCCCATCTATAATCCACAAAGACCAATTGGGATTCCGTCACTAATGTTCGAAGAGTCTTCTCGGCTATATTTTCTGTATCCCAAACAGACTCCCCTGTGCCTAGTGCCATACTCTCCCTCGATGCCGAGAAGGCCTTCGCCATGGTGCTCTGGAATCACCTTTTTCACACCATGTCCAGATTTGGCTTTCCAGAAGAATTTATAATGATTATAAAAACTCTATACCTATCTCCCTTCTCCCAATTATCATGTAATGGCTACTTATCAAATCCTATTCCCATACAGAGGGGTATCAGACAGGGTTGTCCCTTATTCCCCCTGCTTTTTGATATTGCACTAGAGCCATTGGCAATAGCACTGTGCAATTCCCCCCTTTATCAAGGCATCCAAATTGGATCGGTTGATATACGAGTTTCTTTATTTGCAGATGACATGCTTTTGTTTTTATTCCACCCTGAACACTCCCTCTCAGTAGTGATGAACATTTTTACCCAGTTTGGCACATTTTCAGGCTACAAAATAAATATAGACAAATCGGAGATGATGTCCTTATCAGGATCCCTTGATTTTATGCGCACTGACCCATCTCTACACACTATGACCATTGTTCCCTCGCACTTTAAATATTTGGGAATACAAATACCGGCTAAACTTTCTGATTTATATGATCTAAATTTTACCCCTTTAATTTCACACATTTCTAAAACCCTGGAAGGATGGACTTCTCTCCCTCTTTCCTTGTTAGGTAGAGTAGCAGTTATAAAATATATAATTTTTCCTAAACTGCTTTACCAAATGCAGATGCTCCCACTACGAATGTCCAACGCTGATCTTGCATGTTTAAATACCATTTTTCAGAGATTCATTTAAAAAACTGGGAAACTCTGTATTGCGCGAAGGAAATTACAAATGTCTCTCTCGCATGCATGGTGGTTTGGGCCTACAGATGAGTCCACGGTTATCTTGGCTAGTTTGCTGCGCCTAGGCACAACATGGTTTATTAACATAAACCCTTCATCTTTTGTTCTCAACTGCAATACAATACAGAGAACAATACAGCAGGGGATTAAATCATTACAGCAGGGGATTAAGTCCGATTGCCCAGTCTCAGTTAATCCTATTAAAGGTCAAGATAAACATGGACCCATATACCTGACCTATTGCTTTATACTCACACAAATTTCTTCCGTTATGCATCTGACTGGCTTTTGGGAAAGAGCGTTTACACTGACTATGACCTAGATTCAGCGTTATTATATCCAATGTCTCCTAATGCCCTCCTTCACACTCCAAGAGCCAAGATACCTCCTAAATTGTTCCTCAACCCACTTTTTACTGATACTTACGTCTCTTGGTTGACTATTAATAAAAAATTAAAGCGTAATAATAGGTACACTAAACATATTTATTTATGGGGCAACCCTCTTTTTGAGCCGGGGAGGGATTCTTCTATCTTTCGTAGACTCTTCTCAAATGGTATCCGAGCTACCTCGAATGTGTTTGACCCGGGTGGCAAACTGTATACCTTTACCTCTCTTCAGGAAAAATTTGGACTTACTTCACTATACTGTATCTATATCCTTACATGCAAATTCAACACTTTCTCTCTTCATTACTTCACTTTTCACGATCCAATAGTACCCCTGACGAGATGGATACACTATTACAATTTCTAGGTCGACATACTTACAGATTGAAATATATCTACCTTCCTTTATGAACCCTCTATAAAGATAAGATCTGTACTTCAGTGGTATTCTTATGGTCTAAAGACCTTCCCATGTTAGACACTGCTGCAACTATCTTTCAACATTATGATCGATCCATGAAATTGCTCCTCTCCACCTTGCTACAGGAGGTTCACACCAAAACGGTGTATAGAGCTTACATTACGCAAATGCAACGTAAACGTTATATGCCCTCTGAACTGGTGGATGGCAGCTTCTCTGTGAGTAGATTGTCAGAAAAGTCAGACTTACACACAGCACTCGGGGACACACTTAGACACTCCTCAGGTATTTGTGGCATTTCTGTTTCTGACTGCACAGTTTTTTCTACTGCCTTAGTAGTTTTCAGTTTTTTAACTGAACTGAGGCATCATGAGAGGCAGTAGAAGTTGCCTCACTGACAGGTGCAGAACCACCACTCACAAATAAAGGCCAATGCCTGAGCCTTTCCTTTCCATTGCATGCGGTGAATGACATGTTTGCAATTTAATGTTTTTCTGCACCAAACCTTCCCTTCATACGAGGTGTTTTTTTCTTTACAACTGTATATTAGGTTTTAGTTTTAGATGCCCTGACTTAGATCCGCTATGTCATTGAGCACCGACTTTAGTAGATGCTAGACTATCGTCATCATCATGACTGGTGGCAACAAGTTGGTGTTCTCTAAACTGATTGTTATCCATTTTAACTGCATGAATCACAGGGTTAGATGCATGTGAAGAAAGCACACTAGGGTACAGCACACCAAACAGTACAAACAATAGAACTTAATAATATTATTTTTAGATGACTTGCTGCGTCTTTCAAACTGCGTGAATCTCAGGGTTAGATGCACGTGAAGAAAGCACACTAGGGTACAATGCACTAAATAATAATAACAACTAGAGATGAGTGGGTTCGGTTCTCAGAGAACCGAACCCTACAGGAATTTGCCATCCGAGTTCGGTTCGGAGCCAGGCTCGGGTTTTCCCGCCTGGCTCGGAAACCTGAACGCGGCAAAACGTCATCATCCCGCTGTCGGATTCTCGCGGGATTTGGATTCCATATAAGGAGCCGCGAATCGCGGCCATTTTCACTCCAGTCTCGGAGAGTGTATTGAGAGGACGTGTCCTCAGTGTTCAGTGTCTGTGTGGGGGCGGGAAAGAGGGATGGCGAGTCTTGTGCTGTGTTGTGCTGTCCAGTCTAGTGTAGTCAGTGTATTGTGCTGCATAAGTCGAGCCAGTCACAGTGTTGGTGTTCTCTGCTGCCATATATCCAGTGTAGCTGTATAAAGTAGTGATGAGCGGGTTCGGTTCCTCGGGATCAGAAACCCCCCTCCCCCAAACTTTACCTATTTTACACGGTTCCGAGGCAGACTCGGATCTTCCCGCCTTGCTCGGTTAACCCGAGCGCGCCCGAACGTCATCATCCCGCTGTCGGATTCTCGCAAGATTCGTATTCTATATAAGGAGCCGCGCGTCGCCGCCATTTTCACTCGTGCATTGGAGATGATAGCAAGAGGACGTGCAGTGTTCTCTCAGTTTCTGTGTTCAGTGTGCTGCAAATATCTGTGCTCAGTGTGCTGCAAACATCTGTGCTCAGTGTGCTTGAAAATATCTGTGCTTAGTGTGCTGAAAATATCTACATTCTCTGCCTGAAAAACGCTCCATATCTGTGCTGCATTGTAGTATATAGTAGGAGGACAGTGCAGAATTTTGCTGACCACCAGTATATATATAGCAGTACGGTACAGTAGTCCACTGCTCTACCTCTGTGTCATCAAGTATACTATCCATCCATACCTGTGCTGCATTTTAGTTGTGCGCAGTATATATAGTAGGAGGACAGTGCAGAATTTTGCTGACCACCAGTATATATATATATATATATATATATAGCAGTATGGTACAGTAGTCCACTGCTCTACCTCTGTGTCGTCAAGTATACTATGCATCCATACCTGTGCTGCATTTTAGTTGTGCGCAGTATATAGTAGGAGGGGACAGTGCAGAATGTTGCTGTGACCACCAGTATATATATAGCAGTACGGTACAGTAGTCCACTGTTCTACCTCTGTGTCGTCAAGTATACTATGCATCCATACCTGTGCTGCATTTTAGTTGTGCGCAGTATATATAGTAGGAGGACAGTGCAGAATTTTGCTGACCACCAGTATATATATATATATATATAGCAGTATGGTACAGTAGTCCACTGCTCTACCTCTGTGTCGTCAAGTATACTATGCATCCATACCTGTGCTGCATTTTAGTTGTGCGCAGTATATAGTAGGAGGGGACAGTACAGAATGTTGCTGTGAACACCAGTATATATAGAGCAGTACGGTACAGTAGTCCACTGCTCTACCTCTGTGTCGTCAAGTATACTACAAAACTTCAGTAAAATAACCTAAAAATCAAAATGAAAAGCGTCTGATGAGAAGCGTAAACTTGCCATTATGCCGTTTACGACACGGAGTGGCAAGGAACGGCTGATGCCCTGGCCTATGTCCATGGCTAGTGGTTCAGATTCACATGAGGATGGAAGCACTCATCCTCTCGCTAGAAAACTGCAGTGCCAATCCTAGATGGGCCAGGTGTTTGTGTCGGCCACTTGTGTCGCTTAGCTTAGTCACACAGCTACCTCATTGCACCTCTTTTTTTCTTTGCATCATGTGCTGTTTGGGGACTATTTTTTAAATCTGCCATCCTGTCTGACACTGCAGTGCCACTCCTAGATGGGCCAGGTGTTTGTATCGGCCACTTGGGTCGCTTAGCTTAGTCACACAGCTACCTCATTACACCTATTTTTTTCTTTGCATCACGTGCTGTTTGGGGACTATTTTTTAAATCTGCCATCCTGTCTGACACTGCAGTGCCACTCCTAGATGGGCCAGGTGTTTGTGTCGGCCACTTGGGTCGCTTAGCCTAGCCATCCAGCGACCTCGTGCAAATTTTAGGACTAAAAATAATATTGTGAGGTGTGAGGTGTTCAGAATAGACTGGAAATGAGTGGAAATTATGGTTATTGAGGTTAATAATACTATGGGATCAAAATGACCCCCAAATTCTATGATTTAAGCTGTTTTTGAGGGTTTTTTGTAAAAAAAACACCTGAATCTAAAACACACCCGAATCCGACCAAAAAATTTCAGGGAGGTTTTGCCAAAACGCGTCCGAATCCAAAACACAGCCGCGGAACCGAATCCAAAACCAAAACACAAAACCCAAAAAATTTCCGGTGCACATCACTAGTATAAAGTGGTGCTGTGTTGTGCAGACCAGTCCAGTGTAGTCGGTGTATTGTGCTGCATCAGTCCAGCCAGTCACAGTGCAAGAAAAGGTGGAAAGGATATGGCTCTTGGCGCTATACCGCAATATTCAACACTTTACATGTACATTTATATTAAAATTTACACAATACGATCCTCTCAATGGATCCCCAGGTAATTTTTTTTCCTCTTTCAATATTCATCCAGTGTTGTATCCCAGTGATGTGAATCATATACAAAAATAAGAATAATATATGTGTAGAACAGTCTCAATTTCTTAAGAAAGTCTCTTTTTTATGCACTGTACAATATCCTTTAAATGAACAATAGAATGTGATGTGGGCGTACCCCGACTCACACAATTCAACGTGAAGCTATATGTATAAAGGTATCTTTTTTTCCCACCACCAAACCACCGATTTTACTGTGTTTAGATTGGCGTACCCCACTCACTAAGTTTGTAGACTGGAGAAAGCTCATAAAGGTATCTTTATCTTCAATAGTATATCCAAATGCGTACCCTACTTACAGGGTTGAAATAATCACATGTGTATCAAGGTTTCTTTTCCCTTGGTTTTTCTGGTGAAGGTGGCTTTAATTTTCTACTCAGTCTCCCCCAAGGGGTGGTCTTCTGTTTGCCGGCGGTCGGGCTCCCGGCGCTCAGTATACCGGCGCCGGGAGCCCGACAGCCGGAATACCGACAATTATTTTCCCTCGTGGGGGTCCACGACCCCCATAGAGGGAGAATAAAATAGTGTGGCGCGCGTAGCGCGCCACCGTGCCCGTAGCGTGGCGAGCGCAGCGAGCCCGCAAGGGGCTCATTTGCGCTCGCCAAGCTGTCGGTAAGCCGGCGGTCGGGCTCCCGGCGCCGGGATGCTGGTCGCCGGGAGCCCGACCGCCGGCCAGCCGTAGTGAACCCCCCCCCAAGGATTCAGTGCCAAATATGTGAAAAGAATAAAAAAAAAAAAACACAAACATGTCTTGATAAATGTGAAAACACAGACCGAAACGCGTCGACAGGAGGAGTGTAGACAGCCATTTTTTCCATCTTTTACCTTCTATGGACTTTGTATAAGGTAAAAACCCTGTTTTTCATTTTTTATGGTTTTTTATTCAGAAGAAATTTTTGGCTCCTTTGTGTTTTTGTATGTACTTTGTTGTTTTTTTGAACATTGTCGTTTGGCCCACTTCCATGTGGAGAGTGGTGTGGAATAAAATACAAGTATTGTTTATCTTACCGTGGATTTCTCAAATTTATGGAACTATATATGCCTGATTAGAGGTTATCCAGAGGAGCTATATGACAGAGGATACAAAGAAACCCTGATGCATATAGCTAGAACCAGCTAGATTGTGAGTGGGGTACGCATTTGGATAAGTAAGTAGGGTACGCATTTGGATATAGTATTGAAGATAAAGATACCTTTATGAGCTTTCTCCACTCTACAAACTTAGTGAGTAGGGTACGCCAATCTAAACACAGTAAAATCGGTGGTTTGGTGGTGGAAAAAAAAAGATACCTTTATATACACAGCTTCATGTTGAATTGTGTGAGTCGGGGTACGCCGACATCACGTTCTATTGTTCATTTAAAGGATATTGGGCCTAATTCTGAGTTGATCGCAGCAGCAAATTTGTTAACAGTTGGGCAAAAACCATATACACTGCAGGGGGAGCAGATGTAACATGTGCAGAGAGAGTTAGATTTGGGTGGGGTGTATAAACAAAATAACCCACCCAAATCGAACTCTCTCTGCAAATGTTATATCTACCCCCCCCTGCAGTGCACATGGTTTTGCCCAATTGCTAACAAACATGCTGCTGCGATCAACTCAGAATTACCCCCATTGTACAGTGCATAAAAAAGAGACTTTCTTAAGAAATTGAGACTGTTCTACAAATATATTATTCTTAGCTTTGCATATGATTCACATCACTGGGATTAGAGATGTGCACCGGAAATTTTTCGGGTTTTGTGTTTTGGTTTTGGGTTCGGTTCCGTGGCCGTGTTTTGGGTTCGAACGCGTTTTGGCAAAACCTCACCGAATTTTTTTTGTCGGATTCGGGTGTGTTTTGGATTCGGGTGTTTTTTTTCAAAAAACCCTAAAAAACAGCTTAAATCATAGAATTTGGGGGTCATTTTGATCCCAAAGTATTATTAACCTCAATAACCATAATTTCCACTCATTTTCAGTCTATTCTGAACACCTCACACCTCACAATATTATTTTTAGTCCTAAAATTTGCACCGAGGTCGCTGGATGACTAAGCTCAGCGACCCAAGTGGCCGACACAAACACCTGGCCCATCTAGGAGTGGCACTGCAGTGTCAGGCAGGATGGCCCTTCCAAAAAACACTCCCCAAACAGCACATGACGCAAAGAAAAAAAGAGGTGCAATGAGGTAGCTGTGTGACTAAGCTCAGCGACCCTAGTGGCCGACACAAACACCTGGCCCATCTAGGAGTGGCACTGCAGTGTCACGCAGGATGGCCCTTCCAAAAAACACTCCCCAAACAGCACATGACGCAAAGAAAAAAAGAGGCGCAATGAGGTAGCTGTGTGAGTAAGCTAAGCGACCCTAGTGGCCGACACAAACACCTGGCCCATCTAGGAGTGGCACTGCAGTGTCACGCAGGATGGCCCTTCCAAAAAATACTCCCCAAACAGCACATGACGCAAAGAAGAAAAAAAAGAGGCGCAATGAGGTAGCTGTGTGACTAAGATAAGCGACCCTAGTGGCCGACACAAACACCTGGCCCATCTAGGAGTGGCACTGCAGTGTCACGCAGGATGGCCCTTCCAAAAAACACTCCCCAAACAGCACATGACGCAAAGAAAAATGAAAGAAAAAAGAGGTGCAAGATGGAATTGTCCTTGGGCCCTCCCACCCACCCTTATGTTGTATAAACAGGACATGCACACTTTAACCAACCCATCATTTCAGGGTCTGCCACACGACTGTGTGACAGGGTCTGCCACACGACTGTGACTGAAATGACGGGTTGGTTTGGACCCCCACCAAAAAAGAAGCAATTAATCTCTCCTTGCACAAACTGGCTCTACAGAGGCAAGATGTCCACCTCATCATCATCCTCCGATTCATCACCGTGTACATCCCCCTCCTCACAGATTATCAATTCGTCCCCACTGGAATCCACCATCACAGCTCCCTGTGTACTTTGTTGAGGCAATTGCTGCTGGTGAATGTCTCCATGGAGGAATTGATTATAATTCATTTTAATGAACATCATCTTCTCCACATTTTCTGGAAGTAACCTCGTACGCCGATTGCTGACAAGGTGAGCGGCGGCACTAAACACTCTTTCGGAGTACACACTTGTGGGAGGGCAACTTAGGTAGAATAAAGCCAGTTTGTGCAAGGGCCTCCAAATTGCCTCTTTTTCCTGCCAGTATACGTACGGACTGTCTGACGTGCCTACTTGGATGCGGTCACTCATATAATCCTCCACCATTCTTTCAATGGTGAGAGAATCATATGCAGTGACAGTAGACGACATGTCCGTAATCGTTGTCAGGTCCTTCAGTCCGGACCAGATGTCAGCATCAGCAGTCGCTCCAGACTGCCCTGCATCACTGTCAGCGGGTGGGCTCGGAATTCTGAGCCTTTTCCTCGCACCCCCAGTTGCGGGAGAATGTGAAGGAGGAGATGTTGACAGGTCGCGTTCCGCTTGACTTGACAATTTTCTCACCAGCAGTTCTTTGAACCCCTGCAGACTTGTGTCTGCCGGAAAGAGAGATACAACGTAGGTTTTAAATCTAGGATCGAGCACGGTGGCCAAAATGTAGTGCTCTGATTTCAACAGATTGACCACCCGTGAATCCTTGTTAAGCGAATTAAGGGCTCCATCCACAAGTCCCACATGCCTAGCGGAATCGCTCAGTGTTAGCTCCTCCTTCAATGTCTCCAGCTTCTTCTGCAAAAGCCTGATGAGGGGAATGACCTGACTCAGGCTGGCAGTGTCTGAACTGACTTCACGTGTGGCAAGTTCAAAAGGTTGCAGAACCTTGCACAACGTTGAAATCATTCTCCACTGCGCTTGAGACAGGTGCATTCCACCTCCTATATCGTGGTCAGTTGTATAGGCTTGAATGGCCTTTTGCTGATCCTCCAACCTCTGAAGCATATAGAGGGTTGAATTCCACCTCGTTACCACTTCTTGCTTCAGATGATGGCAGGGCAGGTTCAGGCGTTTTTGGTGTTGCTCCAGTCTTCTGTACGTGGTGCCTGTACGCCGAAAGTGTCCCGCAATTCTTCTGGCCACCGACAGCATCTTTTGCACGCCCCTCTCTTTTTTTAAATAATTTTGCACCACCAAATTCAAGGTATGTGCAAAACATGGGACGTGCTGGAATTTGCCCATATTTAATGCACACACAATATTGCTGGCGTTGTCCGATGCCACAAATCCACAGGAGAGTCCAATTGGGGTAAGCCATTCTGCGATGATCTTCCTCAGTTGCCGTAAGAGGTTTTTAGCTGTGTGCGTATTCTGGAAAGCGGTGATACAAAGCATAGCCTGCCTAGGAAAGAGTTGGCGTTTGCGAGATGCTGCTACTGGTGCCGCCGCTGCTGTTCTTGCGGCGGGAGTCAATACATCTACCCAGTGGGCTGTCACAGTCATATAGTCCTCAGTCTGCCCTGCTCCACTTGTCCACATGTCCGTGGTTAAGTGGACATTGGGTACAACTGCATTTTTTAGGACACTAGTGAGTCTTTTTCTGAGGTCTGTGTACATTTTCGGAACCTAGATGGTATTTGGTACCGGGGACACAGTACCTCAATCAAGTCTATAGTTGGCTCTGCAGTAATGATGGATACCGGAACCACGTTTCTCACCGCCCAGGATGCCAAGGCCTCAGTTATCCGCTTTGCAGCAGGATGACTGCTGTGATATTTCATCTTCCTCGCAAAGGACTGTTGGACAGTCAATTGCTTGGTGGAAGTAGTAAAAGTCATCTTACGACTTCCCCTCTGGGATGACCATCGACTCCCAGCAGCAACAACAGCAGCGCCAGCAGCAGTAGGCGTTACAAGCAAGGATGCATCGGAGGAATCCCAGGCAGGAGAGGACTCGTCAGAATTGCCAGTGACATGGCTTGCAGGACTATTGGCATTCCTGGGGAAGGAGGAAATTGACACTGAGGGAGTTGGTGGGGTGGTTTGCGTGAGCTTGGTTACAAGAGGAAGGGATTTACTGGTCAGTGGACTGCTTCCGCTGTCGCCCAAAGTTTTTGAACTTGTCACTGACGTATGATGAATGCGCTGCAGGTGACATATAAGGGAGGATGTTCCGAGGTGGTTAACGTCCTTACCCCTACTTATTACAGCTTGACAAAGGCAACACACGGCTTGACACCTGTTGTCCGCATTTCTGTTGAAATACTTCCACACCGAAGAGCTGATTTTTTTGGTATTTTCACCAGGCATGTCAATGGCCATATTCCTCCCACGGACAACAGGTGTCTCCCCGGGTGCCTGACTTAAACAAACCACCTCATCATCAGAATCCTCCTTGTCAATTTCCTCCCCAGCGCCAGCAACACCCATATCCTCCTCATCCTGGTGTACTTCAACACTGACATCTTCAATCTGACTATCAGGAACTGGACTGCGGGTGCTCCTTCCAGCACTTGCAGGGGGCGTGCAAATGGTGGAAGGCGCATGCTCTTCACGTCCAGTGTTGGGAAGGACAGGCATCGCAACCGACACAATTGGACTCTCCTTGTGGATTTGTGACTTCGAAGAACGCACAGTTCTTTGCTGTGCTTTTGCCAGCTTAAGTCTTTTAATTTTTCTAGCGAGAGGCTGAGTGCTTCCATCCTCATGTGAAGCTGAACCACTAGCCATGAACATAGGCCAGGGCCTCAGCCGTTCCTTGCCACTCCGTGTGGTAAATGGCATATTGGCAAGTTTACGCTTCTCCTCCGACGATTTTATTTTAGATTTTTGAGTCCTTTTTTTACTGATATTTTGTGTTTTGGATTTTACATGCTCTGTACTATGACATTGGGCATCGGCCTTGGCAGACGACGTTGATGGAATTTCATCGTCTCGGCCATGACTAGTGGCAGCAGCTTCAGCACGAGGTGGAAGTGGATCTTGATCTTTCCCTATTTTTGGAACCTCAACATTTTTGTTCTCCATATTTTAATAGGCACAACTAAAAGGCACCTCAGGTAAACAATGGAGATGGATGGATACTAGTATACTTATGGATGACGAGTGACTGACGACACAGAGGTAGCCACAGCGGTGGACTACCGTACTGCGTCTGCTAGTATAGAGATGATAATGATATAAAAAATATATATATATCACTACTGCAGGTATATATAATATAATGACGGACCTGCTGGACACTGTCAGCAGACTCCTAAACTACTAGTATGAATAAGATAGAAAAAAAAAACCCACCACAGGTAGGTATACAATTATGGACGAGCACTGACGACACAGAGGTAGCCACAGCCGTGGACTACCGTACTACGTCTGCTAGTATAGAGATGATAATGATATAAAAAATATATATATATCACTACTGCAGGTATATATAATATAATGACGGACCTGCTGGACACTGTCAGCAGACTCCTAAACTACTAGTATGAAGAAGATAGAAAAAAAACCCCCACCACAGGTAGGTATACAATTATGGACGAGCACTGACGACACAGAGGTAGCCACAGCCGTGGACTACCGTACTGCGTCTGCTAGTATAGAGATGATAATGATATAAAAAATATATATATATCACTACTGCAGGTATATATAATATAATGACGGACCTGCTGGACACTGTCAGCAGACTCCTAAACTACTAGTATGAAGAAGATAGAAAAAAAAACCCCACCACAGGTAGGTATACAATTATGGACGAGCACTGACGACACAGAGGTAGCCACAGCCGTGGACTACCGTACTGCGTCTGCTAGTATAGAGATGATAATGATATAAAAAATATATATATATCACTACTGCAGGTATATATAATATAATGACGGACCTGCTGGACACTGTCAGCAGACTCCTAAACTACTAGTATGAAGAAGATAGAAAAGAAAACCCCACCACAGGTAGGTATACAATTATGGACGAGCACTGACGACACAGAGGTAGCCACAGCCATGGACTACCGTACTGTGTCTGCTAGTATAGAGATGATAATGATATAAAAAATATATATATATCACTACTGCAGGTATATATAATATAATGACGGACCTGCTGGACACTGTCAGCAGACTCCTAAACTACTAGTATGAAGAAGATAGAAAAAAAAAAACCCACCACAGGTAGGTATACAATTATGGACGAGCACTGATGACACAGAGGTAGCTACAGCCGTGGACTACCGTACTGCGTCTGCTAGTATAGAGATGATAATGATATAAAAAATATATATATATCACTACTGCAGGTATATATAATATAATGACGGACCTGCTGGACACTGTCAGCAGACTCCTAAACTACTAGTATGAAGAAGATAGAAAAAAAACCTCACCACAGGTAGGTATACAATTATGGACGAGCACTGACGACACAGAGGTAGCCACAGCCGTGGACTACCGTACTGAGTCTGCTAGTATAGAGATGATAATGATATAAAAAATATATATATATCACTACTGCAGGTATATATAATATAATGACGGACCTGCTGGACACTGTCAGCAGACTCCTAAACTACAAGTATGAAGAAGATAGAAAAAAAACCCCCACCACAGGTCGGTATATAATTATGGACGAGCACTGACGACACAGAGGTAGCCACAGCCGTGGACTACCGTACTGCGTCTGCTAATATAGAGATGATAAAGATGATAGAGATGAACAAAAAAAATATAACACTACTGCAGGTAAATATTTATATAATATAATGAATGACGGACCTGCTGGACACTGTCAGCAGAATGCATTTATAGAATAAAAAAAAAAAACACCACAGGAGTGTTTAACTTTTTCAGGCAGACAATATACTGGTGGTCACTGGTCAGTCACACTGGCAGCAAAAGTGTGCACTGTACTCCTGCTATAACTGCACCCCAGTCTCCCCCATAATTCAGCTGTGTGAGCAGTGAGCACTCAGCACAGTCAGATATACATAGATGATATTATCATGCAGCACACTGAGGCTGAGCACAGATATGGTATGTGACTGTGTATCGTTTTTTTTCAGGCAGAGAACGGATTATATTAAATAATAAAGTGGTCAGTCACTAGTAACTAACTATCAGCAAAACTCTGCACTCTGAGTACTCCTAATGCTCCCCAAAATTACTAAGTAATCAACTCAAGTGTCTCTATCTACTAACGGAGAGGACACCAGCCACGTCCTCTCCCTATCAATCTCAATGCACGTGTGAAAATGGCGGCGACGCGCGGCTCCTTATATAGAATCCGAGTCTCGCGATAGAATACGAGCCTCGCGAGAATCCGACAGCGGGATGATGACGTTCGGGCGCGCTCGGGTTAGCCGAGCAAGGCGGGAAGATCCGAGTCTTCCTCGGACCCGTGTAAAAAGGCTGAAGTTCGGGGGGGTTCGGATTCCGAGGAACCGAACCCGCTCATCTCTAACTGGGATACAACACTGGATAAATATTGAAAGAAGAAAATAAATTACCTTGGGATCCATTGAGAGGAACGTATTGTGTAAATTTTAATATGTATGTACATGTAAAGTGTTGAATATTGCGGTATAGCGCCAAGAGCCATATCCTTTCCACCTTTTCTTGTATTGTTTATCTGTTGAAAGTGTGGTGACACTTTAGGAAGGGACGTAGTTCAGGGCAGCTTAGAGGTGCCAATGTGATAGGAGCCAGTCACAGTGTTGGTGTTCTCTGCTGCCATATATCCAGTGTAGCTGTATAAAGTGGTGCTGTGTTGTGCAGACCAGTGGTAGTGTCCCGTCTCATCAGTAATTCCAGTGACGATATACACTGCTGCTATATGTCCACTGCTGCAGTATAATAATTATAACAACAACCTGTTGTGCTGCATCAGACCAGTGGTAGTGTCCTGTCTCATCAGTAATTCCAGTGACAATATATGCTGCTGCTATATATATATGTCCACTGCTGCAGTATAATAATTATAACAACAACAACCTGTTGTGCTGCAACAGAGCAGGGGTAGTGTCCGGTCTCATCAGTCATTCCTGTGCCGCATATTGTCTCATATCTCTCCCACAAAATAATGGAGAATAAAAATGTTGAGTATAAAATAGGGAAAGATCAAGAAGAACCACTTCCTCCTAGTGCTGAAGCTGCTGCCACTAGCCATGACATAGACGATGAAATGCCATCAAGGCCGATGCCCAATGTGATAGTAGAGGGCATGTAAAATCCAAAATGCCAAAGTTCAGTAAAAAGAACCAAAAAAATAAATTTAAATCGTCTGAGGAGAAGCGTAAACTTGCCAGTATGCCATTTACGACACGGAGTGGCAAGGAATGGCTGAGGCCCTGGCCTATGTTCATGACTAGTGGTTCAGCTTCACATGATGATGGAAGCCCTCATAACTGAGGCCTTGACACTTATGTTGGTGTTAGACGTGCATCCGATATCCGCCATTAGTGCGCCATTGGGATTTAGACAATTGATGGAGGTGTTGTATCCCCGGTAACAAATTCCATCTAGGTTTCACATCACTAGGCAGGCGATAGCGAGATTTTGCCATTTAATTCCAGTGATTTGGACATATAATTACAGTGATTTTGCCAATTAATTTCAGTGATTTATAATGATTAATTACAGTGATCTTGCCAATTAATTCCAGTGATTTGGACGTATAATTCCAGTTGGAATTGTTTGTGTCGCTTGGCTTAGTCATACAGCTACCTCATTGCACCTCTTTGACATCTTAGCATGAGGTGCTGTTTGGGACCTAGTTTTTGAAAAGTGCCATCCTGTGTGACACTGCCGTATGAGTCCAGGGGTACTGCTGTATTAGTCCTGGGGTAGTGCTGTATAAGTCCACCAATTGCAGATTTTTTTTAAAGTGACTGGAGCGTGCTGGAGATGCTGTCAGTGGACCGAACAATTGCGGCCCACTCTCGACATTCAGCCACTGCGTGACACTACTAGATGGGCCAGGTGGTTGTGTCGCTTAGCTTAGGCCTACAGCAACTTTGGTGCACCATCATGTGCTGTTTGGGGCCTTTTTTTTTATATCTGCCCTCCTGTCTGCCACTGCAGTGCCACGCCTAGATGGGCCAATTGTTTGTGTCGCTTGGCTTAGTCATACAACTACCTCATTGCAATTCTTTTTCGTCTTTGCATGATGTGCTGTTTTGGGGCTTTTTTTTTTTTTTACATCTGACCTCCTGTCTGCCACTGCAGTGCCACGCCTAGATGGGCCAATTGTTTGTGTCACTTGGCTTAGTCATACAACTACCTCATTGCAATTCTTTTTCTTCTTTGCATGATGTGCTGTTTGGAGCCTTTTTTTTTATACCTGCCCTCCTGTCTGACACTGCAGTGCCACTCCTAGATGGGCCAGGTGTTTGTGTTGTCCACTTGTGTCGCTTAGCTTAGTCATCCAGCAACCTCTGTGCAACCTTTTGGCCTAAAACAATATTGTGAGGTGTGAGGTGTTCAGAATAGACTGGAAATGAGTGGAAATGATTGTTATTGAGGTTAATAATACAGTAGGAGCAAAATTACCCCCAAATTCTGAGATTTTAGCTATTTTTGTGTTTCCCCCCAAAAAATCATCCAGATCCAAAACCAAAACCAAAACACGAAAGGGTGGTTTTGGCAAAACCAAGCCAAAACCAAAACACCAAAGTGGAATTAGAATCAAAACCAATACACAAAAAACACGAAAAGTGAGTGCCGCACATCTCTACTTAGGATGTCCGCAAAGTGCTTTCCCAGCCACCAGATGTGGAGGTGGTGGGGGCAGGTAGCTCCATTTTTCATATGTGCCTGCCGGCGTGTATTGCTAATGGCTCCAAGTTTGCTGCTGCTGGATAAAATGCCAATCAATAAATGCTGGAGAAGGAGTTCAGGGTTCGGATAAGTCTCCTTACGTGTTTCTCCGCAAATACAATGTAGCGGTTTTGTCAGAGGATGTCAGTGATATCAACCTGATCACCTTATAAACCGAACTGGACCAATTGGTTACTAATTGGATATTCAATGCATCTGTGTAATTGCATGCTGTTCTTATGGACAAGCCATTTGTTGCAAACAAGCAGTATGTAACATACTTTCCTACCTGACCCTCTCCATGAGGGAGAAAATGCTCTGTTCCTGGACTTTCCTGGTAATGTATGATTGCCATCACCTGTGGTGAGCTAGTTAATTGATAAGAAAGGCGTTTCACCACAGGTGATGGCAATCATACATTACCAGGAAAGTCCAGGAACAGAGCATTTTCTCCCTCATGGAGGGGTCAGGTAGGCAAGTATGGTATGTAATCAAACTAAAACATATAAAAGTAATTATAATTATAATGTTGGTGGCTTCATTACAGTCTTACTAATAGTATGAAACAGATTACAATGCTTACAATTTTATTATTTGCATTCAAATATATAGTCCCACAATAGTTTATATTGTTACATCCCTAAGAGATATAACAAAAGTGGAAACTTAGGGGGACATTCCGAGTTGATCGCTCGCTAGCAACTTTTTGCAGTGCTGTGATCATGTTAAATCTCAGCAAAATTGCGCATGCATATGCACTAGAGATGAGCGGGTTCGGTTTCTCTGAAACCGAACCCGCACGAACTTCATGTTTTTTTCACGGGTCCGAGCAGACTCGGATCCTCCCGCCTTGCTCGGTTAACCCGAGCGCGCCCGAACGTCATCATGACGCTGTCGGATTCTTGCGAGACTCGGATTCTATATAAGGAGCCGCGCGTCGCCGCCATTTTCACACGTGCATTGAGATTGATAGGGAGAGGACGTGGCTGGCGTCCTCTCCATTAGAAATTAGATTAGAAGAGAGAGAGAGATTGTGCAGAGTCAGACAGAGTTTACCACAGTGACCAGTGCAGTTGTTGTTAGTTAACTTTTATTTATTTTAATATAATATATCCGTTCTCTGCTATATCCGTTCTCTGCCTGAAAAAAAACGATACACAGCAGCAGCCAGTCACACAGTGTGACTCAGTCTGTGTGCACTCAGCTCAGCCCAGTGTGCTGCACATCAATGTATAAAAGGCAAAGCTTATAATAATTGTGGGGGAGACTGGGGAGCACTGCAGGTTGTTATAGCAGGAGCCCCCAGGAGTACACAATATTATATTAATTTAAAATTAAACAGTGCACACTTTTGCTGCAGGAGTGCCACTGCCAGTGTGACTAGTGGTGACCAGTGCCTGACCACCAGTATAGTAGTATATTGTTGTATGTATTGTATACTATCTCTTTATCAACCAGTCTATATTAGCAGCAGACACAGTACAGTGCGGTAGTTCACGGCTGTGGCTACCTCTGTGTCGGCAGTCGGAACTCGGCAGGCAGTCCGTCCATCCATAATTGTATTACAATATATACCACCTAACCGTGGTATTTTTTTTTCTTTCTTTATACCGTCGTCATAGTGTCATACTAGTTGTTACGAGTATACTACTATCTCTTTATCAACCAGTGTACAGTGCGGTAGTTCACGGCTGTGGCTACCTCTGTGTCGGCAGTCGGCAGGCAGTCCGTCCATCCATAATTGTATTATTATTATAATATATACCACCTAACCGTGGTTTTTTTTTCATTCTTTATACCGTCATAGTGTCATACTAGTTGTTACGAGTATACTACTATCTCTTTATCAACCAGTGTACAGTGCGGTAGTTCACGGCTGTGGCTACCTCTGTGTCGGCAGTCGGCAGGCAGTCCGTCCATCCATAATTGTATTATTATTATAATATATACCACCTAACCGTGGTTTTTTTTTCATTCTTTATACCGTCGTCATAGTGTCATACTAGTTGTTACGAGTATACTACTATCTCTTTATCAACCAGTGTACAGTGCGGTAGTTCACGGCTGTGGCTACCTCTGTGTCGGCAGTCGGCAGGCAGTCCGTCCATCCATAATTGTATTATTATTATAATATATACCACCTAACCGTGGTTTTTTTTTCATTCTTTATACCGTCGTCATAGTGTCATACTAGTTGTTACGAGTATACTACTATCTCTTTATCAACCAGTGTACAGTGCGGTAGTTCACGGCTGTGGCTACCTCTGTGTCGGCAGTCGGCAGGCAGTCCGTCCATCCATAATTGTATTATTATTATAATATATACCACCTAACCGTGGTTTTTTTTTCATTCTTTATACCGTCGTCATAGTGTCATACTAGTTGTTACGAGTATACTACTATCTCTTTATCAACCAGTGTACAGTGCGGTAGTTCACGGCTGTGGCTACCTCTGTGTCGGCAGTCGGCAGGCAGTCCGTCCATCCATAATTGTATTATTATTATAATATATACCACCTAACTGTGGTATTTTTTTTTCTTTCTTTATACCGTCGTCATAGTGTCATACTAGTTGTTACGAGTATACTACTATCTCTTTATCAACCAGTGTACAGTGCGGTAGTTCACGGCTGTGGCTACCTCTGTGTCGGCAGTCGGCAGGCAGTCCGTCCATCCATAATTGTATTATTATTATAATATATACCACCTAACCGTGGTTTTTTTTTCATTCTTTATACCGTCGTCATAGTGTCATACTAGTTGTTACGAGTATACTACTATCTCTTTATCAACCAGTGTACAGTGCGGTAGTTCACGGCTGTGGCTACCTCTGTGTCGGCAGTCGGCAGGCAGTCCGTCCATCCATAATTGTATTATTATTATAATATATACCACCTAACCGTGGTTTTTTTTTCATTCTTTATACCGTCGTCATAGTGTCATACTAGTTGTTACGAGTATACTACTATCTCTTTATCAACCAGTGTACAGTGCGGTAGTTCACGGCTGTGGCTACCTCTGTGTCGGCAGTCGGCAGGCAGTCCGTCCATCCATAATTGTATTATTATTATAATATATACCACCTAACTGTGGTATTTTTTTTCTTTCTTTATACCGTCGTCATAGTGTCATACTAGTTGTTACGAGTATACTACTATCTCTTTATCAACCAGTGTACAGTGCGGTAGTTCACGGCTGTGGCTACCTCTGTGTCGGCAGTCGGCAGGCAGTCCGTCCATCCATAATTGTATTATTATTATAATATATACCACCTAACCGTGGTTTTTTTTTCATTCTTTATACCGTCGTCATAGTGTCATACTAGTTGTTACGAGTATACTACTATCTCTTTATCAACCAGTGTACAGTGCGGTAGTTCACGGCTGTGGCTACCTCTGTGTCGGCAGTCGGCAGGCAGTCCGTCCATCCATAATTGTATTATTATTATAATATATACCACCTAACTGTGGTATTTTTTTTTCTTTCTTTATACCGTCGTCATAGTGTCATACTAGTTGTTACGAGTATACTACTATCTCTTTATCAACCAGTGTACAGTGCGGTAGTTCACGGCTGTGGCTACCTCTGTGTCGGCAGTCGGCAGGCAGTCCGTCCATCCATAATTGTATTATTATTATAATATATACCACCTAACCGTGGTTTTTTTTTCATTCTTTATACCGTCGTCATAGTGTCATACTAGTTGTTACGAGTATACTACTATCTCTTTATCAACCAGTGTACAGTGCGGTAGTTCACGGCTGTGGCTACCTCTGTGTCGGCAGTCGGCAGGCAGTCCGTCCATCCATAATTGTATTATTATTATAATATATACCACCTAACCGTGGTTTTTTTTTCATTCTTTATACCGTCGTCATAGTGTCATACTAGTTGTTACGAGTATACTACTATCTCTTTATCAACCAGTGTACAGTGCGGTAGTTCACGGCTGTGGCTACCTCTGTGTCGGCAGTCGGCAGGCAGTCCGTCCATCCATAATTGTATTATTATTATAATATATACCACCTAACCGTGGTATTTTTTTTTCTTTCTTTATACCGTCGTCATAGTGTCATACTAGTTGTTACGAGTATACTACTATCTCTTTATCAACCAGTGTACAGTGCGGTAGTTCACGGCTGTGGCTACCTCTGTGTCGGCAGTCGGCAGGCAGTCCGTCCATCCATAATTGTATTATTATTATAATATATACCACCTAACCGTGGTTTTTTTTTCATTCTTTATACCGTCGTCATAGTGTCATACTAGTTGTTACGAGTATACTACTATCTCTTTATCAACCAGTGTACAGTGCGGTAGTTCACGGCTGTGGCTACCTCTGTGTCGGCAGTCGGCAGGCAGTCCGTCCATCCATAATTGTATTATTATTATAATATATACCACCTAACTGTGGTATTTTTTTTTCTTTCTTTATACCGTCGTCATAGTGTCATACTAGTTGTTACGAGTATACTACTATCTCTTTATCAACCAGTGTACAGTGCGGTAGTTCACGGCTGTGGCTACCTCTGTGTCGGCAGTCGGCAGGCAGTCCGTCCATCCATAATTGTATTATTATTATAATATATACCACCTAACCGTGGTTTTTTTATACCACCTAACCGTGGCAGTCCGTCCATAATTGTATACTAGTATCCAATCCATCCATCTCCATTGTTTACCTGAGGTGCCTTTTAGTTCTGCCTATAAAATATGGAGAACAAAAAAGTTGAGGTTCCAAAATTAGGGAAAGATCAAGATCCACTTCCACCTCGTGCTGAAGCTGCTGCCACTAGTCATGGCCGAGACGATGAAATGCCAGCAACGTCGTCTGCCAAGGCCGATGCCCAATGTCATAGTACAGAGCATGTAAAATCCAAAACACCAAATATCAGAAAAAAAAGGACTCCAAAACCTAAACTAAAATTGTCGGAGGAGAAGCGTAAACTTGCCAATATGCCATTTACCACACGGAGTGGCAAGGAACGGCTGAGGCCCTGGCCTATGTTCATGGCTAGTGGTTCAGCTTCACATGAGGATGGAAGCACTCAGCCTCTCGCTAGAAAAATGAAACGACTCAAGCTGGCAAAAGCACAGCAAAGAACTGTGCGTTCTTCGAAATCCCAAATCCACAAGGAGAGTCCAATTGTGTCGGTTGCGATGCCTGACCTTCCCAACACTGGATGTGAAGAGCATGCGCCTTCCACCATTTGCACGCCCCCTGCAAGTGCTGGAAGGAGCACCCGCAGTCCAGTTCCTGATAGTGAGATTGAAGATGTCAGTGTTGAAGTCCACCAGGATGAGGAGGATATGGGTGTTGCTGGCGCTGGGGAGGAAATTGACAAGGAGGATTCTGATGGTGAGGTGGTTTGTTTAAGTCAGGCACCCGGGGAGACACCTGTTGTCCGTGGGACGAATATGGCCGTTGACATGCCAGGTGAAAATACCAAAAAAATCAGCTCTTCGGTGTGGAGGTATTTCACCAGAAATGCGGACAACAGGTGTCAAGCCGTGTGTTCCCTTTGTCAAGCTGTAATAAGTAGGGGTAAGGACGTTAACCACCTCGGAACATCCTCCCTTATACGTCACCTGCAGCGCATTCATAATAAGTCAGTGACAAGTTCAAAAACTTTGGGTGACAGCGGAAGCACTCCACTGACCAGTAAATCCCTTCCTCTTGTAACCAAGCTCACGCAAACCACCCCACCAACTCCCTCAGTGTCAATTTCCTCCTTCCCCAGGAATGCCAATAGTCCTGCAGGCCATGTCACTGGCAATTCTGACGATTCCTCTCCTGCCTGGGATTCCTCCGATGCATCCTTGCGTGTAACGCCTACTGCTGCTGGCGCTGCTGTTGTTGCTGCTGGGAGTCGATGGTCATCCCAGAGAGGAAGTCGTAAGACCACTTTTACTACTTCCACCAAGCAATTGACTGTCCAACAGTCATTTGCGAGGAAGATTAAATATCACAGCAGTCATCCTACTGCAAAGCGGATAACTGAGGCCTTGACATCCTGGGTGGTGAGAAACGTGGTTCCGGTATCCATCATTACTGCAGAGCCAACTAGAGACTTGTTGGAGGTACTGTGTCCCCGGTACCAAATACCATCTAGGTTCCATTTCTCTAGGGTTGCGATACCGAAAATGTACACAGACCTCAGAAAAAGAGTCACCAGTGTCCTAAAAAATGCAGCTGTACCCAATGTCCACTTAACCACGGACATGTGGACAAGTGGAGCAGGGCAGGGTCAGGACTATATGACTGTGACAGCCCACTGGGTAGATGTATGGACTCCCGCCGCAAGAACAGCAGCGGCGGCACCAGTAGCAGCATCTCGCAAACGCCAACTCGTTCCTAGGCAGGCTACGCTTTGTATCACCGGTTTCCAGAATACGCACACAGCTGAAAACCTCTTACGGCAACTGAGGAAGATCATCGCGGAATGGCTTACCCCAATTGGACTCTCCTGTGGATTTGTGGCATCGGACAACGCCAGCAATATTGTGCGTGCATTACATCTGGGCAAATTCCAGCACGTCCCATGTTTTGCACATACCTTGAATTTGGTGGTGCAGAATTTTTTAAAAAACGACAGGGGCGTGCAAGAGATGCTGTCGGTGGCCAGAAAAATTGCGGGACACTTTCGGCGTACAGGCAGCACGTACAGAAGACTGGAGCACCACCAAAAACGCCTGAACCTGCCCTGCCATCATCTGAAGCAGGAGGTGGTAACGAGGTGGAATTCAACCCTCTATATGCTTCAGAGGTTGGAGGAGCAGCAAAAGGCCATTCAAGCCTATACAACTGACCACGATATAGGAGGTGGAATGCACCTGTCTCAAGCGCAGTGGAGAATGATTTCAACGTTGTGCAAGGTTCTGCAACCTTTTGAACTTGCCACACGTGAAGTCAGTTCAGACACTGCCAGCCTGAGTCAGGTCATTCCCCTCATCAGGCTTTTGCAGAAGAAGCTGGAGACATTGAAGGAGGAGCTAAGACAGAGCGATTCCGCTAGGCATGTGGGACTTGTGGATGGAGCCCTTAATTCGCTTAACAAGGATTCACGGGTGGTCAATCTGTTGAAATCAGAGCACTACATTTTGGCCACCGTGCTCGATCCTAGATTTAAAACCTACCTTGGATCTCTCTTTCCGGCGCACACAAGTCTGCTGGGTTTCAAAGACCTGCTGGTGAGAAAATTGTCAAGTCAAGCGGAACGCGACCTGTCAACATCTCCTCCTTCACATTCTCCCGCAACTGGGGGTGCGAGGAAAAGGCTCAGAATTCCGAGCCCACCCGCTGGCGGTGATGCAGGGCAGTCTGGAGCGACTGCTGATGCTGACATCTGGTCCGGACTGAAGGACCTGACAACCATTACGGACATGTCGTCTACTGTCACTGCATATGATTCTATCACCATTGATAGAATGGTGGAGGATTATATGAGTGACCGCATCCAAGTAGGCACGTCACACAGTCCGTACTTATACTGGCAGGAAAAAGAGGCAATTTGGAGGCCCTTGCACAAACTGGCTTTATTCTACCTAAGTTGCCCTCCCACAAGTGTGTACTCCGAAAGAGTGTTTAGTGCCGCCGCTCACCTTGTCAGCAATCGGCGTACGAGGTTACATCCAGAAAATGTGGAGAAGATGATGTTCATTAAAATGAATTATAATCAATTCCTCCGCGGAGACATTGACCAGCAGCAATTGCCTCCACAAAGTACACAGGGAGCTGACATGGTGGATTCCAGTGGGGACGAATTGATAATCTGTGAGGAGGGGGATGTACACGGTGATATATCGGAGGATGATGATGAGGTGGACATCTTGCCTCTGTAGAGCCAATTTGTGCAAGGAGAGATTAATTGCTTCTTTTTTGGTGGGGGTCCAAACCAACCCGTCATTTCATTCACAGTCGTGTGGCAGACCCTGTCACTGAAATGATGGGTTGGTTAAAGTGTGCATGTCCTGTTTTGTTTATACAACATAAGGGTGGGTGGGAAGGGCCCAAGGACAATTCCATCTTGCACCTCTTTTTTCTTTTATTTTTCTTTGCGTCATGTGCTGTTTGGGGAGGGTTTTTTGGAAGGGACATCCTGCGTGACACTGCAGTGCCACTCCTAGATGGGCCCGGTGTTTGTGTCGGCCACTAGGGTCGCTTATCTTTCTCACACAGCTACCTCATTGCGCCTCTTTTTTTCTTTGCGTCATGTGCTGTTTGGGGAGGGTTTTTTGGAAGGGACATCCTGCGTGACACTGCAGTGCCACTCCTAGATGGGCCCGGTGTTTGTGTCGGCCACTAGGGTCGCTTATCTTTCTCACACAGTCAGCTACCTCATTGCGCCTCTTTTTTTCTTTGCGTCATGTGCTGTTTGGGGAGGGTTTTTTGGAAGGGACATCCTGCGTGACACTGCAGTGCCACTCCTAGATGGGCCCGGTGTTTGTGTCGGCCACTAGGGTCGCTAATCTTACTCACACAGCTACCTCATTGCGCCTCTTTTTTTCTTTGCGTCATGTGCTGTTTGGGGAGGGTTTTTTGGAAGGGACATCCTGCGTGACACTGCAGTGCCACTCCTAGATGGGCCCGGTGTTTGTGTCGGCCACTAGGGTCGCTTATCTTTCTCACACAGTCAGCTACCTCATTGCGCCTCTTTTTTTCTTTGCGTCATGTGCTGTTTGGGGAGGGTTTTTTGGAAGGGACATCCTGCGTGACACTGCAGTGCCACTCCTAGATGGGCCCGGTGTTTGTGTCGGCCACTAGGGTCGCTTATCTTTCTCACACAGTCAGCTACCTCATTGCGCCTCTTTTTTTCTTTGCGTCATGTGCTGTTTGGGGAGGGTTTTTTGGAAGGGACATCCTGCGTGACACTGCAGTGCCACTCCTAGATGGGCCCGGTGTTTGTGTCGGCCACTAGGGTCGCTAATCTTACTCACACAGCTACCTCATTGCGCCTCTTTTTTTCTTTGCGTCATGTGCTGTTTGGGGAGGGTTTTTTGGAAGGGACATCCTGCGTGACACTGCAGTGCCACTCCTAGATGGGCCCGGTGTTTGTGTCGGCCACTAGGGTCGCTTATCTTACTCACACAGCGACCTCGGTGCAAATTTTAGGACTAAAAATAATATTGTGAGGTGTGATGTGTTCAGAATAGGCTGAAAATGAGTGTAAATTATGTTTTTTGAGGTTAATAATACTTTGGGATCAAAATTACCCCCAAATTCTATGATTTAAGCTGTTTTTTAGGGTTTTTTGAAAAAAACACCCGAATCCAAAACACACCCGAATCAGACAAAAAAAATTCGGTGAGGTTTTGCCAAAACGCGGTCGAACCCAAAACACGGCCGCGGAACCGAACCCAAAACCAAAACACAAAACCCGAAAAATTTCCGGCGCTCATCTCTAATATGCACCGCAATGCGCAAGTGTGTCGTACGGATACAAAGAGGATCGGTTCTGGGTGATGGATTTAACAAAGAATCCATCAGCACAGCCAATTGCAAGGTAATTGACAGAAAGAGGGCGTTTGTGGGTGTCAACTGACCGTTTTATGGGAGTGTTTGGAAAAATGCAGGCGTGTCCAAGTGTTTGCAGGGCGGGTGTCTGACGTCAATTCCGGGACCGAAAAGACTAAAGTGACCGCAGTGGCTGAGTAAGTCCAGACCTACTTAGAAATTATGAAAAACTTTTTTGTGCCGTCGGCTGCAAAAGCGTTCGCACACTTGCAAAGCGAAAATACACTCCCCCATAGGCAGCTACTATCTGATCGCAGCACAGCAAAAAGTTGCTAGTGAGCGATCAACTCGGAATGACCTCCTTAGTGCCTAATTCAGAGTTTATCACAGCAGCAAATGTGTTAGCACAGTGGTCCTGGCCGCGGTGTGACGTGCTGACATCACACCACGCTCCCTCATGCCCGCCCATCCTGCGCTGTCCTGTCTTCCCGCCCGTGGTCCGCCAACCGACACACAGAACTTGAAGTGCTCTGTGGCTGACATTACTGAGGTGAGGATGTAACCATCTGTCTCCTAAAAGTCGTGTCCCCCCTTCCCCCCTCATCCATCTTTCTCACATTCATTCTGGTGTTTTGTGGAGAAAGTGTTAATTAACCCATTCATTGCCAAAAAATAATTAGTGAAAATAAGAATAATAAAATATATATACAGGTTGAGTATCCCATATCCAAATATCCGAAATACGGAATATTTCGAAATACGGACTTTTTTAAATGAGAGTGAGATAGTGAAACTTTTGTTTTTTGATGGCTCAATGGCCCTCATTCCGAGTCGTTCGCTCGGTATATTTCATCGCATCGCAGTGAAATTCCGCTTAGTACGCATGCGCAATATTCGCACTGCGACTGCGCCAAATAATTTAACAATGAAGATAGTATTTTTACTCACGGCTTTTTCTTCGCTCCGGCGATCGTAATGTGATTGACAGGAAATGGGTGTTACTGGGCGGAAACACGGCGTTTCAGGGGCGTGTGGTTAAAAACGCTACCGTTTCCGGAAAAAACGCAGGAGTGGCCGGAGAAACGGAGGAGTGTCTGGGCGAACGCTGGGTGTGTTTATGACGTCAAACCAGGAACGACAAGCACTGAACTGATCGCAGATGCCGAGTAAGTCTGAAGCTACTCTGAAACTGCTAAGTAGTTTGTAATCGCAATATTGCGAATACATCGGTCGCAATTTTAAGAAGCTAAGATTCACTCCCAGTAGGCGGCGGCTTAGCGTGTGTAACTCTGCTAAAATCGCCTTGCGAGCGATCAACTCGGAATGAGGGCCAATGTACACAAACCTTGTTTAATACACAAAGTTATTAAAAATATTGTATTAAATGACCTTCAGGCTGTGTGTATAAGGTGTATAAGAAACATAAATGAATTGTGTGACTATACACACACTTTGTTTAATGCACAAAGTTATAAAACATATTGGCTAAAATGACCTTCAGGCTGTGTGTATAAGGTGTATAGGAAACATAAATGCATTCTGTGCTTAGATTTAGGTCCCATCACCATGATATCTCATTATGGTATGCAATTATTCCAAAATACGGAAAAATCCGATATCCAAAATACCTCTGGTCCCAAGCATTTTGGATAAGGGATACTCAACCTGTATATATATATAAATATATATATATATATATATATAAATACTGTATACACAGTATCTCAGAAATGCCATATCAACAGTGATAACCAGTATATATGTACAAGAATATATGATTTCCTTCCTTTCAAATCAAGGGGGTAGCGTTGGCGTATATAAATATATTTTGGGATAAAAGGTAAAAAAGTTCCCTGACCCCTGTTTTAGCATTTGGGCAAAACCATGTGCACTGCAGGGGAGCAGATATAACATGTGCAGAGAGAGTAAGATTTGGGTGGGGTGTATTCAAACTGAAATCTAAATTGCAGTGTAAAAATAAAGCAGCCAATATTTACTAGAGATGAGCGGGTTCGGTTCCTCGAAATCTGAACCCCCCCGAACTTCACCTATTTTACATGGTTCCGAAGCAGCCTCGGATCTTCCCGCCTTGCTCGGTTAACCCGAGCGCGCCCGAACGTCATCATCCCGCTGTCGTATTCTCGCGAGATTCGTATTCTATATAAGGAGCCGCGTGTCGCCGCCATTTTCACTCGTGCTTTGGAGATGACAGCGAAAGGACGTGGCTGCGTTCTCTCAGTTTCTGTGTTCACTGTTCAGTGTGCTGCAAATATCTGTGCTCAGTGTGCTGCAAATATCTGTGCTCAGTGTGCTGCAAATATCTATGTTATCTGCCTGAAAACGCTCCAAATCTGTGCTGCATTGTAGGAGGACAGTGCAGAATTTTGCTGACCACCAGTATATATATATAGCAGTACGGTAAAGTAGTCCATTGCTCTACCTCTGTGTCGTCAAGAATACTATCCATAGCTGTGTTGCATTGTAGTTGTGCGCAGTATATAGTAGGAGGACAGTGCAGAATTTTGCTGACCACCAGTATACATATATATCAGTACGGTACAGTAGTACATTGCTCTACCTCTGTGTCGTCAAGTATACTATCCATATCTGTGCTGCATTGTAGTTGTGCGCAGTATATAGTAGGAGAACAGTGCAGAATTTTGCTGACCACCAGTATATATATATATAGCAGTATGGTACAGTAGTCCATTGCTCTACTTCTGTGTCGTCAAGTATACTATCCATATCTGTGCTGCATTGTAGTTGTGCGCAGTATATAGTAGGAGGATAGTGCAGAATTTTGCTGACCACCAGTATATATATACATAGCAGTACGGAACAGTAGTCCATTGCTCTACCTCTGTGTCGTCAAGTATACTATCCATATCTGTGCTGCATTGTAGTTGTGCGCAGTATATAGTAGGAGGATAGTGCAGAATTTTGCTGACCACCAGTATATATATATATAGCAGTACAGTACAGTAGTCCATTGCTCTACCTCTGTGTAGTCAAGTATACTATCCATATCTGTGCTGCATTGTAGTTGTGCGCAGTATATAGTAGGAGGACAGTGCAGAATTTTGCTGACCACCAGTATATATATATAGCAGTATGGTACAGTAGTCCATTGCTCTACCTCTGTGTCGTCAAGTATACTATCCATATCTGTGCTGCATTGTAGTTGTGCGCAGTATATAGTAGGAGGATAGTGCAGAAATTTGCTGACCACCAGTATATATATATTTAGCAGTACGGTACAGTAGTCCATTGCTCTACCTCTGTGTCGTCAAGTATACTATCCATATCTGTGCTGCATTGTAGTTGTGCGCAGTATATAGTAGGAGGACAGTGCAGAATTTTGCTGACCACCAGTATATATATATATAGCAGTATGGTACAGTAGTCCATTGCTCTACCTCTGTGTCGTCAAGTATACTATCCATATCTGTGCTGCATTGTAGTTGTGCGCAGTATATAGTAGGAGGATAGTGCAGAATTTTGCTGACCACCAGTATATATATATACATAGCAGTACGGTACATTAGTCCATTGCTCTACCTCTGTGTCGTCAAGTATACTATCCATATCTGTGCTGCATTGTAGTTGTGCGCAGTATATAGTAGGAGGATAGTGAAGAATTTTGCTGACCACCAGTATATATATATATATAGCAGTACAGTACAGTAGTCCATTGCTCTACCTCTGTGTCGTCAAGTATACTATCCATATCTGTGCTGCATTGTAGTTGCGCGCAGTATATAGTAAAAGGACAGTGCAGAATTTTGCTGACCACCAGTATATATATATATAGCAGTACGGTACAGTAGTCCATTGCTCTACCTCTGTGTCGTCAAGTATACTATCCATATCTGTGCTGCATTGTAGTTGTGCGCAGTATATAGTAGGAGGACAGTGCAGAAATTTGCTGACCACCAGTATATATATATTTAGCAGTACGGTACAGTAGTCCATTGCTCTACCTCTGTGTCGTCAAGTATACTATCCATATCTGTGCTGCATTGTAGTTGCGCGCAGTATATAGTAGAAGGACAGTGCAGAATTTTGCTGACCACCAGTATATTTATATATAGCAGTACGGTACAGTAGTCCATTGCTCTACCTCTGTGTCGTCAAGTATACTATCCATATCTGTGCTGCATTGTAGTTGCGCGCAGTATATAGTAGAAGGACAGTGCAGAATTTTGCTGACCACCAGTATATATATATAGCAGTACGGTACAGTAGGCCATTGCTCTACCTCTGTGTCGTCAAGTATACAATCCATACTTGTGCTGCATTGTAGTTGTGCACAGTATATAGTAGGAGGACAGTGCAGAATTTTGCTGACCACCAGTATATACATAGCAGTACGGTAGAGTAGTCCATTGCTCTACCTCTGTGTTGTCAAGTATGCAATCCATAACTGTGCTGCATTGTAGTTGTGCGCAGTATATAGTAGGAGGACAGTGCAGAATTTTGCTGACCACCTGTATATATATAGCAGTACGGTACAGTAGTCCATTGCTCTACCTCTGTGTCGTCAAGTATACTATCCATACCTGTGCTGCATTGTAGTTGTGCGCAGTATATAGTAGGAGGACAGTGCAGAATTTTGCTGACCACCAGTATATATATATAGCAGTATGGTACAGTAGTCCATTGCTCTACCTCTGTGTCGTCAAGTATACTATCCATATCTGTGCTGCATTGTAGTTGTGCGCAATATATAGTAGGAGGATAGTGCAGAATTTTGCTGACCACCAGTATATATATATAGCAGTACGGTTCAGTAGTCCATTGCTCTACCTCTGTGTCATCAAGTATACTATCCATATCTGTGCTGCATTGTAGTTGTGCGCAGTATATAGTAGGAGGATAGTGCAGAATTTTGCTGACCACCAGTATATGTATATAGCAGTACGGTACAGTAGTCCATTGCTCTACCTCTGTGTCGTCAAGTATACTATCCATATCAGTGCTGCATTGTAGTTGTGCGCAGTATATAGTAGGAGGACAGTGCAGAATTTTGCTGACCACCAGTATATATATAGCAGTATGGTACAGTAGTCCATTGCTCTACCTCTGTGTCGTCAAGTATACTATCCACATCTGTGCTGCATTGTAGTTGTGCGCAGTATATAGTAGGAGGATAGTGCAGAATTTTGCTGACCACCAGTATATGTATATAGCAGTACGGTACAGTAGTCCATTGCTCTACCTCTGTGTCGTCAAGTATACTATCCATAAACTGTGCTGCATTGTCGTTGTGCGCAGTATATAGTAGGAGGACAGTGCAGAATTTTGCTGACCACCAGTACATATATATAGCAGTATGGTAAAGTAGTACATTGCTCTACCTCTGTGTCGTCAAGTATACTATCCATACCTGTGCTGCATTGTAGTTGTGCGCAGTATATAGTAGGAGGACAGTGCAGAATTTTGCTGACCACCAGTATATATATATATATAGCAGTATGGTACAGTAGTCCATTGCTCTACCTCTGTGTCGTCAAGTATACTATCCATATCTGTGCTGCATTTTAGTTGTGCACAGTATATAGTAGGAGGACAGTGCAGAATTTTGCTGACCACCAGTATATATATATATATATATATATATATAGCAGTATGGTACAGTAGTCCATTGCTCTACCTCTGTGTCGTCAAGTATACTATCCATATCTGTGCTGCATTGTAGTTGTGCGCAGTATACAGTAGGAGGACAGTGCAGAATTTTGCTGACCACCAGTATATATATATATAGCAGTACGGTACAGTAGTCCATTGCTCTACCTCTGTGTTGTCAAGTATACTATCCATATCTGTGCTGCATTGTAGTTATGCGCAGTATATAGTAGGAGGACAGTGCAGAATTTTGCTGACTACCAGTATATATATATAGCAGTACGGTACAGTAGTCCATTGCTCTACCCCTGTGTCATCAAGTTTACAATCCATACCTGTGCTGCATTGTAGTTGTGCACAGTATATAGTAGGAGGACAGTGCAGAATTTTGCTGACCACCAGTATATATATCGCAGTACGGTACAGTAGTCCATTGCTCTATCTCTTTGTTGTCAAGTATACAATCCATAACTGTGCTGCATTGTAGTTGTGCGCAGTATATAGTAGGAGGACAGTGCAGAATTTTGCTGACCACCTGTATATATATAGCAGTACGGTACAGTAGTCGATCGCTCTACCTCTGTGTCGTCAAGTATACTATCCATACCTGTGATGCATTGTAGTTGTGCGCAGTATATAGTAGGAGGACAGTGCAGAATTTTGCTGACCACCAGTATATATATATATATATATATATAGCAGTATGGTACAGTAGTCCATTGCTCTACCTCTGTGTTGTCAAGTATACATTCCATACCTGTGCTGCATTGTAGTTGTGCGCAGTATATAGTAGGAGGACAGTGCAGAATTTTGCTGACCACTAGTATATATATAGCAGTACAGTACAGTAGTCCATCGCTCTACCTCTGTGTCGTCAAGTATACTATCCATACCTGTGCTGCATTGTAGTTGTGCGCAGTATATAGTAGGAGGACAGTGCAGAATTTTGCTGACCACCAGTATGTATATATATATATATATATATATATAGCAGTACGGTACAGTATGCCATTGCTATTGATATATTACTGGCATATAATTCCACACATTAAAAGATGGAGAACAGAAATGTGGAGGGAGGCCGGCCACTTTGGTCGCTTAGCTTAAGCCATCCAGCGACCTTGGTGCACCGCTTTTTTTCTTTGCATCATGTGCTGTTTGGGGACTATTTTTTGAAGTGCCATCCTGTCTGACACTGCAGTGCCACTCCTAGATGGGCCAGGTGTTTGTGTCGGCCATTTGGGTCGCTTAGCTTAGCCATCCAGCGACCTTGGTGCAAATTTTAGGACTAAAAATAATATTGTGAGGTGTGAGGTGTTCAGAATAGTCTGGAAATGAGTGGAAATTATGGTTATTGAGGTTAATAATACTATGGGATCAAAATGAACCCCAAATTCTATGATTTAAGCTGTTTTTGAGGGGTTTTTTGAAAAAAAACCACCCGAATGCAAAACACACCCGAATCCAACAAAAAATTTTCAGGGAGGTGTTGCCAAAACGCGTCCGAATCCAAAACACGGCCGCGGAACCGAATCCAAAACCAAAACACAAAACCCGAAAAATTTCCGGTGCACATCTCTAGTATTTACCCTGCACAGAAACAAAATAACCCACCTAAATCTAACTCTCTCTGCAAATGTTATATCTGCCACACCTGCAGTGCACATTGGGGGTCATTCTGAGTTGATCGCACGGTAGCAGTTTTTTGCAGCCATGCGATCAGATAGTCGCCGCCTATGGAGGAGTGTATTTTAGTATAGCAAGTGTGCTATTGCTTGTGCAGGGGAGTTGTGCAAAAAGTTTTTGTGCAGTTTCTGAGTAGCTCTGAACTTACTCAGCCACTGCGATCACTTCAGCCTGTCAGGTCCCGGAATTGACGTCAGACACCCGCACTGCAAATGCATTTTCCACGGCACTCCCAGAAAATGGTCAGTTGCTACCCAGAAACGCCTTCTTGCTGTCAATCACCTTGCGATCGCCACTGTGATCGCTTTCTTCGTAAGGTACCATACTGCCTGGCATTTCCCGTTGCCAGGCAGTGACGCACCTGCACATTGCGGTCGTGGCGAATGCACAGTTCAGACCCGATTGCACCGCTGCAAAAAACTGCAGCGTGCGATCGGGTCTGAATGACCCCCACGGTTTTGCCCAACTGCTAACAAATTTGCTGCTGCGATCAACTCTGAATTACCCCCACAGTTCTCAATGCAGAGTGCCTGTGGTGTAGTAAACGAATAACACAGATTCTCGACCAAGCATATTATAATCAATATATTGAAATCAATTATTACTTTTGTTTCATTTTGTTTTGTATTTGGTTACTAAAACAACCAAAGATATGTTATCTTACATAAATAACTTTAATAATATCTATGTAAAACAGAGAGGGTGCATTTGATGAATATAAAAACAGTATCATAAGTTATGGTCGAGCAAGGATAAACAGCCCATTTGAAAAAAACGGGTGTAGTATGGTATGCCAGCGGCCGGGCTCCCGGTGACCAGCATACCGGCGCCGGGAGCCCGACCGCTGGCATGCCGACAGCGTGGCGAGCGCAAATGAGCCCCTTGCAGGCTCACTGCGCTCGCCACGCTGCGGGCACGGTGGCGCACCACGCTATTTATTCTCCCTCCAGGGGGGTCGTGGACCCCCACGAGGGAGAATATGTGTCGGTATGCCGGGTGTCGGGATTCCGGCGCCGGTATACTGTGCGCCGGGATCCCGACATTCGGCAACCAGAAGACCACCCGAAAAAACTACTCATGGTACTATAAAATGTAAAGCCTCATCAGTTTCCACTTCAGTACAAGAAAACTCCTAAACATATGGTTTGGACACATAGTAGATTAGGTTATACTATATAGAGAGATACATACTGTATTATTTGGATAAGAAAAAAAAAAAGTATATTTCTAATGGCGAGAATCATAAAATAATAATACCCATTAGTCATATCCAAATATAACTAACAGGAAAAATCTCCTTATATTATAAAGCTGGGAAAAGGTTTGATAACAAAATCTATCTGATATTATTTAATTCTATATTTTCAATTAACCCCTCAGCAGTGGCGTCACAAGGCGGGTGCGGGGGGTGCGGCCCGCACCCGGGTGTGACACCTGGAGGAGGGTGACACCAAATGTCAGCTCCTCTGCAGTGACAGGAGCCAGGTGCTGCAGTGAGAAAGTCTTTCCTACAGCACCCGGCTCCTGTCATAGAAGAGGAGCCGACAGCGCACTGAGACTGTCTCTGGGGGAAGCCCAGCATCTTCGGAGATGCTGGACACGCCCCCAGAGTGACGATTCCATGATCCCTGCGAAGCCACGCCCCTACCTGTAAGGCCATGCCCCTTTCACCCGCGATCGTGGCAGGAGATCAGGGGTGCGCACAGGGTGTCACCACACCCGGTGACGCCTCTGCCCCTCAGGCACTAATGTGCCCTGGGTAAAAATCCAAAATGCCTCTCTAGTGCATAGTTGGTTGTACTTATCACCCCCTCTGGGGTCAGATTTATACTTTCAATCCCCTGTACCTTGATCACATTGATATTCCCATCATGGTTCTGTAAAATGTGTCTCGACACACTGTGATTAGGTTTCTTTTTCAAAATATTTCTTCTGTGTTCTAGAAACCTCACAGTCATACTTCTAATGGTTCTCCCTATATACTGTTTGCCGCACTCACAGCTCAATAGATAGATGTCATAAGACTGCTGCCAATTAATGAAACTCTCTTTATTAAATTTAGATCTCAGCGTCGATGATTCAAAGCCAGTGCTCCTATGTAAAATAAATTCACATGTAATGCAATTCGATCTCCAACATCTAAAACAACCACATAATTTATTTAGCCAATTTTTTTGGTTTTGTTTATTCCGCTGTCCTATACAGTTTTTGTTTTGAAAAAAAAACAACTTAGTGATAGGAAGTTTTTCAGATTCTTAGCCCTCTGAAAGACAACTCTAGGTGTATCATCCAAATATGGTTTGAGCAGTTTATCCAATTTTAATATTTCACAATTCCAATATAATATCATTCTAATGCCATCAGCACAGGAATTATATTTCATTACAAAAGGAAATATATATGCAGTGTCTGGGTTTGCTCTGGTGCGTACACTTAAATGGGGCGACCAGGGTTAAATCATAGCTCTCACCCTCACTTGCAGAGGCTACTCCTTCAGTGGAAGATTCAGTGTTTCCAAGAAAAAGACCGTACAACAGGTTTAATACAGCACATTTGGACACTGATTCTTCCACTGAAGGAGTAGCCTCTGCAAGTGAGGGTGAGAGCCATGATTTAACTCCTGGTCGCTCCCATTTAGGTGTACGCACCAGACCGCAACTGGCAGACCCAGATGGGGCTATACGTGCCGGGAGTGGGCAGAACAAGAGGATGCTGTCCAGGCCGCAATCCTCAACAGAGATGAAGGTGATTTTTAATATCTTTGATAGAACCATCAGTCCGACTCCACACGAATAGAAAGTTCTCTCTAGAGGTCTGAACTTCATCCCTACGAATAAATGGGATCCCTTTGAGTGGAAGATTGAACAATTTAAGTTGGAACGTCAATTACGCCTGAAGGAACATTTTAATTTGAATCCTTCTTTGTCTCCCCCACTAACTGAGTTGCCAGCGGTGCTACGCAATTAATCCAAATTTGACCCAGCTTCACAAAACATATCTATTAGAGATTTTTGCAGAATGGTGGACTCTCAAGTACAACTTAGGGTGAAAAGATCAAACCATACCCATTCTAATCTATCTAAAGGTGAATGGGATGCCCTGATGAGCCTTAGCAAATGATGATGTGGTCATCAGACTGGCGGACAAGGGGGCATCATCAATAATGAATCAAAACACTGGTGTCTATATTGGTGAATTAAATAGACAACTACTGTATCTGATAGTAGTATTTACATGAAACTTTCAGCAGATCCCACAATACAGTTTAAATGTGAACTGGATGGCATTCTGTGTCAAGCCTTGTCTGAAAATATTATGCAATCTACGTATGATGCATTAACTACTGCGTTTCCAATTGTACCTCTCCTATATTCATTACCGAAAATTCACAAGGACAGTAAACATCCTCCAGCACGCCCTATCATCTCTGCTCGGGGTTCATAGTTCCAAAATCTTTCACTGTATTGTGATTTTTTTCTTGCAGCCAATGTTTTCTCAAAGACACAACATCTTTGTTGAACAATAAAATGAAAAACAGCGCTAAACAAATATAATTAAAAACAATTTAATCCACATTTGTGTTAAACAGTTGTAAAATAGGAAACATATCTGTAGACAACACACACAGGAAATGAATGGATCTCTGGACTTATCCACCAATATTGCACTTTTTTTTGGAAATCAATGTCCAATGTTTATGTGGTAATTACTCACACATGGCCATGTTTTACCAGCAGTAGGAGTGTTCCAGCTGTAAGACGTATCCAAACTGTGTTCCAAATGAGGGAGTCCAATTAATTAAGCCCGTTCAGCGACGGCAGTGACAATGTTGGATCCTGGTTCACAGATTTCTTTCGCTGGTCTTACTGTTTGGCTGGAGATCTCCAATCAAGTAGACAATGCTGGATGGAGCAATAGTGTACCTGGAAGTTTTCCAATCAGATGAGCAGTGCTAGGTGGAGCAGTCGAGTACCTGGTGTTGAAAATCTGACGCGTTTCGCCACTCTTGGTGGCTTTTTCAAAGGTGATAATGATTATTATATGCAGCTACAGGGTTGCTCTATGGGCAGTAATGTTTCACCTTCTTTTGCAAATAGTTTTATATTTATTGGTAGAGGATGATTTGTTTTTCAGTAACAGTGAGATCAGCTCCAAGGTACTATTGCACCTGCGATATATTGATTACCCTCTTTTAAATTCAATAATTTTTATTGAAGTTTTCGATTTTGCATCAACAATTTACACCAAAAACAAACTTAAAACTACACACATACACAATGTGCGCATAAACAGCTGTACATGTATAAGGCATATAGTACATCCAATAGATATAATGTCTTATAAATCACACAGTCGCAAAGCGTCGGTGTCCGGGATTAACACAACCCAAACATATCACTTCCAATATAAGCATAGGCATAGCAGAATAAGCACAGTATATCGAAATACAACATAGCAAAGCAAGGCCGGCCGCGGGGGTATCCACCTCCAAAAACATCCCAGAATAAAACAAGGAGAGAAATACAAATCTAGTCTTCATTTATCCTTGAAATATTTAGAGTCCATCCACCTGCCCCATATTGTAAACCATTTCCTCTACACCTTCCTAGCCAGGAACACAAATTTTTCATGTGCAATAGTTTCGTTGACCAGGGATATCCAAGCCTTAGGTGCCGGGGCCTCACCAGCCAGCCACAGCCAGGCAATACAAACCATAGCCAAGGCACATAAGTTAATGACATATCGCCTGCTAGGCAGATCTAAAGCTTCCTCATCCACAATTAGCAGGGTACACAGCGCAGGCGTACATACAGAGGAGGGAATACCTGTATCACCCAAGGTACGTATAACAGCCGTCCAGAACAGAGACACGCCAGGGCACAACCAAAGTAGATGCCAGAAGTCTGCATCCATGGCTCCACACTTAGGGCACCGTGAGCTATGGGACCCCCCAATATGTGCTAACCTCACCGGGTTCATATACACTCTATGCAGAATATATAATTGTATTTGCTGGTATCTAACAGAGGAAGTGGAGATCCGATGGGCTCCCATAGCAGTATTCCATGCATCATCTGATAGCATACCCACATCTGACTCCCACCTCCCCCGAAGGGCAGTGAGAGGGTCAGTATGATCCATCTGGAGAATACGACCATATATCCTAGAAACTAGATGTCCCGAGTCCAGCGTCTGCAACATTAATTTGACCAGGGAATCAGCGAGGACTGGAGGGCCATTTGGGAACTGGGCAGCCAAAGCGTGTCTCAGCTGAAGGAATCGAGAACCCTGAGGGGATGTTATGCGCCTGTTGAAGTTGTTGGAACGAGTTATGGGTCCCATCACTATATAAATGGCATAAAGAGGACACTCCCCAGTTACCCCAAACCTCTCGGACCTGAAGATGACACAGTTCCGGCAACCCGTAAGCATTATCCAGTGGGGTATCAGGATCAACACCATGACCACGCATCACAGAGTGCACCAATTTCCATATTAGGAGGGATTGCTTAATAAGTGGCAATGTGGACATTTTGATGCTACCGCAAAGAAGTAGCTGTAATGGGGAGCCCCCAGGGTAATCATGGTGCAGCATCAGCGAGTGCAAAGCCAGGGCATCGAGGTCATTAACCCACTCCCAGATGTGCGTCAGTTGCGCCGCATAATAATAGAAACGGAAGTTGGGGAGAGCCAAACCCCCCATTTCCCGTGACCTGGTCAGGGTATCCAGTCTCAAACGTGCCCGCTTACTAGCCCACACTAGGGAGGAAAGCAACCCATTTATTTGTTTGAAAATCTTCTGTGGAATATAAACAGGAGATTGCTGCAAACATAAAGAAGTTTGGGCTGGAAGACCATTTTTACCACATTAACCCTCCCCGTGACCGTTAAAGGCAATTTTCCCCATGTCTTCACCCGGCTACGGAGATACGTTATTTGTGGAGTAATATTTAGAGAGGAAAATTTTTGAGGATCATTAGACACCCAAATGCCCAGATATTTGAAGGAGTCCACCCACCGCAGTGGGAGAGCTACCAACGGGGAGACAGGAACTTCGCCCCGAAGTGGGATAATAAAGGATTTCTCCCAATTAATCAGGAGCCCAGAGTATCGCCTGAACCCAATAATAATTTCCAAAATCCTAGGCATAGATTCAGCATAGCGATCCACAAACATCAGAACGTCATCGGCATACAAGGCCACCCTGTCCTCACGGACACCCACCATAAATCCATAGATCCCCACGTCCACTCTCAGGAGGCACGCAAGGGGTTCAATGGCCATAGCAAACAGAGTAGGGGACAGTGGGCAACCCTGTCGCGTACCTCTAGATAGGGGAAAGGAATGAGATACGAAACCATTAACCGCCACCCTTGCCGAAGGAGAGGAATACATCAACCGAACATATTTAATAAAGTTTGGGCCTACACCAAATCTACGCATAACTTCCCACAAATAATCCCACTCCACAGAATCAAAAGCCTTAGCGGCATCAAACGAAACGACTAAGGAGGAGGAGGGGTCCGCGCGGGGGATTTGTAGGTGAGTAAACAGACGTCTAAGGTTAATGGAGGTCGATTTATTGGGCATAAATCCCGTCTGATCTGGGTGTATAATGTGAGAAATAACTGTATTTAATCTGCCAGCCAACACCTTAGCCAAAATTTTAATATCAGTTGGTAAGAGGGATATAGGGCGATAGGACTCAACTTTCCTAAGATCCTTGTCAGGTTTAGGGAGAAATACAATCACTGCCTCCACCATAGACGGGGGGAGAGACTCCTGTGCAAAGATCTGGCCATACAACTCAAGTAGGCGCTGGACAAAGAAATCCAGGTGTTGCTTATAGACCTCAGAAGTTATGCCATCCAAGCCCGAGGCTTTGCCACTAGGGGAGGCCCTAACAGCTGCCATAATTTCATTGGAGGAGATAGGCGCCTCCAAAAGGTCACAAGCCTCACTGGATAAGGTGGGGAAACAAACACCGTCTAAATAATCGTTCAGTTGCGACGAGGTGCAATCTAGTTTGGATTCATACAAGCGGCTATAATAGGATACAAATTCAGCCGCCATTTGTGGAGTCTGAGTCAGGGGAACACCGTCAGAGTTCACAATCTCAACCACAACACTAGTAGGTCTATCACCCCGGGCCAAAGAGACCAGGTACGTCCCCGGCCTATCCCCAGTAGCGTAAAAGGTATGGAATGAGAAAAGGAGTCCATGCTGAGTCTTTTCCATTAGGTAATCTCTCCATTCCCTCTGAGCCGACAACCAGGCTAGCTTAGAACTATTCAAAGAATCTTGTAAGTATTGTAATTCTGCAGCGACACTCTGGGCCTCCAACTCAGCCTCCCATCGCCTATAGAAGGACTTCAAACTAGACACCCGTTTAATCAAACTCCCCCGCAGAAAGGCCTTAAACGTGTCCCATAAATTAGAGATAGCTTGGTCGGCACTATTCAATTCAAAGAACTCCCGCCATGCAGCCACCAGGTCAGAGCCGTCCCCCATGTGAACAAGCCAAAATGGGTTAAATTTCCATACAGCTTGGCCCCTAGAACAGTTAAAGTCTAAAGGAAAGGTCAAAGGGGAATGATCTGATATACCCCTAGTCTCATATCTGATACTACCAACCCGGGGAACCATGTCGCTCGAGAGGAGGGCCAGGTCAATCCTGGAGAACGAAGAATGAGTGAGAGAAACAGGAGTATTGTTTAAGAGAAGGGTGTCTCAATCTCCAAGGATCGACCAGGCCCAACCCCGACACCACATTTGCAAAAGTGGATCTCCCAGGACACGCAGCAGATGAAGATATAGAGAGCCTGTCCTCCGCCACATCTAGCACATTATTGAAATCCCCGAGGCAAATAACAGATATCCCGGGGGATGAGGCCATGAACCCAGCAACCTTCTTAAGAACATCAGGAGAATAGGGAGGGGGCACGTAAACAGCTAGAAGGAGGACAGGGACATAAAATAGTCTACATTTCAAAAACACATATCTCCCCCAGGGATCCGTTTGTATAGATTCCAGCACGAAGGGGACGGTCCGCCTAATAAGGACTGAAACTCCACGGGAGGCAGAAGTATGCATGGAGTGGTACGCCCATCCCACCCAGGGTCTTTTCAATGAGAGAATCTTACTCCCCACCAAGTGCGTTTCCATAAGGCAGACAATATCAATGGCATAATGTTTAATCTGTCGGTGTACGAGGGATCTCTTAACTTTATCATTGAGCCCTCTCACTTTCCACGATAACACTTTAAGCCCCGCCATAGTAATGCAAAAGTACAATAAGTGCAACACCCCGCGGCCAGCCAATTCCACCATGCATAAATTCAGTAACCGGACACCATTGCTTAAATAGCACAGCAGCAAACCATGTAAATTCACAACATACATTACCACACAAAAAGTAAATACAACCTAAAACTGTCCCCCACCCCCCTCCCTGTATACCACCCCCAACATGCAGCATACTTGGATCCCAAAACTGAGTGCAAAAGCCTAAAAATAAAAACAAACAAAACTTCGTAGCACCATTAACTAGTGCAAACACTCCTTACTTGGGGCCAAGAATTTAATGACTCTCGGGAAAAAAAAAAGAGGTAGCCCCCCGCCACCAACCACTACCCCCCCCCCTGAAAAAATTGAGGGGAGATCATAGAGACCCACCCCCAAGGTCTATCCAATACCCAAAATGAAACATACACGGATATCAGAGAACCAAACATATCAGGCCAAATATACAACCCCCCCCCCACCCCCCAAAAGGGAGAAGAAAAACTAAAACTAAAACCCAGAAATAAAACAAATCAAAAGCATACCAGAGATATCAGAGCAGACAAGTGAATAATCATATAACCTGTCTAAACCGCGAGAGCAGAATAGCAGGGGATAAAGTGAACAATGACAACAATCAAACATTCCCGCATCCTATCGCCTCGCAGTAAATAGCACATATAAACAAGACAAACAGAATGAGTAACAAGAAAAAAAAAAAAAAAAACAGGAGAAAGTCAGCTTCCAGAGTCAGCCGGAGATTCACGGATCTGCAAGGGCACGCCTCGCCGGGAATCGTCTGTCCAGCCACACCATGGCCTCACGAGGAGTTGTGAAAAACTTTGTTTCCCCATCAGCCACCACCCGCAGCCTAGATGGGAAGAGCATGGCATATGGTAGGTCAAGTTCACGGAGCCCCCTCTTAACAGGTAGGAACTGAGCCCTATCTTTTTGTACATCCACAGCAAAATCCGGAAATACCGATATAGGCGACCCATTCCATTTTAAAGGGCCCTTGGTACGAGCCAGCCTCAAAACTGTGTCCCGGTCATGGGAGTGGATGAACTTAGCAATAAAGGTGGGCGGTGGAGCCCCAGGGGGCAGCGGGCGCATCGGAACTCTATGGGCCCGTTCAACAGTGAAGTAAGGCGAAAATTCCTCAGATCCAAAGGCATCCCGGAGCCATTTTACGAGAAACTCTTCGGGAGCGGAGCCCTCTTCCTTCTCGGGCAGGCCAATGAAATGGACGTTATTGTGCAGCAGACGCCGCTCCATATTCGGCAGCTTTTTGCGCACATCAGTCATCTGAGATTCCAAAGCATCAGTGCAACGACCCAGCGGGCCGACAGAATCTTCAACATTGGATATACGGGTCTCCGCTTCTCCCACTCTCTCTCTCACCCGCTGAAGGTCCTGAAGAATAATGGAGAGATCAGACTGCACTTGCCCGATTTTATCAGCCCGATGCGCCTCGCTGGCAGTCACCGCATCCAAAACTCTCTGCAGTGCGGCATCCGGAGGGTCAGAAGAGGCGGAACTATATGCAGGAGATGGGGGCGATGCCTCAGATCTTGCAGTCTCCCCCCTCCGTTGCTGAGGACCATGGTCACGAACAAACTTATCCATCGCTCCCGCCGCCGCACCAGTCTGGCGACCCTTCACCATTTTGGACAACATGGTGTCATTCCCTCCGGTCAGCAGGATATATCAAAGCAAATACAGGCAAAGGGGGGCGCCCACCCCAACACCCCACAGACCGGCCAGCGGGTGCGAGAAAATATATAGATATGTATAGATAGACAGCAGGGCCAAAGTCTCCTGTTATAATGCAAAGTGTCCATCTAATGCAGTAGGGATGCAGGGACTGTCACCCCCAAACAGAGCCGTGGGACGCAGAGGATCAATCCCCCAGCACCAACCTCCAGGTACAGCAGGGAAGCTCGCGCCACCGATAATGAGGGCAGGGACAGCGAGCCAGAGGATTAAAACAGGAGGGGGGAAAGGTTATATGCAGCCCAATATCCACCCAGCCAGCACAGTTGAGGCTCCAAGGGTTAATCCCCCGCACGGTATAGAAAGTGCACCACTTGTACCTGGGTCCCAGTGTGGAAGGGGACATACAGCAGCAGGGATCCAGAAAATGGCCACCAAGGCAGGCAGCCAGCAATATGCAGGGTGGCCACACTCCCCTCCAGGCTTCACCCACGAGTAGGGGGACAAACAGTGCAGTCCCGCGGGCCGTGTATGTGTGCCCCCGTCCGGCTGCAGCGGGCGGCAGCGGATAGCGGGAGCCGCACTTCCGGTGTCCCGGGCAGCGCGAGTCCGCGGCAGAGGAGATGATGCAGGGAGCCCCACACAGGACTCCACCCGGATACCACAGGAGGCTCACGGGGCGGCAGAGGAGAGCCCGGCGCTCTCGTCATCCAGGTGCTTTGGCTGGCAGCAGAGGGCGGCGGTGGTGAACAGGAGTCGAACTTCCGGACACAGAACGAGGCAGCAGTCCCCCACTCCGGCCCAGCACAGATCAGGGCCCACAGGTACACAGGGCTCGCAGACCTCCGGAGACAGCGGCAGGATACTCAAACCCGCTCCAGGGGGGGCAGGGGGTGCTCACACACTGATGGCCCCAGTTTTAGACCCAGGGGGGGGAGTACAGGATATAACTGCAAGATTAAGTGGCTGGAGAGCTGCACGATGCAAGTGCTACTCCATGCCCGTCCAGGCCACGCACCCTTGATTACCCTCTTTTATTTTGGATTGAGTCTTAAGAATCTATAGAATCCCTGTTACTTCGACATAATGATTCATCCCCACTGGTTAAATGTACTTACCATATTGATTCTGTTCATGCAAAGTTTTTGGATGTACATATATAAATTGTACATAGGAAGATCACTACAGATCTATGGGGGTCATTCCGAGTTGTTCGCTAGCAGATTTTGGTCGCAGCGCAGCGATCAGGCACAAAAATGACACTTCTGCGCGTATTATGCGTAATGCACACGCGCATAGTACTATTACAACGAACAATGTAGTTTAACACAAGCAAAGCTTTTCAGTCGCACTGCTGGCCGCAGAGAGATTGACAGGAAGTGAGCGTTTCTGGGTGTCAACGGACCGTTTTCAGGGAGTGAGCGGAAAAACGCAGGGGTGCCAGGAAAAACGCAGGCATGGCTGGCCGAGCGCAGGGTGTGTTTGTGATGTCAAAACAGGAACTGAACAGTTTGAAGTGATCGCAAGCGCTGAGTAGGTCTGGAGCTACTCTGAAACTGCACAAAATTATTTTGTAGCCGCTCTGCGATCCTTTCGTTCGCACTTCTGCTAAGCTAAAATACACTCCCAGAGGGTGGCGGCTTAGCGTTTGCACGGCTGCTAAAAGCAGCTAGCGAGCGAACAACTCAGAATGACCACCTATATACCAAGATTGCAGACAGTAATAACCTGTTGCTTACCTCAAGCCATCATGCCATACCATTACTTAGGGGCTTACCCTTTTCCCAGATGTTACTTGTAAGGCGGATTGTCAGCAATTAAACAAGGCTAGCACTGGCTTTAGATGGGACTGTGGACACATTTGTACAAAGAGGTTATCAACTAAAAAATCTGGTTAGATTAAAAATAAAGTCATGAACATCCCACGGTGTAAGACACTGCAAGCGGTGAATAGCGATGAGAAACATGATAGTTTTGTATGGGTTAACAGGTTTAATGTACACAGTAATGATGTTTCTCAGATCAGTAAGATATTTTGCCCCATTGTCCAGATGTATAAACAACTAAATTGTCTCTCTAAATCTCAGATTATTCCGGTGTACAAGCACGGTAAAAACATCCGTGTTAGGGCCCTCATTCCGAGTTGTTCGCAGCGGATCATCGCATCGCAAACGGCAGGAAAACCTCATACTGCGCAAGCGCAAAAGCAGAAATACACATGCGCAAAGATAGCGATACGACACTTGTGCAGAATTACTATAAGAAAAACTGCTCGTAATACACAAACGAAAACGGGGAGTGACGGAGGCGTGGCAGAGGCACGGCTTCGCAATCCTACGAAATGGGCGTGAAAGTGGGCGGCTAGTGTTGGAGTATGCATCCAGCAGTAGGCGTGTTTTTGGCAAAAATGCGTATCCTATGTTAAAAGTACATAACAAATGTTCGCTATCTTGACGCAGCCGAAGAGTGAGTCTGCAGCTACTCAGCACTTGCGAAGTACTGTTACAAGTGTGTGTCTGCTTTAATTAGCAATTAATTAGCAACTGAATTCACCTGTTGAGCATTTACTCGCAAAACACTGCTCTTACAAAATAATACATACAGCAATTATATGGCCACTTCATATTTGTATTGTTAGCACAAACAAATCTGACACTCACAAATAATGCACTGTATTTTTTGTACCAATAAAAATTAACTGATGTTAAATGCATGTTTTAATTATTTGTTTAATAATCTCAAATGTGACTAAACAAACTTATAAACTACATCAGCTAAATCTTCTCAACATAGACATATTCCTTTGTACATACCAAATAACATGAGCACCATAAGGCAGCCTACATTTCATGTGACTTAATGGGGGTCATTCCGAGTTGTTCGCTCGGTAAATTTTTTCGCATCGCAGCGATTTTCCGCTTAGTGCGCATGCGCAATGTCCGCAGTGCGACTGCGCCAAGTAAATTTGCTATGCAGTTAGGTTTTTTACTCACGGTTTTTTCTTTGTTCTGGTGATCGTAATGTGATTGACAGGAAGTGGGTGTTTCTGGGCGGAAACTGGCCGTTTTATGGGTGTGTGCGAAAAAACGCTACCGTTTCTGGGAAAAACGCGGGAGTGGCTGGAGAAATGGAGGAGTGTCTGGGCGAACGCTGGGTGTGTTTATGACGTCAAACCAGGAACGACAAGCACTGAACTGATCGCAGATGCCGAGTAAGTCTCGAGCTACTCAGAAACTGCACAGAGATGTCTTTTCGCTATATTGCGAATCTTTCGTTCGCAATTTTAAGAAGCTAAGATTCACTCCCAGTAGGCGGCGGCTTAGCGTGTGTAAAGCTGCTAAAAGCAGCTTGCGAGCGAACAACTCTGAATGAGGGCCCATATGTATTTTTTTTGGGGGGGGGAATATGTGTCCATATCTAATACTATGGCATGTTGCCCCTAGTAACCCAAGTTTTTTTTTTTTTTTTTATATGGTAAATTAAGTGTTGTGCAAGGCATACAGATTTAAAATTACACTATGCAATGTTTGTCTTAATATTCTGATTGTTCCCTTGTTCCACAAATGTCAATATGCCATGTTCAAGTTTACAGGGCACAGTTTTCATGAGTGCATAACCTTTAATAAAACACACAAACAATTGTAAAGTAATTTTTTTTACTTCAAAAAAAGTTCAAAATCAACAACACAACATGGCTACAAATGAGCATCCATACAGAGATGGACATAGCAGCAAGCAGATGGCATTGGGCAAATGCACATAGCAGAACCCAGTACTATGGTAACCCCTTCTTCTGACAAAATATGATGTTTTCAATTAAGTAAGTGAACCCCCAGCCAGACTAAATTTTTAGGGGAACTGAGGTAGATTCCGGAACAAACACACAAACACAAACATACACAGCACGCTAGGAAGAGGAAGATGGCTCAGGTGTAGGCACAAATAAATCACAGGCTACAATTTAAAGAAAACCTTTCACTTTGAGGGAGTTCTACATTCTAGCCACACAAGCCAAAATAAAAAAATACATCGAGGCAACATGTAAAACATGGGTGCTGCCCATCTGGAGAGACATCACTTTCTCTTTTTTTTCCCCGCCTGATGATGTTCTTCTTGGCTTGGTCTGCGGAGCGACCTTCGAGTGCCCTGCCCAGTGGGATGTTCTTCCTGGGCAGGGTTAGGGGAGGGAGCCGATGTGGCTGGCTCTCTGCCACTGTGGGCAAGGGAGACAGCGATGTCCTGGAGCCCTTGCCGAATGGAATTGGCAAGTTCATGGAACGAGGAGGCGAGTTGATCTTGTCCCTGCCTGATCTCTGCCAGACCTTGGCAGAGTTGAGCTACACCTTGCTCCACACTGGTTCTGTGCTCAGTGAGCCGGACAGGTATCTGGCTTACCTCCCGGAGCATCCTGTCCTGAAAAGCATACAGGCTCTCACCATACCTGGCTATTTCAGTCAGGATTTCCGGGATAGCAGAGGGTTGGGTGGGGGGGCCAGTTGGAATCTGGATGGGTGGGATTTGTGGTCCCACACTGCCAGACACAGTAGGTCCCTCCACCTCAGCCTCAGCCACATAACCCTCCTGTGACTCTACCTGCTCACCCCCCTGTGCTGTGTTATGTGCAAAGCAAATAGAAGAATGAGTGGAAAAAGAGTAGATAAAAACAATATGAGACTTTTGTATCCAAAAAAATTTCAACCAAAAAAATATGTGTGTAAACTTACCTGGCAAGTCATGTGCATGCAGTATTTCAGGCATGTCCGTGTCCATATAAGACACCCCAACCCCCTCCTCATAGCTCACACAGTCCATCGCTATCTCCTCTAGATCTGTGTATTCCACAGTGGCAGCTGGTCCTCCCCCTGTTGCCCTCGAGGCATTCCACTCCGCAGACCTCTTGCCCTTCAGGCGGGATTTGAAGTCGGCCCAGCTACATATGTGGGGAAAAATAGGGGCAAGGTAGTGTTAAATTTTGAAAACCTGCTTTAATATATAGTACACATGCTATGCATTTGGTTGCTATAGGCAACATCACATCTAAGTTACTTTTTAATAATACTTGGCACAGAAAATGGACTGGCAATATACACTTACCGTCTTCGAACTTCCTGCGAGGTGCGGACTATTGAGCCGACTTCATTAATAGAATTAGTAATGTCCCTCCAAATTCTGTCTTTGGTTGCAGCACCCATGTTTTTGGGTCCTCAATGTATTTTTTGCATGGCCTGTGTGACCAAAATCCGAAACTCCCTCTTAGTGAAGGCGGGCTGTCTTTTCTTTTTTTTGGAAGTAGCCTGTGAGCTATCATCCTGACCTTCATCACCATCTTCCTCTTCACTAGCTGCTTGTGTAGTTTGTGTTTGAGCTGCTAGTCCAGAATCACCCTCAGTTTCCCCACTAGCTATGTCTGGCAGGGGATTCACTCCTAACTCCTGGGTAGCAGAAGAAGGAGTTTGTATAGTACTGGGTCCTGCTATTTCAGAGTCAGCATTGGCAAATTCAAGCATCTGCCTCCGCAGTGCTAAGCTTCTATGTGCTAAAGCTGCCATCTGCTTCTGCACCTCGTCCATCTCTGCTGCCGTCTGCTCACGAGTAGCCATGTTGCTGGTAGCATGTGTTTGTATAGTACTGGGTCCTGCTATTTCAGAGTCAGCATTGGCAAACTCAAGCATCTGCCTCCGCAGTGCTAAGCTTCTATGTGCTAAAGCTGCCATCTGCTTCTGCACCTCGTCCATCTCTGCTGCCGTCTACTCACGAGTAGCCATGTTGCTGGTAGCATGTGTGTATGCACGAGTGTTCAGCTATTTATAGCTGCTTGCATTTTCCGGTGCGGAATTCCACGCAGGTGTATATTATGCTAATTGGTCCAGTAATTGCTGCACTGGCTATATGTACGCCCTGCATGCAGCCTGTGTGTGGGTGTATGCGGATAATTACTGAAGCACGGTGGACATTTCTGAGTGAGCACATTTCTGAGTGAGTTTTAAGAATATTTTATATTGTTTCAGTACATTTTTTTAATGCAATATTCTCCTTTTCATGTATGTTGTGTAAGATTGTTGTATCCAATGGTTTTTATTTTTTTTAAATGTTTTTATTTTATATATATATGTAAAGACTAATATGTTTATGATTTGAAGCCATATTTGAATGATATGTGTGTGTGTGTGTGTGTGTGTGTGTGTGTGTGTGTGTGTCCGCGGGTGCGAATCACCGCCCATGAGAACTATACAAACTGTCCTGCACATCAATGTACACATATCAATAAAGTTTATTACAGATGACACCATACATTTCCAACCAATCACATGCAACCACAAACTATAAATATAAGCCCATATATGGAAAACGCCATTGCTATGATGCGCGCAGCAGCATTCACACGCCGCGAGCTGCGCGTCCTGGTGGCAGTGATGGACCGCCGCGTAGGCCGCGCAGGGCCCTTTGTCCCAAATAGGGTAAAGCACGAGGCCTACGCGGAGGTCCGCCGCTTATTGAGGACCCGCGTCCGCAGCAGGCGGACCATCATACAGCTGGATAGGCGGTGGAGCGACCTCCGCAGGCGTACGCCGGACCTGTTGGCGGAGCTCCGCCAACAAATCCGTAACCTACGTAGGCGCAGTAAGTAAAATATTACAGTACATAACAGATTTTTGCCATAAACTTTGCCTACTTTCACTAAGTGAGAGTGTGAAAATTAGCACACTTACAATAAACTATTGTAGAATGCACATGACTGTGTGTGTGGGTAGGGCAAGCAGTACTGACTGTGTATCAAGGTGCTTCTGCAAAAGTTAATGTTGTTGTGCATAATTGCTACACAGGCTGTCAACTGAACCCAATAGCTTGCTCAGTCGGTTTATTCTTATAATGTGGGTTGTTTTTGGAACTGGTGATGTTGGCTATATCAAACAATCAGATTATATATATTATCTGATAGAAGCAGCTTAATAAAGTTTACGTATAATCTGATTGGTTGCTATAGGCAACATCACCAGTTTAAACATTTTACAAACTTATTAATGTTACCCCTGTCTCTTTAACATAGGACAGAACAGAGTAATAGGAATATGCTGATGTTAAAAAATGTATATGCTAAAACCTAAATATTACATATGTCATTCTAGGGCAAACACAACGGCAAGCTGCTGCTGCTGCTGGGAGCCCACACCAGGCCCCGTCTCAGGCCCCCTCCCCCTCTCCAGCCCACTCCTCCTCTCCAGCCCACTCCCCCTCTCCAGCCCACACCCCCTCTCCAGCCCACACCCCCTCTCCAGCCACCTCACCCTCTCCAGCCACCTCACCCTCTCCGGCCCACACCCCCTCTCCGGACCACTCCCCCTCTCCAGCCACCTCACCCTCTCCGGCCCACACCCCCTCTCCGCCCACCTCACCCTCTCCGGCCCAATCCCACTCTCTTTCCCAATCCCCCTCTCCAGCCCAATCCCACTCTCTTTCCCTATCCCCCTCTCCAGCCCAATCCCACTCTCTTTCCCAATTCCCCTCTCCAGCCCAATCCCACTCTCTTTCCCAATTCCCCTCTCTGCCCCCCTCCCCCTCTGTGTCCCAAAAAAGCACTCCACCACCCTCACCCTATCATTCACAAACCCCCTCTGTAAGGACCTCCCCCTTCCATACTCTTACACAATTAGACCCTCCTTCCCCCATCCTGCCTCCTTCCCCCATCCAGCACCCATCCCCCATCCAGCCAACCTCACCCATCCAGCCTCCATCCCCCAGCCAGCCACCTTCGCCACCATGTGAATGGGCAGCAGAGGCCCCGGAGCCACTTGAGGGAGGTGGGCAAGTGGCAGAGGAGAGTAAGTTCACACACATTCCTTAATTTTTATTTTGGTTCAAAAACAACACATTCAAATAAATGCAGTGTTGTACTGTGGCCACTCTTTTGTCAAGATTAAATGCTTGTCTTCTTCATCATGGTATGGATGATGCATTTACATTTGTGTAAGGAACATTATATGTACAGTGTCTACATCTGCAATGTTGAGGATGGCCACTCTGGGTCGCCAATCACTATGTCGACAAGTTTGGCTGCACAACAGGGTTTGTATGTGATACATTATGTGCAAAACATTTAGACCTGAGTGGTACTTTTTGTGTGGTTCTACTTTTACAATTGTACCTGGGTATTGCAAGATTTTCAAATTAAAGTCGCAGGAGTCACTTTGTTAGGCAGGCTAAGGACACAGTGATTTGTGTTGTGAAAGTTACACTCCTACTATTTAGGATTTATACATTTATAAAGCTGTTTGACCTTATGTTGTAAGGCAGGCTTTCATGGAGTGTGGGCATGCTACGATATGTGGTCCTTCTGAAGATATTGATATGCAGTGTGATGATGCAGGGCCAACCCCAAAAAAGATAAGTTGGCTTCACTCCAGATGTGAATGAATGCTAACATGGTGTTACATTTACTAAGATGGTAGTTCTCTTTAAGATGGGATGTTGCCCATAGCAACCAATAAGATTATACTTGTACATTTTTAAACCCCTTCTACAAGATAATATGTCTTATTTGTTTGGTTGCTATGGTTAACGTCCCATCTTAAATAGAACTCCCATAGTAGTAAATGTACCCCATGGTGTGGTACACTTTTTTTCAAAAAACAAAAAAAAAAAAAACATTGCTGAGCAGGCTTGTGTGTTGTTCTGCTACTGATTTATCCTTAAAACAGCCATGATGTAGTCACTTTGGCATTAAAGTGTGCTTTCTGCCTTGCTTGTATAATAGGTAATGTGAGTAAGTTAGTAATGTTTTCTTTGACTCTTCTTTTCAGATGCTGCAGTTGGAGATCCCAACAGTTTTCCGGCAATTTTCCTGCGCATAAAAGGCCATTTGAGGGCAGTAATTGCCGATATAGAGGCAATGGAGACATTTTTTAAATTTTTTAATTTTTATTGGGTTAACAGATTTATATCTGAAAAATAAATAAATAAATAAATACAAAAATTGATTAAGTTAAGCGGATGTTGTGTTTATTTATGCTATAAAGGAACAGCACATTGGCGTGCAGAAATTGGTGACCTAAAACAGTTCACACATCTTACTTTATAATAATTTTATAAAAATACACCAACAAAAATTTTAATTAAAAAAACACGTTAGGAGGTTATGGATTATAAATACATGTGAACACATTTATTCACACACTACACATCTACACAATACTACAAACATTTGCATTAGACCAGGCACATTACCCATATCTATATTTGTAAATTTCCCAGATCAATGTTTATGGCCAATTATGCCTACAAAGTTTTCTTCTGGTATTCTTTGAAGACTTAATTGGTCAGGACCATTGTCATTCATTACACTAATTGGATTCGTAATTGAGGAGGGTTTGTGGTCTTTAACTGAAAGGTGTAATTTCACTCAATAGGAAAAAAAAAAAACATTGTTGTGCGTTTTTCCGCAAAAGTGTGCACTTTTAAGAAGAATGTGTAAATCTACGAAAACTTTTTTACGTTGAGGTTTGTGTTAATGCGATGGTTTCGCATTGCTGCGATGTCATTTGGCGTACGCCCACTTTGTGTTATACTGCGGACGAATTAGCAAAAATACGTTGGAGGTGGATATTCGCTATTTTGCAACATGATCGCAATTTTGCGCATACCTTGTGCGAACGAAAAATATAGCGAACAACTCGGAATGACCACCTATGATTGTTAAAACCAATGTGTGTTCTCCCCTTGGGAAAAGTGACATTAAGAACCCTTGTTTTCTCACCCCACAATGTCTTGGCTGTTTCCGCTGTTTGGAGTGCATTACCTGCAGCCACATGCTGTTTGGGGACACTTTTTGTCATCCCTATTCTGGGAAAAAGTATAAAATATGCCACTGGGTCACCTGTACAACAAAGTTTGTGGTGTATTTGCTTAGCTGCCCGTGCGGCTTGCACTATGTCGGAAAGATGGAGTGCATGCTGAAGGAAAGAATGGCAGGCCATAGACATGCCATCAGATCAGCTTTAAGTTTGGGTTATAGTGACCAGCCGGTGGCACGTCATTTTCTGAATGCCCGTCACTCTATGTCTGTACTCAGACATTGCATTATAGACCACATCCCTCGATTAAAGAGAGGAGGGGATCGTGGTTTGTTACTCAGAAATGCTGAATCCAAGTGGATTTTCCTCTTGGACACACTTTCCCCAAGGGGCTTAAACGAACAGTCTAGATTATCAGTGTTCCTTTGAGTTCCGCTTTCTATACAGTGAACCCTGTTCTTTAATTCATTAATAGATGCCCATGGTTTATCCTATGTTGCCACTCAATCAATTTGTGTATACAGATGATTATAGATGTATGGTGTGGTAAAGAATGTTGCCATTCTTTGATTTACTATGTTGCTACACTTTAGTGTCAGCAACAGTTACCAGCAGATCCTTCAGAAGTAATATTGCTTTGTAACTTTGTATGTTATTGTTGTCTTTGTGTTGCCACTGAATACGTAGCTTAAAGTGTTGTTTGGTATGATTACACAGGTACTCCGATCCTCCTCCATGATGCTGATGCCGGCACCAGTGTTAGTGATGACATCATGGTTGGCTGAGCGGGATGCAGCGGGGCAGCATGGTTTGTTGGACTCGTATATTTTGATGAGTAGGTTCTCTTTTTAATTATCCTAATGAAAATGTCGCTATGAACATTGAAACATTGACTTAAGAAACCGGGTGTCTGGTCTTATTTCTATGTAAGCTGTGAGTGCCGTTGACCGGGGATCTATATATACATATATAGGTTGGGGCTGATATGCCGGCATTCAGCATTCTGACCCCGGGATCCCGGCCACCAGAATGCCAGCAGGGGGGGCCCGAGTGCAATAGTGCCCCTTACGGGTTCGCTGTGCTCGCCACGCAGTAGGCTCGGTGGCTCGCTGCACTCACCAAAAGGTTCTATTCCCACTCTATGAGTGACGTGGAATCCCGGCATATCAACTGCACGAAATATATATATATATATATATATAGATATAGATATATATATATGGATCCCGGCACTCTCCACTAAAACAAAAACAATGGCCCTGGTGCCCTCCATGCCCCCACAAGGATGGAATATAGACAGGATGCAGAGGCGTCACTCAACGGACTTGCTAAGCAGAATACATAAATACTGGGTCCACACCAGTGTGAACTTTCGGATATATTAATCATTCATCTGAAACAGTTAATTAATAAATCTGAAAGGACCCAGTATTTATGGATTCTGCACACCGTGCCATCCCATTATAATGCCATTAAATTTTAGATGTTGGTGGCACAATGGAACAGTGCCAGCGCTGTTTTATTAAAATATGGGCACATACTTTGGTGGGGCAGTGTCACACATTAGTGGGGGAGTGGGTTAAACTTACATCGTAGAAATTGGAGGCTGAGCTGGCTCTGCGTGTGGCTTCTACTGTGTCCAAGCTAAAAATGAGGCCCGGGAGGGTCTGGGGCAGTGGTGCAAGTGTGCGGGTACACTCAGGTATTGCTCACCACAGATTATATTCACACTCAGGTGGTGGCATGGACCCACCACCTGAGTGGGAATACGGGGCTGCCTTCGGGATTCCGTCCGCCGGCATTTAGCCGCCTTTCAGGATTCCGGCGTCGGGATCCTAAACTCTGGGATTCCGACAGGTGGTATATGAACCGAACACCCATGAGAAAACTAACATTCTGCTTGTTTATAAAGTATAAATAATACACGTTGTAATGGGTTTAATGTATAGGATGAGTGCAGAGGATCAGTGATTTTAATTTAGACACCACTCCTTTATACCTTACATATAGGAGCATTGAGAGCAGTGGATTAATACTGGATGAAGGTGTGTTGGAGCATGGGTAGGCATTCCAGAGGTTAAGATTGGCACTGCAGTACTGAATAAGGCTTTATTATGTGCATAAGACATGGGGGCAATCAAATACCAATGACTATCTTGTTTTCTAAGGAAAAGAATCTGCTAAATGTGAATACCATGATGACAAACTTGGTTTAACAGGTTTATTCTAGATATTATAGTCTCAGAAGATATGAGTGTAGGCAGGGCCAGATTAAAGGACGGGTGGCAAGGGCAATCGTCCGGGGTCCCCACACAGTCACCACAGTTATGGAGTGCTCATCAGCATTTTGCTGCCTGCACTCCGGTTCTCCTCAGTGGCTCAGCTGTTCCGTGAACAGCGGCTGCCGCACAGCTGACTGCCCTGTGTCTGGAGATGTAATTGCCAAATCCCACTCTCCCAGCTTCATTGCTGTCCTGCTCCCTCCCTGGCCTCCCCCCGCCACTAGCTGCCAGTGCCAGATTAAGGTCCACAAGGGCCTTGAGCTGAAATTGTTGAAGGACCAGTGCTGTGGTGGTGTGACTTGTGATGTGTGGGTGTGTCCTGTGCTGTGGGGGTGTGACCTGTGCTGTGGGGCGGCATCCAGGGGTGTAAAGTCATTCCAGTGGCAAGTTAGAATTTGGAGCTTAATGTGGTCAGTATGTGCCTAAAGTATGCATATATGTGCTCCTCTATGTCTTTATATGCCTATGTTTGTTTGTGTTCCTCTATGCATTTATGTGCCTCCTCTATGGGGTCTATTCATTTGAAGTTGGAACTGCTGTCTAGTCGGAAAGACGGCAGTTTCCGTCTTTTTTAGGTCGAATCATAATTCGACCTATTCAATGGGGCTGCCGTTTTTCAAACTTGTTGGAAAACAAGTGGTGCAGCGGATTAGACATGTTCCATGTGTTTTGTCAGATTTGCGGCCAAATCCGACAGGTTTTTGGTCCGTTTTCGACAATGTCAATCCGACTTTAAAAAAAGGCGGATTGACATTGTCGAAAACGGCCAAAACCTGTTGGATTTGGCCTCAAATTGAGCCAACATCAATTGTGTCTTTATCTGCCTATGTCTGTATGTGCTCCTCTATGTCCATATGTGCCTGTGTCTGTATGTGCTCCTCTATGTCCATATGTGCCTGTGTCTGTATGTGCTCCTCTATGTCCATATGTGCCTATGTCTGTATGTGCTCCTCTATGTCCATATGTGCCTGTGTCTGTATGTGGTCCTCTATGTCCATATGTGCCTGTGTCTGTATGTGCTCCTCTATGTCCATATGTGCTCCTCTATGTCCATATGTATTTTTATCTGTATGTACACTGTACTCCTCTATGTCTGTATGTGCTCCTCTATGTCCATATGTGCCTGTGTCTGTATGTGCTCCTCTATGTCCATATGTGCCTGTGTCTGTATGTGCTCCTCTATGTCCATATGTGTCTATGTCTGTATGTGCTCCTCTATGTCCATATGTGCCTATGTCTGTATGTGCTCCTCTATGTCCATATGTGCCTGTGTCTGTATGTGCTCCTCTATGTCCATATGTGCCTATGTCTGTATGTGCTCCCCTATGTCCATATGTGCCTGTGTCTGTATGTGCTCCTCTATGTCCATATGTGCCTATGTCTTGTCAAAGTCAGAAAAATGTCTTAGTGCACACTGCCATATTTGCACCGCACACTGGTCCGTGCTGCGCATGCGTACGCTCTCCCGTGGAAGCGCATACCCGCAATAGCGTGCACTCGCACGCGCAGTATGCGCATTTACGGTAGAGTTTATGTGATCGTAGCGTGCGACTCATTCGTTACAAAAGTTCACAATTAATGTAGTTTATAGATCATGTTCCCCTCAATAGTTTCTGTAAGTTTGGTTTAGATAGAATGTCCCTGAGCGGAGGAATCCCTCTTTGTATTGCACGAGGGGTCTAACAGGAGTCATACAGCAGTGTTTGATACCCATCGGAAGAGTATTTAATTAGCAATATTCCGGTGTTGGTTTGGAGCGTATTAATCGCTCGTGCGAATAGTTATGGACATAAGAAGTTTATGTCCATTTCTATGATTTGCACATACTCAGGTATGCGGCGGGAAACCCAGTTCCCCGCCCACCTGAGCTGTTGGAAATCAGCACAGCCCACCTGTATGAATCAACCTATGACCTTTGGTTACAGTACAGGGCCGAATTCCTGTGTCCAATAAACTGTAGGATTGTAGGGACTAGGAGATTGCATTGTGTGTGGGGCATAAATAGGCAGACCGACCACATCCAGCTCTCACTCTCTCATCAACGGTTATCTGCTGATAATCGGGAGCTGGATATCGAGGCGCAGGCGATCATACCCTTTGTGCGTAAGTTCTCTCCATAATCATTGTCTTTCTGCGAGCCAATCTCTCTCTCTCTCTCTCTATCTCTCTCTCTCCTCTTTTTCTCTTAAATACCTTATAGTATTATAGTATTGTATCGTATTGCATTTAGGTCAGTGTAGTATTGTCTTTTTGTATTTATTGTTTAGTTCTGTGGTTAGGAAGTCTCTGTTATATTGTAGTGTATCATATGTACTGTTATCCCCTTTTACAAGTATACTAGATATAATACAGATTATAGGCTTTGGAACCCTAAACCAGTATCAGTGTATTTACTATAGTGTTAAGTGTTCACTTGAGCGTCGGTGACGCTCAAACAGCTTTGTAGATAGTCAGGTTACACAAGGTTGCATTTACACCCTGTACTCACATTAAGGTATTCTGTGTGTTTCATCGGTATAAGGTTTAATATCAAGGTATAGTGTTGTGAGCGTCTGCACCGCTAGTGACCTCCTCGTGGTCTCTAGCGTATGCTACGTTACAGCGAATCTTTCCCCTAGACATAACCAATAACGTGTCCTGTGATCACTGGGCCGTGAGCGAACGTGACGCTTGAGCGTCTCGCCTACGGCTGAGCGATCGTTACGCAAATAGCGTATCATTACGGTATTTCTTAAGTAAACAGCGTACAGTGTTCTTAGCTTCATAAAGGGTTGATTATACGACAAAGGAATTTAGCATTGTCAATTGCGGGCTCGTCCGGTCCTTTTCACATCTGCACTAGGTAGACCAGCAGACATTATCCCCCAGCAAAAGGGTGGGAGGTTGTCTCGCAGTTGCTGACGGGATAAGCGTCTGCTTCGCTTAGACAAAGAGTGCTGAAGGAACCCGGTAACCGGAAGTAAGAACAAAACGCTTGTGTCTTTTAAAACTGTTTATTTTTCTTTTGTCTTGCGTACGCATACATTTATCTGCATTTCTTTTTCAAATTTCGTATATCACTATTCCTGTTTGCCAATTTTTTTTTATAGTTGATAGAAAGTGCTAAAAAGAGATTTGCTGTTATTTAAAAGTAGAGGTAATAGTTAAAGTATAGAACAAACACACGGTTTGTCTGAGATACAAGGCAGTCAGTGTGGATTGCGGTAGATGATCAGGGATCATCTACATTGATAAATAAATATATTGTGTTACGGTGGATCCTTTGCATTGCGTACACGTGTCGCTAACAAAGACTAGCGTACGCAATCCAAAAGGCAGACGCACGCAGCGTACACTACGCAACGTAGCGTCTGGTTACGCCCACGTAGCTCAAGTTGTGATAAAGTTGAAGTAGCGCAAAAGCGATAAGTAGCGCAAAAGCGATAAGTAACGCAAAGGCGATAAGTAACGCACAGCGGTAGATAACGCGACGCGGTAAATAACGCAAATCTGTTTTTAGAAAATCTGAAATTTAGTTTAACAGATCCTGCTCCTAATTGGTAACACTTTTGGCCTGAAGACAATTTCTGCGCAGAAATAGATATAGAAACAAAGTGTACATGTGTTGAGTGAGTGTGTTTTGTATACAAAAGTTTATATAACTTTAAGGTGGAACCAAAAGGAAAGTCGGGTACTCGTTAAGGAACATACGTGTAAGTGACATATACGGTGGCCAGGGAGGCATCTCTGGTTAAATAATATTTGAGCATTAGAGTATAGCGGACCATAAGGTAACAAGACCAGGAGGTCATAAGGAACAAGACCAGGAGGTCGTAAGGTAAAAGGTCCGCTATAAAAGTCCAGTGGCACAACGCCTGGGGTGTTGGTGCAGAACCCATATAGGCCATACAAGCTCTGGTTGAAGGAATCGCAGCCGGAAACATCGATTCCATTGATCTTTCAGTACATGACAAGTAGTGCTCGTATACTGAACGATTGGACCACACGTAATTGTGTGCAGTAGTTAGTAATCTGACCTAAATACCATTAGAGTAAAGTGGTCACAAACGCTATTTGTACACTCTGACGTGATTTGTGTAATTTTTTATTTTTGGAAGGGAAGTTCGCTGGTCACTCAGGAACTATCTAACAACCCCAACTTTACTGGAAAGAGTAAGTGTCCTGCGGGTAACCCTCATATGTTCCAGTAAACTAAAGGTTCACAGGGGCCCTGGGTTGGGTACCACAGCTCTGGTTTACAGTGATTGCGGCACAGGCCAACGTGGGCGAGAAGTAAGTGGGGTACTTGATAAACCACCACCGCCGGCCTGCCCAAGGACATCTTGGTTTGTTTGTAAGGGTTCGCTGAAAACCTTGAGATAAAAGATCCAAGGAGGAATAAGCAACGCCTACAGATTATGGGGGCCATTTGTTCCGGTAGGGGGCGATCAACCCAGGTTCAGGTTGATTCGGAGGACCGACCAATTGGGTCGGCAAGATACATTATGTGTGAAAAATACGGTAGTCACACAGAGGTTTTATGTGATGAATGGGAGAGAATGACTGTACAAGACAGGGACAAGTTCCCAAGAATAGGTAGCTTCAGTCCAGAGGTGTTACAAAATTTAAGGAGGAGGATATGTCTCGTAAAATCAGCAAAGAGACGAATTCAGCATCATGATTATTTACAGTTATGGCACCAGGAAGGTGAGATACAGAGAGGTTTGGCTCTGGCGGCGGGATCTGGGGCAGTCAGGAAGTTGATTGCCACAGCTCCTCCTCCACCATACATTGCAGGAGAGAAGTTGATTGCGGAGAGAAACGCACAGGGTTGTAAAACACAAACTCTTAGTAACACTGTAAATGTTAATGATGTTAACCAAATAACTCATGCAAGTATTAACCCGTGCAAGATGTACCCTGTTTTGAACCTTCCTCAGGAGTGTGATCAAGAAGACGATTCAGCAACAATTTCAGCTCTCTCTCTTGCAGCCACCATAGCAGAGACCACAGTAGGCACAGCGACACCCACGAGATTAGTGAAAGCCCCTAGCGGAGGGATAGGCGAGGTCTGTCAGTGTCCACCTTGAGAGAGGCTGCTATTGATCACGACAGAAATATCACTAGGCACAGGGAGTCGCAAAGTGATAAGTTGATGTCCGTAAGTATACAGGCGCTGACCACAAGGCAGCCTGCGTATGTACCACCGAATCCTGTGGGTAAGGCAAGTGTAATAACATGTTTTTCTTGTAACAAACCAGGACATTTTGCACGAGACTGTAGAGTAAGAAATGTACAAAGATCTTTTCAACCCCCTAGACAACAACACCACACACGACATTGGGAGCAGGGTCCACAGAGGCGGAGTTTTGAGCCACATACAGGGGAAACAAAAAGATATCCCCCAAACAGAGATTGGCATGCCTCTGGTAGTTCCCAGCTAACTCCCTCACAAGTAGTTGCTGCCAGCGGGATTCAGGGAGGTCAGCATACCCAATAGGGGTGTGGCCATACCTGTAATCTGCAACCAGTTAAATTGATTGCCAGTCTTGGAAGCGAACCAGAGATTGCAATCAATGTAGCCGGTAAAACTTTAAACTTTCTTGTAGACACAGGGGCGGCCAAGTCAGTGATCAATTCGACAGTGGGCATGAGAACCACTGGTAGGACAGTTCCAGCCATAGGAGTAACAGGAGTAGTCCAGCACTACCCTGTTAGCAAACCAGCCGAGATTACAATAGGGCCTTTGCATACCAAGCATTCCTTTTTGCTGGCTGCATCGGCACCGACCAATCTCCTGGGAAGAGACTTACTATGTAAAATGGGTTGCGTCATTTATTGTACTCCTGAAGGTGTATTCTTGGACACCCCTGAGAATCACGCTCAGGAAGTACGAGACATGTTAGACTCCCCATCAAAATTAATGTCAAATTCCATTATGACAAATAGGAATCCATCCCAAATAGAAGAGATGACATCTCAGATACCAGAGTCGCTTTGGACAAAAGATGGACAGGACACTGGATTAATGGCAAATGTAGCTCCAGTAGTAGTACAAGTAAAAGATGGTAGGATAGCTCCAAAAATCCCACAGTATCCTCTGAAGCCAGAGGTGGAGTTAGGAGTTTTCCCGGTAATAGAGCGCTTGCTACAACAGGGCATTCTAGTAAGAACGTCCAGCACAGCAAATAGTCCCATCTTCCCTGTTAAAAAGAGTGGGGGGAGGGGTTACAGGCTAGTGCAGGATCTAAGGGGGATTAACAAAATAGTCGAGAGTCAGTTCCCCGTAGTGCCTAATCCAGCTGTCATCCTAATGCAAATTCCTCCCACTGCCAAATTTTTCACTGTTATTGACCTCTGCTCCGCTTTCTTTTCGGTACCTCTGCACCCTGACAGCCAATATTTGTTTGCATTCACATACAGAGGAGTCCAATACACGTGGACTCGGTTACCCCAAGGTTTCATAGATAGTCCAAGTATATTTTCTCAGGCTTTGCATGATTGTTTACAGTCTTTCCAACCGGAAAGTGGATCAGTGTTGATACAGTACGTGGATGATCTACTACTGTGTTCTGATTCATTGGAGGCGTCCCTGAAGGATACGAAACAGCTCCTGTTTCATCTTTCAGACACAGGTCACAAGGTCTCCAAAGACAAGTTGCAATTATGCCAGACTAAGGTAAAATATTTGGGACACTGTCTAACACAAGGACTGAGACACCTGACCGCTGATAGAATCCAAGCCATTAGAGACATGACACTGCCACAAACCCAGCAACAGATCAGGACGTTTTTAGGAATGTGTGGGTATTGCCGTAATTGGATCCCAGGGTTTTCCATATTGGCGCTACCTTTGCAGGAAATGGTCTCTTCAAACAAACCTGATCGGATTTCGCATACAGACGAATCTGAAACAGCATTTGAGAGACTCAAACAGTGCCTAACGCAGGCACCAGCACTAGGTATGCCAGACTATGGGAAACCCTTTGAACTATACGGAACAGAAAGTGCTGGGTGCGCAGCAGGTGTACTAACACAAAAACACGGTGATGCCAGCAGGCCAATTGCATACTACAGCGCTCAGCTAGACACGGTAGCGCGGTCCCTCCCCACATGCTTGCGTAGCGTTGCGGCGATAGCATTGCTAGTGACGAAAAGCGAAGATGTCGTGCTAGGCCACAACCTCACAATCCATACACCGCATGCGGTATCTGCCTTATTGAATTCTGCCCAAACCAGACACGTCTCATCAGCCAGGTTTACGAGATGGGAATTAGCACTAATGGCCCCCGTAAACATCACCATAAGGAGATGCAGTGCATTAAACCCTGCAACATTTCTCCCAGGTGTGCCTGGACAGGCACAAAGGGTGGGAGGTGAGAGTGATGGGGAAGGAGGATTTAATGCAAAGGAAGATACACATGATTGTATGGAATATTTGACCCAAAATTTTACCGCAAGGCCTGACATCAGTGACAATCCACTAGAAGATGCAGAACTCACGTTCTACACGGACGGTAGTTGTCACAGACAGTCAGACTCGGGAGACTTGTGTACTGGATACGCAGTCGTAGATGACCAAGACACCATAGAAGCGGAACCGCTAGGCCCACCTCACTCAGCCCAGGTTGCTGAACTGGTCACCCTAACCAGAGCATGTGAATTGGCTAAGGGTAAGTCTGCCAATATCTACACCGATTCTAGATACGCGTTCGGGGTAGTCCATGATTTCGGAGCCCTATGGCGGCTCAGAAATTTCATGACGGCAGCTGGCACACCGATAGCGCATGCAGCGTATATAAAAAGGCTTCTAACAGCGATACAGGAACCCGACAGAGTGGCTGTTATCAAATGTAAAGCACATACATATAGTCAAGACCCAGTATCCCTTGGTAACAGCCGAGCAGACGAAGCTGCAAAGCTTGCAGCTGCTACCCCCATACGGACAGACACCACACAACTGATGGTATTTAATACCATCAACACACAAAAGTTGTGTGAAATGCAGAATTTGTGTTCCACTCAGGAGAAGGCAGTCTGGAAGGCAAAGGGATATGGCCAGGAGTCCTCAGGGCTCTGGACGGATGGACATGGTAAACCAGTGGCCCCCAGGGCATACCTTCCGTGTCTGGCTGAAGCAGCTCACGGGCTGACTCATCTAGGCAAGGAGGGGATGTGCAAATTGGTAAGAGCATACTGGTGCGCCCCAGGATTCTCCTCTCATGCTAGTAAAAGAGCAATGTCATGCCTTACCTGTCTGAGAAAGAATATTGGAAAAGCAATACCAACAGAACCATCCCATATCCCACCTGCCGGCGGCCCTTTCCAAGTAATACAAATTGACTTCATTCAATTACCCCCATGTAGAAATTTGAAATATGTACTTGTTTGTATAGATGTTTTCTCGAATTGGGTCGAAGCTTTTCCAACAGCTACAAATACCGCTATGTTTACAGCTAAGAAAATTGTGCAGGAATTTGTATGTAGATATGGTATCCCTAGAATCATTGAAAGTGATAGGGGTACCCATTTTACAGGTGATGTCTTTCAAGGAATGTGTAAGTTGATGGGAATTGATAGTAAGCTGCACACTCCGTACCGTCCACAGGCGAGCGCGAAGGTCGAAAGAGTGAACAGCACTATTAAAAATAAATTGAGTAAAGTAATGGCAGAGACAGGATTGACGTGGCCAGAAGCTTTACCCATTGTTTTGTATAGCATCAGAACCACTCCCAGGTCCCCTCTTAATCTGTCCCCTTTTGAAATCTTGTTTGGTCGACAACCGCATGTCATGATTAACCCTCAGGATGATTTGAAATGTAACAATGAAGTAACTGTAAAGTACTTAATTAATATGAGTAAGCAGTTGAGGAATCAAAATGATAATCTGAAGTTGGTGATTCCTGATTTACCAGATAGTAATTGTCATGACATTGAACCTGGGGATTATGTAATGATACGAAATTTTCTACGCTCAGGTTGTCTTATTGATAGATGGGAAGGACCATACCAGGTCTTATTGACTAGCACCACAGCATTGAAGGTTGCTGAGAGAGAGACTTGGGTCCATTCATCCCACTGCAAGAAGGTTGCTGATCCAGAGAAGTCCCGTGATAAGGAACAGACGGTAGAGGTTGTATCACTAGAGTGTCTGTTCCAGGAGGACTGAGGCGGCACCTGAGCCTTGAAGACCGAAAGCAGCTGTCGACTCCCCTCTCCCTTTTATTGTTTTCTCCACTTCCCATCCCCTCTCCTTTAAAATTTCTTTCTCCCCCTTCTCATTCTTCTCTATTTCCTCCTCAAAGATGGACTTGCCCCAAGAGACTGTGATCCGGATTTTGATGTTAACCATGATGTTGACCAGAGCAGTCTGTTCCGGCGAGAGTACCATAGAGGTCGAAAGAGGTTCTGGAATGGGTTCCGATTATGATGATGGAGGCGTAGTTTTCCAAGATCAACCAAGCCAACAAGCAAAGGCGAGTATCAGAAAACGATCCGATAGAAGAAATTGTGATGGATTGTTAGCTGAGGAAAATTGTATCTGTAGGCTCTGTGATAATCTGGTTGAAGATGGATGCATAAAGAAATGTCAATCTAGTTTTAATATCCATATAGACCGGCATCCATTGAGTGACTATCACTCCTTAGTGGGTAACGTGTTAAACCAAACAGATTGTTGGGTATGCTCTCAAGTACCTCAGGGTCACAGTAAATCAGGGCTAGTACCATTTCCTTTAACGTTAGGGGAGGTACTTGAGCTAAGTGGTGGGAGACCGGTGGACCGGAGGTTTAACATCTCCAGCCCTCCTAGTTTGAAGCTCCACCAATACCATGTGGATAGGTCCCTCATATGTTTTAACATCTCCAATCCCAGAAAACCGGGAAATTGGGAAGTGTCATGGAGCAACCTTACCATGACCTTTTCACACAGAGCAGATAGAATGCCTACAGATACAGAGCTCGTACGCCACATAGCCAGTAGAGGAAAATCATTCCGGTATCGATATACCTTAGGAAATAGGATTACTAAAGTTGGAGAAGTATCACCAGGATACTGTGCACATATCGTACAAACTGATACGTGCATTAGACAGATGGAAGAATTAGGGTCAGGAGATTTCACCTGGAAGGTTTGTAACATGGTCATGTCCTTCTCCGTCCCTTATGTTCTCCCCGATGATGCATATTTCATATGCGGGAGAAAGGCGTACAAGTGGCTTGCCCCAAACTCTGAAGGATTGTGTTATATTGGAAAAGTATTGCCTGAAGTAATGACTGTTACACATGACAAAATGAAGGACATACACCGTGGTGCCCAAACTCCTTATACTCACACTCACTACGAGCACCTTGTTAAAAGACAACTGTCAGAAAGGTTAGAGCATCCGGCCTCTGATCTTATCCATGAATCCACCGGGATTCAGGTTCTGGTAGCGTTAGATTTCACTCGCACCGCTCGAGGTGTGATGAATTATAGATACATTTCCGCACTCGCCAATTTGTTAGATAATATCACTGAAATGTATGATGACACGTTTAGATACACTGGAAGAGAACTCCAAGCTTACAAAACAGAACTAGTTCAGCATAGGATGGTTCTTAATTATCTTACAGCAGTAACAGGCGGATATTGTGTTACATTGGCAACACAGTACGGCATAAAGTGTTGCACGTATATCACAAATAGCACCGAGGATCCGGTAGAGGTCATAGACCAAAAGATGGATGATATTCTCCAATTGAAGTGGGAATTTCGTCGAAAACACAATCTCACCCTTGCTGCTGTAGGTAATGAGCTGACTGGTTGGGTGTCATGGTTGAACCCGCGAAATTGGTTCTCCGGTTTGGGAGAGTGGGCTCAAGGAGTCATAATGGATGTTGGAAAGTTTCTCCTGTGTATCTTAGGTGTTGTTATATCTATTGGATTGATATTTAGATGCGGGCAGGCTTTGATGAGGTGCAAGCAAAGTACGAAAGTGATGAGCTTAAGGAGTGAGGAAACTGTAATTAACCTGGATTTGATTTATGACCCAATGCTAGAAACCATGACGTAATGATGTAATGAGTATACGGTCCGTCTTTCACCCATTTCTATGTTTTCCTCCGAGGTACAAAGACCCACGTAGACGAAGGATTTGATGAGCCAAGGGGCCGACAACGGAAAGATGGAAAGAAGAAGAGCAGACGACCTGATAAACAAGATTTTGATGGACAATGCCATGGGTACCCCAGTTTCCCTAGGAACTTTAAAATCACGCTAGCCCAACATTTTTTGTAAATCCATGGACGTTGTATGCTTTACTCACGATTTATGAGCAAAAGCACAAAGAAGAAGACTCCAATCAACCGACACCAATCAAGACCTCAATCGACGAACGTACATTACCCTGACATAGAATATCATTGCATTTTTCGTAAGTGTTCTTTATCTTCATCTCTGCAACCCTCAGGCAATAACACACATAGTCGATAGGGAATACAGGCACAGATAGCAGCAACCACATACCCCCCCCAATTCATGTATCATCAACTAAAATGTGCATCCCCATTGTGTTACAACCACAGCCGAAATGAGCTCGGTAGAGTTTGACAGCCCATCCACAGACCTGTACCACAGGATAAGAAGGAATTCAAATGTATACTTCGCAATACCTCGAAGCTTGATTTACCACACGTACGGCACGATGATACATGACCCTCCAAACATGGACTCATACACACATGCTTCTGCTTTCTCACTAGGTCATACCCTCTTCACACCTTCTCCTCTCTCCTCCCCTACCCAACCATGGAAATCAATTAACCCCTGACTTACATTTTTCTCCTTAAATATTTTGTGGCAGTTATTATTGACTGCCAAAGGGTGGACTGTCAAAGTCAGAAAAATGTCTTAGTGCACACTGCCATATTTGCACCGCACACTGGTCCGTGCTGCGCATGCGTACGCTCTCCCGTGGAAGCGCATACCCGCAATAGCGTGCACTCGCACGCGCAGTATGCGCATTTACGGTAGAGTTTATGTGATCGTAGCGTGCGACTCATTCGTTACAAAAGTTCACAATTAATGTAGTTTATAGATCATGTTCCCCTCAATAGTTTCTGTAAGTTTGGTTTAGATAGAATGTCCCTGAGCGGAGGAATCCCTCTTTGTATTGCACGAGGGGTCTAACAGGAGTCATACAGCAGTGTTTGATACCCATCGGAAGAGTATTTAATTAGCAATATTCCGGTGTTGGTTTGGAGCGTATTAATCGCTCGTGCGAATAGTTATGGACATAAGAAGTTTATGTCCATTTCTATGATTTGCACATACTCAGGTATGCGGCGGGAAACCCAGTTCCCCGCCCACCTGAGCTGTTGGAAATCAGCACAGCCCACCTGTATGAATCAACCTATGACCTTTGGTTACAGTACAGGGCCGAATTCCTGTGTCCAATAAACTGTAGGATTGTAGGGACTAGGAGATTGCATTGTGTGTGGGGCATAAATAGGCAGACCGACCACATCCAGCTCTCACTCTCTCATCAACGGTTATCTGCTGATAATCGGGAGCTGGATATCGAGGCGCAGGCGATCATACCCTTTGTGCGTAAGTTCTCTCCATAATCATTGTCTTTCTGCGAGCCAATCTCTCTCTCTCTCTCTCTATCTCTCTCTCTCCTCTTTTTCTCTTAAATACCTTATAGTATTATAGTATTGTATCGTATTGCATTTAGGTCAGTGTAGTATTGTCTTTTTGTATTTATTGTTTAGTTCTGTGGTTAGGAAGTCTCTGTTATATTGTAGTGTATCATATGTACTGTTATCCCCTTTTACAAGTATACTAGATATAATACAGATTATAGGCTTTGGAACCCTAAACCAGTATCAGTGTATTTACTATAGTGTTAAGTGTTCACTTGAGCGTCGGTGACGCTCAAACAGCTTTGTAGATAGTCAGGTTACACAAGGTTGCATTTACACCCTGTACTCACATTAAGGTATTCTGTGTGTTTCATCGGTATAAGGTTTAATATCAAGGTATAGTGTTGTGAGCGTCTGCACCGCTAGTGACCTCCTCGTGGTCTCTAGCGTATGCTACGTTACAGCGAATCTTTCCCCTAGACATAACCAATAACGTGTCCTGTGATCACTGGGCCGTGAGCGAACGTGACGCTTGAGCGTCTCGCCTACGGCTGAGCGATCGTTACGCAAATAGCGTATCATTACGGTATTTCTTAAGTAAACAGCGTACAGTGTTCTTAGCTTCATAAAGGGTTGATTATACGACAAAGGAATTTAGCATTGTCAGTCTGTATGTGCTCCTCTATGTCTGTATGTGCCTATGTCTGTATGTATGTGCTCCTCTATGTCCATATGTGCCTATGACTGTATGTGCTCCTCTATGTCCATATGTGCTCCTCTATGTCCGTATGTGTTTTTATCTGTATGTACACTGTACTCCTCTATGTCTGTATGTGCTCTGCTATATCTGCATGTGCTCCGCTATGTCTGCATGTGCTCCGCTATGTCTGCATGTGCCCCTCTATGGGTTGGGTACAGGATCCCGACAGTAAGGATGTTGGCGGTCAGAATACTGACACTTTTGGTAAGTAAAGTAACCCTACCCCTTGCCCTTTCCCTAACCTTCCCACAGCCTAACCCTTCCCTCCAACAGCCTAGTTCTAACCTCCATTCCTGCAGCTTAACACTAACCTTCACGCTAGTGCCTAACCCTATCCTCCCCTCCTGCAGCCTAACCCTAACTGCATACTTATATTAGGGAAGAGAGAGAGAGAAGAGATAGATAGATAGAGAGAAGGGGGGAGAGGTCAGAGAGGAGAGAGTCAGAAAGAGGAAAGAGAAAGAGGGGGGTGGGAGAGAGAGAAATGGGGAGATAATGGGAAGAGAGAAAGTGTGAGAGAGCCAGAAAGAGAGAGAGAGGAGAAAGGGGAGGGGTCAGAGAAAGAAGAGGACGGAGACAGTGAGAGGGGGAGGGAGAGGAGAGGAGAGGGGAAGACAGAGAGAGATAGAGGGAAAGGAGAGAAAAAGTGGAGGAGAGAGAGACAAAGGGGAGAAAGCAAGAAAGAGAGAGAGAGAAGAGGGAGAGAACAAAATAATGGTGGGGGGCACAGAGAGAGAGAGAGAGAGAGAGAGAGAGAGAGAGAGAGAAGGCAGGGAGATAAAGGGGAAGCACAGAGAGAGAGAGAGAGAGAGAGAGAGAGAGAGAAGGGGGAGCGACAGAGAGAGAGAGAGAAGGGGGTGCGAGAGAGAGAGAGAGAGAGAGAAGAGGGAGCAACAGATAGACAGAGAGAGAGAGAGAGAGAGAGAGAAAGGGGAGCGACAGAGAGAGAGAGAAGAGGGAGAGACAGAGGGGGAGAAGGGGGAGCTACAGAGAGAGAGAGAGAGAGAGAGAGAGAGAGAGAAAAGGGTGAGCGCCAGAGAGAGAGAATGGGGAGCGACAGAGAGAGGAGGGGGAGACAGAGAGAGAGAACGGGGAGAGATATGGGAGACAGAGCGAGAGGAGAGAGAGAGAAAGAAGGGGGGAGACAGAGAGAGAGAGAGAGAGAGAGAGAGAGAGAGAGAAAAGGGGGTAGGCAGTGAAAGGGTTGAGACAGCCATCACCTAAGTCCCCCTCCCCCCTACGTACAGGCGGCATGTATCGCCTCTCTTCCCCAGGACAGGCTGCACTTTGTACTTTCCTCAGCAGTGGGTCCCCATCAGTAGTGCTGGCAGCAGCAGGTCCCAGTCATTAGCTTCAGCTTCAGTGGGTCCCCGTCTTTAGATATGTCATCAGCGGGGTCCCCATCATTTGGATTTCGCGCCAGTGACCCCCTGCAACAGCAACATCCTGAGGGAAGGCATTGAGAGGAAGGGGAGGAACTGTGAGTGGAGTGGAGGGGCTGGACCACCTTGACCAGCAGCCAGCCTCTTAGCACTGGATCCGCACAGAGGCGCAGGGAGTGCGCACCACTGCACTAGTAGGGTTACAGTGTATGAGTGCAAGGTGGATTGGAGGGTTGAGGGAGTGAGTGGGCGGGGCTTTTGGCTGCCACTGATGGTGACAAAAAATATATATTTTTTTATTGTCACCAAAGTCTACTAGCACCGCCTGGGCCTAATTTTATGGGGGTCTGGAGCTGCAGCTCCACCCACTCCATTGTTAACTAGGCCCTGCTAGCAGCCGCCAGACATTGGGGCAGAGGTATTAAGCCTGGAGAAGTGATAAAGCAGTGATAAGTGCAAGGTGGTAACACACCAGCCAATCAGTTCCTAACTGTAAATTTACATTGGAGCTGATTGGGTGGTGCGTTATCACCTTGCACTTATCACTGCTTTATCACTTCTTCAGGCTTAATACATCTGCCCCATTAGGCAGAGCTGGAGAACTTGCTGCCTGTTCAGCTTTGGGGATGTCCTCAACCGGTCCGGATAAATTGCGTGGTGTGAGGGGAGAGGGGGTCTCATTGGTACTGGTTGCATGTACTGGAAGGGTGGCGCGGGGAGCTCCTCAGGGATTCATGTAGGGGAAAATAGAAGTCCGCAGGGATTGTGTCACACAGAGTGTGTGTGTGTGTGTGTGTGTGTGTGTGTGTGTGGGGGGGGGTTTCTATGTACAATAGGCAGAAGAGTATGTGTTGAGAGGGGCAGTTGGAAGACTGGGGGTGCAGGGTGTTTCATGGAGGGGCTACACTGCCAGCCCTGCCTGTGGAAATAGTTGGGAAGGGATCTGGAGAGCAGCCTCCAGCCTGACTCACTCAGCTACTCTGACGTGTAGTGGTGGTGGGGGGGGGGGGGGGCGATCTTACCCTCCAGAGTCCAGTATTATCTCCTCCTGGATCCCCGTCACCCTCCTGGCTTCAGGCAGCAACAGTAATGATCAGGAAGACTGCACGATGATACAGGTCAGGGGGATGATACCTTAATGGGGCTGCAGAGCGTTCCATGCCAGGGGCAGCACGCAGTCCTTTCTGAGCAAATCCCAGGAGATCCTGCAGTAGACCAGCTGGAGAGTCAGCCAGGTCAACAGCACTCGCCTGGATAAGAAGGGAGTGGGACTCACAGCTTGGTACCCCTCCTGGGGTTACTATAGTATGCTGCACAGTGTTTAGTGCTGACTATACAGCTGTGTCCTGTATCCATGAACTTTACCTTCTAAAACAGGGTAATGGCTGACAGCGAAGTCGTGGTCCTGGTCTGCCACCAGAAATTAAGTTCCGCCGGGATGTACTATTGTATACTGTACGTGCAGGAACAGTGGCCCCCATAACTTTTTTTGCCCTTAATCCGACCCTGAGTGTAGTGATATGTAAAAAAGGAGGACACTTGTTGATTTGCAGTCTTAAATGTTTTGATAAAAAAATGCACCAATACTTCATATTTCAAATGACAACATCTGTGACAGTACTTGCGTCAGAAGATCAAAGCTGTAACTTCTTTAATTTCTTCAGGTTCATTTGACATTTTCTTACGTTATACATGTTTCTTTACATGTTACACCCTCGCCTGCCTCCAGGTGAATATGCATATGTAAGTACAAATATTTAAAGCCATTTACAATAGGAATGTTAAATATTTAGATGTGTAAGACAACTGTGTAGATTGAGTAAATTATTATTTATGTTAGTCAACACATATACATTATAAGTGTTTTGGGAATATTCTCATAACTGTGGAAAGAGAGGGCACCTCTCTTATGGTAGGTAGCTGCCTCCAAACACACAGCAGCCAGGACAACAGTACACCAGTTAAGAGTTTTCATACAATCTAGCCGTGTCTAGTTTTATTGTGCAGTACATAAAACACAACATACTGTATAACTAAAACCTAGCCTGTTTGGACACTAACTAAAAATAATAGAGCAGTATGACCTAATGCCCCTACCATAAATACAGGCATATGCAGTGTACAGTACTTACAGTCAATAAATAACAGTGTCTCACAACAGCTGCTGCCTGTTTCCCCTAATAGTCAGTTCCTGAGCCAAGCCCTGACACAGCTTTCATCAGCCTCTTACAGGTGTAAGCATTAATTATCCTGCTCTCAGGTTGAAGGTGACATATTATGAACTGAGGATGCTCTATGGCATAATGTGAGTTAGGGCACTGTATGTGTCACATTATGTATGGCAGTAGTACTATGTACTATGTGGCATACTGTGAACTATACCACCACTATGGTTTATAAAACTGCTGTGGAGATAGATGTCTTGCTAGAAGCATTACAGTGATGGTCCCTTCAAAATGTTGCTATGGGGTATGACAATGATATGTAAAGCATGCACTGTTAGAGGTCCCCGAGTACAGGTGAAACTCAGAAAATTAGAATATCGTGCAATTGTAATTCAACTTAAAAGGTGAAACTAATATATTGTATAGACTCATTATATGCAAAGTGAGATATTTCAAGCCTTTATTTGTTATAATTTTTATGATTGTGGCTTACAGTTTAAGAAAACCCCAAATCCAAAATCTTAGAAAATTAGAATATTACATAAAATCAATTAAAAAAAGGATTTTAAATACAGAAATGTCTGCCCTCTGAAAAGTATAATCATGCATATGTATTATGTACTCAGTACTTGGTTTGGGCCCCTTTTGCATGAATTACTGCCTCAATGCGGCATGGCATGGATTCTATCAGCCTGTGGCACTGCTGAGGTGTTAAGGAAGACCAGGATCTTTCAATAGCGGCCTTCATCTCTTCTGCATTGTTCGGTCTCATGTCTCTCATCTTTCTTTTGGCAATGCCCCATAGATTATCTTGGCAATGCCACATAGATTGTCTATACTGGTGCAGGGGACCCAGTTGGCCAGGATCTGATCCTGGGTCCCGGAGTCCCAATCCGCCCCTGGTAGGAAGCATGTTTAGTATGAGAATTTATCTCTATTGTATTGTTGGTAAGAAGCAGGTTTAATGTGAGAAATTGTGTATATTATTGTTATGATGGAGGTTAGTATGAGAAGTTGTGTATATTTTTGGTAGGAAGCAGGGACAGATAAAGACAGGAGGGAGCCAGTGTGCCAGAATCTACTGAGCATGCCCAAGTCTCTGGGAACATGTCACTCGCACCTTTTTCTTGGGACATATTTACTGTGTATGCGCAAATGGCTGCTGCACCATTTCTCTGTTGATTTATGTCTGCAGCACCTGCTGCCATGGGAATTCCAGAGGGGTAAGTATAATTTTATGGAAGCAGGGCGTGCGGTGTGTGTAGTGTATATAGTTCCCATTGCTGTATATGTGTTCTGGTGGAAGGTACAACGGATCTTATTTTGTATTTGTATTAGTTGGTGTATGAATCTATTTCTGTGTTCTTTAGTTTCCTGTTCTTCTCCAGTAAAGAAGCATGCAACACTCCCTGTGTCCTGGTTACATTAGATACTCTTATTGAAATATAAGTAACAGATTTAACACTGGCGACGAGGATTAAACTGTTCTTCAGCATGTCTCCAGGTATCAGTGGAGCACCAGTGGGCTGACACAGCACAATTATGGGGTGCAAACAGGAACAACTCATTCAGACTGCCAGCAGAACCTAACTTGAATAAAAGGAGCACGTGAGTTATATCTTCATTTTCTAAGGAAGGGAGGACTAAGTATAAAGAAAAGATGTCAGGATATATTGGCCCAATAGCTGCATTTGATGGTACTATAGAGGACTGGGCTACATATATTGAGAGAGTGGAGTTGTAATGTGTTGTTAACGCAGTGCAGGAGACAGGAAGGTTCCAGTATTACTCAGTGTAATGGGTGCCCAAACATACAGTCTGCTGAGGAGTTTAATAGCACCTGAGAAGCCAGCCAACAAGTCCTTTACTGACATTGTGGACATTTTACAAAAGCACTTAAACCCCAAACTATTAGTGATTGCTGAAAGATTCAGGTTTCACAGAAGGAATCAATGTGAAAGTGAAAGCATTTCTAATTACATTGCAGAGCTGAGGAAGTTATCTGAACACTGTGCATTTGGAGCAGGGTTATCAGATGCTCTAAGAGACCTTTAGTTTGTGGGATGAAAAGTGCAAGTACACAAAAGAAATTGCTGGCTGAGCCTGACCTGACCTTAGAGCGAGCACTGGCCATAGCTATTTCACTGGAGACTGCAACCAGGGATGCATCAGAATTGCAGCAAAAGGCACCAGAATGTACTCCCAATTCAGTTCATTTGTATCAGAGACAGTCCTGTGTTTGCTGTGGGAAGTCCTCACATGATGCCAGTCAGTGCTGGTTTAAAGACAAAGTGTTTAGAAAATGTAAGAAAAGAGGCCATATTGAAAGGGTATGCCAGTCAGGGAAAACACCAAACCGCTCACAAGTATCCAAAGTTCCCGGGAGAAAATATACAACATCTCAGGTACATAAAGTAGCCAACAATGAATCAGACTCTACTGTTAGTACTGGTACAGAAAAAGGGTTATGCAGCCTAGAGATGCACTCTATGACGGCAAAAGAGCGTCAAGTGATTTGGGTCACTTTGGAAGTAGCAGGTATTGACTTAAAAATGGAATTAGACACAGGCTCTGCTCTGTCAGTGCTAAATGCAAGTGATTACAAACGCCTGTTTGCTGCTATTCCTTTAAAGAAAACATCCGTAACACTCCGCACATATACGGGTGAACCGGTGTCCCCATTGGGAAAAATAAAAAGTTTATGTGAAATACAAAGGCAATACCCATAAGCTGTATTTGTACATATTTCCACATGGTGGACCGGCATTATTGGGCCCACGAATGGATAAGGAAAATCCAACTTGACTGGCATTCCATTCACAGGCTACAATCTACTGCATCTGATGTATCCAACAATGACGCAGCTATTAAGGAACTTTCTAAATTGTTAGTTGCCGCACAACCCATTTTCCAACCAGGAATAGGCACGTTAAAGGACATTAAGGCCAGTATAGAGTTGGATCCACATGACGTTCCAAAGTTTTGTAAAGCTCGCACAGTACCTTATGCCATCCGACCAGCGGTTGAGGAGGAACTACGGAAACTGGAAGACTCTGGTATACTCTCCCCAGTGGAATGGAGTGAATGGGCTACGCCCATAGTTCCGATAGTAAAGAAAGACAAAATGGGAAGTATCCGTATTTGCGTATATTTCAAAATGACAATAAATCCAGTACTACAGTGCAGTATCCTGTGCCTAAAATAGAGGACATCTTTGCAGCTCTCTCAGGGGGTGACCGTTTCTCCAAAATTGACCTAGCTCAAGCGTACTTGCAAATGGAAATTGAGGAGGCATCTAAGAAATATTTAACCATCAATACTCACAAAGGTTTATTACAATACGTATAACCGTCTGGTGTTTGGACTTTCTTCTGCCCCAGCATTATGGCAGAGAGCAATGGATCAAGTCCTACAAGGAATACCAGGTACGCAATGTTACCTGGATGATATAATTGTAACAGGAAAAGATGATGTGGACCACTTAAATAATCTGGAAAAAGTATTAACCTGACTACAGGAATATGGACTCAGAGTAAATAAAGATAAATGTGCATTTTTCCAAGAAAGCATTTCATACTGTGGACATGTGATTGATAGAAAAGGCCTGCACAAATCAAATGATAAAATTGAGGCAGTACTACAAGCACCCCAGCCACAGTCTGTGTCACAACTGAGATCTTACCTGGGCCCAGATAATTATTATCACAAGTTCTTACCAGACCTCTCCACAGTAATACACCCGCTAAATGCCCTACTACAGAAAAATGCACGATGGAAGTGGACAAAAGACTGTGAGAAAGCATTCTCAGAAACAAAAAGATTGATTACATCTGATAAAGTCCTTACTCATTTTGATCCGAAACTACCCATCAGGCTGCCGTGTGATGCGTCACCATACGGCATTGGAGCAGTGTTATCACATCAACTGATAGATGGTAGCGAGAAGCCAATAGCATTTGCTTCACGGTCTTTGACAGTGGCAGAGAAGAATTATGCGCAAATTGACCGAGAGGCCTTAAGTTTAGTATGGGGAGTGAAGAAATTTCATCAATTTTTGTATGGGCAAAGGTTTACATTAATTACGGATCATCAACCACTGGTATCAATTTTTAACCCCCACAAGGGAGTCCCAGCCATGACTGCAGCTCGGCTTCAACATTGGTCATTATTTCTGGGTGCTCATACATATGACATTGAGTTTAAAGGAACAAAACTACATGGCAACGCTGATGGTCTATCGCGTTCTCCCTTGCCCCAAAGTGAGGAGGACAGGGATGGAGACCCCCTGGAAGTGTATCACAATATGTTGATGGAACAGCTACCTATTACCAATGGCACGATCAATCGGGAAACAAGGAAAGACCCGGTACAATCAAAAGTAATAGACTTAACTCTCAAAGGTTGGCCTAAACATGGCGATGCTCAATATTACGGGTTTTCGGGCAGGAGAGATCAGCTTTCTGTCTGTCAAGGAACTCTATTGTGTGGGTCACGAGTGGTAATACCATCTAAACTACGAAACAGAGTTTTGGAAAATTTGCATGAGGGTCACCTAGGCACAGTAAAAATGAAGAATCTTGCTAGAAGCTATGTATGGTGGCCAGGAATCGATGGTCAAATTGAAACTTTGACAAAAGGGTGTGAAGGATGACAAAGAGTTCAAAATGCACAACCTTTAGCCCCGTTATACCCCTGGGAATGGCCTTCATCTCCATGGCAGTGGGTACATATTGACTTTGCTGGTCCATTCATGGATTGTATGTTTCTTATTGCAGTGGACGCTCATTCAAAATGGGCAGAGGTAATAAAGATGAAATCCACTACTTCTGAGAAAACAATTGCTGCGCTGCGAACCATCTTTGCTAGAAATAGTCTACCGGAGCAAGTGTGCAGTGACAATGGGCCACAGTTCGTGTCCATGGAATTCAAAAAGTTCATGCAAGACAATGGAATTAAACATTTTACATCAGCTCCACACCATCCAGCCACTAATGGTTTGGCTGAGAGATTTGTCCAAACATTCAAAAAAGCTATCAAGTACATGCACCATGAACATCTACCTTTGCAACACAAGATTGACAACTTCTTGTTTATATATCGTAGGACTGAGCACTCCACTACCGGTCAGCCTCCTGCGGTGCTATTTATGCAACGGAACTTACGGTCTTAGTGGGACTTGATAAAACCGGATGTAAGGCGGAATGTACATGTCACACATCGGAGATCGCGGCCACCACGCTTACCCCTGCGTGTTCGCTGGCTCTCCTGGCGGCTCCGACCTCCGGTGGGTTCCGGGTCCCGGCGTCTGGCTGGCGCTGCTCCTGGCGGTCCTCCGGAGCATGGGCGCCGACATTGCGCCTGGCGTCCACTTAGGTGTTGTGAGCGGGTGACGTCACTTGCTCCCCTCTCTGCCAATCAGGGTGAAGCGGGAAGTTCAAAAGCGGACGCCCATCTGTGTCCGGTGCCTGAGTATCGTCTCTCTACTGTAACGAACGCCAGTGCTCCTGGTAGCAGCGTGTTTTCCTGTGGCTATACTCCAGCGCCTCCTGCATCCAAGGTGTCTGCCTGCAAGCATAGTCCCCAGTGTTCACAGTATTCAGCATGTCTTGTGGGTTGAACAAACTTTAGTCTTTCAGTCTTCAGCATCGTTCACAAGTTCTTCATTCTTCTGTGTGCTTCAACATCGCTCCCAAATCTTCTCACATCAATTTCTTCAGCATCGCTCACAAGGGGGTAAATTTACTAAGGTGGGAGATTTTTTAGAACTGGTGATGTTACCCATAGCAACCAATCAAATTATATCTATTATCTGCTAGAAGCAGCTAGAAAAATGGTAAGAAGAATCTGATTGGTTGCCATGGGTAACATCACCAGTTCTAAAAATCTCCCACCTTAGTAAATTTACCCCAAGTTCTTCATTCTTCTGTGTGCTTCAACATCGCTCCCAAATCTTCTCACATCAATTTCTTCAGCATCATTTACAAGTTCTTCATTTCTTCTGTGTGCTTCAACATCGCTCCCAAATCTTGTCACATCGATTTCTTCAGCATCGCTCACAAGTTCTTCAGTCTTCTGTGTGCTTCAACATCGCTCCCAAATCTTCTCACATCGATTTCTTCAGCATCGCTCACAAGTTCTTGATTTTTTCAGTGTGCTTCAACATTGCTCCCAAATCTTCTCACATCGATTTCTTCAGCATCACTCACAAGTTCTTCACTTCTTCAGTGTGCTTCAACATCACTCCCAAATCCTGTCACATCGATTTCTTCAGCATCGCTCCCAAGTTCTTCATTCTTCTGTGTGCTTCAACATCGCTCCCAAATCTTCTCACATCGTTTTCTTCAGCATCGCTCACAAGTTCTTCATTCTTCTGTGTGCATCAGCATCACTCCCAAATCCTGTCACATCGATTTCTTCAGCATCGCTCACAAGTCCTTCATTCTTCTGTGTGCTTCAGCATCACTCCCAAACCTTGTCACATCAAGTTCTTTAGCGTTATACACAAATTATAATTGCCAAGTAGTTCTGCATGAGGTAGACCTATATCCGTCCGTCCCTACTCCGGCCCAGCTGCAGTTCCTCTTCCTGACCATCGGAAGAACCCCCGAGTTCTCAACTACTTCCAACCAGGTCAGTGACAGTATACTCAGGCCTAATGGACCCGGGGGATCGCAACGCAGAGTCAAGCGCTTTTCAAAATTTGGCCTCCCGAGTTCAGAGTCAGGAGGCGGCACAGGGTCAAGTGATGCAGTATCTTCAGGAATTATCTGGTCATCTGGATCAATTTCAAGCTACTTTGGCTTCTGTAGTTCCGGTTCCTGCTCCGGTATCTGCTCCAGTAGTTGCTTCTAGTAATGTTCAATCCTCAGCTGTAATCAGGCCGCGTCTTCAGCTTAAAAATAGGAACAAACCAACCTAGGTTGGAAAAGGGCGCTGCGAGTGTAATTCCAATTAGACGTGTACAGCAGCTGCCTGGATAGGCCAGTTACACCTATATAAAATTACAAACCAAATACAACAACAATAAGGCTGCGCTTAGAGATGAATTGTCGGATTAACTAATAAAAATTTATTATACTTAAAATCTGTCGGTTAGACAATTAAAAATGAGTATACACTGTTAAGAATAGCCTCTAATCACCATTTCAACAATACATACGTCTTCAGCTTCCTACTCACTCACGCTACAATGGGAATCCTAAAAATTGCCGCGGTTTTCTAAATCAGTGTGAGGTGCACTTTGAACTTCTTTCATATTATTTTCCCACGGATCAGTCTAAAGTGGCCTATATCATTTCCTTGCTAGAAGGTGCAGCATTGGATTGGGTGTCTCCATTATGGGAACGGTTGGATCCATTGGTCTCCAATTACGCTAACTTCATCGCGTCCTTCCGGAGAATTTTTGATGAGCCCGGTAGGGCTACTGCTGCCTCTTCAGATTTGCTTCGAGTTCGACAAGGCTCTCGCTCCGTGGGACAGTACGTTGTTCAATTCCAGACCATTTCCTCGGAATTACGTTGGAACAACGATGCTCTCTGGGCCGCCTTTTGGAACGGGCTCTCTGATCGCCTGAAGGATGAGCTGGTCACTAGGGATTTGCCGGATCCACTGGAAGAATTGATCTCGCTCTGTGTCAAGGTGGATCTTCGCATGCAGGAGCATGGAGAAGAACGTAGTCGGTCGGATCGGTCAAAGTCTCGGCTTCCTCCTCCTAGGCCAGTGGCATTACCTGCTCCGGATGAACCTATGCAAATTAACCGGTCCCGACTGTCTCCGGAAGAACAACAACGCAGACGTGACAGTAAACTCTGCCTTTATTGTGGAGCTGTAGATCATTTCATCAAATTTTGTAAATCTCGCCTGGGAAACGGGCAGGCCTAGCTTGTTCCAGAGGAGTCAAGTTGGGAGTCACGTCCTAATCTTCTCCAATTGTGGATTGTCTACTCTCTGTGTTCCTGTTCTCCGAGCTGACTTCCAAACCCCGGTATGCCCTGTTAGACTTTGGGGCTGCAGGAAACTTTATTTCTCGTTCTTGTGCTCTGAGTTTGGGTTTGAAATTGCAGTCTGTCAAACGACCAATTATGTTGACTGCCATCAACGGTACCAAAATATCTGGTGGTCTTATTACAAGTCACACAGAGCCAATCAAGTTGCAAGTCGGGGCCTTACATCAAGAGTTTTTAGAATTTCTAGTGATTCCAGAGATGCCACATGATCTCGTCCTTGGCTTGCCTTGGCTCAAAACCCATAATCCCCAAATTGATTGGAAGTCGTCTCAAATATTATCTTGGAGTTCTTACTGTCATTCTAGTTGTCTCACACCTGTTATTCCACTCCGTGCATCTTCCGGATCAGATGAGGACCTCATTCCAGAGGCCTATCGTGAGTTTACGGATGTATTCTCTGAGCAGGCAGCCGACCGGTTACCTCCCCATAGACCGTGGGATTGTCCCATTGAGCTTATTCTGGGGAAGATCCCACCCCAAGGACGCACGTATCCCCTGTCTTTACCTGAGACCCAGGCAATGTCAGATTATATTAAATCAAATCTTCAAAAAGGGTTCATTCGCTCTTCTACCTCCCCGGCTGGAGCAGGTTTCTTTTTCGTGAAAAAAAAGATGGGGGTCTAAGACCGTGCATAGATTACCGTGGATTGAACGATATCACTAGATCACAAGAATAGATATCCCTTGCCGCTCATCACGGAGTTGTTCGATAAAGTACGAGGAGCCCGCATCTTTACAAAGCTTGAATTGAGAGGAGCCTATAACCTTATTCGCATCCGACAGGGGGACGAATGGAAAACCGCCTTTAATACCAGGGACGGGCATTCCGAATACCTGGTGATGCCGTTCGGGCTCAGTAATGCTCCTGCTGTGTTCCAAGGATTTGTAAATTAAATTTTTCGTGATCTGTTATACCAAAGTGTAGTAGTGTACCTGGATGACATTCTGATATTATCCAAGAATCTTGCGGAGCACAGGATACAGGTTAAGGAGGTTCTACGCCGACTACGTAGGAATCATCTCTACGGCAAAATTTCCAAATGTACCTTTGAGGTTCCTTCAATTCCATTTCTCGGTTACATCATCTTGGGCACGGAGCTCCGTATGGATCCGGAGAAACTCACAGCCATCCGGGACTGGACTCGGCCTCTCTCCTTGAAAGCAGTACAAAGGTTCCTGGGCTTTGCTAACTACTATAGGAAGTTTATTAAGGGATTTTCCACCATTGTTGCTCCCATTACTGCATTGACCGAAAAGGGTTCCGATCCAAGTCTATGGTCCTCCGAAGCTATAGAAGCGTTTACCCACCTGAAATTAGCCTTCATGTCTGCCCCGATACTCCAACAGCCAAATTTCAAGGAACCGTTTTTCCTGGAAGTCGATGCCACTTCGGTTGGAGTTGGGGCCGTCCTTTCTCAGTACTCTTCTGATGGGAAATTGCATCCATGCGGTTTCCACTCTCGAAAACTTTCTCCTGCGGAACGGAATTACACAATAGGAGATCAAAAGCTTTTGGCAATTAAATCTGCTTTGGAGGAATGGAGATATTTATTGGAAGGTGCTAAACATCTAATTACTATCTACACCGATCACAAGAATTTATTATACATCAAAACCGCCCAATGTCTGAATCCCCGTCAGGCCAGATGGGCGCTCTTCTTCACTCGGTTTTCATTTGTCATTAAGTACCGGGCTGGATCCCTTAATGCTAAAGCTGATGCTCTGTCTTGTTCTTTGTCTGCCTCGGATGAAGAGAATTCTTTAGAGAAAAGTTTAATTCTCAGTCTAGTCTCCATTTCCGCAGCTCCAACGTCCCTAGATCCTCCTCCTGGGAGAATGTCCGTGCCAGCTGAGTTACGACCAAGATTGCTTCAATGGGCCCATGTTTCCAAGTTCTCCGGTCACCCGGGTGCTCAAAAGATGTTTGAATTCCTACGAAAATCTTATTGGTGGGACACTATGAGGAGAGATATACAGGACTATGTTAATTCTTGTCCACAATGTACCCAACATAAAATTCCTCGTTTGCCTCCAGTCGGATTGCTTCATCCTTTGTCCATTCCTGGTAAACCCTGGACCCATATTTCCATGGACTTCATCACCGACTTGCCCCTTTCCAAGGGTTGTAATACCATTTGGGTAATTGTGGATCGTTTTTCAAAGATGGCACATTTTGTTCCGTTGACAGGTCTTCCAACGGCTCCCAAGTTGGCTTTACTATTCATCTGAGAACACTTTCGTTTACATGGGTTACCACAGGAAATAGTCTCTGACCGGGGAGTACAGTTTACTGCTAGATTCTGGAGGGCTCTCTGTTCTGCCTTACAAATAAAACTCAAGTTCTCATCAGCCTACCATCCACAGACCAATGGACAAACCGAACGAGTCAACCAGGATTTAGAGACTTTTCTCCGCATTTATCTTTCTCCCTCACAAGACAACTGGGTGGAACTTTTACCCTGGGCCGAGTTTGTCCATAATCATCTGTATCACTCTTCCTCTGGCGAGTCTCCATTTTTTATCAACTATGGATTCCATCCACGAATTCCAGAGTTACCACTCCTTCCTTCAGAGGATGTTCCTGCAGTTGCTTACACCCTACAAAATTTCAGTCAAGTCTGGAGTAAGGTTCATGCTAACCTCAAGAAGATCTCTGCTCGATACAAATTCTTTGTGGATAAAAGACGACGGGCAGCTCCTCAATATAAAGTCGGCGACAGGGTATGGCTTTCCACCCATAATCTCCGTCTCAGGGTACCCACTATGAAATTTGCTCCGAGGTTCATCGGTCCTTATCCAGTCTTGCAAGTCCTAAATCCTGTAGTTTGCAAGTTGGGTTTGCCCCCACACCTTCGGATACCAAATTCCTTCCATGTTTCTCTCCTACGACCTCTCATCCTAAATCATTTTAATTCAGAGTCCCCTAGTCCAGTCTCGGTAGAGACCGAGGTTGGAACAGAATTTGAGATCAAAACGATTCTTGACTCTCTTTACTATCACAAGAATCTTCAATATTTAGTAGAGTGTAAAGGCTATGGTCCTGAAGAAAGAAGTTGGTTAAAAGCTTCTGAAGTCATTGCTCCTCGACTAGTTCAGATCTTCCACTCCAAGCATCCAACAAAGCCAGAAAAGTGTCCGGGGGCCACTCCTGAAGGAGGGGGTACTGTCACACATCGGGGATCGCGACCACCACGCTTACCCCTGCGTGTTCGTTGGCTCTCCTGGCAGCTCTGACCTCTGGTGGGTTCCGGGTCCCGGCGTCTGGCTGGCGCTGCTCCCGGTGGTCCTCCGGAGCGTGGGTGCCGCCATTGCGCCTGGCATCCACATAGGTGTTGTGAGCGGGTGACGTCACTTGCTCCCCTCTCCACCAATCAGAGTGAAGCGGGAAGTTCAAAAGCGGACGCCCGTCTGTGTCCGGTGCCTGAGTATCGTCTCTCTACTGTAACGAACGCCAGTGCTCCTGGTAGCAGCGTGTTTTCCTGTGGCTATACTCCAGCGCCTCCTGCATCCAAGGTGTCTGCCTGCAAGCATAGTTCCCAGTGTTCACAGTATTCAGCATGTCTTGTGGGTTGAACAAACTTGTCTTTCAGTCTTCAGCTTCGTTCACAAGTTCTTCATTCTTCTGTGTGCTTCAACATCGCTCCCGAATTTTCTCACATCAATTTCTTCAGCATCGCTCACAAGTTCTTCATTTCTTCTGTGTGCTTCAACATCGCTCCCAAATCTTCTCACATCGATTTCTTCAGCATCGCTCACAAGTTCTTCATTTTTTCAGTGTGCTTCAACATCGCTCCCAAATCCTGTCACATCGATTTCTTCAGCATCGCTCACAAGTTCTTCATTCTTCTGTGTGCATCAGCATCGCTCCCAAATCCTGTCACATCGATTTCTTCAGCATCACTCACAAGTCCTTCATTCTTCTGTGTGCTTCAGCATCACTCCCAAACCTTGTCACATCAAGTTTTTTAGCGTTATACACAAATTATAATTGCCAAGTAGTCGATTTCTTCAGCATCGCTCACAAGTTCTTCATTTCTTCAGTGTGCTTCAACATCACTCCCAAATCCTGTCACATCAATTTCTTCAGCATCGCTCACAAGTTCTTCATTCTTCTGTGTGCTTCAACATCGCTCCCAAATCTTCTCACATCGATTTCTTCAGCATCGCTCGCAAGTTCTTCATTTCTTCAGTGTGCTTCAACATCACTCCCAAATCCTGTCACATCGATTTCTTCAGCATCGCTCACAAGTCCTTCATTCTTCTGTGTGCTTCAGCATCACTCCCAAATCTTCTCACATCGATTTCTTCAGCATCGCTCACAAGTTCTTCATTTCTTCAGTGTGCTTCAACATCACTCCCAAATCCTGTCACATCGATTTCTTCAGCATCGCTCACAAGTTCTTCATTCTTCTGTTTGCTTCAACATCGCTCCCAAATCTTCTCACATCGTTTTCTTCAGCATCGCTCACAAGTTCTTTATTTCTTCAGTGTGCTTCAACATCACTCCCAAATCCTGTCACATCGATTTCTTCAGCATCGCTCACAAGTTCTTCATTCTTCTGTGTGCTTCAACATCGCTCCCAAATCTTCTCACATCGTTTTCTTCAGCATCGCTCACAAGTTCTTCATTCTTCTGTGTGCATCAGCATCGCTCCCAAATCCTGTCACATCGATTTCTTCAGCATCGCTCACAAGTCCTTCATTCTTCTGTGTGCTTCAGCATCACTCCCAAACCTTGTCACATCAAGTTCTTTAGCGTTATACACAAATTATAATTGCCAAGTAGTCGATTTCTTCAGCATCGCTCACAAGTTCTTCATTTCTTCAGTGTGCTTCAACATCACTCCCAAATCCTGTCACATCGATTTCTTCAGCATCGCTCACAAGTTCTTCATTCTTCTGTGTGCTTCAACATCACTCCCAAATCTTCTTACATTGTTTTCTTCAGCATCGCTCACAAGTTCTTCATTTCTTCAGTGTGCTTCAACATCACTCCCAAATCCTGTCACATCGATTTCTTCAGCATCGCTCACAAGTCCTTCATTCTTCTGTGTGCTTCAGCATCACTCCCAAACCTTGTCACATCAAGTTCTTTAGCGTTATACACAAATTATAATTGCCAAGTAGTCAATTTCTTCAGCATCGCTCACAAGTTCTTCATTTCTTCAGTGTGCTTCAACATCACTCCCAAATCCTGTCACAGCGATTTCTTCAGCATCGCTCACAAGTTCTTCATTCTTCTGTGTGCTTCAACATCGCTCCCAAATCTTCTCACATCGATTTCTTCAGCATCGCTCACAAGTTCTTCATTTCTTCAGTGTGCTTCAACATCACTCCCAAATCCTGTCACATCGATTTCTTCAGCATCGCTCACAAGTTTTTCATTCTTCTGTGTGCTTCAACATCGCTCCCAAATCTTCTCACATCGTTTTCTTCAGCATCGCTCACAAGTTCTTCATTTCTTCAGTGTGCTTCAACATCACTCCCAAATCCTGTCACATCGATTTCTTCAGCATCGCTCACAAGTTCTTCATTCCTCTGTGTGCTTCAACATCGCTCCCAAATCTTCTCACATCGTTTTCTTCAGCATCGCTCACAAGTTCTTCATTCTTCTGTGTGCATCAGCATCACTCCCAAATCCTGTCACATCGATTTCTTCAGCATCGCTCACAAGTCCTTCATTCTTCTGTGTGCTTCAGCATCACTCCCAAACCTTGTCACATCAAGTTCTTTAGCGTTATACACAAATTATAATTGCCAAGTAGTTCTGCATGAGGAAGACCTATATCCGTCCGTCCCTACTCTGGCCCAACTGCAGTTCTTCTTCCCGACCATCGGTAGAACCCCCGAGTTCTCAACTACTTCCAACCAGGTCAGTGACAGTACATAACAAACAGTTTCAATCAGTTTATCAGAAACCTACTCGGTTCTTCCACATTGGCCAAGGTTCTGGTCCGTGATTATAGAGTAGACAAATGGCAACCGGGAATAGTTTCTTCCAGATCCGGGCCTCTGATGTACGTGATTGAAGTTGGAGGAGAATTGTGGCGTCGCCACATTGATCAAATCATTGAGGCTAGGAGGCAAACTGACTGTACGTCGACAGCTGGACATAGCCAAGCCAGTGATGTGGGGGTTTATGTATACCCCTCTGGAACTGATACAGAGACTGTTCCTGACACTGTGGAGGAAATGTACCCCTCTGGATCAGATACAGAGACTGTTCCCAAACCTGTTATGGAGTCACCTGAGCATGAGGTTCCCTTAGTAACAACTGATCCTGAACCTTCTAGTGTGATTTCTGTGGAGCAGCCAGTCACTCTGGGAGTTAAACATCGGTATCCAGACAGAGTTCGTAAGGCACCTCAGAGGCTTGATTTGTAGCCTGTTGGGGTAACATATACATTGCTTAGTGCTAACATTTTCATGTCTGCATTTATCTAAGTTGGGAGGAGTGTGGTGTATATAGTTCCCATCGCTGTATATGTGTTCTGGTGGAAGCTTACAACGGATCTTATTTTGTATTTGTATTAGTTGGTGTATGAATCTATTTCTGTGTTCTTTAGTTTCCTGTTCTTCTTTAGTAAAGAAGCATGCAACACTCCCTGTGTCCTGGTTACATTAAATACTCTTATTGAAATATAAGTAACAGATTTAACAGTGTGGGTCCCGCTGATCTCAGAGGCCCATGTATACCACACACCCTGCACCCATTATAGTTATGTCAATGGTAGGTAGGAAGCAGGTTTAATATTAGTAAATTTCTGAATATTAGCAATGACAAGGTTGCTAAATTATCACTTTCATAAGAGTCACAAATGAATTGCACAGTTGAATGGCTAAATGATTAGGATTAGTTCAGCATCTGACAATGTCACCTAATCTCTAAAACTGGGCACACACTATACAATTATCTGTCAGATAATCTGCCAGATCAGGATGGTTCGAATGAAAATCTGGTAATAGACGAGAACAAATGACAATTGACCAATTGCTCCCAAACACTGGAAAAATAAGAATTTACTTACCGATAATTCTATTTCTCATAGTCCGTAGTGGATGCTGGGGACTCCGTAAGGACCATGGGGAATAGCGGCTCCGCAGGAGACTGGGCACATCTAAAGAAAGCTTTAGGACTATCTGGTGTGCACTGGCTCCTCCCCCTATGACCCTCCTCCAAGCCTCAGTTAAGATACTGTGCCCGGACGAGCGTACACAATAAGGAAGGATTTTGAATCCCGGGTAAGACTCATACCAGCCACACCAATCACACCGTATAACCTGTGATCTGAACCCAGTTAACAGCATGATAACAGAGGAGCCTCTGAAAGATGGCTCACAACAATAATAACCCGATTTTTGTAACAATAACTATGTACAAGTATTGCAGACAATCCGCACTTGGGATGGGCGCCCAGCATCCACTACGGACTATGAGAAATAGAATTATCGGTAAGTAAATTCTTATTTTCTCTAACGTCCTAAGTGGATGCTGGGGACTCCGTAAGGACCATGGGGATTATACCAAAGCTCCCAAACGGGCGGGAGAGTGCGGATGACTCTGCAGCACCAAATGAGAGAACTCCAGGTCCTCCTCAGCCAGGATATCAATTTTGTAGAATTTTACAAACGTATTTGCTCCTGACCAAGTAGCTGCTCGGCAAAGTTGTAAAGCCGAGACCCCTCGGGCAGCCGCCCAAGATGAGCCCACCTTCCTTGTGGAGTGGGCATTTACAGATTTTTGGCTGTGGCAGGCCTGCCACAGAATGTGCAAGCTGAATTGTACTACAAATCCAACGAGCAATAGTCTGCTTAGAAGCAGGAGCACCCAGCTTGTTGGGTGCACACAGGATAAACAGCGAGTCAGATTTCCTGACTCCAGCCGTCCTGGAAACATATATTTTCAGGGCACTGACAACGTCTAGCAACTTGGAGGCCTCCAAGTCCCTAGTAGCCGCAGGCACCACCAATAGGTTGGTTCAGGTGAGACGCTGAAACCACCTTGGGGAGAAACTGAGGACGAGTCCTCAATTCCGCCCTGTCCGAATGGAAAATCAGATAAGGGCTTTTTCAGGATAAAGCCGCCAATTCTGACACGCGCCTGGCCCAGGCCAGGGCCAACAGCATGACCACTTTCCATGTGAGATATTTTAACTCCACAGATTTAAGTGGTTCAAACCAATGTGACTTTTGGAACCCAAAACTACATTGAGATCCCAAAGTGCCACTGGAGGCACAAAAGGAGGCTGTATATGCAGTACCCCTTTTACAAACGTCTGAACTTCAGGGACTGAAGCTAGTTCTTTTTGGAAGAAAATTGACAGGGCCGAAATTTGAACCTTAATGGACCCCAATTTCAGGCCCATAGACACTCCTGTTTGCAGGAAATGTAGGAATCGACCCAGTTGAATTTCCTCCGTCGGGCCTTACTGGCCTCGCACCACGCAACATATTTTCGCCAATTGCGGTGATAATGTTTTTGCGGTTACATCCTTCCTGGCTTTGATCAGGATAGGGATGACTTCATCCGGAATGCCTTTTTTCCTTCAGGATCCGGCGTTCAACCGCCATGCCGTCAAACGCAGCCGCGGTAAGTCTTGGAACAGACAGGGTCCTTGCTGGAGCAGGTCCCTTCTTAGAGGTAGAGGCCACGGATCCTCCGTGAGCATCTCTTGAAGTTCCGGTTACCAAGTCCTTCTTGGCCAATCCGGAACCACGAATATAGTGCTTACTCCTCTCCATCTTATCAGTCTCAGTACCTTGGGTATGAGAGGCAGAGGAGGGAACACATACCCTGACTGGTACACCCACGGTGTTACCAGAGCGTCTACAGCTTATTGCCTGAGGGTCCCTGGACCTGGCGCAGTACCTGTCGAGTTTTTAATCATGTGGAAGACTTCTGGGTGAAGTCCCCACTCTCCCGGGTGGAGGTCGTGCTGAGGAAGTCTGCTTCCCAGTTGTCCACTCCCGGAATGAATACTGCTGACAGTGCTATCACATGATTTTCCGCCCAGCGAAGAATCCTTGCAGCTTCTGCCATTGCCTTCCTGCTTCTTGTGCCACCCTGTCTGTTTACGTGGGTGACTGCCGTGATGTTGTCCGACTGGATCAACACCGGCTGACCTTGAAGCAGAGGTCTTGCTAAGCTTAGAGCATTGTAAATGTCCCTTAGCTTCAGGATATTTATGTGAAGTGATGTCTCCAGGCTTAACCATAAGCCCTGGATATTCCTTCCCTGTGTGACTGCTCCCCAGCCTCGCAGGCTGGCATCAGTGGTCACCAGGACCCAGTCCTGAATGCCTAATCTGCGGCCCTCTAGAAGATGAGCACTCTGCAACCACCACAGGAGGGACACCCTTGTCCTTGGTGACAGGGTTATCCGCTGATGCATCTGAAGATGCGATCCGGACCATTTGTCCAGCAGGTCCCACTGGAAAGTTCTTGCGTGGAATCTGCCGAATGGGATTGCTTCGTAGGAAGCCACCATTTTACCCAGAACCCTTGTGCATTGATGCACTGAGACTTGGCTCGGTTTTAGGAGGTTCCTGACTAGCTCGGATAACTCCCTGGCTTTCTCCTCCAGGAGAAACACCTTTTTCTGGACTGTGTCCAGGATCATCCCTAGGAACAGAAGACACGTCGTCGGAACCAGGTGCGATTTTGGAATATTGAGAATCCAATCGTGCTGCCGCAACACTACCTGAGATAGTGCTACACCGACCTCCAACTGTTCCCTGGATCTTACCCTTATCAGGGCATTGTCCAAGGAAGGGATAACTAAAATTCACTTCCTTCGAAGGAATATCATCATTTCGGCCATTACCTTGGTAAAGACCCGGGGTGCCGTGTACCATCCATACGGCAGCGTCTGAACTGATAGTGACAGTTCTGTACCATAAACCTGAGGTACCCTTGGTGAGAAGGGTAAATTTTGACATGAAGGTAAGCATCCTTGATGTCCCGAGACATCATGTAGTCCCCTTCTTCCAGGTTCGCAATCACTGCTCTGAGTGACTCAATCTTGAATTTGAACCTCTGTACGTAAGTGTTCAAAGATTTTAGATTTAGAATCGGTCTCACCGAGCCGTCCGGCTTCGGTACCACAACAGTGTGGAATAATACCCCGTTCCCTGTTGCAGGAGGGGTATCTTGATTATCACCTGCTGGGAATACAGCTTGTGAATGGCTTCCAAAACTGTCTCCCTGTCAGAAGGAGACATCGGTAAAGCCGACTTTAGGAAACGGCTAGGGGGAGACGTCTCGAATTCTAATTTGTACCCCTGAGATATCACCTGAAGGATCCAGGGGTCTACTTGCGAGTGAGCCCACTGCGCGCTGAAATTCATTGAGATGGGCCCCCCACCGTGCCTGATTCTGCTTGTAAAGCCCCAGCGTATACTGAGGGCTTGGCAGAGGCGGGAGAGGGTTTCTGTTCCTGGGAACTGGCTGATTTCTGCAGCCTTTTTCCTCTCCCTCTGTCACGGGGCAGAAATGAGGAACCTTTTGCCCGCTTGTCCACGAAAAGACTGCGCCTGATAATACGGCGTCTTCTCATGTTGAGAGGCGACCTGGGGTACAAACGTGGAATTCCCAGCTGTTGCCGTGGCCACGAGGTCTGAAAGACCGACCCCAAATAACTCCTCCCTTAATAAAGCAATACTTCCAAATGCCGTTTGGAATACGCATCACCTGACCACTGACGTGTCCATAACCCTCTACTGGTAGAAATGGACAACGCGCTTAGACTTGATGCCAGTCGGCAAATATTCCGCTGTGCATCACGCATATATAAAAATGCATCTTTTAAATGCTCTATAGGCAAAAATATACTGTCCCTATCTAAGGTATCAATATTTTCAGTCAGGGAATCCGACCACGCCAACCCAGCACTGCACATCCAGGCTGAGGCGATTGCTGGTCGCAGTATAACACCAGCATGTGTGTAAATACCTTTTAGGATACCCTCCTGCTTTCTATCAGCAGGATCCTTAAGGGCGGCCATCTCAGGCGAAGGTAGAGCCCTTACAAGCATGTGAGCGCTTTATCCCCCCTAGGGGGTGTTTCCCAACGCACCCTAACCTCTGGCGGGAAAGGATATAATGCCAATAACATTTTAGAAATTATCCGTTGTTATCGGGGGAAACCCACGCATCATCACACACCTCATTTAATTTCTCAGATTCAGGAAAACTACAGGTAGTTTTTCCTCACCGAACATAATACCCCTTTTTTGGTGGTACTCGTATTTCAGAAATGTGTAAAACATTTTTCATTGCTTCAATCATGTAACGTGTGGCCCTACTGGAAGTCACATTCGTCTCTTCACCGTCGACACTGGAGTCAGTATCCGTGTCGGCGTCTATATCTGCCATCTGAGGTAACGGGCGCTTTAGAGCCCCTGACGGCCTATGAGACGTCTGGACAGGCACAAGCTGAGTAGCTGGCTGTCTCATGTCAACCACTGTCTTTTATACAGAGCTGACACTGTCACGTAATTCCTTCCAACAGTTCATCCACTCAGGTGTCGACCCCCTAGGGGGTGACATCACTATTACAGGCAATCTGCTCCGTCTCCACATCATTTTTCTCCTCATACATGTCGACACAAAAGTACCGACATACAGCACACACACAGGGAATGCTCTGATAGAGGACAGGACCCCACTAGCCCTTTGGGGAGACAGAGGGAGAGTTTGCCAGCACACACCAGAGCGCTATATATATACAGGGATAACCTTATATAAGTGTTTTTCCCCTTATAGCTGCTGTATAGTTAATACTGCGCCTAATTAGTGCCCCCCTCTCTTTTTTTAACCCTTTCTGTAGTGTAGTGACTGCAGGGGAGAGACAGGGAGCTTCCCTCCAACGGAGCTGTGAGGGAAAATGGCGCCAGTGTGCTGAGGAGATAGGCTCCGCCCCTTTTTCGCTGACTTTTCTCCTGCTTTTTTATGGATTCTGGCAGGGGTTAAATGCATCCATATAGCCCAGGAGCTATATGTGATGCATTTTTTTGCCATCCAAGGTGTTTTTATTGCGTCTCAGGGCGCCCCCCCCAGCGCCCTGCACCCTCAGTGACCGAAGTGTGAAGTGTGCTGAGAGCAATGGCGCACAGCTGCAGTGCTGTGCGCTACCTTGTTGAAGACAGGACGTCTTCTGCCGCCGATTTTCCGGACCTCTTCTGCCTTCTGGCTCTGTAAGGGGGCCGGCGGCGCGGCTCTGGGACCCATCCAAGCTGGGCCTGTGATCGTCCCTCTGGAGCTAATGTCCAGTAGCCTAAGAAGCCCAATCCACTCTGCACGCAGGTGAGTTCGCTTCTTCTCCCCTTAGTCCCTCGATGCAGTGAGCCTGTTGCCAGCAGGTCTCACTGAAAATAAAAAACCTAATCTAAAACTTTCACTAAGAAGCTCAGGAGAGCCCCTAGTGTGCACCCTTCTCGTTCGGGCACAGAGATCTAACTGAGGCTTGGAGGAGGGTCATAGGGGGAGGAGCCAGTGCACACCAGATAGTCCTAAAGCTTTCTTTAGATGTGCCCAGTCTCCTGCGGAGCCGCTATTCCCCATGGTCCTTACGGAGTCCCCAGCATCCACTTAGGACGTTAGAGAAATAGAAAAAAAACGGGTGTTGTTCACCAAATCGACAGTATCTAGGTCGACAATGTTTAGGTCGACCACTATAGGTCGACAGTCACTAGGTCGACATGGATGGAAGGTTGACATGGTTTCTAGGTCGACATGGTTTCTAGGTCGACATGTGCTAGGTCGACAGGTCTAAAGGTCGACATGAGGATTTTTTTTGGGGGTGTCGTTTTCTTCGTAGAGTGACCGGGATCCCAAATTAGTGCACCGCGTCCCCTTGCATGGATCGCTTCGCTCGCCATGCTTTGGGCATGGTGCCTTCGCTCTGCTACTGCTTCGCTCGGCACAGATTACCGTTCCAATCGTAGTCCACGTGGATCGTTAAGTCTGAAAAAAGAAAAAAAAAGAAAAAAAATGTGAAAAACTCATGTCGACTCCAGTATCTGCTGTGCAAGCTGCCATACAATCAGTATGCTGTGCTGCTGCAGCAATTTCTCCAGGCTGATTTAACACCTGTGCTGTCTACACTTTGCAGCATTGATCTCAAACCAGCTGGTAACTATTTATGTGCCTGAGGATCAGAGCCGGCCCTAACCAATATGATGCCCTAGGCAAGGTTTTGGCTGGTGCCCCCTAGCACCACCGCTGGTTCCGCCTCTGACCTTGCACTTCTTTCCCAGCACCATCAACCCTCACCCATAGTAGTCCTTATTTTGGTGTTTGTACCACCTATATTTTAAATAGGAACAGTTCGCACATTTGGCGCACAGCCCAAAAAGGGGTGTGTTTTTGCTGGCAAGGGGCATAGCCACACAGTAGTAACCCCAATTTCAATTACGCCACACAGTACTGCACTTTATTCACATTTAATCATGCAATAGTTTCCATAATTCATATTACATCCCACAGTAGTATCACTTTACCTTATAAACGTTACTCCTCACAGTAGAGCCCCTTATTCACATTACATCACACTGAATTGCTCCTTATTCACATTACACCACACCCTGTTGCTCTTTATTCACATTAGACAACACTGTAGTGCCCTTTCTATACGCAACGCCACATTGTAGAGCACCTTAAACACATAATGCCACACAGTAATACCCCTAACACATATGAGACACATTATTAATGTACTTATAAACATAATGTGCCTTACACATTATGACAACCTTTATTAATGCCCTTTTACACATAATGTCCCTTACACATATGCCGTACATTATTAATGCCCTTATACACATAATGACATACATAGTGTCCCCTACACATTTGCTGCACATTATTAGTGCCCCTATACACATAATGACACATACAGTAGTACCCTGTTACACATATGCCGCACATTATTAATGCCCTTATACACATGACACACATAATGCCCCTTACACATATGTTGCACATTATTAATGCATTTTTACATGACACACATAATGCTCCTTACACATATTCCGAACACTACTGCACAACCAACCCACTCACATGCACACAGCACTTACACTGCAACTAACACTGTGACCTCTGCCTCTGCTTGGATACAGATGTGTCCTCATAAATCTTGCCTTAATGCGAACGCCAGCCACATTTTTTTAATGAAAATGCATCTTATTTGCATTGCTATGTGGCTAGGATGCACAAGCAGCTTCTGCTGATTAAAATGATATGCAGCATGCCTATATACCTTATGAGACTGTGGCTGTATCTGCATATGAAATGCTACACACAGAATATAGGCATGCCGCATATCATTTTAATCAGCAGAAGCTGCTGATGCCCCTAGGCATATCAAATGCCCTAGGCAATTGCCTAGTTTGCCTATGCCTATGACCGGCTCTACTGAGGATTATGCAAGCTCCTGTGTGCAGTTTTGAGATATTCTGTGTCATTGCTGCACCCCGTGATTTCCAACTGATCTCTACTTCTCCATCTGCAGGCCTCAGTTGGGTCAGTTGACGCCACTGACATAATGCTGCACAGCAAGGGGTATAAGAGGATCTTCACTAGTACTGGCAATTGGCCTGAACAACGTCACTCTCCATCTACATTAAGGCTCAGTTCTGCTTGCTATAGCACTAACTTATACAGTGTTTCAGATTTAGCGTAGTATCCTACAGCATACCTCCAAACATATCCCTCTCCAGGACGGACAGATTGCTCTGCTTCTGGACTTCCCTTTTAATAAATGATTGCCCTCACCTGTAGTCAAACACCTGTCTTATCCATTAACCTGTTCAAAACAGGTGCTGGCCATCATAAATTAAAAGGAAAGTCCAGAAGCAAAGCATTGTGTCCCTCCTGGAGAGGGTCATGTTGGGAGGTATGTCCTACAGAGTTTGCTACTCCAGGTTCAGCCTGGTCAGTTCATCCCATTTCCAGCCGGTCCAGCAATACTCCAGGTCCAGCCTAGTCAGTCTACCTGGTCCCAGCATGTACAGTCTCCCAGTCCCAGTAAGTCCAGTCTCCCAGTTCCAGCTGGTCCAGTCTCCCAGTCCTAGCTGATCTGTCTCCCGGTACCAGCCAATTCAGCAATACACTGGTGCCATCTGGTTCAGCGATACTCTGGTTCCAGCCAGTCCAGCGATACTCTTCTTCCAGCCGGTCCAGCGATACTCTTGTTCCAGCTGGTCCAGCGATACTCTGGTACCAGTCTGTCCAGCGATACTCTGGTGCCAATTGGTTCAGCAATGTTCCAGTTCCAATCTTTAGTTACAGTTACCAAGTATCCAGTCTTCAGCGTTCTTCAGTCACAGTTATCAAGTATCCAGTCTTCAGTGTCTTTCAGCCACAGTTATCAAGTATCCAGTCTTCAGTGTCTTTCAGCCACAGTTATTAAGTGTTCAGTCTTCAGTGTCTTTCAGCCACAGTTATCAAGTCTCCAGCCTCCAGCGTTCTTCAGCCACAGTTATCAAATATCCAGTCTTCAGTGATCTTCAGCCATAGTTATCAAGTATCCAGTCTTCATTGTCTTTCAGCTACAGTTATCAAGTATACAATCTTCAGTGTTCTTCAGCTATCAGATATCCAGCTTCATCCTAAGAGTCAGCCACCTCAGGCTTCAGACAAGTATTCCAATCTTACACTCCATTTTATATTCCATCTCTTCATTTGTAGAACCTCCAGGAACATCAAACCCATTCTCGTGACATATGTCCAATAGTTATGGAGTTATTTCATAACTCAAGGTAGCAATTCCTAAAATAACTGTTCTTTGGGCCACTCTTGTTCTTAAAAGATGTTCACCAACACCTTCAGACATTGAAGCTGGTGCTGAGTCATATGTATCTTTGGCATCCTACTTATTTTGTCATGTTAAAGTGAGAATTCTAATGTGTATACTGAGAATCCATGTGACTGAATGTGGAAGCTAATCCTGCTCACTGATTTTACATCCGCAGTTGACATCATAATTGTCCAGAAGTGTACCCATCCCATACTGAGTGCAATAAAACTATCTGAATTAGGGTTTCTCATGTCCAACTGCATTCTACAAGTGGGAAAGAAAGACAACCTGCATTCCCATGACACTACCATAAGACTGGGATGACACTATTAGTCTGGGATGAAAGTTATCAAAGGATGAATGTTTCTAAGGATGTCATCTGTGACTTATCCTGGATAATTTTATGATCAATATGCAAGGACTATGATATAACTTCGAAATCTCATTGTTCTCTTACCTACAGGTAATGAATAGTGGAACTACACTTACCAGCAAGCTGTATTGCATCTGCTGATTATCACAAGTGAATACTGTGATTGCATAGCTATAGATAATGAATAGTGGAACTACACTTACCAGCAAGCTGTATTGCATCTGCTGATTATCACAAGTGAATACCATGATTGCATAGCTATAGGTAATGAATAGTTGATTTATTGTTATAAGCAGATTTACTGTAAGCAGGTTTATTATAAGTTATTTGGGGTATCTGTGATGGTCTCATTCCCAAGCACCATTTGTTTGTTTAAGTTTTATTGCTTCAAATGGGTGATAGGCTAGGGTGGGTCCAATCAAGCAATGTGCTTACAAACACATGTTTGTTGGTCTTGATATTAATGTGTAGTCTGGCTGAATAAGCCTTGGCTGAATCAGTCTGGGATGAAAGTTATCAAAGGATGAATGTTTCTAAAGATATCGTCTGTGACTTATCCTGGATTTAAACTGGACGAAAACTGAAATGAAACAACAAACAAATGCAAAAAACCCATCAAAAGCCAACAATACTTGGACTGCATCCCAACTACAAATGTATGTTCTAATATTCTCCAAACCTCACTGACTCAGGAAACTTTACAATCACTTTCTGCAAAAAAACACCTGTAATGCAATTTATACTTGGACCCTGCAAATACTGTACGTGGAAAACACATTTTTCACTGAGAAGAATAATTAGTGAAGGAACACCGACTTGCTGTTTGCTAACACTGTGATGATTTTTCCATCTTACATTAGAAAAATATTTGTCTTACATTAACCACATTTTAAATACTTGCAAATCATCTTTATTTCTACAATTCATTCACTGCTCTCTCATTCAGCCACCATTCCTCCTCCTATTCTCATTTTACTACCACTATTTACCGCATCCATACTATGGCCACACTATCAACATCCCCCATTAATCCTTGTCTTCCTAATACTTTATTCTGTCCCCTGGCACCACCTCTATCCTTCTCTCCCAGTCTCCTACATCTCATCCTCTCTCCTCTGTCTCCCATCCTCTGTCTCCCATCCTCCCATCCTCCTCTGTCTCCCTTCCCCTCCTCTTCTGTTTCCTCATTGTAATTTACTTCTGCCCCTTCACAGACTCTCTACCCCACCATTCAACCCTCCTCTCTCCCTCCTCTGCTTGTCATCTCACCTCTCCTCCACCACTATCATACTGCACTCCCTCCCTGCCTCCCTCCTGCAGTCTCCCTTCCTAGCCAAAGACCCAGCACCATCATTACACCCTCTATATCCCTTCCAAATGAATCTTACCTCAACGCTACAGCATCCCTGATAATCTCATTCACATCTCTCCCACAAACTCCTACCCCCTATCCTGTGCCCTCTGGAATGTCAGATCTGTTTGCAACAAACTGGCCCCCACTCATGACCTTTTCATTTCCAGCTCCCTGCATCTCCTGGCCATTACAGAAACCTGGATTACTCCCTATGGCACCACTTCTCCTGCTGCTCTCTCTGCTGGGGGCCTCACATTCTCACACACACCCCGACCCGGGGGTCGCCATGGTGGTGGTGTTGGGGTCCTTTTACTCTCTAGCTACACATACCAACTTATACCTCCAGAACCATCCCTTATAATCTCTACATTTGAGGTCCATGCGATACGCCTCTACCAACCTACTAATCTTCGAGTTGCTGTCATTTACCGTCCACCTGGCATTTCCTCCAAATTCCTTAACAACTTTGCTTCCTGGCTACTTCACTTCCTCTCTTCTGACATTCCCTCCATTATCCTAGATGATATCAACATCACTATCGATAACCCCACAAAATCACCTGCCTGTAAACTCCTTAACCTTACCTCTTCACTTGGTCTCTCCCAGTGGACCACCTCACCCTCCCATGTGAATGGGAGCTCACTGGATCTGGTTTTCACTCACCGCTGTGATATTTCTGATTTATTCAACTCTCCATTTCCCCTCTCTGACCACCACCTGCTCTCTTTCAACTTATGTATCTCCGCTTCCCCATCTCTCCCTCCTAAGGCTACCATCACTAAGTGTAGCATTGAGGCTATTGACACCTCATCCCTTTCCTCCCTGTTCGACTCACTTCTCTCTCCTTTTCTCTCACACATGCCCCGAACAAGCCACATCCCTATACAATGCATCTCTTACTTCTGCTCTTGACTCTGTCACTCCCCCAACCAGTATTCACCATCGCAGATCAAGAACTCAACCCTGGCACACCAAATGCACCAGATATCATCAAAAATGCTCACGTACTGCCGAGCGACAGTGGAGGAAATCACGCTGTAAGGCAGACTTCCTCCATTTCAAATATATGCTCTCATCCTTCAGTGCTGCCCTTTCCCTCGCTAAACAACCATGCTTCAAAATTCTCATCTCTACCCAGTCTTCCAACCCCCGGCGCCTCTTTGCCACTGTGAACTCCCTCCTCTGCCCACTACCACCTCCTCTCTCTTCCTTTGCCACTTATTTTACATCCAAGATTGACTCCATACGACATCACATCCCACCAGACCAGCAACCAGCCACCACCCATACCTTGCCACCCCTCCCCTTCCCTCTCACCAACTCTGACATCTTTATCCCATGTATCTGGTGAGGAAGTCATGGTCCTCATCCATTCCCCCCCCACAAAAATCCCCACTTGACCCTATCCCCTCTCACCTCCTTCGCTACCTCTCTCCTTCTGCCTGTTCCCATCTTGCCCACCTTCTGAATCTCTCCCTCTCATCAGGCACTGTCCCCTCTGCCTTCAAGTATGCTCTTGTCTCCCCTATTCTTAAAAACCTACCCTTGATCCAAACACTCTCTTCAACTGTCAACCCATCTCTCTCCTTCCTTTTGCCTCCAAACTCCTTGAGCGTATTGGCTATAATCGCCTCACTGCCTTTCTTTCCTCCCACTCACTGCTTGACCCATTCCAGTTTGGTTTCCGTTCTCTCCACTCCACTGAAACTGCCCTTACAAAAGTCTGAAATGACCTCCATGCAGCCAAAGCTAAGGGCCACTACTCTCTGCTTATTCTTCTTGACCTCCCTGCTGCTTTTGACACTGTGAGCCACCCTCTCCTTCTGCAAATCATTCACTCTCTTGGTCTGTGTGATCCTGCCCTCTCCTGGCTGTCCTCCTACCTCCCTGATTGTTCCTTCTCTGTCTCCTCTCATGACACTACCTCCCCCCTACTTCCACTAACTGTTGGTGTCCCCCAAGGTTCTATTCTTGGTCCTCTCCTTTTCTCTCTCTATATGTCCTCTTTAAGTGAACTCATTAGTTCTTTTAACTTCCAATATCACCTCTATACTGATGACACTCAAATCTACCTTTCCTCCCCTGATCTTTCCCCTGCTCTTCTCACTCATACCTCCAACTGTCTCTCTTCTATCTCTTCCTGTATGTCCCAGCACTTTCTTAAACTCAACATGTCCAAGACTGAGCTGATCCTCTTCCCACTATTATCCATTGATGGCACATCTATCTCCTCTAACCCCCAAGTATGCTGTCTTGGCATAATCCTTGACTCCTCCCTCTCCTTCAAACTACCCATTCAGCACCTCTCACAAACCTGTCATTTTCATCTCAAAAACATTTCCAGGATCAGACCCTTTCTCACACGGGATGCCACCAAGACCATTATCCACTCACTGATTATTTCCAGACTGGATTACTGTAATCTCCTCTTAACTGGCCTCACTGACAATTACCTCTCTCCACTCCAATCTATCCTCAATGCTGCAGCCCGGGTTATCTTCCTCACCAAATGCGCTATGTCAACCTCCCCTCTCCTACAAGCCCTTCACTGGCTTCCCTTCCCTTTCAGAAACCAATTCAAACTTCTCACACTCACTTACAAAGCACTAAGCCACTCCTCTCCCATTTACATAGCTGACCTTATCTCCCTTTACTCTCCCACCCGTCCTCTTTGCTCTGCTAATGCATGCCGACTCTCCTGCCTACTGATTACTTCCTCCCACTCCTACCTCCAAGATTTTTCATGTGCTGCTTCCTTACTCTGGAATTCTTTACCTCTTCACCTCTCCACAGAACTTCAAACGTGCTCTTAAGACTCACTTCTTTACCAAACCCAGCCAAATCTCATCCTAACCCTCTGTCCCATGCTCGGTCTACCCCATCTGTGTCACCCTTGTCTGTCTGCCCCTCCCTTTTAGAATGTAAGCTCTCACGAGTAGGGCCCTCTTCCCTCATGTGCTTATCCTTTTCTTGCTCTACTTATCTTCAACTGCCCAATTCCTGCAGTTTTCAGCCACCTTGTTACTTATCTTGATGTCTTCTACTGATGTAGTTATGCTTAGTTACGCTGTACTTGTCCTATATTGTCTTCAACTGTAAGTCACTGTTTTTCTCTTTTGATTATGTGCATAAGTACTCTGTAATTGGACGCGGTGGAACCCTTGTGGCGCCATATAAATAAAGAATAAAAATAATAATAGGTACAGATGGGTCCACGGTTATCTTGATTAGTTTTCTGCGCCTAGGCACAACATGACTTATTAGCATAAACTCTTCATCTATTGTTCTCAGCTGCAATACAATACAGAGAACAATACAGCAGGGGATTAAATCATTACAGCAGGGAATTAAATCCGAGTTGCCAGTCTCAGTTAATCCTATTAAAGGTCAAGATAAACGTGGACCCATCTGTAGATATGAGTGGGTTCGGTTCTCTGAGAACCGAACCCCCCCGAACTTCACATCCCAAGCCCGGATCCAAATCCGGCTCTGGTCTTCCCGCCAGACTCTGAAATCAGAATGAGGCAAAACGTCATCATCCTGCTGTTGGATTCTCGCAAGTTTTGGACTCCATATAAGGAGCTGCACGTCACCACCATTTTCACTCCAGTCCTGGAGAGTGTAGTGAGAGGACGTGTCTCTCTCTTCAGTGTCTGTGCGGGAAAGTGGTGTGGTGACCTGCTCTTGTGTGTCATTCCAGTGCTGTGTTGAGCTGCATCAGTCTAGTGGTGGTGTCATGTGCTGCCATAAGTCCAGTGCTGCTGTATAAGTCCAATACAGTGGTGCTGTGTTGTGCTGCACCAGTCCAGTGGTGGTGTCCTCTGCTGCCAAAAGTCCAGTGCGACTGCTGTAGACGTCCAGTGCAGTGGTGGTGTCCTGTGCTGCCATAAGTCCAGTGGTGGTGTCCTGTGCTGCCATAAGTCCAATGCTGCTGCCGTATAAGTCCAGGGTACTGCCGTATAAGTCCAGTCCAGTGGTACTGCCGTATAAGTCCAGTGGTACTGCTGTACAAGTCAAGTGCAGTGGTACTGCTGTATAAGTCCAGTGATACTGCCGTATAAGTCCAGTGGTATTGCTGTATAAGTCCAGTGATACTGCCATATAAGTCCAGTGATACTGCCATATAAGTCCAGTGGTACTGCTGTATAAGTCCAGTGATACTGCCGTATAAATCCAGTGGTACTGCCATATAAATCCAGTCCAGTGGTAATGCCGTATAAGTCCAGTGATACTGCCGTATAAGTCCAGTGGTATTGCCGTATAAGTCCAGTAATACTGCCGTATAATTCCAGTGGTACTGCCATATAAGACCAGTGATTCTGCCATATAAGTCCAGTCCAGTGGTACTGCCGTGTAAGTACAGTGCTACTGCCATATAAGTACAGTCCAGTGGTACTGCCGTGTAAGTCCAGTGGTACTGCCGTGTAAGTCCAGTGGTACTGCTGTGTAAGTCCAGTGGTACTGCCATATAAGTCCAGTGGTACTGCCGTATAAGTCGAGTCCAGTGGTACTGCCGCATAAGTCCAGTGGCACTGCCGTGTAAGTCCAGTGGTACTGCTGTATAAGTCCAGTCGTACTGCTCTATAAGTCAAGTCGTACTGCCGTATAAGTCCAGTGGTACTGCCGTATAAGTCCAGTGATACTGCCCCATAAGTCCAGTGATACTGCCCCATAAGTCCAGTGATACTGTTGCATAAGTCCAGTGGTACTGCCGTGTAAGTCCAATGGTACTGCTGTATAAGTCCAGTGGTACAGCCGTATAAATCCAGTGGTACTGCCATATAAGTCCATTGATACTGCCCCATAAGTCCAGTGATACTGTTGCATAAATCCAGTGGTACTGCCGTATATATCCAGTCCAGTGGTACTGCAGTATAAATCCAGTAGTACTGCCGTTTAAGTCCAAAGTCCAGTCCAGTGGTACTGCCGTATTAGTCCAGTGATACTACCATATAAGTCCAAAGGTACTGCCGTATAAGTTCAGTGGCACTGCTGTATAAGTCCAGTGGTTTTGCCGTATAAGTCCAGTGATACTGCCATATAAGTCCAGTGATACTGCCGTATAAGTCCAGTGATACTGCCGTATAAGACCAGTGATACTGTCGTATAAGTCCAGTGATACTGTCGTATAAGTCCAGTGGTACTGCCGTATAAGTCCAGTGGTACTGCCGTATAAGTCCAGTCCAGTGGTACTTCCATATAAATCCAGTGGTACTGCCGTATATGTCATAGTAACATAGTAACATAGTAACTAAGGTTGAAAAAAGACAGTTGTCCATCGAGTTCAGCCTATTTGTGGTCTCCTATGCAGTCTTATTTTAGGACTAGTTATTTTTATGTTAGGACTAGTTATATTAACTATAATGCGTGCCTACGCACCATAACCCTGAATATCTTTATCCAATAGGAATTTATCTAACCCATTCTTAAAGGTGTTGACTGAGTCCGCAGTTACTACTCTCGCAGGCAGGGAACTCCAAACACGTATTATCCTTACTGTGAAAAAAACTTTTTCGCCTCAATGTGCGGAAACTCCTCTCCTCTAACCTAAGCGAGTGACCACGTGTCCTCTGTGCTGATCTTATAGAAAACAGGTCCCTCCCAAGCTCTGTGTATTGACCCCTTATATATTTGTAGATGTTGATCATGTACCCTCTTAGTTTCCTCTTTTCCAATGTAAACATGCCTAGCCTTGCAAGCCTTTCCTCATATTCCAGCGTCTCCATGCCCTTGATTAGTTTGGTCATCCGCCTCTGAACCTTTTCTAGCTCCAGGATATCCTTTTTGTAATATGGTGCCCAAAATTGCACACAGTATTCAAGATGAGGCCTCACTAGTGATTTATATAATGGGAGTATAATACTCTCGTCCCTTGCATCAATTTCCCGTTTTATGCATGCTAATATCTTATTAGCCTTCTTTGCTGCATTCCTACTTTGGGTACTGCTGCTTAATTTGTTATCTTTGTGAACCCCTAAGTCTTTTTCCAGTACAGAATCCCCTAATATTACCCCATTTAGTATGTAGGTGTTATTTTTGGTCTTGCCCCCACAGTGCATTACCTTACACTTGCCTGTGTTGAATCTCGTTCTCCATTTTGCTGCCCATGCTTCCAGTTAAGTTAAGTCGTTCTTAAGAGACTCAGCATCCCCGTCCGTATTTATAACCTTACACAATTTGGTATCGTCTGCAAAAATTTATACCATGCTCTCTAGACCTACTGTTAGGTCGTTGATGAAAATGTTGAACAAAAGTGGTCCAAGTACAGACCCTTGTGGCACACCACTTAGTACTTTAGTCCAATTTGAAAATGATCCATTGACCACAACGCGCTGCTCCCTATTATTTAACCAATTACTGACCCAAGTGCATATTGTGCTCCCTAGCCCTATTTCTTGTAGCTTGTAGATAAGACAAATGCGTGGTACAGTGTCGAAAGCTTTGGCAAAGTCTAAAAAGATTATATCCACCTCCTTACCGTGATCCAGGTTCACACTTACTGTTTCATAAAAGCCAAGTAAGTTGGTCTGACATGATCTGTCCTTCACAAATCCATGTTGGTTCCTTTTAATGACCTTATTTGCCTCGAGGAACTTTTGAATACTGTCCCTTAGAATACCTTCCAATACTTTCCCCACTATAGATGTAAGACTAACTGGTCTATAATTACCTGGTTCAGCTTTGCTCCCCTTTTTAAATATCGGCACTACCTCGGCTATATGCCAGTCTTTGGGAACCATACCCGATTTAACCGAATCCATGAAGATCAAAAATAGAGGTCTTGCTTGTTCAGCGTGCAGCTCCATAAGAACCCTCGTGTAAATTCCATCGAGACCAGCTGACTTATTAATCTTTAACTTTTTTAATCGGTCACAGACTACCTCCTCACATAAATAAGCATTTAGCAGTGGGACATTATCTTTGTTGAGATTTTGTGGTAGACCCAGCATTTGGTCCTCTCTGGTAAATACCGTTGAAAAAAACTTGTTAAGTTTGTTTGCTATGTCATTATCATTTTTGATCAAGACTCCCCTCTTGTCCTTTAAAGGGCCTATAGTCTCCTTCTTTAGTCTCTTGCTGTTGATGTACTCTTTGCTTTCCTTTGCTACTAGTTTTTCTGTTTCTACTTTAGCCACTCTTATTCCTTTTTTGCATATTTTGTTACAGTCCTTATAGTGTTGAAATGACTCTGCATCCCCCTCAGATTTGTATTTTTAAATGCTCGTCTTTTTTTGTCCATTAATTCCTTTATATTTTTGTTAAACCACATTGGTTTGGGATTTTTATTCCTTTTTTTGCTGCTGGTGGGAATAAATTTATGAGTATTATTAATCAGCAGTGATTTTAATACATCCCACTTCTCTGTAGTATTCTTTCCTTGAAACAGAATTTCACATTCAATGTCCTTTAACACTTCCTTCATCATGTCAAAGTTGGCTTTGCTAAAGTTTAGAGTCCTAGTTTAGCCAGTATAGGACTGCTTATGAAAACTGATATTGAATGTGACCATATTGTGGTCGCTGTTACCTATGGGCTCTCCTACTTCAATATTTGATACCAATTCCCCATTGTTAGTTAATACCAGGTCTAAGATTGCATTGTACCTAGTTGGTTCCTTGATTAATTGAACAAAGTAATTATCATTTAGCGTGTTTGAAAACATATTGCCCCTAGCAGTATCACATGAATTGATTTTCCAGTTTATCTTGGGATAGTTAAAGTCTACCATCACTACTATGTCTCCTACTCCTGCTTCTCTTTCAGTTTGGTTCAGTAGCAATTTCTCGTCAGACACATTAATACCAGGTGGTCTGTAGCATAACCCCAATAATAACTTCTTTATTCCTTTACCCCCGCATTCAATTTCTACCCATAACATCTCAATAGTATTTACAGACCCTTCTTGAATATCTTCCCGTATAACAGGTTTTAGAAATGGCTTTACGTAAAGACATACCACTTCACCCCGTTTATTTAGTCTGTCTCTCCTGTACAGCGTGTAACCCTCTAGATTGACTGTCCAATCGTGAGATTCGTCCCACCATGTTTCAGTAATGCCTATAATATCATGTTCCCTGCTTGCTGCGAGGATTTCTAGTTCCCCCTTTTTACCTGTAAGGCTTCTAGCATTTACATACATACAATTGTGATATGTATTTCCCCTTATGGTAGGGACATCATAATTCTTATGCTGTAAAGATGACCCGTTATCGTCGTTGGATACTGTTACTCTAAAACCCTTTTTAGTTCCCATATTACTACCCTTGCCGTCTGCTCTATTGCTCCCCCTACTCCTCCCCCGTTTTGTTCACTAACGCCACCCCTGCTATTCTTACTGAATGACCCGTAATTTCTTGCTAAACTCTCCCCCCAGGCACCTAGTTTAAAATATCCTCCAACCTTCTAACCATCCTTCCCCACAGCACCCCTGCCCCCTCCTCATTCAGGTGCAATCCATCATGACAAAAAAGATAGGGCCTGACTGAGAAGTCTGCCCAGTGTTCTAGGAACACAAACCCTTCTTTCCTGCACCAATCTTTAAGCCACGCATTTACCTCCCTAATCTCCCTCTGTCTCCCTGGACTAGCGCGTGGCACAGGTAATAATTCGGAGAATATTACCTTAGATGTCCTTGCCTTTAGTTTCTTGCCTAATTCCCTATAGTCTTTCTTAAGGACATCCCACCTTCAGCTAACTTTGTCGTTGGTGCCAACGTGCACCAAGACCGCTGGATCATTCCCAACCCCTCCCAACAATCTATCTACCCGGTCCACGATGTGCCGCACCCAAGCACCCGGGAGACAACAGACCGTACAGCGATCATGGTCCCGGTAGCAGATTGCCCTATCTGTCTTCCTAATAATGGAATCCCCTACTACCACAGTATCATCCTCCGATTCCTCGTCCACTCGTGTGAATTTATTCGGGTTTGATAGTTCAGAGATTTTGAGCCTCCCCTCTTTTTCTTCCTTCTTACTGTGACCCAGCTAACTGCCTGGTCATCCTCATCTGGCAGTGACCCCCTCCCTCAACTCCTCCACCATTCTAAACTTTGCTCGAGATTGTGAATCTCCCTCAGTCGCGTAACAGTTTGCTCTAGATCAGTTACCTGGGCTTCCAGTGGTACTGATGTATAAGTCCAGTGGTACTTCCGTATAAGTCCAGTAATACTGCCATGTAAGTCCAGTGGCACAGGTGTATAAGTCCAATGGTACTGCTGTATAAGTCCAGTGGTACTGCCGTATAACTCCAATCCTGTGGTACTGCCGTATAAGTCCAGTGGTATTGCCGTATAAGTCCAGTGATACTGCCGTATAAGTCCAGTGGTGCTATCCTGTGCTGTACATTATTTACTCCAAATAAAGGTGTTATTAATGTTTAATCCAAATAATTTTTACAGGGTTTGCCCTGTGTGGTTTAGGGGTATGCTCTCCTGTGCCGCATATTGTTATATAACTCCAGAAAAATAATGGAGGACAAAAATTTGGATGATAAAATAGGGAAAGATCAAGAACCACTTCCTCCTACTGCTGAAGCTGCTGCCACTAATCATGACATAGACAATGAAATGCCATCAACGTAGTCCACCAAAGCCAATGCCCAATGTGATAGTAGAGGGCATGTAAAATCCAAAAAGCCAAAGTTCAGTAAAATGACCCAAAAAAAATAAATTTAAATGGTCTGAGGAGAAACATAAACTTGCCAATATGCCATTTACAACACGGAGTGGCAAGGAACGGCTAAGGCCCTGGCCTATGTTCATAACCAGTGGTTCAGCTGCACATGACAATGGAAGCCCTCATCCTCCCACAAGAAAAATGATAAGAGTTAAGATGGCAAAAGCACAGCAAAGAACTGGGTATTCTAAGATGGTATCACAAATCCCCAAGGAGAGTCTAAGTGTGTCGGCATTTGCGATGCCTGACCTTCCCAACACTGGCTGGTAAGAAATGGTTCCTTCCGCCATTTGAATGCCCTCTGCAAGTGCTGGAAGGAGCACCCACAGTCCGGTTTCTGATATTCAAATTGAAGATGTTACTGTTGAAGTACACCAGGATGAGGATATGGGTGTTGCTGGCGCTGAGGAGGAAGTTGACGATGAGGATTCTGATGGTGATGTGGTTTATTTAAATCAGGCACCGGGGGAGACAGTTGTTGTCCGTGGGATGAATAAGCCCAATGTCATGCCTGGGCAAATTACCAAAAAAGCCACCTCTTCAGTGTGGAATTATTTCTCCACAAATCCGGACAACAGGTGTCAAGCCATGTGTTGCCTTTGTCAATCCGTAATAAAAATGTATAAGGACGTTAAACACCTAGGAACATCCTCCCTTACACGTCACCTGCAGCGCATTCATCAGAAGTCATTGTCAAGTTCAGAAACTTTGGGTAAGAGCATAAGCAGTCCACTGACACCTAAATCCCTTCTTCCTCTTGTACCCAATCTCCTGCAAGCCACACCACCAACTCCCTCAACGTCAATTTCCTCCTCGGTCAGGAATGTCAGTAGTCCTGCAGGCCATGTCACTGGCATGACTGATGAGTCCTTTCCTAACCTAGTTTCCTCTGGAGGATCTTTAAGTGGGTACGCCTACTGCTGCGGCTGCTGCTGTTGTTGCTGCTGGGAGTCGATCGTCATTCCAGAGGGAAAGTCAGAAGACCACTTGTACTACTTCAACTAAGCAATTGACTGTCCAACAGTCCTTTGCGAGGAAGATGAAATATGACAGCAGTTATCCTTTTGCAAAGCAGATAACTGAGGCCTTGACAGCTGTGTTGGTGTTAGATGTGCATCCGGTATCCGCCATTGGTTCAGTGGGATTTAGACAATAGATGGAGGTGGTGTGTCCCCAGTACCAAATCCCATCTAGATTCCACTTCACTAGGAAAGCTATTCCCGGACTGTACAGGGACATTAAGAAATGTGTCCGCAGTGTCCTGAAAAATGCGGCTGTACCCAGTGTCCACTTAACCATGGACATGTAGACAAGTGGTGTAGGGCAAACTAAGGACTACATGACTGTGACAGCTCACTGGGTAGATGTATTACCTCCCACAGCAACAACAGCAGCGGCACCAATAGCAGCATCTCACAAAAGCCAGCTTGTACCTAGGTAGGCTATGCTGTGTATCACCAGTTTCTGTAAGAGGCACACCGCTGACAACCTCTTACGGAAACTGAGGGTAATCATCGCACAATGTCTTACCCCACTTAGACTGTCCTGGGGATTTGTGATATCGGACAACACCACCAATATTGTGCGTGCATAATATCTGGGCAAATTCCAGCATATCCCATGTTTTGCACATACAATTAATTTGGTGGTGCAGAATTTTTTGAAAAATGACAGGTGCGTGCAGGAGATGCTGTCGGTGGCCCTAAAAATTGCAGACCACTTTCGGCATTCAGCCACCATGTGCCGAAGACTGGAGCAGAAACAGCTGGAGAAATTGAAGGAGGATCTAAGATGGTGCGATTCTGAAAGTATGTGGGACTTGTGGATGGAGCCCTTCATTCGCTTTGCCAGGATTCAAGGGTGGTCAATCTGTTGAAATCAGAGCACTACATTTTGTCCACCATGCTCGAGCCTAGGTTTAAAGCCTACGTTGTATCTCTCTTTCCGGCAGACACAAGTCTGAAGAGGTTCAAAGACCTGCTGGTGAGAAAATAGTCAACTCAAGCAGAACGTGACCCGTCAACAGCTCCTCCTTCAATTTCTCCCGCAACTGGGACTGCGAGAAAAAGGATAACATTTCTGAGCCCACCCGCTAGCGGTGATGCACGGCAGTCAGGAGCAAGTGCTGATATCTGGTCCGGACTGAAAGAGCTGCCAACGATTACTGACATGTCTATTGTCACTGCATATGATACTGTCACCACTGAAAGAATGGTGAAGGATTATATGGGTGACAGCATCCAAGTAGCATGTCAGACAGTCTGTATGTATACTTGCAGGAAAAAGAGTAAATTTGGAGGCCCTTGCACAAACTGGCTTTATGTTACCTTAGTGTGTACTCCGAAAGAGTGTTTAGTGCAGCCGGTAACCTTGTCAGCGATTGGCATAGGAGGTTGTTAAAGTGTGCATGTCCTGGGGGCGTGGCCTGGCTGGCAAACGAGTAAGCTGCACATTGTCTGAGCTCCTGCCTGCACGCTTACCAAAAGCCCTATTTACCCCCTTCATATGCCTTCATTTGCCCTGCATGGGTATCCCAGCCCTTCCCCTTGTACCTCTGCAGCTGTGGGAGCGTGTCGCGGAATCGGGAGGCAGCTTTTGCTGTCTCTGCGGATTGCGGCCCTCCTGTGTGCCTGAAGCCGGGACCTGTAATTTGGAGGAGTTCCGGGTCGGACGCCGGGGCTGGAACCGGAGCCGTTGGTGGATACGTGGGTCTGCCCTCTCTGCTGCGCCGCTTGCCGGAGCCTGCTGCCCTGTTCCTAAGCGCCGCTTGGCCTCCCGTCTGGCGGCTGAGTTGGGCACTGGCCATGGCAGCCTAGATGTGAGTACTCCGTAGCGGCGGCCATCTTCTTTTCCTCCACAGCGGTGCGGGCGGGCCTCCCGGCAACACAGTTCTTGGTGTGTGCTGTACATGAAAGCTTGCCACTGCTCTCCCTCCCGCTTTAAGAATATTTACCTGCCTGCTGCATTGAGTCTCTCTGGCATTCACGTTCTATACAGTACAGCTATTCACATCAATAGCATCTCTGCTTAAATATAGCTGTATAGTGTGCATTCCCACCTCTGATCTATGTCATCACCCGACTCCTACCTGTGTTGCCAGCTATTCATTGTGATATACTACCACCTTATCACCCCCCACATCACCCTGTCTGTGTCACATTTTTCTCCACTGAACACACTGCTATCCTCATCCCTGGAGGGACTCTGCTGGTCAGGTCTTCCCGGTGAGGGAGAACTTCACGCTTTTCAATACGAATCAACCTTACTTGCTCATGTGGAAGTAAATATTTTCTCATATTATATGACACACAGTGGTGCTTCCAATATGTGCCTCAATGTAACATATATGGTATAACTATCCTATGACCAGCGGTGGCCGTGAATATCTCTCAAGCTGGACACAGTACCGCATTTATTCTAATCTGCCTACTTAGTATTCATAGAGCTCCTTGAACGTGTTATGGACAGATTCCTTACTGTGTCGTCCCCTAAACCTCAATGTATCCGAGTGGGTGGCAAGAGGCCTGCGCCCTCTCCTGAATCTTCCTCCTCTCCGGAGTTTGACGTGTCTCCTGTAATACCGTCTGACAGTCTGGACATCATGCCGCCAAAAGCACCTCCCACGCCTCCCTCCTATGCTGACATTGTGAAAGCAATTAAGGAAACAGTGGAACCTATGTTTCAGCTGCAAGCTGACAAGCTTATGTCGGCGGTCTCCTACATTAAATCAGAGTTGAACACTATGTCTCGCAGAATTTCCACTAACGAAAACCGCATAGGAGCAAACTTTCAGGAGATTGACGACCTGAAGCAACAGGTGTTACAGTTGTCGTCTTCCCGACAGCACTTGATGTCTAAATTAGACGATCTGGGAAATCGCTTGACACGAAATAATCTGAGGATTGTAGGCCTCAAAGAATCTCTTAAGGGCCCCGACTTGCTTAGATTCTTACTTTCGGACTTGCCTGACCTGCTTGGAATTCCTGAAGAATTATCATCCCTTGAAATTGAAAGGGCTCATCGCCTGGGACCACAGAGGGAATCTAATCAGGCCCGTCCTCGCCCAGTTATATTTCGTTGCTTAAATATCCGACACAAGGAACTGATCTGGTCCGCAGCTCGGTCAAAAGGCGCTCTAAAATGAGATGACCAGAGAATATTTCTCTTTCAGGACTACTCGGCAGAAGTATCCAGGGCTCGCCGGGATATGTTGACTGTTTGCTCACAACTGGTGCAGTCGGGTACTAAATTTGCATTATTGTACCCAGCCCGGCTGCGCATATTCTTGCCGCAAGGTCCTAAAGACTTTACAAATGTCGATGACGCCAAGGCGTTTCTGCTCCAAATGGCTGGATCCCCAGAATCTACCGCTATGGACCAAAATGAATAAGTCTGCAATTGGTCTGCTTTTCTTGTTACTGGTTTACATAGTTAGGGATATAGCCCCTTATGTCATATGCTCTCTTATGTTTACTATGTTATAAAGATTGAAGTATCCTGTTTCCTAGTTAGGTGATGGTTCGGGGAGAGGTCCTGATACATTTCCGGACATTGCATTAACAGACTCTCCGCACCTCTTTGATTTTTCCCGGATATGTGCCTGAGAGTTTCTCTATTCTTTATGTTATAGTGATACACAATGTTGTACTGTTTGTTTGTTTTTTGTCCTATTATTCCTTTGCAGAAGAGTGTTCACGTTTGCTGCTGTTATTTACATTATGACTGTGAACTTACTGCTTCACAGTTGGTTCGTTTACCTTATGTTTCTTCATGTTTCCTTCTCTCTTTCTTTTTTCTCTCTTCCTTTCTCCATGCCCTTTTCCTCTTCTCTTCCAGGGAGCTGGAGGGATATTCTCATGCACATCATGTTCTCGGTGTTTCTGAGTATGACTTTGCAAATGTCTTCTATTTGTTTATACTGGTGTACAGGTCCTGGAATTTATGCACCGCACCCATCTCTTTCTATTATTGATTATGGCTGCTTTACTTAAAATTTATTCTTGGAACGTGCGGGGTATACATTCCCCTGTTAAACGTAGTAGAATACTTACATATTTAAACAAGGTAAAGGCGGATGTTGTTCTGCTGCAGGAAACACATCTGACACCTGAGGAACACTTGAAGCTTTCCATGCTTCGTCAGAAGCTGGTTGCGTCCTCCTCTTATACATCAAAAGCGAGGGGTGTTGCTATCCTCATTCGCAAGGGGATTGCTTTTGAAGTACACAGCCAAATCATTGATGCAGGGGGTAGATATATTATCCTGGATATCACCCTGGAAGTTTCTAGGTACATTTTATGTAATGTCTACGCCCCTGCTGTATACGACAAATCTTTATATATAAAAATAACTAATTTACTTCGGTCATATAGTGATACCCCTATCCTTTTGGGAGGTGACTTAAATCTGGTATCGTCTGTGACCTTGGAAAGGAAGGCGCCATCTTCCAGCAAGTACAGCCTTCCGAAGACCAACTTGAAATATCTTTCTACCCAACTTGGTCTTATTGATATCTGGAGGCTCCATAATCCTGTAGAGCTCGACTATACTTATTACTCTGCCACTTTTAATTAATTCTCCCGACTGGATTACTTTTTTGTCTCTGATACTCTCTCAGATAAAATTACAGACACTAGTATAGATCCGATACTGATTTCTGACCATGCACCCATTTCCATAACTCTCCAAACTAAATATGTATTGGGGTCCTCTTCCCAATGGAGGTTCCCTGCTCGCTTGGCGGGCTCTCTGCAATTTCAGACCATGTTAAGCGCTGCTTGGGATTCATACCACCTCAACAATTCCGCACATGAATCAGACCCATCTCTGTTTTGGCAGACAGCCAAAGCGGTATTGAGGGGGGATGTTATTTAATTTGTTGCGAAATTTAAAAAGGAACTGAATTCCACTTATCGTACTGCCCAATCTGCTCTCACTTCTTCTTTCCAAGATTTTAAAGCTTCTCCCACTATGGATAGGAAAATTCTGTATACCAAGGCTAAACAACACTTTGATCAAGTACTGACACAACTTAGTAACAAGTTTTTAGGCGCGGGCAAACATAACATATTTAGCTTTGGTAATAAATCCGGCAGGTTGTTGTCCAGCCTCCTTAAGGCTGAGTCTGGCCCTCATCACATAGCAGCCCTGCGGGATGGTGAGGGGAAGTGCCATTTTCGTGAAAACAAAATCTCTGAAATCCTTCACAGATTCTATAGAGATTTGTATTCTCAAGATTCTATTGACAATGTTGCCAAGCATGATTTTTGGAAAGAGTTATCGTTGCCACAACTCAGTCCCGAAAACTCAAAATTACTTGTGGCCCCCATTACTGCACAGGAGGTCTCAGACACTATTCGCTCTCTTAAACACTTTAAGACCCCAGGTCCTGATGGTCTGTCTGCAGAGTTCTATAAGATTCTGGAGGCAAAAATCAGTAGCCCCTTGGCATCTTTATACAACTCAATATGCTCCCTTCATAAAGGCCCACAATATTTTAACTCAGCGTCGATTAGAGTTCTCCCCAAACTGGTGCGAGATTCGCTGTTGCCCTCCTCCTATAGACCCACAACACTTCTTAATGTGGATTACAAAATCCTCATGAAACTTTTGTCGGAGAGGATGAAAAAAATGCTTCCGGGTCTAATTCATGAATAAACCGGCTTTATATGGGGAAGGCACTCAGTGACCAATATCAGAAAGATTTTTGCTGTTATGCAGGCCTTGGAGTCTTCTCGGGCAGGTGGTCCTGCTTTCCTACTGTCCTTAGATGCCGAAAAGGCTTTTGACCTGGTAACATGGGATCACCTGTTCGAGACACTCCAGAGGTTTGGTTTCCCTCTAGAATTTGTTCTTACATTACAAGCGCTCTATCACGACCCCCTCACCCAAATCTTCACTAACAAATTCCTTTCCGCCCCGTTTTTTATCCAAAGAGGTACTAGGCAGGGTTGCCCGCTTTCGCCTCTCTTATTCGCAATGGCCTTGGAACCCCTGGCTATTGCCCTTAGACAACTTTCCACTTTTACTGGTGTTAGAATAGGTAATGAGCATATTAAGTTGAGTTTGTTTGCGGATGACATGCTCCTGTTTGTCCGTGACCCTTTGTCTTCCATACCGGCCATATTTGACACTATAACTAAATTTGGATCCTTTGCAGGTCACCGGGTGAATGTTGCTAAATCCGACTTACTCCCCATAGGCCCTCATATGGCCTCGGCAGATCTCACGAACCTTATACCCCAGCTTCAAATTAATACGAAATCAATAAATATCTGGGAGTACATATCCCCTCCCGCACTTCTCAAATTTACTCCTGTAATTATACCCCAATCATCCAGAAAATGAAACTTCAATTGGGGAATTGGATTGACCTCCCCCTCTCCATCCTTGGCAGAACCATAGTGGTAAAGTCAGTGACCTTTCCAAAATTGTCGTACCTGCTCCAGATGTTACCTATAGTGATATCTAAATCGGATGCCATAGTCTGTTCTAGAATATTTTCCAGATTTATTTGGAAAAATGGAAGACCACGTATGCCCAAATCTCGCACATATCTGCCTAAACAACAAGGTGGTCTGAGTGTCCCTAATGTTCAGTTGTTTGCTAGAACGGCCCTCTTCCGATATGCTTCGGATTGGATTTTAAATCAAGGCTCTTATGTTAATATTTCTCTAGAGGAGGCACTTTTCTTCCCATACTCTCCGGCTGCGCTTCTGCACACCCACCTGAGAGATATCCTGATAGACATCAGAACTAATATCTTATTCACTGACACATACAGGGCCTGGGTATCGATTCATAAAAATCTTAAGAGTGATCCATACCTTACCCCTTACATCCCTATTTGGGGGAATCCTAATTTCCTACCATCACTGCACAACAAGACGTTCTATACATGGAAATTACAGGGTATAATTTCCATCAAAGATGTTTTTGATCCAGGTGGCCAGATCATGTCTTTTTCCCAGTTACAGGATAAATATCCCCTGCTGCAGAGACAATTATTCATGTACCTTCAGCTTCGGCATTATGTTGCTGCTCTTAAGTTTCCTGTAGGTCCTTTTCCTTCACCTCACATAATATTGACTGTCCTAGCTCTTTGTCGTTCCCGCCCATTTAAAATTAGATATTTGTATACGGATTTATTAAAAGCTACCGCTCCCTCTTGTACCTCGCTTTCTTTGGCTTGGAGGAAAGAACTCCCTGACTTTCCGGACATCACACACATATTGGGTAACACGAAGCGGGCTCTTCAACATTTGAGGCCAGCTAAATTGCAAGAAATTCATATCAAAACTATTAACAGGATGTATGTGTCTCTTGCACAGAGGAAACATTTTAATGCCTCTGAATTAGGGCTGTGCGTCAAATGTTCTGTGCTTAATGCTAACCTTGCTCATCATTTTTGGTCTTGTTGTAAGATTAAGAAATTTTGGCACAAATTGTGTGCCTACTTTAACAAATTGTTTGAACTGTTTTTATTGTTAAATATTCGAGCACAGTTATTTGCAGACTTCTCAGACTGGTTGGCGATCTCTGACATTAAGCAGATAATTCCTGCCTTGACGGTCATGATAACTGTGGCAAAGCAGACAATACTCTCCCATTGGATATATCCCACAGCCCCGACAATTCAGGAATGGGAAACTGCTTTGTTAGAAGTTATTTACCACGAACGCCGGGTGGCAACTTTGCATGCTATTGATGGTGTTCGACCTTTTTATAAGAAATGGGGCTTAGTTTTAAATAATATGTCTTTGTCTACATGAGAGCAGCTGCAACGACTTTTTGACCCTGTCTTGTGGCAGGGCCCACCGTCTCCTCTCGCTTAAGGGTTCTAGTACAATACATGTCTTTTATTATTGCATTGTCTTGTCCGTTTTTCTAATATTCTCTAAACATCTTTAGAACACCGAATTGAACTTTTAAATTCCTAGCATTGGATCACACTCCGGCTCCCTCCCCCCCCCTCTTTTCCCCCTTCCCCCCCTCCTCTTACCCCTCTCTCCCCTCTTTGCTCTTCTCTTCTTTCTTCTGCTCTAGTCTGTCTCTAACTGCATTTGTAATACTTATAAAACTAATAAAAAGGATCAGCCTTTTTGAGTTCAATATGTTGATTTCTGGACAGATATCATATGTTGTCTTCTAATAGTTTGCACTTATGTAATCTCCAGATTTCTGGTTATTTATACATTTGTCATCTTGGCTGTTCAATAAACATAATTTAAAAAAAAAAAAAGTGTGCATGACCTGTTTATACAACATAAGGGTGGGTGGGAGGGCCCAAGGACAAATCCATCTTGCACCTCTTTTTTTCTTTGCATTATGTGCTCTTTGGTGCCTGGTTTTTAAAAGTACCATCCTGTCTGCCACTGCAGTGCCACTCCTAGATGTGCCAGGTGTTTGTGCCACCCACTTGGGTCGCTTAGCAAAGTAATCCAGCTACCTCATTGCACTTCTTTTTCTTCTTTGTATTATGTGCTCTTTGGGCCCTATTTTTCAAATCTGCATCCTGTCTGACACTGCAGTGCCACTACTAGATGGGCCAGGTGTTTGTGCAGCACACATGTGGCGCTTAGCAAAGTCATCCAGCTACCTCGGTGCAAATCTTTTGGCCTAAAAACAATATTGTGAGGTGTTCAGAATAGACTGGAAATGAGTGGAAATGAATGTTATTGAGGTTAATAATACTGGCGGATCAAAATTACCCCCAAATTCTGTTATTTTAGCTGTTTTTGTGTGTTTTTAAAAAAAAAATCATCCAGATCCAAAACCAAAACCCGAAAGGGTGGTTTTGGCAAAACCAATCCAGATCCAAAACACGAGCGGGGATCAAGATCCAAAACCAAAACACAAAACACAAAAAGTGCGCGCCGAACATCTCTAATAATAGGACTGAAAAGTTTCATGCTCAGTTACCACCTAGAAATGTCAATTTCTCATAAAGTGTCGCCCATTGAATATATTTGCAGTGGCGATCTCTGTTAGTAAGCATATGGCTGGTCCTGCGCATGTCCATGTGCCAATCTCTTTATTTGGTGCATGAGCAGTATGCTGAAATCTGCAAGACATACCCATATCTGAAAATACGTCTGACTAATATTCAGGCCCATTATCCGGTATCTCTATAACTGTAAATGTTGCCGTGTGTATATAGGGGCAGTATGTGGTGTGTGGTGCAGAATACGGAAGAAGATGGGGATGCAGTATATATAGGGGCAGTATATGATGGGGGGTGCTGTGTACATAGGAAGTTTGTGTGTGTGTGTGTGTGTGTGTTCGAGTGTGTGTGCATCCATCCTTGTCACACAGAGGTGTCTATATAGACAAAATCTGCATCTCTCTCCACTGCCCCTGTATGCCCCTACCTCTCCACTCTCTCCCCAGTCCCTATCTAACCCAACCTCCCCCTCTCTATCCCCCCATGCTCTATCTACCCTTACCCCGCATCTCTTCCCAGTCCCTAGCAGTCCCAACTTTCCTGCCCTCTTTCTTTCTCCATCAGTCCATATCTGCCCCTACCCCCACTCACTCTTCCCAGCCCACTCTCTCCGTATGCAGCAAGTGTGAAACAGTTCAGCATTATTAATATTACCAGCAGGGAGGCTGTAACATATCCCTGTAGTTTCACTTTCAGGGATCTATTCAAGAAGCAGCGAAAAGGGTGGAAAAGTGAGCCAGTGGAGAAGTTGCCCATGGCAACCAATCAGCTGCTCCATAAAATTGTATAGTATAGTATGCAAATTATAAATGTTGCGTCAATGCTGATTGGTTGCCATGGGCAACTTCTCCACAGGATCACTTCTCCACAGTTTTCACTGCTTCATGAATAGAACCCTCAAATTGAGCACATAACAGTGGTGAGGAGCAGAGTTCGCTTTTATTATATAGGACGAGGCAACACAATTTCTAGAGCAATATACTGTATCACAGCCAAATGTATCTTGCACATAACACTGAAACTGGGCCACAATTGCTTAACAAAAATCCACATATTTACTTACCCTTTCCATAAGTAAAACCTGTCCAGAAATATAAAGTTACCAGGAAGAGCCTTGAGCTATATGTGCATTTGGATCATTTTCAGTTTTGTACTTAATGATACTCCTTAGTTATATTTAAATACAAACCACTTCTAGAAAATCCTTATCTAGGAAAACAATGTATTTGAATGCTGATGGCGTTATTATCACAGGGTTTCCTTTGGTATTTTTTTACTATTTAATTTTAGCAAAACTGGGCAGATCACATTTCCCATTACAAGTATGGGAAATGCAATCTGCTTACTGAAAAATTTAACAACTTGCCTGGCATGGTCGCATCAGATGCGACCATGCCTGCAAGTGCTTTATCTGACTTGGTCGCACATGATGCAACCAGTCAGATAAACTGTGTTAGCAGCGGCAGGGATAGGGAAACTTCCCTCCGCTGCTGCTGTCCTGCCTCCCTGCACTCTCCTGTACTGGTTGCCGTGCTTCCGATCACTGCTGATCGGTCAGCACGGCAGGACCCCCCCCTCCAGCGGCTGCAGACAATGGCAGCCGCTGGGGAGTGTAAATTAACCCCCCCAAGCCACCCCCAGACACCCCTGTATACCTGGAGGCTATCCTGGCTTTCAAAATTAAAGCTGCGATGGTCGCAATGTTTCCGATGTTCCGATGGTCACAATGTTCCTGATCAATGTTTTGATGTTTGGAAAAATATTTAAACAAATAAAAATAAAAAAATCTATTTTTTTCTTTTTTTTGACTGAAATCATTTTGGATCAGCTTAAATTCATGTTCTTCACCTAATTCACTCATAAAAAAAAAACCCGACAATTTCAGAGCAGTTTTTGGCAAAATAAATCATCAGTTAAGTGGTTAAAGGCAGGGATGAGAATTTTGCAAATTCTCCTTTAATTGCCCTGTCATACTAAAATAATGTGAGAAGGGTGTGAAAAATCCTATTTTCACATCATTTTAGTTAAAAAAAAATATTGATAAATGTGCCCCTACCAGGCTCATTTATTAACATTATTTTAGAATCACCTAAATGTATTAAAGGGCTTTTGGAGCAGTTTTCGTGAAAAACTGCTCCAAACCCATTAATTCTCATTTTTTTAGTAACCAGATCACATTTCCCATACTTATAATGGGAAATGCGATCTGACCAAATTTACTATTAAAAAAAAAAAAGTAAAAAAATTCAGCAGGTAGCCCTGCAATAATTATGCCATCTTCAGATAGCGTAATCACAGGGCTCACTGCAATATACTGCCTCCTGCATAGCAGAGCCACTGTGTTCAGCTATGTTTGTCTGATGGACACACAGGCTGATTACAGAGAAAAAACAAACAAGCAAAAAAAAAAATCATGGAGTTCTACAAAGAGGAGAAGAATTGGATTTTAATGGGTGCACTCCACCCACTTGGATTATTGTTTAAAATACAATTTATTTCATTTTATTAAAATTAGGTATAGACATACTTCCCTTATCTTAAAACCTTTAGGGCTAGAGTGTATTTTTATTATTCTCAATTCAGCCTTATTATAGGCTGAGTAAAGCGAAGTATGAAAAGAAAAAAATGTATATACAAAGAAAAAAGTGACAAGAAAAATGTGTTGAAAATAAATTAAATGTGTTTAGTGAATAAGTATTAAAATTATTTTGTACCCGTTCTGTTGTGTGGATGTCATTTATTATGAACTTCTCCTAATATTATTTCCTGATCTTATTACCAGTGCTTTAATATCCAAAGCCAGGTATTTGAGTGCTAAGTATCACTTGATACATTTGCATCCACTTATAGTTTTGATACTTTTATGTAAAGTGATGTGTCCAGAAATGTATCTTATTGTAGGGAATCTGCCCTTCTATTTTAGCACTCTGAAGAAAGCATGCATCTAATTTATCAATCACAGTTTTACTTGTGGTGTATCAAATGCATGCATGAACCTACTTCGGGAATGTACCAACTAGGGGTTTTGTAGTGTCAGCCGTTTCTAATAATATTTGATGGTTAGTAAATGCTGGCACTATCTAGATGTGATCCCCTTAATGTTTTATCAATTTCTTTCTATGATCATGTGATCCTAATTACATGTACAACAAGCTGGTGTTGTTAACTACTGTAGCATCCAACATCTGTGCACCGTTATTACCCATATGAAATCTCCTTATAGGGAATTAGCCCTTATGTTTGGGCCATCTGAGAGGGATGTGATACTACATATGTCAATTATAAAAGTGCTTATATTCGATCACATGTAAACATTAAACCACCTGTAGTAACGTGCCTATATAAACAGACAAGGGGTCTTATTGTGTCATCCGTTTGTGCTAGTAGATGGTAGGTAATAATAGTCACGTAATCAGAGTACAATCCCCTTTGCGTTGCTGTGGTATTTTATCTCCATGCAGCATTTTTACACATATAATTGTGTCATTCCACATTTATGCTGCATCCTGCTTTTAAATACAGTCCTGTCTATACACATGTAATTCTTCCACATTTATATGGATAGTGAACCTGTGCGCTTTGTAAAAGGGAGACTGTGAAAGCAACACCGATCAGCGCGGGCGTGTACTGCTACATCTGAGAGGCGTGTCATAAAAATGACTTACATCCAAATGTAAATGAGCCCCAAAGTTAGTAAGATCTACTTGTTGAAGAAAAGACACTGATATTTTTAAGGATTTGTTCCTCTGTTGTGTTTCACAAGAGGTTCCATATACTGTAAGTGGCCATGAGAAACCTTATTTAAAATGCATGTAGCTATAGGGGATCATTGCGCCTTATAACAAATGCAGTGAATGGAGCCCATTTGAATGTATTTATGTCTGATTTCTCCCCTCCCTCCACCAAGTATGTAACAGTTGCATAATGGGGGTAAGGCACAATCAGGGATATTGATGGACTATTCAGGGAGTCAGGGATATTGCTACTATTTTAGGGAGTCTCCTGCAGAACGCGGAAGGGTAGGCAACTATGTGATTTTATCACATCCCATCTGAGTCCTCAGAAGTGGATGGTGATAAATCTGCCCCTATTGGTGGGAAAGGCAGGCTGGCGTAGTGAAGGTAATACTGGAGGTTGGAAAGACAGCCAATACTAACAGTATTCTTAGTGCTAATTTTTTTCCTGCATGGTACTAGAAGTCCCAGCATAGTAGCACCTCTTATTATGTTTAAAATTAGGGTTTGCAGTCCAAGGCCCTCCCTCTTAACCTTGGTGCATTCCCTAGGGCAGGTATATGTAATACTGTGCAAGATGGTGTGAAGAAGTGCCGTGAAATAGTACCAAACCTTACGAGGCCTAGATGGTTTGCACACTTTAAGCATTTTCTTTTGATCATCTAAGTTTGGCAGAGAGGTAAGGAGGATATTTTTTTCTGGTGATGAAGAACTATAGCTAAGGTTAAAGCTATATGGACTTAAGATGGGAAGGCAGAAGTTAAGCTTTACCAAACCAGTGTATTAGAGGATTAGTGGCCGACTATGAGTGCAGTGCCCTTGGCTTTTCAAACTCAAAATGAGACTGAACATTGTTTTCAATAAGATCTGAATTAGGAACATATGAAGAATGCCAGTGTTGAGTTATTAGTAGTTTAGTAGCTATGAGTACAGATGTAGCCTCCCACATCGTTGCTGTTTCTTTACCTAAATGGAGGATTAGTCACTCCTAAGCGATAGGTCAGGTTGTTCAGTTGTTGCACGGACAGGTGCGTTGAGGCATGAATTCATATGCAGCATGCAATACACATCTTCACCACTGGGTGGCTAATGCTCCACTAATCCAGTACTGTAGAGCGAATAGTGGCAGATTGATCTACAAGCTCTGGCAAATGGTCAGTGACAACTGTAATGTTACTGTATACTGTACACACAGACCAATAGTCATACAGAGAAAGTCAATAAAAAAAAAAAGAAACCAATAAATCAATCAATAAAATTAGTGTATACAGATGCAAGCGAACGTTGAAAAGCAATGGTCCATTGATGTTAGGGTTTTGTGAGTGTCCACAAGTCGCGTAGACTAATCAATAAATAAAAATAATGTATACAGATGCAAACGAACATGTTAAAGCAATGGTCCATTGATGTTAGGCAAACAGTACTGTATGTAAGTGTCCAAGTCTCATAGCCAATACAGCAAAACCCATGGGAAGGCATCACTGCTTACATATGTACATGAACTCTTGTCTCTATCACCAGTTGTCGTGGTAAAGCGGTGAAGTGTCCCACGCCCCGTGCTCAGAGTCCAAATGCCTTTGTTTTTATTGTTTTTTTCTTCTTGACACTTTATTATTATTTTTTTTTAGAGCATTCATATATTTAAGAACCTTACATTCAATAAAATTATTCACACAGGTAAAGACCTGTTTCCATAACTAACTGTCGGGGTGTCTGACACGCAAATCTGTAGCACAGTACTGTACTGTTTAATGTACATTCACTCTGGCCCTCTCTAGTCCTTTCCCCAACCAAAGCGACTGTAGTATAAGACCTTAATTTACATACTGTGTTGGCAATTTATTGACTGTAAGCTGGCCTCTTTGTCTGAAAAGATCAGTCTCTCAAGAAAGGGGGAATGGTGAGGGGGAGGTGGGGGTTAACCAGTAGAGTTCAGAGATGCTGTCGAAAAAATTCATTCTCTATCGGGACCCAAAAAAAGAAACCAAAAAATCAATAAATAAAAATAGTCTATACAGATGCAAACATGTTAAAGCAATGGTCCATTAATGTTAGGTTTATGTGAGCTGGAGATATTAAGCTTTAAGCCCATTTTAATTTAATTTAATAGCTTACATAAACCTAACGTCAATGGACCATTGCTTTAACACGTTTGTTTGCGTTTGTATACACTATTTTTATTTATTGGTTTGCCTACGGGACCTCATTGCCGCAGTGTATTTTAAATAGCATAATGATACGCTAGTACAGCATTGCACATACAGTGTACAGTAAAGTAGTGCTATAGTGTACTGTATTTCAGTGTTGACCACACGCATGCACAATTGTGATTTTAAACAGCAACATCTGGTAGATGATCGCAGGTATTACACTCACCGGTAACGCCAAATGCCATGATAAGCTCTGTGAGCCTTCCTACGACTAGGCCCGCCGCCTTGCATCCATGCATGCTGCAACTCTGTGATTGGGACTAACGCCATAGACAGCATAGAAGAGCGAGGCTCCATCTGTATGTGTCCTATTATGTAGCCATCATTGTCAGAGATCTCTCCATGATACACAAGGAACAAGGCAAGCAGTGGGTGTGGGGGTGGTTATATAGAATACTCAAAACTTTAGAAATAAGAGCAAATACCAGAGCTTAGATATCGCTGGGCAAGACCAGAATATGTGCAGAAGGGAGCCTACATTACCACAATTATGCCATCATAAATTGGAATGCGATGGCCATATGGTATGTAACAAAACTGGTGTCAGATATAACTGATGGAGTAGTTTGAAAAACTGTTCAGAGTGAGAAATGTACTGTACCTAGAAAATCAAAAACATGGTCAAAATACCAAACACCAATCCTCCTCGGAGATGGGGCAAGACTAATCTGCTTACCATTTTAATAGAGATGTTATCGTTAAAGGTTTAGTTAGATTAATCATGAGGGTGTACCACTACGTAATGCTACCCTAACTATCTACTTTTTGAAGTTTGTCAAAGAGATTTTTAGGCATAGCCTACACTAAGGGGGTAATTCAGACCTGATCGGAGCAGCAAATTTGTTAGCAGATGGGCAAAACCATGGGCAAAACCATGTGCACTGCAGGGGGAGGGGGTGGGGGCAAGATATAACATGTGCCGAGAGCATTACATTTGGGTGGGGTGTGTTCAAACTGAAATCTAAATTGCAGTGTAAAATTAAAGCAGGCAATATTTTCTCTGCACGGAAACAAAATAACCCACCCAAATCTAACTCTCTGCACATGTTACATCTGCCCCAAATGCAGTGCACATGGTTTTGCCCAACTCCTAACAAATGTACTGCTACAATCAGGTCTGAATTGCGCGTGTTGTTTAACACTAAACTGCCAGTGTCTTAGTTGAAGATAGTTATAACATTTGTTAGAAGTTAGGGAATACTTACTGGGGCAGATGTATTAACCTGGAGATGGCATAAGGAAGTGATAAACCAGTGATAAGTGCAAGGTGATAAATGCACCAGTCAATCAGCTCTAATATGTAAATTAATAGTTAGGAGCTGATTGGCTGGTGCGTTTATCACCTTGCACTTATCACTGGTTTATCACTTCCTTATGCCATCTCCAGGCTTAATACATCTGCCCCACTGTTTTTGAATTTGGGAGTATGAAAGTAAGATATCCAATGATGTGGTCTTAGCTAATGAAACCACTCCCCAAGCTATCCAGGTTGTGAAGGATAAATTCGGGATCAGGAGAGTTAAGCCCTAAAGGGAGAGATGAGTGGGAGGCAAGTGGATTTCGATTTCAGCAGTTCCAGCTACTAACTCTGGCCATGCTTTACGAATGGCTAAAACTGAAGATGATCGGGCTAAGAAATGTGAATTTATGGAGGCAAATATAAGCTATCAGTTAATGGGAATGGGGATGTCATGTATCATTCCAATAGGACCCACATTTTAGGATTCTCAATAGCAAACCATGCCCCGAGTTGGAATAATAAACTGGCTATTTTGTAGCAATGCTAATCTGAGTAAGCCCCCTTCTGATTTGGATCACAATAATGTTTTCCTTGTTAAGGTAGGCTTTTTGCCTTTCTAAATAAAGTTTATTTAATAAAAGCAGTATGAAATGATACTGGGTTATTTAATCTTTATATTGTCTCTAACCTTTCTTTTTTGATTATCATAATTTTTAATGAACACAAATTAATTGAAAAAATTGTTAAAAGACATTGGGGTATACTTAACAGTGATCCATTATTAGAGAAATGTATCACTAAAAAACCTACTGTACCATTGTATACAGAAAGACAAATCATTAAAAAAAAATATTGATAAAAAAGCACTTATCAGACCCCCAAGATTGGTTAAATCTTAAGTTCTTTACTGATGTAGGTCTTGTATGATATGAAAACAATGCATAAACAAGGAAAGTAAAATTATGGAATACAAATCAACTTAAACTAATAAAGGCATAGCAGATTATAGGGGTTATCTTTTGTTACAGTAAAAACTGCATATATTTATTGAAATGTGTATGTGGTAGCCAACATATGGGAAAAACCACACGGATACTGAAAGAACGTTTGATATTGGACATTTAAAAACGAGATTTATGGTAAGAACTTACCTTTGTTAAATCTCTTTCTGCGAGGTACACTGGGCTCTACAAGGATAGACATTGAGGTGTAGAGTAGGATCTTGATCCGAGGCACCAACAGGCTCAAAGCTTTGACTGTTCCCAGAATGCACAGCGCCGCCTCCTCTATAACCCCGCCTCCCTGCACAGGAGCTCAGTTTTTAGTTAACCAGCCCAATGCAGTAGCAGGAAAAGAGACGATGTCACGATCCGGGTATCTGGACGCCATTTCTTACCCATCAGATGCCTCCTAAGGCTGGCTCAGCGCTCCAGGACCGGATCCCATCTGTTATCCTAATGTTCACATTCCTGCATCCTCTCCTGTCTCTCTGAGACGCTGTCACAGTAACGCCTTATTACATCTGGCATGGCGTCTCCCGTGGCCTCCGCCGCCGTCCCTGAGCTTCTGCATGCAGAGTGTCAGAGTGGCGATTACGTCAGCCGCGGCCTCCGCTGTGTCCGCGTGGTTGGATGTGCACTTGTCAGCCTGGCGTCTCCTGTCTCCAGTGGCCGGCGCCGCCATTACTGTTTTCATTACCACATGGATTACAAACCAAACTTCCCTCCAAGTGTCTGCATGGGCGCAGCCATCTTGGATTCTGTCAGCTGATCATTTCCTCCAATCTGTTGTCAGTATTGTTAATCTGCATAATTGCCTAGCCAATCCCTTCCTTGCTGCAGGTATAAATACACTGTGCCTGAGCAAGGAAGGCGTCAGTGCTTTGGTTGTCAAACCTAGTTCCTGTTTGTCTCTCTCCTGTGATTGTCTTCCAGGTTCCAGCTCCTGTCTCAAGACTTCCACCATAGAGACCCGCACCAGCATTCCACCTGCGGTGTAGCCTGACTCTCCAATCCATTGTGGATTCATCTGTTTCCAGCTACAACATTACCTGCTTCCAGCTCAGCTTCCAGCAGAGTACAGCTTCCCTTAAAGGGCCGGTGTCCTTTCTACACTTTACCACTCTCCACCGGTATTATTATTTCTCCGCTCTCAAGTTCTACATTTCAGTTCATACTTCATCGCTCCCAAGTTCATTTATTATTTAACTGGTTCCAGCCAGTATCCACTCCGTGCTAACAACAGTCTGGTTCCAGCCAGTATCCACAGCAGCTGTTTTACCTTCAGCAACCCAGCCTTTCCTGGAACACCAGCTGGCACAATCCTGGGTTATCTCCATTGCTACAGTCGGGCCTGGTAAGGACTTTCCGTCTAGAAGATCATAAGAACTATCTCACACTACCAGTGCCCTGTGGCTCCTGCCATCCTGTAGTACCCAGGAACTGTATTTATTATTTGCTGACTTTTACGTTTTCTTTTACTGCTGCTGTGTTGCGGAGTTGTCATAATAAACATCATTGACTTTTATCCAAGTTGTCGTGGTCACGCCTTCGGGCAGTTATTATTCATGTTACTTACATGTCCAGGGGTCTGATACAACCTCCCAGGTTCCGGTACATCTCAGCCCCTACAACTGAGGCTGCCTCCCGTCAGCTCAGGCCCTCAGTTGTGACAGTAAGCACTGACCTAATGAATCCAGCCGGAGACCAGGATCAAGCGGCCAGGCCGATGCAAGAACTGGCAGCCCGACTAGAACATCAGGAGGCTGCACAGGGCCACATCATCCGCTGTCTCCAGGATCTCTCTACTCGGCTGGATGGGATTCAGACAACTCTCTGTGGATCAGGCGCATCTGGTGCGTCAACCACAGTGACTCCAGCTATAACCCCACCCACCTTACCCATTTCTGCTCCACGTCTTCATCTTCCAACGCCAGCAAAATTTGACGGATCTCCAAGATTCTGCAGGGGATTTCTCAACCAGTGTGAGATTCAGTTTGAGCTACAACCTGGCAATTTTCCCAGTGACCGTACAAAAATTGCCTACATCATCTCTCTTCTCAGTGGCTCCGCCCTTGACTGGGCATCACCGTTATGGGAGAGGTCCGACACCCTGCTATCTTCTTACACTGCATTCGTGTCAACATTCAGGCGCATCTTCGACGAGCCAGGCCGGGTAACCTCAGCTTCATCCGAGATTCTCCGTTTACGCCAGGGGTCACGTACTGTAGGACAATATCTGATACAGTTCCAGATCCTGGCATCCGAACTGGCATGGAACGACGAGGCCCTGTATGCTGCATTCTGGCATGGCTTATCTGAGCTTATTAAAGATGAGTTAGCTACCAGAGACTTACCTTCTAAGTTAGATGAGCTAATCTCACTCTGCACGAAAGTTGATTTACGTTTCAGAGAGAGAGCAACTGAGCGTGGAAGATCATCTGCTCCAAAATCTTCTGCTCCTCCTCCTCGTCAACTGTCACCATCTAAAGATGAGCCCATGCAAATTGGCCGTTCCCGTTTAACTCCTGCTGAGCGCCGAAGACGTCTCTCTGAGTCTCTTTGTCTTTACTGTGCAGCTCCGTCTCACACCATCAATGCCTGTCCCGAACGTCCGGGAAAACTCCAAATCCTAGCTCGCCCAGGAGAGGGCCGGCTAGGAGTAATGATCTCCTCTCAATCTCCTCATGATTGTAATCTCCCAGTCTCGCTTCAAGTTGCTCAACGTTATCGGAACGTCATTGCTCTCCTTGATTCCGGAGCAGCTGGGAACTTTATTACTGAAGCCTATGTTAAACGGTGGTCCCTACCCACCGAGAGACTTCCTTCCTCCTTTTCCTTAACTGCCGTGGATGGCAGTAAAATTTTTGATACTGTTATTGCTCTAAGGACTCTACCAGTTCGTCTGAGAGTGGGAGTTCTTCATTCCGAACTTATTTCACTTTTAGTGATTCCAAGAGCCACACATCCTGTGGTCCTGGGCCTTCCATGGCTCCGTCTTCACAATCCTACAATTGATTGGACGACTACGCAAATCCTGGCATGGGGTTCCTCCTGTGCAGAGACATGTTTGTTTAAAGTATTGCCTGTCTGTTCTTCCTCCCCCAGGTCGTCTGATGTTCCACCTCCTCCATATCAAGATTTCACGGATGTGTTCAGTAAAGCTTCTGCTGATATCCTTCCTCCTCATAGAGAATGGGACTGCCCGATTGATCTCGTTCCAGGGAAGGTTCCACCTCGAGGCCGAACTTATCCGTTGTCTCTGCCTGAGACGCATTCTATGGAGGAATACATTAAAGAGAACCTAGCAAAGGGGTTCATTCGACCTTCTTCTTCCCCAGCCGGCGCAGGCTTCTTTTTTGTAAAAAAGAAAGATGGTGGTCTGCGGCCGTGCATCGACTACAGAGGTTTGAACGACATTACCATCAAGAACCGTTATCCTTTACCCCTGATTACTGAGCTCTTTGACAGAGTTAGCGGAGCTACCATCTTTACAAAGCTGGACTTGCGAGGTGCATACAATCTCATCCGGATCCGTGAGGGTGACGAGTGGAAGACCGCCTTTAACACCCGTGACGGACATTATGAGTACCTCGTCATGCCCTTCGGATTGAGCAATGCTCCAGCTGTCTTCCAGCATTTTGTCAATGAGATTTTCAGAGACATTCTATACCGTCATGTCGTGGTCTATCTAGACGATATCCTCATTTTTGCCAACGATTTAGAGGAACATCGTTTTTGGGTTAAAGAGGTTCTGTCCCATCTCCGTGTCAATCATCTCTATTGCAAATTAGAAAAATGCGTCTTTGAAGTCAAGTCCATTCCGTTTCTAGGGTACATTGTGTCCGGTTCCGGACTAGAGATGGATCCTGAGAAACTACAAGCAATTCAGAATTGGCCGGTACCCTTAACCCTCAAAGGGGTCCAGAGGTTCTTAGGGTTCGCCAATTATTACCGAAAGTTTATACGAGACTTTTCCACCATTGTGGCGCCTATTACTGCTTTCACCAAGAAGGGTGCTAACCCGTCCAAGTGGTCTGAAGAAGCCATGCAAGCTTTTCATCTTTTAAAACAGAGGTTCATCTCTGCGCCTGTCCTGAAACAGCCTGACATCGACTCTCCTTTCATCCAAGAGGTGGATGCCTCCTCCGTTGGAGTAGGAGCGGTGTTATCTCAGAGGGCTAAAGATGGCCATTTACATCCTTGCAGTTTCTTCTCCCGGAAGTTCTCCCCAGCTGAGCGCAACTATGCCATTGGCGACCAGGAGTTGCTAGCCATCAAGCTCGCTCTAGAAGAGTGGAGGTATCTGTTGGAGGGAGCTTCTCATTTAATCACCATACTTACAGACCACAAGAACCTTTTATACCTGAAGGGCGCACAATGTCTCAACCCTCGTCAGGCCAGATGGGCACTTTTCTTTTCCAGGTTCGACTTTAAACTCCAGTTCTGTCCGGGCTCTCAGAATCGCAAGGCCGATGCCCTTTCCCGCTCATGGGAGCAAGAAAATGAGTCAGAGTCTTCAGACAAGCATCCTATTGTAAATCCGTTGGCATTCTCCACGGTAGGGATGGACTCTACGCCCCCATCAGGGAAAAGTTTTGTGAAGCCGATGCTAAGGAAGAAGCTCATGCATTGGGCCCATGCTTCCCGTTTTGCCGGACATACAGGTATCCAAAAAACCCTGGAGTTTATCTCTAGGTCCTATTGGTGGCCAACTCTGAAAAAGGACGTCTTGGAGTTTATTGCATCTTGCCCAAAGTGTGCCCAACATAAAGTATCCCGCCAGTCGCCTGCGGGGCAACTGGTTCCACTATCCGTTCCCCGTCGACCATGGACCCACTTGTCGATGGATTTCATTACAGACTTACCCATGTGCAACAAGTTCAATACCATCTGGGTGGTAGTTGACCGGTTCACCAAGATGGCACACTTCATTCCTCTCACCGGTCTTCCGTCAGCTTCCAAGTTGGCTCAAGTATTCATACAAGAGATCTTCCGACTCCACGGTCTTCCTGAAGAAATTATCTCAGATCGAGGAGTTCAATTCACAGCCAAATTCTGGCGAAGTTTATGTCAAGTCCTCCAAGTCAAGCTAAAGTTTTCCACGGCTTACCATCCTCAGACCAATGGTCAAACCGAGAGGGTGAATCAGGACTTGGAGGCCTTCCTCCGCATCTATGTGTCCTCCTCTCAAGATGACTGGGTTCAATTACTTCCCTGGGCCGAGTTCTGTCATAACAACCAGTATCATTCTTCATCTGCTTCAACACCATTCTTCACTAACTTTGGATTCCACCCTAAAGTTCCTGAGTTCCAACCGCTTCCAGCAACTTCTGTTCCCGCAGTGGATATCACCTTGCATCAGTTTGCCAATATCTGGAAGAGCGTATGATCAGCTCTGCTCAAGGCATCGTTCAGGTACAAGAAGTTTGCGGATAAGAAGCGTCGAGCAGTTCCTGCTCTCAAGGTGGGTGATCGGGTATGGTTATCCACGAAGAATTTGAGGTTAAGAGTTCCCAGTATGAAGTTTGCACCTCGCTATATCGGTCCTTTCAAGATTGAACCAGTCATCAATCCTGTTGCTTACAGACTCCAGTTGCCTCCCTTCTTAAAAATACCCAGGACATTCCATGTTTCCCTGTTGAAACCGCTGATCTTGAATCGGTTTCATTCCTCACTTCCTCCAACTCCGAAAGTCCAAACTCAACGAGGCGTTGAGTATGAAGTGGCCAAGATCCTGGACTCACGTCACCGTTACGGTCAACTGCAATATCTTATTGACTGGAAGGGTTATGGTCCTGAGGAACGTTCATGGACCAATGCTTCAATTGTCCATGCTCCTGCCTTGGTCCGGAGATTCCATTCCAAGTTTCCTCAAAAGCCAAAGAAGTGTCCTGGGGCCACTCCTAAAGGGGGGGGTGCTGTCACGATCCGGGTATCTGGACGCCATTTCTTACCCATCAGATGCCTCCTAAGGCTGGCTCAGCGCTCCAGGACCGCATCCCATCTGTTATCCTAATGTTCACATTCCTGCATCCTCTCCTGTCTCTCTGAGACGCTGTCACAGTAACGCCTTATTACATCTGGCATGGCGTCTCCCGTGGCCTCCGCCGCCGTCCCTGAGCTTCTGCATGCAGAGTGTCAGAGTGGCGATTACGTCAGCCGCGGCCTCCGCTGTGTCCGCGTGGTTGGATGTGCACTTGTCAGCCTGGCGTCTCCTGTCTCCAGTGGCCGGCGCCGCCATTACTGTTTTCATTACCACATGGATTACAAACCAAACTTCCCTCCAAGTGTCTGCATGGGCGCAGCCATCTTGGATTCTGTCAGCTGATCATTTCCTCCAATCTGTTGTCAGTATTGTTAATCTGCATAATTGCCTAGCCAATCCCTTCCTTGCTGCAGGTATAAATACACTGTGCCTGAGCAAGGAAGGCGTCAGTGCTTTGGTTGTCAAACCTAGTTCCTGTTTGTCTCTCTCCTGTGATTGTCTTCCAGGTTCCAGCTCCTGTCTCAAGACTTCCACCATAGAGACCCGCACCAGCATTCCACCTGCGGTGTAGCCTGACTCTCCAATCCATTGTGGATTCATCTGTTTCCAGCTACAACATTACCTGCTTCCAGCTCAGCTTCCAGCAGAGTACAGCTTCCCTTAAAGGGCCGGTGTCCTTTCTACACTTTACCACTCTCCACCGGTATTATTATTTCTCCGCTCTCAAGTTCTACATTTCAGTTCATACTTCATCGCTCCCAAGTTCATTTATTATTTAACTGGTTCCAGCCAGTATCCACTCCGTGCTAACAACAGTCTGGTTCCAGCCAGTATCCACAGCAGCTGTTTTACCTTCAGCAACCCAGCCTTTCCTGGAACACCAGCTGGCACAATCCTGGGTTATCTCCATTGCTACAGTCGGGCCTGGTAAGGACTTTCCATCTAGAAGATCATAAGAACTATCTCACACTACCAGTGCCCTGTGGCTCCTGCCATCCTGTAGTACCCAGGAACTGTATTTATTATTTGCTGACTTTTACGTTTTCTTTTACTGCTGCTGTGTTGCGGAGTTGTCATAATAAACATCATTGACTTTTATCCAAGTTGTCGTGGTCACGCCTTCGGGCAGTTATTATTCATGTTACTTACATGTCCAGGGGTCTGATACAACCTCCCAGGTTCCGGTACATCTCAGCCCCTACAACTGAGGCTGCCTCCCGTCAGCTCAGGCCCTCAGTTGTGACAGACGACAATGGTTAGTAGCCACAAACACCGCATTCTCACGACAGGAGAAGTGTCAGTGGCTAATGCCGTACCAACCCAAAGAAGCTAAGTGCGTCAGGGTGGGCGCCTTGTGGAGCCCAGTGTACCTCGCAGAAAGAGATTTAACAAAGGTAAGTTCTTACCATAAATCTCGTTTTCTGCTGCGGGCTCCACTGGCAGAGCCGTAACTACCTGTGTGCCAGGTGTGCCTGGCACACAGCGCAGTTACCCTGAGGGCGCACGGCCAGCGGCTTGTAATGAGTCAAATTGGGCTGGCTCTTGCACTAGGAGTGTTCCCCTGCGTCCATCTCCGATCTCTCCCTGTATGCCCACGTTTGAGAGCGCTCCCCAGTCACCAATGGTTCGCCTGGCACTGGCTCCTCACGCTGTGGCTGTTTGATAAAACTGTGGTGTACCCTGAGCAAGGTGTCCTCCATAGACCTCCCCAGTCAGTGTGTGTGTCCCATAATTGTAGGTACCACCAGCCTAACCCTTCCCTCCACTCCTGCAGCTTAACCCTAACCTCCCTTCCCACAGCCTATCCCCAACCCCCCAGTGCTTAATCCTAACCCTCCTCGCAGCTTAACCCTAACCTCCCCTCCCCTGCAGCGTAACCCTAACCTCCCTCCCTGCAGCGTAACCCTAACCCTCCCCTACTGCAGCGTAACCCTAACCCGCTCCGCAGCGTAACCCTAGCCCTCCCATACTGCAGCGTAACCCTAACCCTCCCCTCCCGCAGTCTAACCCTCTCCTCCACTCCCGCAGCCTAACCTCTCCGTACTGGCTGCCTGGCGCTGCTATGAATGCTGAGATGCGCTTCCTTCATCCCAGCATTCACAGCGGTGGGCAGCCAATGCGGAAGGAGAGGAGACTGCTGCAGCGGAGCCACTACCAATTACATAGCGCTGCTGCGGCTCCAGTCCCCCTCCCTCCTCCTCCCCTGTGGCTGCCCGGGATCTGCCAGCACGAGGAGCCTGACTGCCAGCGGGGAGAGATGGTAAGTATCTCTCTCTCTCTCTCTCTCTCTCTATCTCGTCTGCCACAATGTGTAAAAAGGGATGCTGTCTGCCGTAATGTGTAAAAAGGGGGACGCTGTCTGCCGTAATGTGTAATAAGGAGGACGCTGTCTGCTGTAATGTGTAAAAAAGGGGACGCTGTCTGCCGTAATGTGTAAAAAGGGGGACGCTGTCTGCTGTAATGTATAATAAGGAGGACGCTGTCTGCCGTAATGTGTAATAAGGAGGACGCTGTCTGCCGTAATGTGTAAAAAGGGGGACGCTGTCTGCCGTAATGTGTAATAAGGAGGACGCTGTCTGCTGTAATGTGTAAAAAGGGGGACGCTGTCTGCCGTAATGTGTAAAAAGGGGGACGCTGTCTGCCGTAATGTGTAATAAGGAGGACGCTGTCTGCCGTAATGTGTAATAAGGAGGACGCAGTCTCCGTAATGTGTAAAAAGGGGAAGCTGTCTGCCGTAATGTGTAAAAAGGGGACGCTGTCTGCCGTAATGTGTACAAAAGGGGACGCTGTCTGCAGTAATGTGTAAAAAGGGGATGCTGCCTGCTGTAATGTGTAAAAAGGAGATTCTATCTGCCGTAATGTGTAAAAGGGGCTCTACTGGTGTAGTGGCGCTACTGTGCAGCGTAATTTGAATACTGGAGACTACTGTGCACCGTAGCATGAATTGGTATTATATTGTGACCACACCCCTTCCCCATGAAGCCACGCCCCTATATATTTTTCACGCGCCTGCGGCGCGCACTGCCCCTGTCTTACATGGGGGGCGTCAATGCCGTCTCTTGCACACAGCGCTAAAATGCCTAGTTACGGCACTGTCCACTGGGCTCCACAAGGATAGACATTGGGGATGTCCTAAAGCAGTTCCTTATGGGAGGGGACGCACTGTAGCGGGCACAAGAACCCGGCGTCCAAAGGAAGCATCCTGGGAAGCGGCAGTATCGAAGGCATAGAACCTTATGAACATGTTCACTGAGGACCACGTAGCCGCCTTGCACAATTGTTCAAGGGTCGCACCACGGCGGGCCGCCCAAGAAGGTCCAACAGACCGAGTAGAATGGGCCGTAATGTGAGCAGGAGCCGACCGACCAGCCCTCACATAAGCATGTGCAATCACCATTCTAATCCTTCTGGCCAAAGTCTGCTTGTGAGCAGGCCAGCCCCGTTTGTGAAATCCAAACAGTACAAAGAGAGAATCAGATTTCCTAATGGAAGCAGTTCTCTTCACATAGATACATAGAGCCTGTACCACATCCAAAGACTGCTCTTTGGGAGACAGATCAGGAGAAACAAGTGCCGGAACTACAATCTCCTGGTTAAGGTGGAACAAGGAAACCACCTTTGGTAAATATCCGGGACGAGTCCTCAGAACCGCCCGGTCATGGTGAAATATCAGATATGGGGAACTACAGGACAAGGCTCCCAAATCCGACACTCTTCTAGCTGAAGCAATAGCCCGCAGAAACACCACCTTAAGGGAAAGCCACTTAAGATCAGCTGAACCAAGAGGTTCAAATGGAGACTCTTGTAATGCCTCCAAAACCACCGACAAGTCCCAAGGAGCCACAGGCGGGACATACAGAGGTTGGATACGCAACACACCCTGAGTAAAGGTATGCACATCAGGTAAGGTCGCAATTTTTCTCTGAAACCACACCGACAAGGCAGAAATATGAACCTTGAGGGTGGCCAGACGCAGTCCTAAGTCCAGGCTCTGCTGAAAAAAAGCCAACAACTTGGCTGTACTAAACTTGGAAGCGTCATAATCGTTAGATGCGCACCAAACAAAGTAAGAATGCCAGACCCTATAGTAAATCCGAGCAGAAGCCGGTTTCCGGGCCCGCAACATAGTTTGAATGACCGCCTCAGAAAACCCTTTAGCCCTTAAGACGGAAGCTTCAAGAGCCACGCTGTCAAAGACAGCCGGGCTAGATCCTGGTAGACACAGGTGTCCTGAACGAGGAGGTCTGGGCATTGTGGAAGTAGAATTGGATGCTCTGACGATAGGCCTTGCAGGTCTGAGAACCAGTGCCGTCTGGGCCACGCTGGAGCTATGAAAAGCAGAATTCCTTTTTCTTGCTTGAACTTCCGAATTACCCTGGGCAGGAGTGACACCGAAGGGAACACGTATGGCAGCCGAAACCTGCACGGCACCGCTAGCGCATCCACGAATGCTGCTTGGGGATCCCTTGTCCTTGCTCCGAAGACCGGAACCTTGTGATTGTGTCGAGACGCCATCAGATCTACGTCTGGAAGACCCCACTTTTCCACTAGGAGTTGAAACACTTCTGGATGGAGGCCCCACTTGCCGGCATATACGTCCTGATGACTGAGAAAGTCCGCTTCCCAATTCAGGACTCCCAGAATGAAGATTGTCGATATGGCCGGTAGATGGCGTTCCACTCAAAGTAGAATCCGTGAGACTTCCTTCATTGCAAGGTGGCTTCGAGTGCCACCTTGATGATTTATGTAACCACTGTGGTGGCGTTGTCCGACTGCACTTGAACAGGATGGTTGTGAATTAAATGCTGGGCTAGGTTCAATGCATTGAAGACCGCCCACAATTCCAGAATGTTGATCGAGAGGAGGGACTCCTCCTTGGTCCACCGACCCTGAAGGGAGTGTTGCTCCAGCCTCTTAGACTGGCATCTGTCATCAACAGGACCCAGTTGGATATCCAGAAGAGACGGCCCCTGCACAATTGTTGGTCCTGGAGCCACCAGAGCAGCGAAAGACGGACCTGCGGAGTCAATGAGATCATTTGAGACCTGATCCGGTGAGGCAGGCCATCCCACTTGGCTAGAATCAGCCTCTGGAGGGGGTGATAATGGAATTGAGCATACTCCACCATGTCGAATGCTGATACCATGAGGACCAGCACCTGCATTGCCGAATGTATCGACACTTGCGGAGAGAAAGGAAGCAACGGATCCTGTCCTGAAGCTTCAGGACTTTCTCCTGACACAAGAACAACCTCTGGTTGTGAGTGTCCAGTAGCGCTCCCAGATGCACCATGCTCTGAGCAGGGATCAGGGAGGATTTCTCCCAGTTGATGAGCCACCCGTAGGCTTGTAGAAATCGGACCGTCATATCTAGATGACGTAGGAGAAGTTCTGGGGAATTTGCCAGGATTAACAAGTCGTCCAGATACGGCAGTATCCTGACCCCTTGGCGGCGGAGTACCACCGTCATCACCGCCATGACTTTGGTGAAGACTCGCGAAACCGTTGTTAAACTAAAAGGTAACGCCCGAAACTGGTAATGGAGGTTGCCAATAGCAAACCTCAGGTATTGCTGATGTAACGCTGCTATAGGAATGTGCAGGTAAGCATCCTGTTTGTCCAGGGAGACCATGTAGTCCCCAGGTTCCGAGGCCAGAACTAAAGAGCAAAGGGTTTCCATACGGAACTTGGAAACCTTCACAAACCTGTTCAATGCCTTGAGGTTGAGAATGGGCCGAGAGGACCCATTTGGTTTCGGGACTAGAAACAGCGGAGAATAGTACCCCCGGCCCCTCTGCGCAAGAGGCACCTGTACTACGACTCCTGTATCCAGGAGGGTCTGTACCACCGAATGCAGAGTGTTTGCCTTTGTCTGGTCCAATGGGACGTCTGTCTGGCAAAATCGATGAGGGGGTCGGTTTTTGAAGGCTATGGCCAGAGCCGGCCTTAGCTATAGGCAGGCTAGGCATTTGCCTAGGGCATTCAAGCATGTCTAGGGGCATCCAAGCATGTCCCTGCAGCATCTCATGCTGAGAGGGACAGTCCGCAAACTAACTGTTACTTTCCAAATGTATTCAATCAGTACTTGTATACACTGCTGTTTACATTTGTTAAAAAAAAATGCACACTGTGCCTTAAATTTCCTCTGACATGCTTGAATGCCCCTGACTTGTGAGACCTCAGACAGACAGCAGAAGCCCAGTAAATGCAATTCCTGGACCTGTGACATTTTTACTGACTATATAAGGTTATTACTGGATGGCTTCTTATGATAACACATGTGTATTTTTGAAGACTGCTTCACAGAAACCTGACATCACCTATACTGCTTGTGCACATGGGGGAGGGGGACCCTGCCATCCTGTGTGTGTCCCTTATCCCTGTGTAAACCCCAGGTGTCTGCAGGGACATAACATGGGCAGTGTTCTCCCCACACTTTATTTCCTAGTCAGTCCATACCGTAAAATTCCCCTGCCATCTAGCACTGTAACGTGGTCAGTAAGTTGCGTTGTGCTATTTCTATATGAAACATCAGTGCAGCGTGACTTTTGGACACATCAGACTGGAGGGCAGAGCATTTAGCTCCCACAGTATAAAGTAAAGTGCATGCAGTTAACGGGTGTAACAGACACCAGCAAACACACTGAATAGTGAAGAGAATGGACAGTTTCTACATGTTTGATACTGATCTTTTTGTATAACCAGTAAGTGTGGCAGTATCTGTGGCAGTATATGTGTATTATGGGCATTACTAATGTGGGGCATATGTGTAAGGTGCATTACTGTGTGGCATTATGTGTATTATGGGCATTACTAATGTGGGGCATATGTGTAAGGTTCCTTTACTGTGTGGAATTATATGTATTATGGTCCTTACTGTGTGGCATTGTGCAGAGTTGAACTGGCCCACAGGGTAACCCCCCGGTGGGCCCCACTACCTGAGCGTTGCAGGTACAGATGCAGAACTAGCGGCGGAGCTAGGGGGCACCAGACAAAATTTTGCCTATGGCATCAAATTGGCTAGGGCCGGCTCTGGCTATGGCGTAATCTCGAGTGACGACTTCCCGTACCCAGGCATCTGAAGTGTTCTTCAACCATTCCTGGGTATACCCTAGAAGCAGGCCCCCCACCCTGGGATCCCCCAGGGGGAGGCCCACCCCGTCATGCGGCAGGCTTATCGACCTTGGAAGCTGGCTGATGGGCCGCCCAGGCTCTTTTGGGCTTAGGCTTACCAGGTTTGGAAGTGCGGGCCTGCTTGTTGTACGCCTGACCTTTTGCTTTACCTGAAGGACGAAAGGAGCGAAAGGAAGTACCTTTAGCCTTCAACACAGAAGGAGCGGTACTTGACATACAGTACAGGCAGTTTTGGCAGGAGCCAAGTCAGCCACTATCTTATTTAAGTCCTCCCCAAACAGAATATCTCCCTTGAAAGGGAGTACCTCCAGGGTTTTTCTAGAGTCCAGATCCACAGACCAGGATCTCAGCCACAATATCCAGCGAGCCAGGACTGACGTAGTAGAGGCTTTGGCTGCTAGGATACCGGCATCAGAAGCCGCCTCTTTAATATAGTGAGAAGCTGTGACAATATATGACAAGCATTGTCTAGCATGGTCAGAAGAGATTTCAGCTTCTAACTCCAAGGCCCATGCTTCAATAGCCTCTGCAGCCCATGTTGCTGCAATAGTGGGCCTTTGTGCAGCACACGTGAGGGTGTAAATCGCTTTCAGACAACCCTCCACATGTTTATCCATAGGCTCCTTTAGAGACGTGACGGTAGTGACAGGCAGAGCTGAGGAAACCACCATCCTAGCCACATGTGAGTTTACTGGAGGAGGCGTTTCCCAATTCTTAGACAGCTCTGGTGCGAGGGGATAGCAAGCCAGCATCTTCTTTTGAGGCACAAACTTCGTACTCGGGTTTTCCCAGGGTTCTTGACGTATATCCACTAGGTGGTCAGAGTAATGTAAAACTTGTTTAACCACCTTCTGACGCTTGAACCTATCTGGTTTCTTAGGAGGGACGGATGGCTCGGGATCATCCGTAATCTGTAGAATTAACTTAATAGCCTCCAAAAGATCAGGAACATCCACATGTGAACTACCCTCACCATCAGCCGTATCTGAGTCAGAACCTGTGGGGTCAGTGTAAGTGCCGTCTTCATCAGACGAGGTGTCAGTGACAGCAGTGGATTGTGAGGAGACAAGCGCTCGCTTAGAGGACCCCTTGGGCGAGCGATGGTCAGACTTTTTAGTAGTCAGGGACTGGTTCAACTTCTTCAGTTGGGCAGATAAATTGTCCGCCCATGGCGGGTTAGCTGCAGGGACCACATACGGTTGTACCGGCATAGGGGTTCCCATAGGGGGTGTTAGTTTATTAACTAGCGTATGTAGAAGCGTGGAAAAAGCGGCCCACGGTGGGTCATTATGTACCTCTGTTGCCACAGTCCCACTGGGGGGCAAGGAGCCCCCAGAACCAGAGCCCACAGCTGCTATATTCTCCTCATAGGGATCTGTGGCTTCAGCAACACCGGCAGTGTGTTCAGCCCCAGAACCGTTACCCTCAGAAGCAGACATGATATAACTTGCAGTATCAGGTAACACAGTACAATTGTCAGCAGCACAATACCTCTTACCCAACCCCTGCACAGTGTAGTCAGCACTAGCAGAGATAAAGGAGAGATATGGTGACTAAAATCACAGAGAAAAATACGTATTAAAGTATATCTTTGTGAAAATCCTATTTCAATATAAAAACCTGACGCACCAAGCCCCCTCAGGTTATAGAATATAGGGATAGCAAGTTGAGTAAAATACACAAAATGGACACCACTCAGCTATCTATTGCACACACAGATAGTCACAGTTTGTACAATGCAGAGGTTATTACTAACAATAATACTGCACTGGACGAGCTTATATATATAGCTACAGTATATAGTCAATAGATATAACACTACACAGTAAGTACTGGATGTATATCACAGGGTAATTGTACTAGAAAACCCTGACTAAATGCACTCTTTCTTAACTAGCACTGACTAAAAAGGCAGGTAGAATACTTAAGTGTCATGTAAAGGCACAGCACTGACAACCAGGCGGCTTTACGCAGGAGGATTTGCCCAAGCAGTCCCAGGAACAGTGAAGCTGAGGGATAATGGCGCCCAGACACTGACAGGGAGTGAGGGAGAGACAGATATGCAGCTCCAGGGCGGGAACATTTGCGGGAAATGGTGCCCTGGGTCTGTGGGAGGGGCTTCAGGTCTAAGCCTTATCCCCCTGCTGGCAAAACCACGGGGTACTGTGGGCTACTGAAAATGGTTTAGAGAGAAAACCTGACCTACACCCATGCCCTGGTGATCTAGTGGGATCGCCTGTACTGCCACAGTGTCCACCGCCAGCGCGCGCGGCCCGCCTCCAACTGACCGCGCCGGATCGCGATAAATACCGGGTCCCGCAAGCGGGGCCCACTTACCGCCTCCTGAAGCGTGGCCATGCGATCCCGGAGAGCCCCCGTCGTGTGTGCCTGACGTGAAGAAAACCGGAGCCTCCTGCTGTAGTTACCCGGCAACCAGGGCTCGGGAGTGTACAGCGCCGCCTGGGGAGAGCTGGAGCTGCAGCAGTGAATGTCTTCTGACATTTACCACTGCTGCTGCCCTTGAAGTCTTCACTTTTTTCTTCAAAAAAAGCTCTTCTTAGGGCTGCCTGGAGCAGCCCCTCTGTTATGTGCCTGCTTACTGCAGCACCAACTACAAAACTGAGCTCCTGTGCAGGGAGGCGGGGTTATAGAGGAGGCAGCGCTGTGCATTCTGGGAACAGTCAAAGCTTTGAGCCTGTTGGTGCCTCGGATCAAGATCCTACTCTACACCCCAATGTCTATCCTTGTGGAGCCCAGTGTACCCCGCAGCAGAAAAAAAAATTGTGAGATTGAAGTAGTTACTCCATGATGGAGAACAAATGACCCAGAAGGACATTAAAAAAAATAAAATCAGAAAAATTTATGAATTGCGTACTCTGACAACTTCGCTCTGAATGTAGATTTTGAGACCAAGTGGTTCTTAATATGAGAAATATGGACACTCTACCTTTAAAGTGTACATTTTTATTAATTCTGTTTTTTTTATAATGTGTGGATTTATTTCATTATATTTATTATGTATGGACTATTTTATATGTATATATATGTTTTGTGTTGGTTTTTTTTAAATGTCAGAAATACGAGTATCAAAGGAATGAATACTTTGCAACTTAAATAATGGATCCAGCATAAGGATTTAATGCATAAGGACTGATAAATGCTCTAAATTATGTGGGTCACAATACAAATTGTTCTAGATTGCAATCCAAGTAAGGGAGTGCCGGACTTCTGGTTTGAGCTCCAACCACTGATCTACTGAACTTTCAGTGTGCGTGTAAACAACTGGAAATACACATTGTGGTGATGATGTGTAAAGTACACTGTATAATTTACTCTGTACGAACCTCTCTCATGGAGTATACATTATATACAGGAGCATCATTGGCGTTTCTATAATGGGTGCAATGCGTGCAGTGCACACAGGCCCCTGGGCCCACACTGCACACACTGCACCCATATTCTAATACTCACCTTTCCGGAGTCGAGCACAGATATCTACTCTCGCAGCGAAAAGCGCAGCTGAAATGGCCGCCTCGCATGCGCAATAGCCAACTTGGTCTCCGGAACATGGCGGGTGCCATATTTCCAGAGACCTGCGCATGTGCACTAGACTCCGGCATATTGCTGGAGACTACCGCGCCGTGCAGAGGAAGGGGTCACAGCTTCAATACAAACAGATTTTTAAAAACCAGCGCCCCAACTCAATAGTGCCATAACAGAAGCTAAGGTGATCCCAACCACCCAAATTAATCTCAAGACAACACAAATGTAAGCAACTGTGCGCACCCTTTTGGTATATAATCAGGAAATAGTCTGTGTAAAACTATCTGAGGTTTACACGTCACACAGTCCTGAGAACACTAGTTCCTTTTCGCTAAGAACTATAGTGTTATGATCCAAATACTAGTGATGAGCACCGGAAATTTTTCGGGTTTTGTGTTTTGGTTTTGAGTTCGGTTCCGCGGCCGTGTTTTGGGTTCGAACGCGTTTTGGCAAAACCTCACCAAATTTTTTTTGTCGGATTCGGGTGTGTTTTGGATTCGGGTGTTTTTTTCAAAAAAACCCTAAAAAACAGCTTAAATCATAGAATTTGGGGGTCATTTTGATCCCAAAGTATTATTAACCTCAATAACCATAATTTCCACTCATTTTCAGTCTATTCTGAACACCTCACACCTCACAATATTATTTTTAGTCCTAAAATTGGCACCGAGGTCGCTGGATGACTAAGCTCAGCGACCCAAGTGGCCGACACAAACACCTGGCCCATCTAGGAGTGGCACTGCAGTGTCACGCAGGATGGCCCTTCCAAAAAACACCCCCCAAACAGCACATGACGCAAAGAAAAAAAGAGGCACAATGAGGTAGCTGTGTGACTAAGCTAAGCGACCCTAGTGGCCGACACAAACACCTGGCCCATCTAGGAGTGGCACTGCAGTGTCACGCAGGATGGCCCTTCCAAAAAACACCCCCCAAACAGCACATGACGCAAAGAAAAAAAGAGGCGCAATGAGGTAGCTGTGTGACTAAGCTAAGCGACCCTAGTGGCCGACACAAACACCTGGCCCATCTAGGAGTGGCACTGCAGTGTCACGCAGGATAGCCCATCAAAAAACTACTCCCCAAACAGCACATGACGCAAAGAAGAAAAAAAAGAGGCGCAATGAGGTAGCTGTGTGAGTAAGCTAAGCGACCCTAGTGGCCGACACAAACACCTGGCCCATCTAGGAGTGGCACTGCAGTGTCACGCAGGATGGCCCTTCCAAAAAACACCCCCCAAACAGCACATGACGCAAAGAAAAAAAGAGGCACAATGAGGTAGCTGTGTGACTAAGCTAAGCGACCCTAGTGGCCGACACAAACACCTGGCCCATCTAGGAGTGGCACTGCAGTGTCACGCAGGATGGCCCTTCCAAAAAACACCCCCCAAACAGCACATGACGCAAAGAAAAAAAGAGGCGCAATGAGGTAGCTGTGTGACTAAGCTAAGCGACCCTAGTGGCCGACACAAACACCTGGCCCATCTAGGAGTGGCACTGCAGTGTCACGCAGGATAGCCCTTCAAAAAACTACTCCCCAAACAGCACATGACGCAAAGAAGAAAAAAAAGAGGCGCAATGAGGTAGCTGTGTGAGTAAGCTAAGCGACCCTAGTGGCCGACACAAACACCTGGCCCATCTAGGAGTGGCACTGCAGTGTCACGCAGGATGGCCCTTCCAAAAAACACCCCCCAAACAGCACATGACGCAAAGAAAAAAAGAGGCGCAATGAGGTAGCTGTGTGACTAAGCTAAGCGACCCTAGTGGCCGACACAAACACCTGGCCCATCTAGGAGTGGCACTGCAGTGTCACGCAGGATGGCCCTTCAAAAAACTACTCCCCAAACAGCACATGACGCAAAGAAGAAAAAAAAGATGCGCAATGAGGTAGCTGTGTGACTAAGATAAGCGACCCTAGTGGCCGACACAAACACCTGGCCCATCTAGGAGTGGCACTGCAGTGTCACGCAGGAAGGCCCTTCCAAAAAACACCCCCCAAACAGCACATGACGCAAAGAAAAAAAGAGGCGCAATGAGGTAGCTGTGTGACTAAGATAAGCGACCCAAGTGGCCGACACAAACACCTGGCCCATCTAGGAGTGGCACTGCAGTGTCACGTAGGATGGCCCTTCCAAAAAACACCCCCCAAACAGCTCATGACGCAAAGAAAAAAAGAGGCGCAATGAGGTAGCTGTGTGACTAAGATAAGCGACCCAAGTGGCCGACACAAACACCTGGCCCATCTAGGAGTGGCACTGCAGTGTCACGCAGGATGGCCCTTCCAAAAACTACTCCCCAAACAGCACATGACGCAAAGAAAAATGAAAGAAAAAAGAGGTGCAAGATGGAATTGTCCTTGGGCCCTCCCACCCACCCTTATGTTGTATAAACAGGATATGCACACTTTAACCAACCCATCATTTCAGTGACAGGGTCTGCCACACGACTGTGACTGAAATGACGGGTTGGTTTGGACCCCCACCAAAAAAGAAGCAATTAATCTCTCCTTGCACAAACTGGCTCTACAGAGGCAAGATGTCCACCTCATCATCATCCTCCGATATATCACCGTGTACATCCCCCTCCTCACAGATTATCAATTCGTCCCCACTGGAATCCACCATCTCAGCTCCCTGTGTACTTTGTGGAGGCAATTGCTGCTGGTGAATGTCTCCACGGAGGAATTGATTATAATTCATTTTAATGAACATCATCTTCTCCACATTTTCTGGATGTAACCTCGTATGCCGATTGCTGACAAGGTGAGCGGCGGCACTAAACACTCTTTCGGAGTACACACTTGTGGGAGGGCAACTTAGGTAGAATAAAGCTAGTTTGTGCAAGGGCCTCCAAATTGCCTTTTTTTCCTGCCAGTATAAGTACGGACTGTCTGACGTGCCTACTTGGATGCGGTCACTCATATAATCCTCCACCATTCTTTCAATGGGGAGAGAATCATATGCAGTGACAGTAGACGACATGTCCGTAATCGTTGTCAGGTCCTTCAGTCCGGACCAGATGTCAGCATCAGCAGTCGCTCCAGACTGCCCTGCATCACCGCCAGCGGGTAGGCTCGGAATTCTGAGCCTTTTCCTTGCACCCCCAGTTGCGGGAGAATGTGAAGGAGGAGATGTTGACAGGTCGCGTTCCGCTTGACTTGACAATTTTGTCACCAGCAGTTCTTTGAACCCCAGCAGACTTGTGTCTGCCGGAAAGAGAGATCCAAGGTAGGTTTTAAATCTAGGATCGAGCACGGTGGCCAAAATGTAGTGCTCTGATTTCAACAGATTGACCACCCGTGAATCCTTGTTAAGCGAATTAAGGGCTCCATCCATAAGTCCCACATGCCTAGCGGAATCGCTCTGTGTTAGCTCCTCCTTCAATGTCTCCAGCTTCTTCTGCAAAAGCCTGATGAGGGGAATGACCTGACTCAGGCTGGCAGTGTCTGAACTGACTTCACGTGTGGCAAGTTCAAAAGGTTGCAGAACCTTGCACAACGTTGAAATCATTCTCCACTGCGCTTGAGACAGGTGCATTCCACCTCCTATATCGTGCTCAGTTGTATAGGCTTGAATGGCCTTTTGCTGCTCCTCCAACCTCTGAAGCATATAGAGGGTTGAATTACACCTCGTTACCACTTCTTGCTTCAGATGATGGCAGGGCAGGTTCAGGCATTTTTGGTGGTGCTCAAGTCTTCTGTACGTGGTGCCTGTACGCCGAAAGTGTCCCGCAATTCTTCTGGCCACCGACAGCATCTCTTGCACGCCCCTGTCATTTTTTAAATAATTCTGCACCACCAAATTCAAGGTATGTGCAAAACATGGGACGTGCTGGAATTTGCCCAGATTTAATGCACACACAATATTGCTGGCGTTGTCCGATGCCACAAATCCACAGGAGAGTCCAATTGGGGTAAGCCATTCCGCGATGATCTTCCTCAGTTGCCGTAAGAGGTTTTCAGCTGTGTGCGTATTCTGGAAAGCGGTGATACAAAGCGTAGCCTGCCTAGGAAAGAGTTGGCGTTTGCGAGATGCTGCTACTGGTGCCGCCGCGGCTGTTCTTACGGCGGGAGTCCATACATCTACACAGTGGGCTGTCACAGTCATATAGTCCTGAGCCTGCCCTGCTCCACTTGTCCACATGTCCGTGGTTAAGTGGACATTGGGTACAACTGCATTTTTTAGGACACTGGTGAGTCTTTTTCTGAGGTCTGTGTACATTTTCGGTATCGCCTGCCTAGAGAAATGGAACCTAGATGGTATTTGGTACCGGGGACACAGTACCTCCAACAAGTCTCTAATTGACTCTGCAGTAATGATGGTTACCGGAACCACGTTTCTCACCGCCCAGGATGCCAAGGCCTCAGTTATCCGCTTTGCAGCAGGATGACTGCTGTGATATTTCATCTTCCTCGCAAAGGACTGTTGGACAGTCAATTGCTTGGTGGAAGTAGTAAAAGTGGTCTTACGACTTCCCCTCTGGGATGACCATCGACTCCCAGCAGCAACAACAGCAGCGCCAGCAGCAGTAGGCGTTACACGCAAGGATGCATCGGGGAATCCCAGGCAGGAGAGGACTCGTCAGAATTGCCAGTGACATGGCCTGCAGGACTATTGGCATTCCTGGGGAAGGAGGAAATTGACACTGAGGGAGTTGGTGGGGTGGTTTGCGTGAGCTTGGTTACAAGAGGAAGGGATTTACTGGTCAGTGGACTGCTTCCGCTGTCGCCCAAAGTTTTTGAACTTGTCACTGACTTATGATGAATGCGCTGCAGGTGACGTATAAGGGAGGATGTTCAGAGGTGGTTAACGTCCTTACCCCTACTTATTACAGCTTGACAAAGGCAACACACGGCTTGACAAATGTTGTCCGCATTTCTGTTGAAATACTTCCACACCGAAGAGCTGATTTTTTTGGTATTTTCACCAGGCATGTCAATGGCCCTATTCCTCCTACGGACAACAGGTGTCTCCCCGGGTGCCTGACTTAAACAAACCACCTCACCATCAGAATCCTCCTGGTCAATTTCCTCCCCAGCGCCAGCAACACCCATATCCTCCTCATCCTGGTGTACTTCAACACTGACATCTTCAATCTGACTATAAGGAACTGGACTGCGGTTGTTCCTTCCAGCACTTGCAGGGGGCGTGCAAATGGTGGAAGGCGCATGCTCTTCACGTCCAGTGTTGGGAAGGTCAGGCATCGCAAACGACACAATTGGACTCTCCTTGTGGATTTGTGATTACGAAGAACGCACAGTTCTTTGCTGTGCTTTTGCCAGCTTGAGTCTTTTCATTTTTCTAGCGAGAGGCTGAGTGCTTCCATCCTCATGTGAAGCTGAACCACTAGCCATGAACATAGGCCAGGGCCTCACCAGTTCCTTGCCACTCCGTTTGGTAAATGGCATATTGGCAAGTTTACGCTTCTCCTCCGACAATTTTATTTTAGATTTTTGAGTCCTTTTTTTACTGATATTTGGTGTTTTGGATTTTACATGCTCTGTACTATGACATTGGGCATCGGCCTTGGCAGACGACGTTGATGGCATTTCATCGTCTCGGCCATGACTAGTGGCAGCAGCTTCAGCACGAGGTGGAAGTCGATCTTGATCTTTCCCTATTTTTGGAACCTCAACATTTTTGTTCTCCATATTTTAATAGGCACAACTAAAAGGCACCTCAGGTAAACAATGGAGATGGATGGATACTAGTATACTTATGGATGGACGAGCGACTGCTGACACAGAGGCAGCTACAGCCGTGGACTACCGTACTGCGTCTGCTGCTAATATAGACTGGATGATAATTTTAAAAAAAAAATATATATATATATCACTACTGCAGCCGGACAGGTATATATTATATAATGACGGACCTGCTGGACACTGTCAGCACTGCAGACTCCTAAAGTAAGCTACTAGTATCAAGAAGATAGAAAGAAAAAAAAAACACCACAGGTAGGTGGTATACAATTATGGATGGACGAGCGACTGCCGACACAGAGGTAGCTACAGCCGTGGACTACCGTACTGCGTCTGCTGCTAATATAGACTGGATGATAATGATATAAAAAATATATATATATCACTACTGCAGCCGGACAGGTATATATTATATAATGACGGACCTGCTGGACACTGTCAGCACTGCAGACTCCTAAAGTAAGCTACTAGTATCAAGAAGATAATATAAAAAAAAACACAACAGGTAGGTGGTATACAATTATGGATGGACGAGCGACTGCCGACACAGAGGTAGCTACAGCCGTGGACTACCATACTGCGTCTGCTGCTAATATAGACTGGATGATAATGATATAAAAAATATATATATATCACTACTGCAGCCGGACAGGTATATATTATATAATGACGGACCTGCTGGACACTGTCAGCACTGCAGACTTCTAAAGTAAGCTACTAGTATCAAGAAGATAGAAAAAAAAAAAACACCACAGGTAGGTGGTATACAATTATGGATGGACGAGCGACTGCCGACACAGAGGTAGCTACAGCCGTGGACTACCGTACTGCGTCTGCTGCTAATATAGACTGGATGATAATGATATAAAAAATATATATATATCACTACTGCAGGACAGGTATATATTATATAATGACGGACCTGCTGGACACTGTCAGCAGAATGCGTTTATAGAATAAAAACACCACACGACGAGTGTTTAACTTTTTCAGGCAGACAATCACAATATACTGGTGGTCAGTGGTCACTGGTCAGTCACACTGGCAGTGGCACTCTGGCAGCAAAAGTGTGCACTGTTAATGTACTCCTGCTATAACTGCTCCCCAGTCTCCCCCACAATTAAGCTGTGTGAGTAGTGAGCACTCAGCACAGTCAGATATACATAGATGATGCAGCACACTAAGGCTGAGCACAGATATGGTATACTGTGTCACTGTGTATCGTTTTTTTTCAGGCAGAGAACGGATTATATTAAATAATAATAAAACTGCACTGGTGGTCACTGGTCAGTCACTAGTAAACTCTGCACTCTCTGAGTACTCCTAAGCTCCAGTAAATCAAGTGTCTCACTCTCACTCTCTATCTATTTCTATTCTAAACGGAGAGGACGCCAGCCACGTCCTCTCCCTATCAATCTCAATGCACGTGTGAAAATGGCGGCGACGCGCGGCTCCTTATATAGAATCCGAGTCTCGCGATAGAATCCGAGCCTCGCGAGAATCCGACAGCGGGATGATGACGTTCGGGCGCGCTCGGGTTAACCGTGCAAGGCGGGAAGATCCGAGTCTGCCTCGGACCCGTGTAAAAAGGCTGAAGTTCGGGGGGGTTCGGATTCCGAGGAACCGAACCCGCTCATCACTACCAAATACAGTCCCGTCTGACAAAATGGGCTCAAAATTTCAAACCTATTCCTAGTATTTGTTGAAGAATAATTTCTTTCTCGTCTATTTCTGTTCCACTCATCCTTTATGTAGAATCCATTGTTGGTTCTATAGGGTCTCTCCCTTGATCTTCCTTCTCCGTTTGGTCTTCTCCAATTTCTCTGGAAATTTCTTTCTTTTGAGTATCCTGATCTCCCGGTTCTAAATTGTACTTGATCTCGTCTATTTGTGCGTCCGTTATACCTTCTATTCTTTTTTTTGGGGGGTAATTCGTACGTCTCGGTGTGGGATTGGGTGTACACTCACAGGGGAGTTCTTCTATTTGTTCCTCATTTTCACTATCACCTTCTTCCATATCCTCTAATTTTTCATCCTTTTCCTTTTTATCTCTATTATATTTCCTTTTTTTCCTTATAATGATCTCTTTTTCTTTCTTAATAACCCTTGATTCCATTTTCCTTTCACAATCACTATATTCCTCCATATCTCTAAAGGGTAAAAGGTCCTTAGTCAGAGTATCTATTTGCCTTTCTAATTGTTCTAAATTCTTTTTCCTTTCTTGTACAATTAACTCCATTAGGGACATTGAACAGTCCTCCAATATTTTCTCCCATTTTAAATAAAATTCATTATTTTCATTTTCAGAGGAAGGTTTCTTATCTATTTTTAAACCTTTAGGGGTGAGTTTTTCTGCTATATATTTTTCTAGGGTTGTGGCTTCCCACCACACTTTACTTTCTCTGATAAGGACATACTCTAGTTTTCTCATAATAGTTTCTGCCTCCTCAAAAGTTCCTAAGTCACTTTTCCTTGTATTTTCATGTTCATTTGACTCAAAAACTGAATTAAGTAAAAGTTTTCTTTGATCCCTATAACCAAGCATGGTGCAGCTGGTTTTTATGGGTACACAGCTTCAATACAAACAGATTTTTAAAAACCAGCGCCCCAACTCAATAGTGCCGCAACAGAAGCTAAGGTGATCCCAACCACCCAAATTAATCTCCCGTGAGATACCACTATGCTTGTTTGGGTGGGCATTGTATGACACCCCCTTTTATCCGGTACGCCTTTCTGCCTAGTCATTGGTGGATTCATTTTGTGAAATTTTATATTTTCTACGGAATTATCAAATAAACTGTATTACACTATATATTCTTTTTATCTCTTCCTAAATTATGGGTTTATGTGGAGAGAGGCTCTCCCGCCAGGAGGAAGGAGAGAATCTGAATAAACGAACCAAAGAACGGACATTGGGGGTCATTCCGAGTTGTTCGCTCGCAAGCTGCTTTTAGCAGCTTTGCACACGCTAAGCCGCCGCCTACTGGGAGTGAATCTTAGCTTATCAAAATTGCGAACGAAAGATTCGCAATATTGCGAGAAGACTTCTCTTTGCATTTTCTGAGTAGCTCGAGACTTACTCTGCCATTGCGATCAGTTCAGTGCTTGTCGTTCCTGGTTTGACGTCACAAACACACCCAGCGTTCGCCCAGACACTCCTCCGTTTCTCCAGCCACTTCCGCGTTTTTCCCAGAAAAGGTAGCGTTTTTTCACACACTCCCATAAAACAGCCAGTTTCCGCCCAGAAACACCCACTTCCTGTCAATCACATTACGATCACCAGAACGAAGAAAAAACCTTGTAATGCCGTGAGTAAAATTCCTAACTGCATAGCAAATTTACTTGGCGCAGTCGCACTGCGGACATTGCGCATGCGCATTCGCGACTATTCGCTCCGTTGCGAGAAAAAAATAACGAGCGAACAACTCGGAATGACCCCCATTGAGCCCATTTTGTCAGGCGGGACTGTATTTGGATCATAACACTATAGTTCTTAGCGAAAAGGAACTAGTGTTCTCAGGACTGTGTGACGTGTAAACCTCAGATAGTTTTACACAGACTATTTCCTGATTATATTCCAAGAGGGTGCGCACAGTTGCTTACATTTGTGTTGTTGTCTGGAGGAAGGGGTCCACCTGGAGGTGCACATGGGCCCCCTCCTCTGTTAAAGCGCCCCTGAGGAGCATTGATTACTTATGCACTGCATAGGTACTTTACATAGGAGGAACGTTCAAGCGCTCAGTATGGGTTTTGACCAGGTAGTTTGTTCTTTGTACCAGATAGATACTGGGGGCTGGATTTCACATACCATGTGTCCTTATTAAGGGTATATAAGGGAATCATAGTCAGTTCACACCACACCTTCAGAAAGGACTCAGGACCTCATCAAGCTTCAGTTGCAGATGTGCAATTGTAGCAGAACTGAAACTGCAGAGAATTGCCCATCATGTCAAAAGGCCACCCAGCACAGAATGAGCCACCCACCGATGCGTTTGCAATTCTCAAATGCATCTGCAGAATTATGCATGCTTTGCAAACAATGAGTATCATCAACATTAACCGTTTACCCAGAGCTACTCAGAATACTGAGAATGCAGTCGCGCCTGACATAAGCAATCACAGCTGACGTCAGATGTACGCCCTGAAAATGGCTGTGATACACCTGCGTTACCACATCTTCCTGCAAACACCATGTGTATGCCTACGAATGCCCACCACCTGTTAATTAACCTGCAATCGCATCCCAGTAAGATGCGATTGCAAAAGAATTACAAATTGCAGGAGCGCTGCACAGATGAACGAAAATCTGCTGACCTGCAATTTTGCAAATTTACAAATGAACCTGAATAAGGCCTTCAGTCCAAAACACGTTGGTGTGGAATTTGGAACCTGATCTACTTACCTGGACTGGGCTTCCACCAAGGGTTCCAGCTTGCCTTTTTCTCTACCCCATATCTGGGAAAAACATGCTTTTCTGGTCTCTATCCAGCCCTGTTTCAGGCGAGGAATTTTATGTTCACTGTTTTTACCTTATTTATGTTTATGGTGTCTGATTGTCAGCACCTGTTGCAATAAATGTGTTTCATATGATAATACACTATTAGTGTGATTTTATCACATTTATTTTGGAGGTATGCTACCTATAGGAGTGAATCAAGCTATTCATTGGAGTACATTTGTTCCATCAATTTGGGACTGCTTCAAACTTTAATTGTGAAGAGCTGGGACTTGTGTAACTTTGTTATTTATCAAGAGGTGTACTGTATACCTAGTTTACAACAACATTGCATACATTTTAGTTCAGCTCCATTTGGCTATCCATATATACTTTTTCATTATGGACCCAAAGTTAAATGAGAGTATTGAGTTTAAAGATCTCTATTATTTTTGGGTTAAGGTTTTGAGGTCATTTAGGGATTTCGCCCATCTTTTCTTATATATACATACACCATGATATCTGCCTTTCTTCCCCGAGAAGGAGACATTTCCCTATTCCTCTGCTGTCAAGGAAAGGGGAAATATCAGTTGGTCAGCTTTGGCAACTTAAAAATATCACATTGGCTGTACATGGTGGGTGGATGAATGAAATGAAATTGAAGCACTCCGTTGCAAAAAAAGTTTAATAGCACTGAAAGAAACCACACTAAACGTGGATGAATATATGTTACGTTATTAAGTTCTTTTTGGTCAATTCATCACTAATTACCTACAAAATGTCACTTTGCATGATAGTTTGAATATTTGTGCTGCCAAATCTACAGGACACTCCTGAAAATTGCCGGAGGTGTTATATGTTTTTACTATTTACATCACAGGATCATGCAGTAATACGTTCATAGAGTGTGCAATCCATTTCTTAAAGTCATTTGACATTTTGTTAAAGGGCTCCTTTACACCCTTATCAGCCCTAGGTTAATATTTGTATGTGTATGTTATATGTCAGCACAAACTTTAATAGCCTTTTAGTAATGCTTACAGTTTTGATGTGTAAATCAACCATTTGTGGACTCATAGGGCGGGATTCAATTATTTTCACCCCTTTCCACACCTGTTCTGTTTCTGCCCTCGGGGGTGTGGTATTATTATTTCAGTTCGCTACCCCCAACGTAGGGAGGCACCCAACCCTTTACACAGCTAAACCTGATCACTATGGGCGCAATATGCACAATAACTGAGATCATTTTAGAAAGGAAATTGGGCGAGATACATCATTTGAATCCCACCCATATTATTGCTGACAGTTTTACAATTGGGAGTGAATATGCATCATTATCCAAAATTGACAGTAACACATCATAAAACACCACCAGCATCTACAGAGGAATGTATAAAGTTCAGCCCATTTCAAATATTGAGAACGGACAAACAGCAATGGTCAATGCTTACAATTTACTGAGTTTAATTATTAGGTATTACAAGGTATGTGCATTTTTGAAAGAAATCAGATTTAGTGAAATTTAAACAGATTGAATAATAAGAAGGTTAGTGTCAGAAACTGGTGCAGAATCCGGAATTCGGGATCAGGTACCAAGTGGTTGACGTTACCCAGAACAGAGGCGCGGAGTCTAACACGCCGGAAGGTTTTCACCAGGGAACCCCGCAAGGGGATATGGGCTTCGCGGCTTCCGACGTGCAGGTCGCGGCCCCCTGTCTGGGTCACTTGATACCTGAACTGGACTAGAGTTATGGTAGAGGTGTTGTATATGATCAGCCGCAGGGATACACAGGAACAAACAGGAACTGGAGAAGGTGGCAGGGTGCACACGGCCAGATGGTACGCTGGGGCCGTGGAGATGGAACAGCAGCAGGCACTCCAGGGGTGACACAGGAGGTAGCGGCACACGGACGGACTGGGGTGCAGACACTTGGAGACAGGGTAACGGCAGTCGGCAGACTAAAGTCGTCAGCAAGATGTTGAAGCTGGAATTCAATACTGGAACAAGGCAATACCCACTGGACAGATGAACTGAGACCAGAGAGGAACCAGAGAGCAGAACACCACATGGAGTAGCTATAACTGGCAAAGCTTCTTGGGATTGAGAGGCTTAAAAGAACAGGCTGGACCAATCAGTTGTGAGCACCAGACAGGCCCCCAGTAATTGATATAACATGCAGCTGCAGTGCAGACTGAGCAGGCTGACAAGCTGAATAGTAGTTTTCAGGTAACGAGCTGTAATTACAGAATCCAGACACCTGTGAAGTCAGTTGCTGAGTGCAGGAGCAAAGGCACTGGGAGACAACTATGCAGGAGCTAGCTGTGACCTGTAGTTCCACAAACTGAAGCAAAGGTAATTATAACAATAACAAAACATGAGTGCTCAGGATTGTAACAGTACCCCCCCCCCCCTTGAAGAGGGGTTAAGAACCCCTAGAACCAGGCTTATCCGGAAATTCACAGAAGAAAGACCTCTTAAGTCTGGGTGCATGAAGAAACCGCTCTGGTACCCAGGTTCTCTCTTCCGGACCGTAACCCTTCCAATGCACGAGGAAATGAACTTGACCCCTCCTGAACTTGGAATCCAGAATCTTTTCCACATCAAACTCCTTGTGACCTTGGACTAACACAGTGGCAGGCCTTCTGGGAGGAGATCTTCTAAATCTCTGGGACACAAATGCTGGTTTCAACAAGGAACAGTGGAAAGTGTTATTGATCTTAAGTGATTTTGGTAAAAGGAGTCGAAAGGCTACTGGATTAATCTGTCTAATAATCCGGAATGGACCAATGAACCTAGGCCCAAATTTTTGAGAGGGCTGGCGTAACTTGATATTTCGAGTGGACAGCCACACCATGTCACCCACTTTAAAAGTACAAGGTCTTCGTCGTCTATCAGCAAATTGTTTGGAACGAACAGAGACTTGGTTGAGTACCAGACGTACTCTCCTCCAAATTTTCCTCAGACGAGCTACAGGATCAAGGGAAGAAGTCTGTTGCTGCAGGATGTCAAAAGCGTTAGACCTAGGATGGAACCCAGAGAGACAAAAGAAGGGTGACATGGATGAAGAAGAGTGACTGGAATTATTATATGCAAATTCAGCAAATGCCAGATGGTCCACCCAATCGTTATGGTACTTGGAAACATAGCAACGGAGATACTGTTCAAGAGACTGGTTCACTCGCTCAGTCTGTCCATTGGATTGCGGATGATAACCAGAGGACAGACTAAAATTAATATCCAAGGCTGAACAGAAAGCTCGCCAGAATTGAGCAATAAACTGAGTTCCTCTGTCGGAGACGATGTCCTGTGGTAATCCATGTAATTTAAAGATATGTTGGATAAACAAGGTTGCCAATTCCCTGGCACTGGGGAGCTTGCGAAGAGGAACAAAGTGAGCCATCTTACTGAACCGGTCTACCACAACCCAAATGGTATTGTACCCCAATGACTTGGGAAGATCAACCACAAAGTCCATAGAAATACGGGACCAAGGTCTTGAGTGAACCGTAAGAGGCGTAAGATGTCCCATGGGAGCTTTACGAGGAGTTTTATGTTGAGCACAGATCTCACAAGCAAGAATGAACTCTCTAACATCTTGATACATAGAAGGCCACCAAACTGAGCGAGACAATAAATCCAGAGTCTTAGAAATCCCTGGATGCCCAGAGACTCTTTTTACATGAAATTCAGATAAAACTGCTTTCCTGTACTTTTTAGGGACAAAGAGGAGTCCTGAGGGAGTCCCCATGGGTGCAAGAGACTGTTTGGCTTGAATCTGGGAGACTAAATCTTGAGCAAGACCAGCATGGATATTGGAAACAGGAATAATTGGTTCAGAAGAGCAGGATGAATTTTGAATTGGAAGGAAGCTTCGTGACAAGGCATCTGCTTTAAGATTCTTCGATCCTGGCCGATAGGAGATCACATAGTTGAATCTAGTGAAGAATAATGCCCATCGTGCCTGTCTTGGATTCAGTCTCTTGGCTGACTCAATATAGGATAAGTTTTTATGGTCAGTGAGGATTGTAATCACTTGTCTCGCCCCTTCCAACCAGTGCCTCCATTCTTCTAGAGCCCACTTGGTAGCAAGCAGTTCACGATTTCCAACATCATAGTTGGCTTCGGCAGGAGAGAACTTTCTGGACAGAAAAGAGCACGGGTGAAGTTTAGAATCCACTGGATCTTTCTGTGATAGGACTGCTCCCACTCCCACTTCAGAAGCATCCACTTCCATAACAAAAGGCAGGTCAGGCTTTGGATGACTAAGAACAGGTGCAGATATAAAGGCTTTTTTTAACTTGAGAAAAGCTTGTAGAGCTGAAGGTGACCAATGTGACGGATCCGCACCTTTCTTGGTCAAAGCAACAATAGGTGCAACAATGTCTGAAAATGAACAAATAAATCTCCTGTAATAATTAGCGAACCCAAGAAAGCGTTGTATAGCTTTAAGGTTAGTAGGTTGTGCCCAATCTTGACTTGCTTGAAGCTTACTGGGATCCATGGAGAACCCCTTGGGAGAGATGATGTATCCTAAGAAAGCGACTTCCTTCACTTCGAATTCACATTTTTCTAACTTGGCGTATAGATGGTGCTCCCGGAGCTTTTGCAACACCATCTGGACATGGACTCGATGCTGCTCCAGTGACCGTGAATATATCAGGATGTCATCCAAGTAGACCACAACAAATTTTCCTAGGAATTCTCGGAGCACATCATTGATAAAATCTTGGAAGACGGCAGGAGCATTTGACAATCCAAATGGCATAACAAGGTATTCATAATGCCCAGAATGAGTGTTGAAGGCCGTCTTCCACTCGTCACCGGCCTTAATTCGTATGAGGTTATATGCCCCCCGAAGATCAATTTTAGAGAAGATTTCCGCCATCCGGAGTTGATCAAACAACACGGAAATCAAAGGCAAAGGATAAGAATTCTTAACAGTGATTTTGTTGAGTCCTCTATAATCAATGCATGGACGTAAGGAGCCGTCCTTTTTTGCCACAAAGAAGAATCCTGCTCCTACTGGTGATTTTGAGGGACGAATAAACCCTTTGCTTAGGTTCTCCTGAATATAGTCTTCCATGGCTTTAGTTTCTGGCAAAGAAAGAGCATATAATCTACCCTTAGGTAATTTATCTTCGGATACCAGACTGATGGCACAGTCGTAAGGTCGATGGGGGGGGAAGAGTATCCGCCTCTTTCTTGGAGAAGACATCCGCAAATGAATGATATGGAGTCGGTAGCCCCTCTTGTATAACTTGAGAGCATCGCACTGGCAATGACAGACATCTTCCTGTACATTCTGTTCCCCACTGTAAGAGTTCTCCTGTCTTCCAGCAGATGGATGGATTATGGGATTTCAACCATGGAAGCTCTAGGACTATGGAGGCCATGGGGCAATTGACAAGGAGGAAAATAATCTTCTCCGAATGCAGAAGACCAGTAGTTAAATGAACAGGAGGAGTTTGCTGAGACACTTGCCCACTGAGGAGGGGGTTACCGTCAAGGCCACAAATAGTCACAGAAGGCTTCATCTTTAGTATAGGAATGTTCCAGGACCGGGCGAAAGAGATATCCATAAAGTTGGCAGCTGCACCACAATCAACAAAAGCCTTGACTGCAACTTGCTGAGTAGGTAGACTAATTTGAACTGGAAGCAAGACTGAATTTTTTGGAGAGATTCCAGCCAGACCCAGGAGTAACTCCCCTTTTACCCCTGGGTCTTGTCTTTTCCCGACTTCAGGGTGCAAACATTAGCAAAATGACCCTTTGCTCCACAATATAAGCATAGGCCCATCGATCGCCTACGAGATTTTTCCTGAGCAGAAAGACGAAAGGCCCCAATCTGCATGGGTTCACTGGAATCTTCGGCTTCTTCCAAGGCTACTGCTGAGGGAGATGGTGACCCTCCACCTTTCTCCATCCTCCGTTCCCCGATCCGATGATCTACTCGAATTGCTAACTGCATGAGCTTGTCCAGGGTTTCAGGAGTAGGATATTGGACAAGGTAGTCTTTAATTTGCTCAGTGAGGCCTAAGCGGAACTGACTTCGGAGGGCTGGGTCATTCCAACCACTATCACCTGCCCATCTGCGAAACTCAGTGCAGTATACCTCGGCCGTGTTTTTCCCTTGTCTCAGGGCTCGTACGTGAGCCTCTGCAGAAGCTGCTCGGTCCGGGTCATCATAAAGAATTCCTAGGGCGCTAAAAAAGGCATCCACTGTGTGCAAAGCGGGATTCTCCATTTTCAATCCGAACGCCCAGGACTGGGGTTCCCCCTGCAGGAGGGAGATGATGATACCTACTCGCTGAGCCTCAGAACCAGACGATAATGGCCGGAGTCTGAAATATAGCTTGCAGCTATCACGGAAATTCTGGAACTGTTTCCGGTCACCTGTAAACCGATCTGGAAGATGCAGCTTTGGTTCAGGCCCAGGAGCTCTGGTTACAACCAATGACCTGCTAGTTTCTTCCTGGGTGGAAACTCGGAGCTTTAGATCTTGCAGTTGCTGCGTCAAATTTTGTATTTGACCAGCCAAGATTTGAGCCGGATTTTGCTGTGACGGGGCCATGCCCAGGAAGTGGTGGGCCAGTTATAATGTCAGGAACTGGTGCAGAATCCGGAATTCGGGATCAGGTACCAAGTGGTTGACGTTACCCAGAACAGAGGCGCGGAGTCTAACACGCCGGAAGGTTTTCACCAGGGAACCCCGCAAGGGGATATGGGCTTCGCGGCTTCCGACGTGCAGGTCGCGGCCCCCTGTCTGGGTCACTTGATACCTGAACTGGACTAGAGTTATGGTAGAGGTGTTGTATATGATCAGCTGCAGGGATACACAATAACAAACAGGAACTGGAGCAGGTGGCAGGGTGCACACGGCCAGATGGTACGCTGGGGCCGTGGAGATGGAACAGCAGCAGGCACTCCAGGGGTGACACAGGAGGTAGCGGCACACGGACGGGCTGGGGTGCAGACACTTGGAGACAGGGTAACGGCAGTCGGCAGACTAAAGTCGTCAGCAAGATGTTGAAGCTGGAATTCAATACTGGAACAAGGCAATACCCACTGGACAGATGAACTGAGACCAGAGAGGAACCAGAGAGCAGAACACCACATGGAGTAGCTATAACTGGCAAAGCTTCTTGGGATTGAGAGGCTTAAAAGAACAGGCTGGACCAATCAGTTGTGAGCACCAGACAGGCCCCCAGTTACTGATATAACATGCAGCTGCAGTGCAGACTGAGCAGGCTGACAAGCTGAATAGTAGTTTTCAGGTAACGAGCTGTAATTACAGAATCCAGACACCTGTGAAGTCAGTTGCTGAGTGCAGGAGCAAAGGCACTGGGAGACAACTATGCAGGAGCTAGCTGTGACCTGTAGTTCCACAAACTGAAGCAAAGGTAATTATAACAATAACAAAACATGAGTGCTCAGGATTGTAACAGTTAGCAATGACAAGGTTTCCAAAGTATCCCTGTAATAAGAATCACATGAATTACACAAGATTTGAGGTTACTTATTGAAACCAGGTGACATTATTCCCTCCAGACTGCATCTGATATTTTACCTAATCCCTATCACGTAGCCACAAAGCTTTGCAAAACATACATGTCCCATAGTAACAGAATGATTTGAGTAGTCAAGGCAAGCATTTAACATCTTCATTGTTCCTTTGGTCGCTCTTATTCCAAAGATAGTTCACCAGCACCTTCAGAGATTGTTTAGGCTTGCTATAGCTGTAGAATAATGTAAGGATGGGTGTGGTTCATTGAGTTGACCCTAACTAGGTCAACAGACATTAGGTCGACCACTATTGGTCGATAGTGACTAGGTCGACACCTGAAATAGGTCGATGCGGTCATCAGGTCGACATGGAATAGGTTGACATGAAAAAAGGTTGAAGGTTGACAGGAGTTTTTTTTTTTTGGTGTCGTTTTCTTCGGAAAGTGACTGGGAACCCCAGTTTGTGCACCGTGTCCCCTTGCATGGCACGCTTTTCTTGCCATGCTTTGGGCAAGGTGCCTCGCTGCTCTCGGCACAGGTTACTATTCCCAGTTGCAATACACGTGGATTGTAATGTAAGAGTACATTTTTTTTTTCAATTGTTTTTTTAAAAACTCATGTTGACCTTTGTCATTTCGACCTACTGACCATGTCGACCTAAAGCATGTCGACCAGTGGTGGTTGACCTAATGACTGTTGACCTAAGTATGGTCAACCTAAAGACCGGATACTGTAAGGGTAAGGGTAGATCTATGATTTGCTGAGTAATGGGGCACATACATCAGCAATCACAACTTATTGTTCCACAGATTCTGTGATTCCCCCCCCCCCCCATAGATCATTATTGTTTCCCCAATACATCTAAAGGGCCCTACGCACTGGACAATATCTAATAATGATATGAACAATATCATTCAGAAACAAACAATATACTGTATATCGTTTATATCGTTTAGTGTGGAGGCACTGATGATGAACGATGTGTGTCCCCGCGGTCATTGATCGTTGGTTTTTCATCATTTTTCAATGTGAGCCAATGTGGATGATATCGATCATCATCATTCATATTGATCATCATTTAAAGCGCACTAATCGTCCAGTGTGTAGGGCGCTTAAATTTACCCATACATTACAAATATTTTTTAGTGATTTGCAGATTATTTTCAGTTAAACAGATCTGCCAATCTTGAAAGACTCATCAGTTTACTAGAAACGATTTGCGTACTTAATGATTGCTACCCATACACTAGCAAGCTACAGCCCAAATTGATCGTTGAAATTAAACATGTTGAAAAACCTGATTTAATAATTCCAATTGATTTGTGTCCGAAATCTGCGCTCTGTGAACCCCATACATTGCAGATTTATTGACACAATGGGGGTCATTCCGAGTTGTTCGCTCGGTAAATTTCTTCGCATCGCAGCGATTTTCCGCTTACTGCGCATGCGCAATGTCCGCACTGCGACTGCGCCAAGTAAATTTGCTATGCAGTTAGGAATTTTACTCACGGTTTTTTCTTCGTTCTGGTGATCGTACTGTGATTGACAGGAAGTGGGTGTTTCTGGGCGGAAACTGACCGTTTTATGGGTGTGTGTGAAAAAACGCTACCGTTTCTGGGAAAAACGCGGGAGTGGCTGGAGAAACGGAGGAGTGTCTGGGCGAACGCTGGGTGTGTTTGTGACGTCAAACCAGGAACGACAAGCACTGAACTGATCGCAGATGCCGAGTAAGTCTCGAGTTACTCAGAAACTGCACAGAGATGTCTTATCGCAATATTGCAAATCTTTCGTTCGCAATTTTGATAAGCTAAGATTCACTCCCAGTAGGCGGCGGCTTAGCGTGTGCAAAGCTGCTAAAAGCAGCTTGCGAGCGAACAACTCGGAATGACCCCCAATGATCTGCCAAACCTTTGATTGTCCCGATTGAATGCTGATGTATGGGTCTCTCTAGAGAACAATAGTGAAGAAGTGTAAGAATAAATGCCTAATATAAATATAAAAAATTACTCCTTAAAGCCATGAAAAATCATTGCTAAATTCAACCAGTGGCAAATTAATCTAGGAATTATGGTATTTGTAGATATTGGGCCTTATTCAGGTTTGTTAGCAAATCCAAAAAGTTAGCAATTCGGCAAAACCATGTTGCACTGCAGGTGGGGCAGATGTAACATGTGCAGAGATATTTAGATTTGGGTGGGTTATATTGTTTCTGTGCAGGGTAAATACTGTCTGCTTAATTTTTATTCTTCAACTTAGATTTCAGTTTGAACACACCCCACCAAAATCTAAATCTCTCTGCACATGTTACATCTGCCCCTCCTGCAGTGCAACATGGTTTTGCCCAATTGCTAACTTTTTTTGGTTTGCTGACAAACCTGAATAACTCCCATTATCTGGATCTATTTAATCACAAAATGTACAGTTCTCTACCAATTAGCACATAATTGCTTTGTACTGCTAAGCAGGTCAGTAGAAGAACACATATTGACTACTAATGTAAAATATGCAGCCACCCAACATTATTATGTGTAAATATTTATTGTTGTCATAGTCCATATTAGGGTGGTAACCCCATGATTATAACATACTGCAATTAAAAAGACAACATATTACATAAATAAATTACAGCTGTGCACATTCCCATCTGACGGTTTATACCCTTGGGGAGCAGTTCAATCAAATTGGAAGCATATTTATAGATACATAATCAAAAGAGTCATATCCTAGACAGGACATTAATGGGGATAATCAGAGTTGCCCCAGATTTCTTGCAAAGAAGGTAGTGTTTGGCAGTGAAGTGGAGATATCTTAAATATATATATATATATATATATATATATATATATAAAACAATATTTCACAATTTAAAAGAAAAAAAATCACCTCTAATACATGAAAAGTTTACCTCCGACAAACATAAAATTGCCAGAATGCCATACACCACATGCATTTTAAAAGAACGGTTGCAGCTCTCCCAGAGTCTGCAAACATGGCAGCTGTAGCGCTGCATGCTCCCCTCCTCTGGCGGCACCAGTGTAGATGCGGAAGTCGCTGTGAAACTGACACTGGGGGATGAGATGCCATGACGTCTCAACCACCAAGAAGGCAACAAAGAGTGGTAGGCTGGAGCTGGACTATAAGGTGTGGATGAAAGGGTTAATGAAATAAATTAAAGGGTGGGAATGAAGGGGGTCATTAAATATTTAAGGGGTGGGGAATCATTAAATATATAAGGGAGTAGTGGGGCATTAAATATATAAGGGATGAGGGTGAGGCAGGAGCATTATTAAATATATTAAGGATATATATATATATATCATCCAAATATTGACTGAGTCTCTATGGCTCGTCTATTTCAGTATAGAGTATAGCTATAACAGGAGCACTCACCAGTCTTCACAATTCATTTAATTGATCAAATTGTCAGCATAGATGTGACCACTTCTGCTATGCTGACAATTTGATCAATTAAATGAGTTTTGAAGACTGGTGAGTACTCCTGTTATATCTATACTCTCTCTCTCTCTCTCTCTCTCTCTCTCTCTCTCTCTCTCTCTCTCTCTCTCTATATATATATATATATAGACTTGCCGGCACTCCGTGTGTTGTGAATTAGTAGTTCAGACAAGACCACTGAGTGCCCAGCATCGCTTTACATATATATTACTGTATATATGGGCGAACGCTGGGCCATTTTTCATGTTTTGTGTTTTGGTTTTGGATCTGTATTGGCTTTGCCAAAGCCGTCCTTGTTTGGATCTGTATTTTTTTTTTAATCATAAAAGCAGGTAAAATAACAGAATTTGGTGGTGTTTTTGTTCCTGCAGTATTATTAACCTCAATAACATTCATTTCCACTAATTTCCAGTCATTTCCCATCAATTTTGACCACCTCACAACTCACAATATTGTTTTCATCCAGTTTAGGCCAAAAGGTGGCAGCGAGGTAGCTGGATGACTAAGCTCAGCTGCAGAAGTGGGCAGTGCAAACACGTGGCACATCTATGAATGGCACTGCAATGGCAGACAGGATATCAGTTTCATAAACTATGCAAAAAAAAAAATGCTCCAAAGAGCGCATAATGCAAAGAAAAGAGGTGCAAGATGGAATTGGGCCCTCCCACCCACCCTTATGTTGTATAGTAAACAGGACATGCAAAGTTTAACAAACCAATATTTCAGTAACAGGGACTGTCACTTGTGGCTGTAGTGATTGGTTTGTTTGGACCCCCACAAAACAAGCTGGTATTGGGCTTTAATACAAACTGGCTTTAGTACTTTAGCTAGGAACGATGTCATCAGCAGCATCCGATTCCTCAACCCCATCAGTGTGTACATCCTCTTCTTCACAGACTTAATTCATCCCTGCTTAAATCCACCAGTACAGGTCACTCTCTACTTTTTGGAGGTAATTGCTGGTAAAGGTCTTCCTCGTGGAATTTGTAATTAGTTTTGATTAACTGTATCTTTTTCACATTTTGGGGAAGTAACCTCCTACGCCATTTGCTGACAAGATTCACGGATACACTAAAATCTCTTTCTGAATACACACTGGAGGATGGGCATCTTAAGTAAAACAAAGCCAGTTTGTGCAAGGGCCTCCAAATTGCCTCTTTTTCCTGACTGTATCGAAAAAGACTGTCTGACATGCCTATTTGGATGCTTCACTGAAATAGTCGTCAACCATTCTTTCAATTGTGACAGCATCATATGCAGTGACAGTAGACATGTCAGTAATTGTAGGCAGCTCCTTTAGTCTGGACCAGATGTCAAAACTTGTGCCTGACTGATCTCCATCACCGCCAGCAAGTCTCTTAGGAAAATTTGAGTTTTTTCCTTGCAGCTGCATTTGCGGGAGAAAATAAAGAAGATGTTTCTGTGTCACATTCCACATGAGCTGACCATTTTCTCACCAACAGTGTTTTGCATCTATGCAGATTTGTGTCCATTGGAAAGAAAGACACTAGGATCAAGTACAGTCGCCAAAATATAGGCCCTCATTCCGAGTTGTTCGCTCGTTCTTTTTCATCGCATCGCAGTGAAAATCCGCTTAGTACGCATGCGCAAAGTTCGCACTGCGACTGCGCCAAGTAACTTTACTATGAAGAAAGTATTTTTACTCACGGCTTTTTCTTCGCTCCGGCGATCGTAATGTGATTGACAGGAAATGGGTGTTACTGGGCGGAAACACGGCGTTTCAGGGGCGTGTGGCTGAAAACGCTACCGTTTCCGGAAAAAACGCAGGAGTGGCCGGAGAAACGGTGGGAGTGCCTGGGCGAACGCTGGGTGTGTTTGTGACGTCAACCAGGAACGACAAGCACTGAAAAGATCGCACAGGCAGAGTAAGTCTGGAGCTACTCAGAAACTGCTAAGTAGTTAGTAATCGCAATATTGCGAATACATCGGTCGCAATTTTAAGAAGCTAAGATTCACTCCCAGTAGGCGGCGGCTTAGCGTGTGTAACTCTGCTAAATTCGCCTTGCGACCGATCAACTCGGAATGAGGGCCAAAATATAGTGATCTGATTTAAAGAGATTGACAACCCTTGAATCCTGGCAAAGCAAATGAAGGGCTTCATCTACAAGTCCGACATACTTAATGGAATCTTCTGTTTCAGCTCCTCTTTCACTTTCTCCAGCCACTTTTGCAAAAGCCTAATGAGGGGAATGACCTGACTTAAGCTGGCAGACTCTGAACTAACTTTACATGTGGCAATTTAGAAGAGTTTGAGAACCTTGCACAACATGGAAATTATTCTCCACTGTGCGTGACTCAGGTGCATTCCCGCTATTTTTGCTATGTCATTGGTGGATGTGTAGGCTTGAATGACCTTTTGATGCTTCTCCATCCGCTGAAGCATATAAAAGGTAGAATTCCTCCTTGTTACTACGTCTTGCTTCAGATGATGGCAGGGCAAATTCAAGAGTGCATGCTTGCGCTCCAGTCTTTGACATGCAGTTGCTAAATTTTGAAAATGTCAACAAATATTTGGTGCCGCTGACAGCATCTGCTGCATGCCACTGTCATTTAAAAAAAAACATCAGCACCACCAAATTAATTGTGTGATGTGTTGGAATTCACCCAGATGTAATACTCTCACAATATTGGTGGCATTGTCAGATATCACATGTCCCGAGGTTTCCCTGTGTTTTTCTAAGAGGTTCTCAGCGGTGTGCCTCTGCCTAAAAATGGTGATACACAGTGTAGCCTGCCTCTTAATGAGTTGGCATTTGTGAGATGCTGCTGGTGCTGCAGAAGGTAATACATCTAACCAGTGTGCGGTCACAGTCATATAGTCTTTAGTTTGCCCTGTTCCACTTGTCCACAAATCCGTACAACGGCATTTCTGAGGACACTAATAACACTTTGCTTAATGTCCTTGTACAGGCTGGGAATTGCTTGTCTAGATAAGTAGAAGCTAGATGAGATTTGGTACCAGGGACACAGTACGTCAATCAACTGTCTAAATCCCACTGCACTAATGGATACTGGATGCATGTTTAACACCAGCATAGTTTTTATGGCCTCCATAAAACGCTTTGCAATTGGGTGACTGCTGTCATACTTCATCTTCCATACAAAGGATTGTTGAATAGTCAATTGATTTGTTAAACTACAAGTACACGTAGTCTTCCTGGTGCCCTTCTGGGCTGAAGATCGACTCCCAGCAGCAACAGCAGCAGCAGCAGCAGTAGGCGTAGCACTCAAGGATCCTCTGGTGGAATTGGATACAGGACTACTTCCGATCCTGACTGAGGAGGAAATTGATGATGAGGTTGTTGGTGGTAGGGATTGCAGGCACTTGATTTCAACAGAGAAAAGGGAGCTAGGTCTTGCTGGACTGGTTACATTCTTAGCCAAAGTTTCTGAATGTGTCAAAATCTTGTGATGTATGCACTGCAAGTGGCGTAACAGGGAGGAGGTTCCTAGGTGGTTATGGTCTCTACCTCTACTTACAACAGCTCTACAGATGGCTACACAGTAATTGTCTGGGTGTGGGGAGAAATAACTTCACATAGAAGAGTTGGATTTTTTTGTATTTTGCCCAGGCATGACAATAGGCTTTTTCATACCACTGGGGCCTTATTTAAACAAACCACATCCCCATCATCAAAATCCTCATCATCAACATTATCATTGGCTCCAGCTATACAAATATCCTCCCCATCCTGGTGTACTTCTACAGTGACATCCTCAATCTCAATGTCAGCACGTTGACTGGTGCTGCTCCTCCCAACACTTGTAGAGGGCATGCAAATGGTGGAAGGAGCCTCCTCTTACCATACAATATTGAAAAGGTCAGGCTTATTCATCGAAACCGCAGACACACTTGGACTCTACTTGGGGATTGGTGATATTTCTGAATGCACAGTTGGTTCCTGTGCCTTCACAAGTTTAATTTTTTTAACTCTTATACTGGGATGAGGGCTTACATCATCATTATGAGATGCAGAAATACCAGTCATAAACACAGGCCAAGGCCTTAGCCTTTTCATGCCACTTTGTGTACTGAATGGCATATTGCCAATTTTATGTTTCCTGTCAGCTAACTTAACTTTTGTTTTTATCACCATAAAATATTGCTTCTTTTATTTTAAATGCCCTCTAAAACACTGGGCATCGGCCTTAGCAGATGACATTGATGGACTTACATTGTCAATGTTATGACTAGTGGCAGCAGCTTCAGCACTAGTAGCAGAAAGTGGTTCCTGATCTTTAAATTTTTGTCCTCCAACACAAATAAGTCAAAACAATATAAAATCACACACTGCGGTTGACCTTCACCGACAGCACTGGACAAATGAGTCAGAAATATGTAGAAGTATTTTTATATCACACACCAGCGGTTAGTGTTGCACAAATGAGTCAGAAATAAATATATATATATATATATATATATATATATAAAAATAAATCCACAAAAGCAGCCGCTTCTCACTTATATTTAGACAGAACGCTAGTGCACGGTTAGTGTAATCATGCAGAAAAAAATCCAAGGAAAACCACCAGGGCGATTAAACTCAGAAGAACCAGCACACAGCTTGAATGCAAAAAGGAGTTTTTACTTGTCCAAAAAATTCATTAAAAAAGGCAACAAGCATATAGCACACATGATGGTAGCAGCATAAATAAATGAATACTTAACAATGTTAAGTATTCATTTATTTATGCTGCTACCATCATGTGTGCTATATGCTTGTTGCCTTTTTTAATGAATTTTTTGGACAAGTAAAAACTCCTTTTTGCATTCAAGCTGTGTGCTGGTTCTTCTGAGTTTAATCGCCCTGGTGGTTTTCCTTGGATTTTTTTCTATATATATATATATATATATATATATATATAATTACACACTGTGGTTGACTTTCAGCGACAGCATCGCACAAATGAGTCACAAATATGTAGAAGTATTTTTTATATCACACACTGGCCATTACCGTGTCACACAAATGAGTCAGAAATATATATAATTAAACACTGCGGTTGATTTTAACCGACAGCATTGCACAATACATGTATGAGTAGGAAATAATGTACTGTGGCCTGACAGGCAGTGTCACAGTACTTATGAAAATCAAATCAAAATTTTATAGTACACTGAGGTATAGCACACACAAGAAAAAAAAATATATTTTATAATTTTAGGCTTTTTGTTTTTAGCTTTTATTATTTTCATTTTACACTGGGGCGGAGCCCCTGGATGGATGGACAGATTGCCCCTTTCAGATACAGCAGACAGAGCACCCCTTTTTCAGATACAGCAGGCAGAGAGAGTATCCCTTTTTCAGATACAGCAGACAGAACACCCCTTTCAGATACAGCAGTCAGAGATTGCATCATTTCAGATACAGTAGACAGAGAGTGCACCCCTTTTTCAGATACAGCAGACAGAGAGAGAGCACCCCTTTTCCAGATACAACAGACAGAGAGAGCACCCCTTTTTCAGATACAGCAGACAGAGAGCACCCCTTTCAGATACAGCAGACAGAGATAGCATCATTTCAGATACAGCAGACAGAGAGTGCACCCCTTTTTCAGATACAGCAGACAGAGAGAGCACCACTTTCATATACAGCAGACAGAGCACATGGCCCATGTCACACCAGACAACACAGTACTGGAGATGGACACGTCTGTCCAGTACACTCTCCACAGCCGGAGTGAAGATAGCACGGGGACTTATATAGAATCCAAAACCCGTGGGATCAGAGTAAGGTGGAAAGTTCGGAGCCGGACTCAGATTCCGGCTCGGATCGCAAATTTCTGGTGGGTTTGGTTCACCAAGAACCAACCACACTCATCCCTAATATATATATATATATATATATACATACAGGCAAGGACTCAGTACTCATATCAACAAGTTCAGTGTCCCAGGTACCCTCCAATGCAGGGGTTAAATAATTTCAGCTGATGTCACGCTAGCTGTGAATGGTTGCCATTCTGATGTCAGTAGGAATCTAGGATGGCAGGAAGCATAGCAGCTTGGTGAATGGTATTTAAGTATTCTCACATTTCCCTGATAAGAGGGGAATTACTCACGTTATCTGATGTGGACGTTGACCGTATTTTATTCAAGGATCAGCTGGCTCTAGCAGAGCATGAGGAATCGGTGAACCAGTGGTACTTTCGTCTGTTAAAACTTAAAAAGAAGGAGACCGACTTTTTTCTTCATGGAGTGTTCTTATCGGACAACTTTAGGGAACGAAAAATACTGCATGGTTTCCATGTACGCAACACCCCCACTATAGGATGTTATAGTCCAGAATTCTGTAGAAAATGGGCCGCAGTTTTGAATAAAGTGATGTTTGACCTTATTGTACAAGTGATCGAAGAAGCTGATGGAGAGCTGCAGCTGGTACATACAAAAATAGCAGATATGGAAAAATCTTGCACAGCAATGTTATTGGCTGATACCTCGTGTGAATGGATATCTAAATTAACTATGCAGATTAATGAATATACAAAAGACCTAATTAAGTACAAGACTGATAAATGTAAAAAAAGTCTCTAAAGACTATGATGAAACAGAGTCTACTCATGTGTTAACAACATAAAAAGTATATTGAGACCACAAAGGCAGAGATTTACCAGACGACCGATTGTAATGCTCTTGATACTGAAACCTTTAGTGGAGGGGCATCTTCTAACAGTGAGTGTGATAACAATGCTGCCGGCACAAGTGTCATTGGTCATGCCCCTTTAGGAGTCCGTACCAGGGCACAACTAGGGTCCAAAAAAGGACGAGGATGAGGAGAGGCAGACAGTGTGAAAGGGAGCAAAGAGCCATCTACAAGGATGAAGTAACTGTTCATAATCTCTCTAAAAGTCTTTTTTTGGAGGTGGAATTGAGAGTTTTAAATACAGGTCTGAGTTGTGTACCCTCCAATGAATATATTGCCTTTAATACATCTGTGGACATTAACAAACTCTCAAGACAACTGCGATTCCGAGAACATTTTGACAATAAAATGGATGATCAACAATCTGTGGATCCTTCTCCGTTTAGGATAAAAAGCACCTTTGATCCTCCGTCAGTGAATAACACCATAAAATCTTTCACTAACATTCTTTTCACTAAAGCTAAATCTATTGGTAGTGACAGGGTATTTTGTAACCATAATTTAACACAGGTCGAGAGACAGGCTTTAAAGGACCTAGCTGGTTATTCAGATATAGTAATACGTCCAGCTGACAAGGGGGCAGCCCTAGTTGTGTCTAGTCTGGATGATCACAAAAAGGAAGCATAAAACCAGCTTCTACAGTAGTTACTAATGTTTATTAAAAGCCATCGAATGATCCTACTGAGGTATATAAGAATAAGTTGTCATTGCTATTGTCTGAAGCAGTTGAAGATGGCATTATCACTAAGTATACATATATTGCATAGTTAAATACATTTCCTAAGACATCAATTTTTTACACTATTCCTAAATTACACAAGAACAGTCAATCCCCGCCTGGAAGACCTATTGTCTCTGCGCAAGACTTTCTGTTTTATGAAGTTTCCAAGTATTTAGACTATTTCATGCAACCTGTGATACCGGAGCAAGTCACATATTTGAAAGATACAAATACTTTTTTAGCTAAATTGAGATCTCTTGGTGACCTTCCTACCCCGTGCTGGTTATGCACGGTGGATGTAAAAAGTCTATACACTAACATTCCAGTTGATAGGAGGGTTGAGGTAGTACGTAAATCGCTAGTCAAAAATGGATATACAGGTTGAGTCTCCCTTATCCAAAATGCTTGGGACCAGAGGTATTTTGGATATCGGATTTTTCCGTATTTTGGAATAATTGCATACCATAATGAGATATCATGGTGTTGGGACCTAAATCTAAGCACAGAATGCATTTATGTTACATATACACCTTATACACACAGCCTGAAGGTCATTTTAGCCAATATTTTTTATAACTTTGTGCATTAAACAAAGTGTGTGTATATTCACACAATTCATTTATGTTTCATATACACCTTATACACACAGCCTGAAAGTCATTTAATACAATATTTTTAATAACTTTGTGTATTAAACTAAGTTTGTGTACATTGAGCCACCAGAAAACAAAGGTTTCACTATCTCACTCTCACTAAAAAAAGTCCGTATTTCGGAATATTCCGTATTTCGGAATATTTGGATATGGGATACTCAACCTGTATATATACATTTCTTTTTAATACCTAACATAAAGGTGGCTGTGATGACCCAAAGACAATTCCATCTTGCACCACTTTTCTTTTCTGACACTGCTGTGTGACAATGTTTCATAGATGTACTATAAACTGCCATGTATATGTGCCACTGCTCTGTTGCTTAGTAGCCAACCAGCTTGCTTGAACCTTTGGCCAATATTGGTGAAAACAATATTATGAGCAGTGAGATGGTCAAAATAGACTGGAACACATGAGGATAGTTTTGCAAAAAAATAAAATAAAAAAATATACAAACATGATTCCATATCCAAAACCAAAACATAGACAGTGCACATCTCTACTCAAAATTTATTCTTTACTTGCGCCAATAGGAAATATAGAAAAAAGCCATGTTTTTAATAATTCTATGGTGGATTGGGGTATTTTTTTATAAGGTTAAAGTAAACTTACTGCAAATTGCTGAAAATTGATGGTGATTTACATAATAAGCCATATTTGATGCAGAAATAGATAATAAAAGTTTGGAAGTTGTTAACGTGCAAGTAGCTGAGTAAGATAATTGTGCATATAATAATATTGAGGATTCAAAAATGTTGTTAAATGAGTCAGACTTGAAGAAAGTAATGTGGACCATGTTGATTGTGTCAAAGCAAGTCACCAGCGGTACGACCTCAGGACCATGATAAGCACATTGTCATACCTGGAAAGTCTTCTCTGACTATACCTTTACCCCCAACCTCCTCATTAACAGTTGTCCTGTTGTTTACAATAGGCGATTTTTGGACTTTTGCGCTTGTGCCACATTTGCACAGAGCATGAGCAAACTAGCAAAGTGCAATTGCATCCCTGAGGGATGTAACCACACTTTGAGTGACAGTGGTGGGCATCTGGAGGGTGGCTTGCGGGACAGTGGTCTGGCCAACACAGTCGTGGCGTAACCATTTTCAGGGGGGTCTGCATGACGTCACACACAGCCATTTCAATAAACAAACAACGATTCTTGCCCAGAGACAGAACACTTGGACTTGGTACTAATTTAAGAAGTGTCAGGAATGTGCCAGGTATACCAAAAATATTTATATATCCAGAAAAATATTCCTGCACCAGATTCTCTATTGAATTTTCATATGTTTTAGTATTCTGAAATTGGTGCCCAGTTCTGATGTAGATATACAGTACTAGTTATAGGTAGGTGTGGTAAAATGCTGCAAAGTAAGAATGTGTTAATAGTTTATTTTTAGCAATTAACAAAATGCAAAGTGAATGAACAGAATCAAAATTTAAATCAAATCAATATTTGTGTTATGCACACCAGTGCCTGCAGGAAAGTACTGGTGTCAGAACTGTTATGCACTCCAGTGTCTGCAGGAATGTACTGGTGTTTGAACTGTTATGCAAAACAAATGGACTCACAGACAAACTGGGGAATATGACATAACGTACACAGAAGGTGATAGGGTAACAAAATACACACAAAGTGAACAGAGAAGCCCAGAGGCTAAGGAACTGGGTATCTCCCTTGTATTAGAACTGCTCAGATGTAAAAAGCAAGATGTTGTGTTTTAATACGTAGAGAACCCGAAATGCTGTTGCTAAGGGCAACAGCAAAACCCTAAAGGGTTACCAACGGGTGTGGCAGTAAACTCCTTGGTCAGAGATGGAATGATAGACACAAGGAGAGTCTCCACAATCCTGATTCTCACTTGCAGTGCACAGGTTTAAGCTTACTGCCACTAAACTGACCCCTGACACCTAGCACAGTGAGACAGGATTAGACAGGCAAGTGTTAGAATACAGCCGCAAACTTGCTAAGTTCACAGAGTAATAACAGAACCCCAGCAAGCTAAACGACTGACTCCAGTCTTACTGCTAGGTCTGGATTGGCAGAGTGTAATACCAAATCCCCAGGCCTATTTGCAGTAAGCAACAAACAAATACAAAGCTACACAGTACTGGCTAACTTTCATGAACTGACTAACCAACAGAGATTCAGCAGCATCTGCTTACCCTGAAAAGAGGCCTTATAAAGCAGGTGCTGTCCATGCCCCACTCAGACCTCACAGACTGTGAGCACAAAAACCAGCACCGGATCCCCTGCCGTGCACAGAGCCTATAACCACTGCACAGCAAAAGACCCGAACCGGAGTATCAGCTGCGCTCAGGTTACTCCACTAGCACTTGTCTCCCGGTTGCCATGACGACGTGGCAGCACAGGGCAGGAGACCCTAACAATTTGGTATGATCACCCTTTGCCTTCAAAACAGCATCAATTCTTCGATGTACACAGTTTTTGAAGGAACTTGACAGGGAAGTTGTTCCAAACACCTTGAAGAACAAATCATGATCTTCTGTGGATGTAGGCTTGCTCAAATTCTTTGGTCTATTTATGTACAGTATTCCCAGACAGACTCTTTGATGTTGAGATCACAGCTCTGTGGGGGCCATATCATTACTTCCAGGACTCCTTGTTCTTCTTTATACTAAAGATAGTTCTTAATGACATTGGCTGGATGTTTAGGGTTGTTGTCCTGCTGCAGAATAAATATGGTACAGCATGTTGGATAAGAATATGCCCGTACTTCTCAGCATTGAAGCACAATGAAAAGAGCAATGATGGCCACACCTGCCTAGAACTTTTGCACAGTATTGTATGTTTATTTATTTCACCCTTTAATCTCCACTCTGTGAACACTATGAAACCAATTTGTATTTTTAAACATTTGTAATCTCATGATTAAGCTTGCAATTGTAAATACCTGTGGGCCTAATTCAGACTTGATTGCAGCAGCAGATTTGTTAGTTAATGAGCAAAACCATGTGCACTGCAGGGGGGGGGGGGGGCGGATATAACATGTACAGAGAGAGTTAAATTTGGGCAGGTTATATTGTTTCTGTGCTGGGTAAATACTGTCTGCTTTATTTTTACACTGCAATTTAGATTTCAGTTTGAACACACCCTACCAAAATCTAATTCTTTCTGCACATGTTATATCTGCCCCCCCGACACCCCCCCACCCCTGCAGTGCACATGGTTTTGCCCATTAGCTAACAAATTTGCTAATGTGATCAGGTCTGAATTAGGCCGTGTTTGTACATTTGGTCAGTGTTACATAGTTAATTAATGCATCCTGGGCTAGTGTTTCATAGTCAAACAAAGTGCCAAATCCCCAATGTAGCCCCAAACTTGCAGGAAACCTCCACCATGTTTCCCTGTTGCCTGCAGACACTCATTATTGAGGACTTCGGCAAACAATTTGCCTTCTGCTACAGCCAAATTTTTTAAATTTTGACTCATCAGTCCAGAGCACCTGCTGTCTTTTTTCTGCACCCCAGTTCCTACGGATGTGTCCTCTTACATCCTTGCTGCAGTCATGCTAAACAGCCCTTCATGTCATGCCATGCTGTGGGCGGAACTCGGTAGGCAAGCTGCATATCATTTTAAGCAACAGAAGCTCATGCATCCTATTGCATTACTTTGTGACTAGGACGCATGTTCACGGGAAAAAAGCAAAAAAGACGCTCTGTGCTACCAAGTCATATGGCACTCACACGTTATGTGTACCGTGACTTGTAGCACACGGAGCAAAGATGAAAAAGGACACATATGTATGTTTTCATGCATAGTTGACTTGCTTGGCCTTGTTTCCACATCAAGGGTATGGTATTTTGGCTGCAATTCTTCCATGAAGACCACTTCTGGCCAGACTTCTCCGAACAGTAGTGTTATGAGTAGCTGCTGCAGCTAATTTCTGTTTGTGTTTCTGGCTGTCGCCTAGCAACCTGGAAGTTGGCTACTGTGTGTAACAGCACACCTGTTTGGGAAGCTTTGTTACCTGATTCCAGTCTGCTGTTTCTTGTGAAAGTCAGGAGCCTGGTGGATGTGCAGCAGCACAGCTGCAGAGTGTTGGTAATTAGGAGAGGCTGGCTGTGCTGTGACTCTCATTGGCTCTATTCTCCTATATATGCACTGCCTGTCTCTCACTCCTTACTGGTCATAGTTCCTGGTTGCAGTGAGAGCCCTTGTCTCTAGGTTCTAGTACTAGTCATGGCAATCTCTGGTAATTTTGCTACTATCCTCTGCAGTTTTCCTGTGTTCTTTATCTCTGTGTCTGTTATGTAATTATCCGCATCCTACTCAGTTATACCTGTGTGAAGCTTTGTGTCAGTTATGTAATTATCAGCATCCAACTCAGTATTCCTGTGTCCAGCTCTGTGTTAGTTCATAATCATCGGCTTCCTAGTCTGTGTCAATTGCATTATCTGTCTTTATTGCTTTTGTTATTTCTGCTTATAGTACTCCTTGTCTTCTTGCTATACAGTCTTGTGTTTCCTCAGTTATCTATCTTACCTACATGCCCTCAGAACTCCCAATGCCAGTGGATCTGTCTCTTCATTGATTCATTGTTTTGTATAACTTCTTTCTGTAGTGTATTGTCTGTGTGCGTACTTTATGTCCTCTCCTCGCCCAAAAGCTGTCCAGAGTTTGGGAGAGTTCTGTGTTTTACTATCTATTGTTTGTTCTCCAGTCTCTTGTCTTAGAGCAGCTCTTGTCCTCTGAGTTCTGTGTTTAGTGTGTTGTGTTCGTTCTCCATTCTCTTGTCTTAGAGCAGCTCCTATCCTCTTTTGGTCTTTTCCTCCAGCGGCATTAATTCAGGTCACTCAGGGGTTGAGCTCATACTACCACCAGTAGCGTAAGACCTTGTGGCATCACAGTACTGGTAGGCACGTTGCACCTTGTGGGAAAAGTGGCTGTTATAGATGTGAAGACCTGGTGGTAGGTTCTTTGAGTCTCAACCCTGGGAGTGCAGGGGTCACTGCCCAGAAGACCTCTGTGAGCTCCGCCCTCCTTAGAAGGAGAACTGTCGCTAGATGTAACAAGTAAATGGGTGTACCTGGCAAGGCCAGTTCTAGACCTTGTGGCGCCAGGGGAAAAGTTTCCTTTGGTGCCCCCCCATGCGATAGCCAAATCAGAGTTAGTGCATGCCATAGGCGTGCATAGAAAATAGGGGTATGGCTTCATAGGGAAGGGGCATGGCCAAAGTTATGCCCCCTAAAGTTGTGTCCCCTGTAGTTGTGCCCCCAGTAGTTTCGTCCCCAGGGCCGGCGCTACCATTAGGCAGCTTTAGGCAGCTGCCTATGAGCGCCGGCCACTGGAGGGCGGCACACCCCTCTTTAATTAGTTTTACCTAAAATCAAGTTGTGCAGGGCTGGGTAGCGGCGGCCGCAGCGCCGGTCTAGCCAGGCGCCCGCAGCCAGCGCTATCAGTGCTATCAGTCACCCCTGGCCAGGGTGAACTGCGTCTGCCGCACTAGCGCCCACGCCCCCTCTGATGACGGACCCCGGCAACAAGCAGCAGCATGATGCTGCTGTATCCTAAGTCCGGGCAGGCAGCAGCATCATCCTCTCCCTCCTCCCCCCTCCCCCTGCAGCTGTAGACACGGAGGTCTGATCGCTGCCCCCAGCCTTCCATGCTCCTTTAGCCGTCCGTCGCCATTTCCCACCAGCTGTTGGCCGCCCTCCTGCTGATGGCACCCTTGTAGTTACCTGACCCTGGCTGGCTCCACCTCCTGCCACTGCATGCTCAGTGTACAGAGAGTAGTGCTGCCATGGAACCGCACATATACAGTATATGCTAAAGGTCAGAACGTGGGACCCCCTGGGCTATCCATTTCACTATCCATGTAGATGTAATGGGAATACCAGATTCGGAACTTGAGCATATACAGTATATTTATATATACAGTGCTCTGATGACCCCCGCTGCTGCCGCCATATCGTATTCTCGCTTCTGACCGCGGCGTTACTATTTTAAATATGCCGTGGACCACTCCTGATTGGCTGCTGGTCCGCGGCAGATTTGAAATAGTAGCGCCGTGGTCTTAGGAGCCGCTGTGCCGCCGACCACAGTAGGGCGAAGGGGTCACTAAAAGACCCCCTCTCGGGCAGGGACACATAAAAGGACCCACTCACTGCCATTCAGTGGCTGCCTGAGAGCAGAGACGGATGCGGAATAAGCAAGACATGGTAAGGCAGGGAACATTAGCGGGAGGAGCAGAGTGGAGACCGTGGACACGAGGAGGAGCTGCCCCCACAACTAGCCGCCCTAACTGAGAGAGGGGTACATGGTCTGGACAGTGAGGCCGGAAGAAGCGCCGCACCGCAGCTACCAGCGATCACCATGGCGGACCAGGAGGGAGGGTAAGTGTGGACTGTGGAGAAAGTTTCCGTCTCTTGTGCAGGAAACTCTAGAGATTGAGACCACAGCCGCCCGGCCACATAAGGAGGAGCGTCAGTGTGTGGCACCCTTGGTGCCTGTCTTCATCACCCAGCGTCCCGCAGAGTGGCAAAGGTTCCATGCATCTCACCCTGTGCTGTTCCCTCTTTTTCCCCTGTCTCTCTCTCTTTCTCCCCGGCTCTTCTCCCTGTCTTTGCGTCTCTCTCCGTGTCTCTCTCCCTGTCTCTCTGTCTCCCTCTCTGCGTCTCTTTCCCTCACTGTCTCCCCCTTTCCCTCGCTTCTCTCTCTCCCCATCTGTCTCTCACTGTCTCTCTCTCCCTGTCTCTCTCCCTCCCCTCTCTCTCCCTGTCTCTATTTTCCTTTCCCTGTCTATATGTCCCTGTCTCTCTCCCTTTCCATCTCTCTCCCTCGCTTCTCTCTCTCCTAATCTGTCTCCCTGTCTCTCTCCCGCGTCTCTTTCCCCATCTCTTTCTCTCCCTGTCTCTCTTTCTTTCCCTGTCTGTGTCCCCATCTCTGTCTCCCTCTCCCTGTCCCTCTCCCACATCTCTCTTTCCCCCTCTCTTTCTCTCCATCTGTCTCTCTCCTTCGTCTCTCTCCTTCGTCTCTCTCTCCGTCATTCTCCGTTTCCCTGTGTCCCTGTATCTCTCCCTGTCTCTGCATCTCTTTCCCTCTCCCTCGCTTCTCTCCCTGTCTCTCGCTATCTCTCTCTCCTGTCTCTATCACCCCCTCCCTGTGTCCCTGTGTCCCTCTCCCTGTCTCTGCATCTATCTCTCTCTCTCCCCCCTCTCTCCCCATCTCTGTCTCTCCCTTGTCTCCCTCATCTCTCTCTCCCTCCCTCCCTCATCCATCTCTCTCTTGTCTCCCTCTCTCCCTTGCCTCTCTCTCTCATCCCTCCCTCGTCTCTCTCCCTCCCTCGTCTCTCTCTCTCCCTCGTCTCTCTCTCTCCCTTGTCTCTCTCTGTCCCTCCCTTGTCCATCTCTCTTGTCTCCTCTCTCTTGTCTCCCTCTCTCCCTTGCCTCCCTCCCTCCCTCGTCTCTCTCCCTTCCTCGTCTCTCTCCCTCCCTCGTCTCTCTCCCTCCCTCGTCTCTCTCCCTCTCCCTCGTCTCTCTACCTCTCCCTCGTCTCTCTCTCTCTCCCTCGTCTCTCTTCCCCTCTCCCTGTCTCTCTCCCTGTCTCTGCATCTCTCCCTCTCTACCTCACTTCTCTCCCTCCTTATCTCTGTCTCTCTCCCTCGTCTCTTTCTCTCTTTCCCAGTCTCTCTCGCTCTCTCCCTCTCCCTGTCTCCCTCTCTCTGTCTCTGTGTCTCACACAGTAGGAAGGGGGACATAGCTCAGGAAAGGAGGAAGAGGGTGATATCACTCACACAGGGCAAGGAGTCAGTAAAATACAAATAATTTTTTGCAAGGGGGGGGCACAACATTTTTCTTGCCTCTGGGCAATTGAGCTGAAGTTACACAACTGCTTACCCTGCTGCTTTTCTCTCTACCTAGTCCCTACTGTATGCCCTTGCTATCCCACTCTCTGTCACTCTCCCTGTCCCTATGTCCCTGCTGTCACTTTCCATGTCCCAGTGTCACTCTCCCTGTCCTATGTCCCTGCTATCACTTTCCCTGTCCCTCTGTCACTCTCCCTGTCCCTATGTCCCAGCTGTCACTCTCACTAAATTTTGTCTCATTCCATGTGGCATAATGTGAATTTTGGCTCATTCATTGTGCAATAATGTGAATTTCGGCTCATTCTGTGTGCTATAATGTGAATTTTGGCTCATACCGTGTGCTATATTGTGAATTTCAACACATTTTGTGTGCTATAATGTGAAATTTGGCACATTCGGTGTGCTATAATGTGAATTTCGGCTCATACCATGTGGTATAATGTGAATTTCGGCTCATTCAGTGTGCTATAACGTGAATTTCGGCTCATTCTGTGTGCTATAATGTAAATTTCAGCTGATACCGTGTGCTATAATGTGAATTTTGGCTCATACTATGTGGTATAATGTGAATTCCGGCTCATTCAGTGTGCTATAATGTGAATTTCGGCTCATTCTGTGTGCTATAATGTGAAGTTCGGCTCATTCTGTGTGGTATAATGTGAATTTTGGCTCATTCTGTGTGCTATAATGTGAATTTCGGCTCATACTGTGTGGTATAATGTGAAAGGAGCACCAGTACAAGATAGTATAAGGGGTCCTACTATTGTGGTGCATAATGTGTATAAGGGGTAAATGGTGTTGTAAACTACACTGAAGGACACACACCCTTTTGAGTGGCCACGCCCCCTTTCCCAGAAGTGCGCACATAATTGCAATCATCACTTTTCCATACCCCCACTTCAAAATTTCCACTTCGACCACTATATATATATATATATATATATATATATATATAATTGAAAAAAAGCTGCAGCACGCAAGGTCTTGTAACAGGCAATGTTCCACCAACGTTTCGGGGTATAATGTATAGGGGGCATTACATTATGGCATATAGTGTTATAAGGGGCACTATTACTGTGTGGCTTAATGTGTATAAGGAGTACTACTGTGTGGCAGGACGTGAATGGACTCTACTGTGTGGTTTAATGTAAGTGGACTCTACTGTGGTGTAATGTGAATAAGGGGTACTACTGTGTGATGTAACGTGAATAAGAGGCACTACTGTGTGACGCAACATCAATAAGAGGCACTACTGTAACGTAACGTGAATAAGGGGAGGGGGGGTAGGCTTAAGTTTTGCCTAGGGTGCCGAGAAACCTTCCACCGGCCCTGTTTGTCCCTTATTGCTGTGCCTTCAGTAGTTTTTCCACCTGTAGCTGTGCCCCCAGTAGAGTTGTGCCTGCCTAATGTGTAAAAAGGGGAACTGTGTCTGTCTAATGTGTAAAAAGGGTACTGTGCCCACCATAATGTGTTAAAAGGGGGACTCTGTCTGCCTAATGTGTAAAAAGGGGGACTCTGCCTGTCTAATGTGTAAAATGGGAGAATGTGCCTGCCTAATGTGTAAAAAGGGGACTGTGTCTGTCGAATGTGTAAAAAGGGGACGGTGCCTGCCATAATGTGTTAAAAGGGGGACTCTGTCTGCCTAATGTGTAAAAAGGGGGACTCTGCCTAATGTGTAAAAAGGGGACTCTGCCTGTCTAATGTGTAAAAAGGGAGAATGTGCATGCCTAATGTGTAAAAGGGGGACTGTGCCTGTCTAATGTGTAAAAAGGGGGACTCTGTCTGCCTAATGTGAAAAAAATTGGTACTCTGCCTGTCTAATGTGAAAAAGGGGGACTCTTCCTGCCTAATGTGTAAAAAAGGGGGACTCTGCCTGCCTAATGTGTAAAAAAGGGGGACTCTGCCTGTCTAATGTGTAAAATGGGAGAATGTGCCTGCCTAATGTGTAAAAAGGGGACTGTGTCTGTCGAATGTGTAAAAAGGGGACGGTGCCTGCCATAATGTGTGAAAAGGGGGACTCTGTCTGCCTAATGTGTAAAAAGGGGGACTCTGCCTAATGTGTAAAAAGGGGACTCTGCCTGTCTAATGTGTAAAAAGGGAGAATGTGCATGCCTAATGTGTAAAAGGGGGACTGTGCCTGTCTAATGTGTAAAAAGGGGGACTCTGTCTGCCTAATGTGAAAAAAATTGGTACTCTGCCTGTCTAATGTGAAAAAGGGGGACTCTTCCTGCCTAATGTGTAAAATGGGAGAATGTGCCTGCCTAATGTGTAAAAGTGGGACTGTGCCAGTTTAATGTGTAAAAAGGGGGACTCTGTCTGCCTAGTGTGAAAAAAGGGGGATTCTGCCTGTCTAATGTGAAAAAGGGGGACTCTTCCTGCCTAATGTGTAAAAATGGGGACTATGCCTGTCTAATGTGTAAAAAGGGGGACTCTGTCTGCCTAATGTGAAAAAATTGGTACTCTGCCTGTCTAATGTGAAAAAGGGGGACTCTTCCTGCCTAATGTGTAAAAAAGGGGGACTCTGCCTGTCTAATGTGTAAAATGGGAGAATGTGCCTGCCTAATGTGTAAAAGGGGGACTGTGCCTGTCTAATGTGTAAAATGGGGACTCTGTCTGCCTAGTGTGAAAAAAGGGGGACTCTGCCTGTCAAATGTGAAAAAATGGGGACTCTGCCTGTCTAATGTGAAAAAGGAGGACTCTTCCAGCCTAATGTGTAAAAAGGGGGACTCTGCCTGTCGAATGTAAAAAATGGGGATGCTGCCTTTCTAATGTGAAAAAGGGGGACTCTTCCTGCCTAATGTGTAAAAAGGGGGACTATGCCTGTCTAATGTGTAAAAAGGAGGACTCTGCCTGCCTAATATGTAAAAAGGGGGACTCTGCCTGCTTAAAGTGTGAAAATGGGGACTCTGTCTAATGTGTAAAAAAAGGGGGACTCTGCCTGTCTAATGTGTAAAATGGGAGAATGTGCCTGCCTAATGTGTAAAAGGGGGACTGTGCCTGTCTAATGTGTAAAAAGGGGGACTCTGCCTAGTGTGAAAAAAGGGGGGCTCTGTCTGTCTAATGTGAAAAAGGGGGACTCTTCCTGCCTAATGTGTAAAAAGGGGGACTATGACTGTCTAATGTGTAAAAAGGAGGACTCTGCCTGCCTAATATGTAAAAAGGGGGACTCTGCCTGCCTAAAGTGTGAAAAGGGGGACTGTCTAATGTGTAAAAAAAAAGGGGGAATCTGCCTGTCTAATGTGTAAAATGGGAGAATGTGCCTGCCTGATGTGTAAAAGGGGGACTGTGCCTGTCTAATGTGTAAAAAGGGGGACTCTGTCTGCCTAGTGTGAAACAAGGGGGACTCTGCCTGTCAAATGTGAAAAAATGGGAGCTCTGCCTGTCTAATGTGAAAAAGGGGAACTCTTCCTGCCTAATGTGTAAAAAGGGGGACTCTGCCTGTCGAATGTGAAACAATGGGGACTCTGCCTGTCTAATGTGAAAAAGGGAGACTCTCCCTGCCTAATGTGTAAAAAGGGTACTATGCCTGTCTAATGTGTAAAAAGGAGGACTCTGCCTGCCTAATATGTAAAAAGGGAGACTCTGCCTGCCTAAAGTGTAAAAAGGGGGACTCTGTCTAATGTGTAAAAAAAATGGGACTGTGTCTGTCTAATGTGTAAAAAGGGGGACTCTGCCTGCCATAATGTGTAAAAAGGGGACTGTGCCTGCCTAACGTGTAAAAAGGGGGACTGCCTGCCTAATGTGTAAAAAGGGAAACTGTGCCTGCCTAATGTGTAAACAGGGGGACTGTGCCTTATGTGTAAAAGGGGGGACTGTGCCTAATCTGTAAAAAGGGGACTGTGCCTAATGTGTAAAAAGGGGGGCTGTACCTAATGTTTAAAAAAGGGGACAGTCTGCCTAATGTGTAAAAAGGGGACTTTACCTGCCTAATGTGTAAAAGTGGGGACTATGCCTGTCTAATGTGTTAAAAGGGGAACTCTGTCTAACTAATATGTAGAAAGGGGAATCTGTCTGCTTAATGTGTAAAAAGGGGTATTATGCCTGTTTAATGTGAAAAAAGGGGGACTGTGTCTGCCTAATGTGTAGAAAGGGGGACTGCCTGTCTAATGTGTTAAAAGGGGGACTCTGTCTGCCTAATGTGTAAAAAGGGGGACTCTGCCTAATGTGTAAAAAGGGGACTCTGCCTGTCTAATGTGTAAAAAGGGAGAATGTGCATGCCTAATGTGTAAAAGGGGGACTGAGCCTGTCTAATGTGTAAAAAGGGGGACTCTGTCTGCCTAATGTGAAAAAATTGGTACTCTGCCTGTCTAATGTGAAAAGGGGGGACTCTTCCTGCCTAATGTGTAAAAAAGGGGGACTCTGCCTGTCTAATGTGTAAAATGGGAGAATGTGCCTGCCTAATGTGTAAAAGTGGGACTGTGCCAGTTTAATGTGTAAAAAGGGGGACTCTGTCTGCCTAGTGTGAAAAAAGGGGGACTCTGCCTGTCAAATGTGAAAAAATGGGGACTCTGCCTGTCTAATGTGAAAAAGGAGGACTCTTCCAGCCTAATGTGTAAAAAGGGGGACTCTGCCTGTCGAATGTAAAAAATGGGGATGCTGCCTTTCTAATGTGAAAAAGGGGGACTCTTCCTGCCTAATGTGTAAAAAGGGGGACTATGCCTGTCTAATGTGTAAAAAGGAGGACTCTGCCTGCCTAATATGTAAAAAGTGGGACTCTGCCTGCTTAAAGTGTGAAAATGGGGACTCTGTCTAATGTGTAAAAAAAAGGGGGACTCTGCCTGTCTAATGTGTAAAATGGGAGAATGTGCCTGCCTAATGTGTAAAAGGGGGACTGTGCCTGTCTAATGTGTAAAAAGGGGGACTCTGCCTAGTGTGAAAAAAGGGGGGCTCTGTCTGTCTAATGTGAAAAAGGGGGACTCTTCCTGCCTAATGTGTAAAAAAGGGGGACTATGACTGTCTAATGTGTAAAAAGGAGGACTCTGCCTGCCTAATATGTAAAAAGGGGGACTCTGCCTTCCTAAAGTGTGAAAAGGGGGACTGTCTAATGTGTAAAAAAAAAAGGGGGAATCTGCCTGTCTAATGTGTAAAATGGGAGAATGTGCCTGCCTGATGTGTAAAAGGGGGACTGTGCCTGTCTAATGTGTAAAAAGGGGGACTCTGTCTGCCTAGTGTGAAACAAGGGGGACTCTGCCTGTCAAATGTGAAAAAATGGGAGCTCTGCCTGTCTAATGTGAAAAAGGGGAACTCTTCCTGCCTAATGTGTAAAAAGGGGGACTCTGCCTGTCGAATGTGAAAAAATGGGGACTCTGCCTGTCTAATGTGAAAAAGGGAGACTCTCCCTGCCTAATGTGTAAAAAGGGTACTATGCCTGTCTAATGTGTAAAAAGGAGGACTCTGCCTGCCTAATATGTAAAAAGGGAGACTCTGCCTGCCTAAAGTGTAAAAAGGGGGACTCTGTCTAATGTGTAAAAAAAATGGGACTGTGTCTGTCTAATGTGTAAAAAGGGGGACTCTGCCTACAATAATGTGTAAAAAGGGGACTGTGCCTGCCTAACGTGTAAAAAGGGGGACTGCCTGCCTAATGTGTAAAAAGGGAAACTGTGCCTGCCTAATGTGTAAACAGGGGGACTGTGCCTTATGTGTAAAAGGGGGGACTGTGCCTAATCTGTAAAAAGGGGACTGTGCCTAATGTGTAAAAAGGGGGGCTGTACCTAATGTTTAAAAAAGGGGACAGTCTGCCTAATGTGTAAAAAGGGGACTTTACCTGCCTAATGTGTAAAAGTGGGGACTATGCCTGTCTAATGTGTTAAAAGGGGAACTCTGTCTAACTAATATGTAGAAAGGGGAATCTGTCTGCTTAATGTGTAAAAAGGGGTATTATGCCTGTTTAATGTGAAAAAAGGGGGACTGTGTCTGCCTAATGTGTAGAAAGGGGGACTGCCTGTCTAATGTGTTAAAAGGGGGACTCTGTCTGCCTAATGTGTAAAAAGGGGGACTCTGCCTAATGTGTAAAAAGGGGACTCTGCCTGTCTAATGTGTAAAAAGGGAGAATGTGCATGCCTAATGTGTAAAAGGGGGACTGTGCCTGTCTAATGTGTAAAAAGGGGGACTCTGTCTGCCTAATGTGAAAAAATTGGTACTCTGACTGTCTAATGTGAAAAAGGGGGACTCTTCCTGCCTAATGTGTAAAAAGGGGGACTATGACTGTCTAATGTGTAAAAAGGAGGACTCTGCCTGCCTAATATGTAAAAAGGGGGACTCTGCCTGCCTAAAGTGTGAAAAGGGGGACTGTCTAATGTGTAAAAAAAAAAGGGGGAATCTGCCTGTCTAATGTGTAAAATGGGAGAATGTGCCTGCCTGATGTGTAAAAGGGGGACTGTGCCTGTCTAATGTGTAAAAAGGGGGACTCTGTCTGCCTAGTGTGAAACAAGGGGGACTCTGCCTGTCAAATGTGAAAAAATGGGAGCTCTGCCTGTCTAATGTGAAAAAGGGGAACTCTTCCTGCCTAATGTGTAAAAAGGGGGACTCTGCCTGTCGAATGTGAAAAAATGGGGACTCTGCCTGTCTAATGTGAAAAAGGGAGACTCTCCCTGCCTAATGTGTAAAAAGGGTACTATGCCTGTCTAATGTGTAAAAAGGAGGACTCTGCCTGCCTAATATGTAAAAAGGGAGACTCTGCCTGCCTAAAGTGTAAAAAGGGGGACTCTGTCTAATGTGTAAAAAAAAATGGGACTGTGTCTGTCTAATGTGTAAAAAGGGGGACTCTGCCTGCCATAATGTGTAAAAAGGGGACTGTGCCTGCCTAACGTGTAAAAAGGGGGACTGCCTGCCTAATGTGTAAAAAGGGAAACTGTGCCTGCCTAATGTGTAAACAGGGGGACTGTGCCTTATGTGTAAAAGGGGGGACTGTGCCTAATCTGTAAAAAGGGGACTGTGCCTAATGTGTAAAAAGGGGGGCTGTACCTAATGTTTAAAAAAGGGGACAGTCTGCCTAATGTGTAAAAAGGGGACTTTACCTGCCTAATGTGTAAAAGTGGGGACTATGCCTGTCTAATGTGTTAAAAGGGGAACTCTGTCTAACTAATATGTAGAAAGGGGAATCTGTCTGCTTAATGTGTAAAAAGGGGTATTATGCCTGTTTAATGTGAAAAAAGGGGGACTGTGTCTGCCTAATGTGTAGAAAGGGGGACTGCCTGTCTAATGTGTTAAAAGGGGGACTCTGTCTGCCTAATGTGTAAAAAGGGGGACTCTGCCTAATGTGTAAAAAGGGGACTCTGCCTGTCTAATGTGTAAAAAGGGAGAATGTGCATGCCTAATGTGTAAAAGGGGGACTGAGCCTGTCTAATGTGTAAAAAGGGGGACTCTGTCTGCCTAATGTGAAAAAATTGGTACTCTGCCTGTCTAATGTGAAAAAGGGGGACTCTTCCTGCCTAATGTGTAAAAAAGGGGGACTCTGCCTGTCTAATGTGTAAAATGGGAGAATGTGCCTGCCTAATGTGTAAAAGTGGGACTGTGCCAGTTTAATGTGTAAAAAGGGGGACTCTGTCTGCCTAGTGTGAAAAAAGGGGGACTCTGCCTGTCAAATGTGAAAAAATGGGGACTCTGCCTGTCTAATGTGAAAAAGGAGGACTCTTCCAGCCTAATGTGTAAAAAGGGGGACTCTGCCTGTCGAATGTAAAAAATGGGGATGCTGCCTTTCTAATGTGAAAAAGGGGGACTCTTCCTGCCTAATGTGTAAAAAGGGGGACTATGCCTGTCTAATGTGTAAAAAGGAGGACTCTGCCTGCCTAATATGTAAAAAGTGGGACTCTGCCTGCTTAAAGTGTGAAAATGGGGACTCTGTCTAATGTGTAAAAAAAAGGGGGACTCTGCCTGTCTAATGTGTAAAATGGGAGAATGTGCCTGCCTAATGTGTAAAAGGGGGACTGTGCCTGTCTAATGTGTAAAAAGGGGGACTCTGTCTGCCTAATGTGAAAAAAATTGGTACTCTGCCTGTCTAATGTGAAAAAGGGGGACTCTTCCTGCCTAATGTGTAAAAAAGGGGGACTATGACTGTCTAATGTGTAAAAAGGAGGACTCTGCCTGCCTAATATGTAAAAAGGGGGACTCTGCCTTCCTAAAGTGTGAAAAGGGGGACTGTCTAATGTGTAAAAAAAAAGGGGGAATCTGCCTGTCTAATGTGTAAAATGGGAGAATGTGCCTGCCTGATGTGTAAAAGGGGGACTGTGCCTGTCTAATGTGTAAAAAGGGGGACTCTGTCTGCCTAGTGTGAAACAAGGGGGACTCTGCCTGTCAAATGTGAAAAAATGGGAGCTCTGCCTGTCTAATGTGAAAAAGGGGAACTCTTCCTGCCTAATGTGTAAAAAGGGGGACTCTGCCTGTCGAATGTGAAAAAATGGGGACTCTGCCTGTCTAATGTGAAAAAGGGAGACTCTCCCTGCCTAATGTGTAAAAAGGGTACTATGCCTGTCTAATGTGTAAAAAGGAGGACTCTGCCTGCCTAATATGTAAAAAGGGAGACTCTGCCTGCCTAAAGTGTAAAAAGGGGGACTCTGTCTAATGTGTAAAAAAAATGGGACTGTGTCTGTCTAATATGTAAAAAGGGGGACTCTGCCTACAATAATGTGTAAAAAGGGGACTGTGCCTGCCTAACGTGTAAAAAGGGGGACTGCCTGCCTAATGTGTAAAAAGGGAAACTGTGCCTGCCTAATGTGTAAACAGGGGGACTGTGCCTTATGTGTAAAAGGGGGGACTGTGCCTAATCTGTAAAAAGGGGACTGTGCCTAATGTGTAAAAAGGGGGGCTGTACCTAATGTTTAAAAAAGGGGACAGTCTGCCTAATGTGTAAAAAGGGGACTTTACCTGCCTAATGTGTAAAAGTGGGGACTATGCCTGTCTAATGTGTTAAAAGGGGAACTCTGTCTAACTAATATGTAGAAAGGGGAATCTGTCTGCTTAATGTGTAAAAAGGGGTATTATGCCTGTTTAATGTGAAAAAAGGGGGACTGTGTCTGCCTAATGTGTAGAAAGGGGGACTGCCTGTCTAATGTGTTAAAAGGGGGACTCTGTCTGCCTAATGTGTAAAAAGGGGGACTCTGCCTAATGTGTAAAAAGGGGACTCTGCCTGTCTAATGTGTAAAAAGGGAGAATGTGCATGCCTAATGTGTAAAAGGGGGACTGTGCCTGTCTAATGTGTAAAAAGGGGGACTCTGTCTGCCTAATGTGAAAAAATTGGTACTCTGCCTGTCTAATGTGAAAAAGGGGGACTCTTCCTGCCTAATGTGTAAAAAAGGGGGACTCTGCCTGTCTAATGTGTAAAATGGGAGAATGTGCCTGCCTAATGTGTAAAAGTGGGACTGTGCCAGTTTAATGTGTAAAAAGGGGGACTCTGTCTGCCTAGTGTGAAAAAAGGGGGACTCTGCCTGTCTAATGTGAAAAAGGGGGACTCTTCCTGCCTAATGTGTAAAAAGGGGGACTATGCCTGTCTAATGTGTAAAAAGGGGGACTATGCCTGTCTAATGTGTAAAAAGGAGGACTCTTCCTGCCTAATATGTAAAAAGGGGGACTCTGCCTGCCTAAAGTGTGAAAAGGGGGACTGTCTAATGTGTAAAAAAAGGGGGAATCTGCCTGTCTAATGTGTAAAATGGGAGAATGTGCCTGCCTAATGTGTTAAAGGGGACTGTGCTTGTCTAATGTGTAAAAAGGGGGACTCTGCCTGTCTAATGTGAAAAAGGGGAACTCTTCCTGCCTAATGTGTACAAAGGGGGACTCTGCCTGTCGAATATAAAAAAAGTGGGGTCTCTGCCTGTCTAATGTGAAAAAGGGGGACTCTTCCTGCCTAATGTGTAAAAAGGGGACTATGCCTGTCTAATGTGTAAAAAGGAGGACTCTGCTTGCCTAATATGTAAAAAGGGAGACTCTGCCTGCCTAAAGTGTGAAAAGGGGGACTCTTTCTAATGTGTAAAAAAAGGGGGATTGTGTCTGCCTAATGTGTAAAAAGGGGGACTCTGCCTGTCTAATGTGAAAAAGGGGGACTCTTCCTGCCTAATGTGTAAAAAGGGTACTATGCCTGTCTAATGTGTAAAAATGGGGACTATGCCTGTCTAATGTGTAAAAAGGAGGACTCTTCCTGCCTAATATGTAAAAAGGGGGACTCTGCCTGCCTAAAGTGTGAAAAGGGGGACTGTCTAATGTGTAAAAAAAGGGGGAATCTGCCTGTTTAATGTGTAAAATGGGAGATTGTGCCTGCCTAATGTGTAAAAGGGGACTGTGCTTGTCTAATGTGTAAAAAGGGGGACTCTGCCTGTCTAATGTGAAAAAGGGGAACTCTTCCTGCCTAATGTGTACAAAGGGGGACTCTGCCTGTCGAATATAAAAAAATGGGGTCTCTGCCTGTCTAATGTGAAAAAGGGGGACTCTCCCTGCCATAATGTGTAAAAAGGGGGACTGTGCCTGCCTTATGTGTAAAAAGGGGGACTGTGTCTGTCTAATGTGTAAAAAGGGTGACTTTGCCTGCCATAATGAGTAAAAAGGGGGACTGTGCCTGTCTAATGTGTAAAAAGGGGGACTCTTCCTGCCTAATGTGTAAAAAAGGGGGACTCTGCCTGTCTAATGTGTAAAATGGGAGAATGTGCTTGCCTAATGTGTAAAAGTGGGACTGTGCCAGTTTAATGTGTAAAAAGGGGGACTCTGTCTGCCTAGTGTGAAAAAAAGGGGGACTCTGCCTGTCTAATGTGAAAAAGGGGGACTCTTCCTGCCTAATGTGTAAAAAGGGTACTATGCCTGTCTAATGTGTAAAAAGGGGGACTATGCCTGTCTAATGTGTAAAAAGGAGGACTCTTCCTGCCTAATATGTAAAAAGGGGGACTCTGCCTGCCTAAAGTGTGAAAAGGGGGACTGTCTAATGTGTAAAAAAAGGGGGAATCTGCCTGTCTAATGTGTAAAATGGGAGAATGTGCCTGCCTAATGTGTTAAAGGGGACTGTGCTTGTCTAATGTGTAAAAAGGGGGACTCTGTCTGCCTAGTGTGAAACAAGGGGGACTCTGCCTGTCAAATGTGAAAAAATGGGAGCTCTGCCTGTCTAATGTGAAAAAGGGGAACTCTTCCTGCCTAATGTGTAAAAAGGGGGACTCTGCCTGTCGAATGTGAAAAAATGGGGACTCTGCCTGTCTAATGTGAAAAAGGGAGACTCTCCCTGCCTAATGTGTAAAAAGGGTACTATGCCTGTCTAATGTGTAAAAAGGAGGACTCTGCCTGCCTAATATGTAAAAAGGGAGACTCTGCCTGCCTAAAGTGTAAAAAGGGGGACTCTGTCTAATGTGTAAAAAAAAATGGGACTGTGTCTGTCTAATGTGTAAAAAGGGGGACTCTGCCTGCCATAATGTGTAAAAAGGGGACTGTGCCTGCCTAACGTGTAAAAAGGGGGACTGCCTGCCTAATGTGTAAAAAGGGAAACTGTGCCTGCCTAATGTGTAAACAGGGGGACTGTGCCTTATGTGTAAAAGGGGGGACTGTGCCTAATCTGTAAAAGGGGACTGTGCCTAATGTGTAAAAAGGGGGGCTGTACCTAATGTTTAAAAAAGGGGACAGTCTGCCTAATGTGTAAAAAGGGGACTTTACCTGCCTAATGTGTAAAAGTGGGGACTATGCCTGTCTAATGTGTTAAAAGGGGAACTCTGTCTAACTAATATGTAGAAAGGGGAATCTGTCTGCTTAATGTGTAAAAAGGGGTATTATGCCTGTTTAATGTGAAAAAAGGGGGACTGTGTCTGCCTAATGTGTAGAAAGGGGGACTGCCTGTCTAATGTGTTAAAAGGGGGACTCTGTCTGCCTAATGTGTAAAAAGGGGGACTCTGCCTAATGTGTAAAAAGGGGACTCTGCCTGTCTAATGTGTAAAAAGGGAGAATGTGCATGCCTAATGTGTAAAAGGGGGACTGAGCCTATCTAATGTGTAAAAAGGGGGACTCTGTCTGCCTAATGTGAAAAAATTGGTACTCTGCCTGTCTAATGTGAAAAAGGGGGACTCTTCCTGCCTAATGTGTAAAAAAGGGGGACTCTGCCTGTCTAATGTGTAAAATGGGAGAATGTGCCTGCCTAATGTGTAAAAGTGGGACTGTGCCAGTTTAATGTGTAAAAAGGGGGACTCTGTCTGCCTAGTGTGAAAAAAGGGGGACTCTGCCTGTCAAATGTGAAAAAATGGGGACTCTGCCTGTCTAATGTGAAAAAGGAGGACTCTTCCAGCCTAATGTGTAAAAAGGGGGACTCTGCCTGTCGAATGTAAAAAATGGGGATGCTGCCTTTCTAATGTGAAAAAGGGGGACTCTTCCTGCCTAATGTGTAAAAAGGGGGACTATGCCTGTTTAATGTGTAAAAAGGAGGACTCTGCCTGCCTAATATGTAAAAAGTGGGACTCTGCCTGCTTAAAGTGTGAAAATGGGGACTCTGTCTAATGTGTAAAAAAAAGGGGGACTCTGCCTGTCTAATGTGTAAAATGGGAGAATGTGCCTGCCTAATGTGTAAAAGGGGGACTGTGCCTGTCTAATGTGTAAAAAGGGGGACTCTGTCTGCCTAATGTGAAAAAAATTGGTACTCTGCCTGTCTAATGTGAAAAAGGGGGACTCTTCCTGCCTAATGTGTAAAAAAGGGGGACTATGACTGTCTAATGTGTAAAAAGGAGGACTCTGCCTGCCTAATATGTAAAAAGGGGGACTCTGCCTTCCTAAAGTGTGAAAAGGGGGACTGTCTAATGTGTAAAAAAAAAGGGGGAATCTGCCTGTCTAATGTGTAAAATGGGAGAATGTGCCTGCCTGATGTGTAAAAGGGGGACTGTGCCTGTCTAATGTGTAAAAAGGGGGACTCTGTCTGCCTAGTGTGAAACAAGGGGGACTCTGCCTGTCAAATGTGAAAAAATGGGAGCTCTGCCTGTCTAATGTGAAAAAGGGGAACTCTTCCTGCCTAATGTGTAAAAAGGGGGACTCTGCCTGTCGAATGTGAAAAAATGGGGACTCTGCCTGTCTAATGTGAAAAAGGGAGACTCTCCCTGCCTAATGTGTAAAAAGGGTACTATGCCTGTCTAATGTGTAAAAAGGAGGACTCTGCCTGCCTAATATGTAAAAAGGGAGACTCTGCCTGCCTAAAGTGTAAAAAGGGGGACTCTGTCTAATGTGTAAAAAAAATGGGACTGTGTCTGTCTAATGTGTAAAAAGGGGGACTCTGCCTACAATAATGTGTAAAAAGGGGACTGTGCCTGCCTAACGTGTAAAAAGGGGGACTGCCTGCCTAATGTGTAAAAAGGGAAACTGTGCCTGCCTAATGTGTAAACAGGGGGACTGTGCCTTATGTGTAAAAGGGGGGACTGTGCCTAATCTGTAAAAAGGGGACTGTGCCTAATGTGTAAAAAGGGGGGCTGTACCTAATGTTTAAAAAAGGGGACAGTCTGCCTAATGTGTAAAAAGGGGACTTTACCTGCCTAATGTGTAAAAGTGGGGACTATGCCTGTCTAATGTGTTAAAAGGGGAACTCTGTCTAACTAATATGTAGAAAGGGGAATCTGTCTGCTTAATGTGTAAAAAGGGGTATTATGCCTGTTTAATGTGAAAAAAGGGGGACTGTGTCTGCCTAATGTGTAGAAAGGGGGACTGCCTGTCTAATGTGTTAAAAGGGGGACTCTGTCTGCCTAATGTGTAAAAAGGGGGACTCTGCCTAATGTGTAAAAAGGGGACTCTGCCTGTCTAATGTGTAAAAAGGGAGAATGTGCATGCCTAATGTGTAAAAGGGGGACTGTGCCTGTCTAATGTGTAAAAAGGGGGACTCTGTCTGCCTAATGTGAAAAAATTGGTACTCTGCCTGTCTAATGTGAAAAAGGGGGACTCTTCCTGCCTAATGTGTAAAAAAGGGGGACTCTGCCTGTCTAATGTGTAAAATGGGAGAATGTGCCTGCCTAATGTGTAAAAGTGGGACTGTGCCAGTTTAATGTGTAAAAAGGGGGACTCTGTCTGCCTAGTGTGAAAAAAGGGGGACTCTGCCTGTCTAATGTGAAAAAGGGGGACTCTTCCTGCCTAATGTGTAAAAAGGGGGACTATGCCTGTCTAATGTGTAAAAAGGGGGACTATGCCTGTCTAATGTGTAAAAAGGAGGACTCTTCCTGCCTAATATGTAAAAAGGGGGACTCTGCCTGCCTAAAGTGTGAAAAGGGGGACTGTCTAATGTGTAAAAAAAGGGGGAATCTGCCTGTCTAATGTGTAAAATGGGAGAATGTGCCTGCCTAATGTGTTAAAGGGGACTGTGCTTGTCTAATGTGTAAAAAGGGGGACTCTGCCTGTCTAATGTGAAAAAGGGGAACTCTTCCTGCCTAATGTGTACAAAGGGGGACTCTGCCTGTCGAATATAAAAAAAGTGGGGTCTCTGCCTGTCTAATGTGAAAAAGGGGGACTCTTCCTGCCTAATGTGTAAAAAGGGGACTATGCCTGTCTAATGTGTAAAAAGGAGGACTCTGCTTGCCTAATATGTAAAAAGGGAGACTCTGCCTGCCTAAAGTGTGAAAAGGGGGACTCTTTCTAATGTGTAAAAAAAGGGGGATTGTGTCTGCCTAATGTGTAAAAAGGGGGACTCTGCCTGTCTAATGTGAAAAAGGGGGACTCTTCCTGCCTAATGTGTAAAAAGGGTACTATGCCTGTCTAATGTGTAAAAATGGGGACTATGCCTGTCTAATGTGTAAAAAGGAGGACTCTTCCTGCCTAATATGTAAAAAGGGGGACTCTGCCTGCCTAAAGTGTGAAAAGGGGGACTGTCTAATGTGTAAAAAAAGGGGGAATCTGCCTGTTTAATGTGTAAAATGGGAGATTGTGCCTGCCTAATGTGTAAAAGGGGACTGTGCTTGTCTAATGTGTAAAAAGGGGGACTCTGCCTGTCTAATGTGAAAAAGGGGAACTCTTCCTGCCTAATGTGTACAAAGGGGGACTCTGCCTGTCGAATATAAAAAAATGGGGTCTCTGCCTGTCTAATGTGAAAAAGGGGGACTCTCCCTGCCATAATGTGTAAAAAGGGGGACTGTGCCTGCCTTATGTGTAAAAAGGGGGACTGTGTCTGTCTAATGTGTAAAAAGGGTGACTTTGCCTGCCATAATGAGTAAAAAGGGGGACTGTGCCTGTCTAATGTGTAAAAAGGGGGACTCTTCCTGCCTAATGTGTAAAAAAGGGGGACTCTGCCTGTCTAATGTGTAAAATGGGAGAATGTGCTTGCCTAATGTGTAAAAGTGGGACTGTGCCAGTTTAATGTGTAAAAAGGGGGACTCTGTCTGCCTAGTGTGAAAAAAAGGGGGACTCTGCCTGTCTAATGTGAAAAAGGGGGACTCTTCCTGCCTAATGTGTAAAAAGGGTACTATGCCTGTCTAATGTGTAAAAAGGGGGACTATGCCTGTCTAATGTGTAAAAAGGAGGACTCTTCCTGCCTAATATGTAAAAAGGGGGACTCTGCCTGCCTAAAGTGTGAAAAGGGGGACTGTCTAATGTGTAAAAAAAGGGGGAATCTGCCTGTCTAATGTGTAAAATGGGAGAATGTGCCTGCCTAATGTGTTAAAGGGGACTGTGCTTGTCTAATGTGTAAAAAGGGGGACTCTGCCTGTCTAATGTGAAAAAGGGGAACTCTTCCTGCCTAATGTGTACAAAGGGGGACTCTGCCTGTCGAATATAAAAAAAAGTGGGGTCTCTGCCTGTCTAATGTGAAAAAGGGGGACTCTTCCTGCCTAATGTGTAAAAAGGGGACTATGCCTGTCTAATGTGTAAAAAGGAGGACTCTGATTGCCTAATATGTAAAAAGGGAGACTCTGCCTGCCTAAAGTGTGAAAAGGGGGACTCTTTCTAATGTGTAAAAAAAAGGGGATTGTGTCTGCCTAATGTGTAAAAAGGGGGACTCTGCCTGTCATAATGTGTAAGAAGGGGACTGTGCCTGCCTAATGTGTAAAAAGGGGGACTGCCTGCCTAATGTGTAAAAAGGGAGACTGTGCCTGCCTAATGTGTAAAAAGGGGGACTGTGCCTTATGTGTAAAAAGGGGGACTGTGCGTCATGTGTAAAAGGGGGGACTGTGCCTAATGTGTAAAAAGGGGGGCTGTACCTAATGTGTAAAAAGGGGACTTTGCCTGCCCAATGTGTTTAAAAGGGGGACTCTGTCTGCCTAATGTGTAGAAAGGGGACTCTGTCTGCTTAATGTGTAAAAACGGGTATTCTGCCTGTTTAATGCGAAAAAAGGGGGACTCTTCCTGCTAATGTGAAAAAAGGGGGACTGTGTCTGCCTAATGTGTAGAAAGGGGGACTGCCTGTCTAATGTGAAAAAGGGGGACTCTTCCTGCCTAATGTGTAAAAAAGGGGACTCTGACTGTCTAATGTGTAAAAAGGGGACTTTGCCTGCCATAATGTATAAAAAGGGGGACTGTGCCTGTCTAATGTGTAAAAAGAGGGACTGCCTGCCTAATGTGTAAAAAGGAGACTGTGCCTGCCTAATGTGTAAAAGGGACTGTGACTGCCTAATGTGTAAAAGGGAGGACTGTCTGTCTAATGTGTTAAAAGGGGACTTTGTCTGTCTAATGTGTTAAAAGGGGACTTTGTCTGTCTAATGTGTTAAAAGGGGGACTTTGTCTGTCTAATGTGTTAAAAGGGGACTTTGTCTAATGTGTTAAAAGGGGGACTTTGTCTGTCTAATGTGTTAAAAAGGGGACTTTGTCTGCCTAATGTGTAAAAAGGGGGACTCTGCCTGCCTAATGTGTAAAAAGGGGGACTGTGCCTGCCTAATGTGTAAAAAGGGGGACTCTGCCTGCCTAATGTGTAAAAAGGGGGACTGTGCCTGCCTAATGTGTAAAAAGGGGGACTCTGCCTGCCATAATGTGTAAAAAGGGGGACTGTGCCTGCCATAATGTGTAAAAAGGAGAACTCTGCCTGCCTAATGTGTGAAAAGGGAGACTGTGTCTGTATAATGTGTAAAAAGGGGGACTCTGCCTGCCATAATGTGTAAAAAGGGGGACTCTGCCTATCTTATGTGTAAAAAGAGGGACTGTGTATGTCTAATGTGTAAAAACAGGGACTTTGCCTGCCATAATGAGTAAAAAGGGGGACTGTGCCTGCCTAATGTTAAAAAGGGAGACTCTGCCTGCCTAATGTGTAAAAAAGGGACTGTGTCTGTCTAATGTGTAAAAAGGGGGACTGCCTGTCTAATGTCTTAAAAGGGGGACTCTGTCTGCCTAATGTGTAAAAGGGGGGACTCTGCCTGTCTAATGTGTTAAAAGGGGGACTCTGTTTGTCTAATGTGTACAAAGGGGACTCTGTCTGCCTAATGTGTAAAAGGGGGGACTCTGCCTGTCTAATGTGTTAAAAGGGGGACTCTGTTTGTCTAATGTGTACAAAGGGGACTCTGACTGCTTAATGTGTAAAAAGGGGGACTCTGCCTGTTTAATGTGAAAAAAGGGGGACTCTGCCTGCCTAATGTGAAAAAAGGGGGACTGTGTCTGCCTAATGTGTGAAAGGGGGACTGCCTGTCTAATGTGTTAAAAGAGGGACTCTGTCTGCCTAATGTGTAAAAAAGGGGACTCTGCCTGTCTAATGTGTAAAAAGGGGACTCTGCCTGCCATAATGTGAAAAAAGGGGGACTGTGTCTGCCTAATGTGTAGAAAGGGGGACTGACTGTCTAATGTGTTAAAAAGGGAACTCTCTCTGCCTAATGTGTAAAAGGGGGACTCTGTCTGCCTAATGTGTAAAAAGGGGACTCAGCCTGTCTAATGTGTAAAAAGGGAGAATGTGCATGCCTAATGTGTAAAGGGGGGACTGTGCCTGTCTAATGTGTAAAAAGGGGGACTCTGTCTGCCTAATGTGAAAAAATGGGTACTCTGCCTGTCTAATATGAAAAGGGGGAACTCTTCCTGTCTAATGTGTAAAAAAGGGGACTCTGACTGTCTAATGTGTAAAAAGGGGACTTTGCCTGCCATAATGTGTAAAAAGGGGGACTGTGCCTGTCTAATGTGTAAAAAGAGGGACTGCCTGCCTAATGTGCAAAAAGGAGACTGTGCCTGCCTAATGTGTAAAAAGGGGACTGTGACTGCCTAATGTGTAAAAGGGAGGACTGTCTGTCTAATGTGTTAAAAGGGGGACTTTGTCTGTCTAATGTGTTAAAAGGGGGACTTTGTCTGCCTAATGTGTAAAAAGGGGGACTCTGCCTGCCTAATGTGTAAAAAGGGGGACTGTGCCTGCCATAATGTGTAAAAAGGGGGACTGTGCCTGCCATAATGTGTAAAAAGGAGGAATCTGCCTGCCTAATGTGTGAAAAGGGGGACTCTGCCTATCTTATGTGTACAAAATGGATAGCTGCTCAATCAGATTGTAATGTCACTCAGGTGCTAAAAGGGAGGGGTAATTCTGTGTAGGAAAAAACTATGTGTTCCCTAATGCACACCGAGTAAAAAATATTACTACATAATAGTCAGATAATACGGAGATCTTAGTTGCGTATATCTGCAGATATAGGGTTAAGCCCCCAGGCCGATCGACAAGGCTTCTCCATCACTGGGGGTCCCTAATACTAGGTATGGGTCCGGGGTGCAGGACCCCACGATGTCGGCACAGGTCGGCCACCCCAGGTCAGCACACAGGTGAGAATTAATAGGGGTTAATAGGAAGCACAGAAGTGCTATGTAAGTGGTGTGATTAAAATAATATATACAAAGTGATAGGGAAAATCATAAGTGTTAATAAAGTGTTAGGGTGTGCCTACCTGCAGCAGCCCAGCCATACCGACACAGGGGCCACCGCACCCCACACCCACCCCATAAATAATTACAAATATGTCTGGGTTAAATTCCCAGTGTAAGGCCACATGGTAATGGCTCCTACAGCATCTGAGAGCAAGCTTACCTGGGGGATACCCCTGGCTTCCCCTATGGCACTCTGGAGTCGGCAATCCCTCCTAATGCTGACCCATCCATGCCTCTCTAAATACAATGCACAAAATGGAAAGCTGCTCAATCAGATTGTAATGTCACTCAGGTGCTAAAAGGGAGGGGTAATTCTGTGTAGGAAAAAAGTATGTGTTCCCTAATGCACACAGAGTGAAAAATATTACTACATAATAGTCAGATAATACGGAGATCTTAGTTGCGTATATCTGCAGACAACCTCTTACGGAAACTGAGGAACATCATCGCAGAATGGCTTACCCCAAATGGACTCTCCTGGGGATTTGTGACATCGGACAACGCCAGCAATATTGTGCGTGCATTACATCTGGGCAAATTCCAGCACGTCCCATGTTTTGCACATACATTGAATTTGGTGGTGCAGAATTATTTAAAAAACGACAGGGGCGTGCAAGAGATGCTGTCGGTGGCCCGAAGAATTGCGGGCCACTTTTGGCATTCAGCCACCGCGTGCCGAAGACTGAAGCACCAGCAAACAGTCCTGAACCTGCCCTGCCATCATCTGAAGCAAGAGGTGGTAACGAGGAGGAATTCAACCCTCTATATGCTTCAGAGGATGGAGGAGCAGCAAAAGGCCATTCAAGCCTATACATCTGCCTACGATATAGGCAAAGGAGGGGGAATGCACCTGACTCAAGTGCAGTGGAGAATGATTTCAACGTTGTGCAACCCTTTGAACTTGCCACACGTGAAGTCAGTTCAGACACTGCCAGGCTGAGACAGGTCATTCCCCTCATTAGGCTTTTGCAGAAGAAGCTGGAGACATTGAAGGAGGAGCTAAAACAGAGCGATTCTGCTAGGCATGTGGGACTTGTGGATGGAGCCCTTAATTCGCTTAAATAGGATTCACGGGTGGTCAATCTGTTGAAATCAGAGCACTACATTTTGGCCACCGTGCTTGATCCTAGATTTAAAACCTACGTTGGATCTCTCTTTCCGGCAGACACAAGTCTGCAGAGGTTCAAAGACCTGGTGGTGAGAAAATTGTCAAGTCAAGCGGAACGTGACCCGTCAACAGCTCCTCCTTCACATTCTCCCGCAACTGGAGGAGCGAGGAAAAGGCTAAGAATTCCGAGACCACCCACTGGCAGTGATGCAGGGCAGTGTGGAGCGAGTGCTGACATCTGGTCCGGACTGAAGGACCTGCCAACGATTACTGACATGTCGTCTACTGTCACTGCATATGATTCTCTCACCATTGAAAGAATGGTGGAGGATTATATGAGTGACCGCATCCAAGTAGGCACGTCAGACAGTCCGTACGTATACTGGCAGGAAAAAGAGGCAATTTGGAGGCCCTTGCAGAAACTGGCTTTATTTTACCTAAGTTGCCCACCCTCCAGTGTGTACTCCGAAAGTGTTTAGTGCAGCCGCTCACCTTGTCAGCAATCGGCGTACGAGGTTACTTCCAGAAAATATGGAGAAGATGATGTTCATCAAAATGAATTATAATCAATTCCTCCATGGGGACATTCACCAGCAATTGCCTCCAGAAAGTACACAGGGCCTTAGGAGCCATTATCATGTGGCCTTACACTGGGAATTCAGACCCAGACATATGTGTAATTATTTATGGGGTGGGTGTGGGGTGCGGTGGCCCCTGTGTCGGTGTGGCTGGGTGGCTTCAGGTCGGCACACCCTAACACTTTATTAACACTTATGATTTTCCCTATCACTTTGTATATATTTTTGTATTATTTTAATCACACCACTTACATAGCACTTCTGTGCTTCTTATTAACCCTTATTAATTTTCACCTGTGTGCTGACCTGGGGTAGCCGACCTGTGATGACATGATGGGGTCCTGCACCCCGGACCCATACCTAGTATTAGGGACCCCCCAGTGACAGAGAAGCCTTGTCGATCGGCCTGGGGGCTTAACCCTATATCTGCAGATATACGCAACTAAGATCTCTGTATTATCTGACTATTATGTAGTAATATTTTTCACTCAGTGTGCATTAGGGAACACATAGTTTTTACCTACACAGAATTACCCCTCTCTTTTAGCACTTGAGTGACATTACAATCTGATTGAGCAGCTTTCCATTTTGTGCATTGTATTTAGAGAGGCATGGATGGGTCAGCATTAGGAGGGATTGCTGACTCCAGAGTGCTATAGGGGAAGCCAGGGGTATCCCCAGGTAAGCAGGCTCTCAGATGCTGTAGGAGCCATTATCATGTGGCCTTACACTGGGAATTTAACCCAGACATATTTGTAATTATTTATGGGGTGGGTGTGGGGTGCGGTGGCCCCTGTGTCGGTATGGCTGGGCTGCTTCAGGTCGGCACACCCTAACACTTTATTAACACTTATGATTTTTCCTATCACTTTGTATATATTATTTTAATCACACCACTTACATAGCACTTCTGTGCTTCCTATTAACCCCTATTAATTCTCACCTGTGTGCTGACCTGGGGTGGCCGACCTGTGCCGACATTGTGGGGTCCTGCACCCCGGACCCATACCTAGTATTAGGGACCCCCAGTGACGGAGAAGCCTTGTCGATCGGCCTTGGGGCTTAACCCTATATCTGCAGATATACGCAACTAAGATCTCCGTATTATCTGACTATTATGTAGTAATATTTTTCACTCGGTGTGCATTAGGGAACACATAGTTTTTTCCTATCTTATGTGTAAAAAGAGGGACTGTGTCTGTCTAATGTGTAAAAAGGGGGACTTTGCCTGCCATAATGAGTAAAAGGGGGGACTGTGCCTGCCTAATGTGTAAAAAGAAGGACTGTGCCTGTCTAATGTGTAAAAAGAGGGACTGCCTGCCTAATGTGTAAAAAGGAGACTGTGCCTGCCTAATATGTAAAAAGGGGACTGTGACTGCCTAATGTGTAAAAGGGAGGACTGTCTGTCTAATGTGTTAAAAGGGGGACTTTGTCTGTCTAATGTGTTAAAAGGGAGACTTTGTCTAATGTGTTAAAAGGGGAACTTTGTCTGCCTAATGTGTAAAAAGGGGGACTCTGCCTGCCTAATGTGTAAAAAGGGGGACTGTGTCTGTATAATGTGTAAAAAGGGTGACTCTGCCTGCCATAATGTTTAAAAAGGGGGACTCTGCCTATCTTATGTGTAAAAAGAGGGACTGTGTCTGTCTAATGTGTAAAAAGGGGGACTTTGCCTGCCATAATGAGTAAATAGGGGGACTGTGCCTGCCTAATGTGAAAAAGGGGGACTCTGCCTGCCTAATGTGTAAAAAAGGGACTGTGTCTGTCTAATGTGTAAAAAGGGGGACTGCCTGTGTAATGTGTTAAAAGGGGGACTCTGTCTGCCTAATGTGTAAAAGGGGGGACTCTGCCTGTCTAATGTGTTAAAAGGGGGACTCTGTCTGTCTAATGTGTAGAAAGGGGACTCTGTCTGCTTAATGTGTAAAAAGAGGGACTCTGCCTGTTTAATGTGAAAAAAGGGGGACTCTGCCTGCCTAATGTGAAAAAGGGGGACTGTGTCTGCCTAAAGTGTGAAAGGGGGACTGCCTGTCTAATGTGTTAAAAGGGGGACTCTGCCTAATGTGTAAAAAGGGGGACTCTGCCTGTCTAATGTGTAAAAAGGGGACTTTGCCTACCATAATGTGTTAAAAGGGGGACTCTGCCTGCCATAATGTGAAAAAAGGGGGACTGCCTGTCTAATGTGTTAAAAGGGGGACTCTGTCTGCCTAATGTGTAAAAAGGGGGACTTTGTCTGCCTAATGTGTAAAAAGGGGGACTATGTCTGCCTAATGTGTAAAAAGGGGGACTCTGCCTGTCTAATGTGTAAAAAGGGGACTTTGCCTGCCATAATGTGTTAAAAGGGGGGCTCTGCCTACCATAATGTGTAAAAAGGGGGACTGTGCCTGCCTAATGTGTAAAAAGAGGGACTGCCTGCCTAATGTGAAAAAAGGGGGACTGTGTCTGCCTAATGTGTAAAAGGGGGACTGCCTGTCTAATGTGTTAAAAGGGGGACTCTGCCTGCCATAATGGGTAAAAAGGGGGACTGTGCCTGCCTTATGTGTAAAAAGGGGTACTTTGCCTGCCATAATGTGTAAAAAGGGGGACTCTGCCTGCCTAATGTGTGAAAAGGGGGACTGTGTCTGTCTAATGTGTTAAAAGGGGGACTCTGCCTGTCATAATGTGTAAAAAGGGGGACTGTGCCTGCCTTATGTGTAAAAAGGGGGACTGTGTCTGTCTAATGTGTAAAAAGGGTGACTTTGCCTGTCATAATGAGTAAAAAGGGGGACTGTGCCTGCCTAATGTGTAAAAAGGGGGACTCTGCCTGCCTAATGTGTAAAAAGGGGACTGTGTCACAGTCTGTCTAATGTGTAAAAAGGGGGACTGCCTGTCTAATGTTATTAAAAGGGGGACTTTGTCTGCCTAATGTGTAAAAAGGGGGACTGTGCCTCATGTGTAAAAAGGGGGACTGTGTCTGCCTCATGTGTAAAATGGGGACTCTACTTGCCTAATATGTAAAAGGGGGACTCTACCTCCCGTAATGTGTAAAAGGGATCTCTGCCTGCTGAAATGTGTACAAGGGAGCTCTGTGGCCACACCCCTTCCTCATGAAGCCACGCCACTATATGTTTGGCGCACACTGGCCTTATTTTATATATTTGGGGGGGGGGGGGTTTGGTGCCGATGCTGTTTCTTGCACACAGCTCTAAAATGTCTAGTTACGGCACTGCTACAGTGTTTTCCTGCCAAACACTAACATAATTTGGCATGCTGATACAGCCGCAATTGCACACAGAATATACTGTAGCCATGCCACATATCATTTTAATCAGCATCCTATTGCATCCCTTTGTGATTAATACACATTTCCTGGGGAAAACATTGCAAACCTGTTTAACCTGACTGCAGCAAAGATGAAGGAGGACACATTTGTATACACATGTTTATAAAAATACAACAAACACATTGTTTGGGGAAACCACTTTACCTAAATACATAAAATATTATTAACAAATTCCAACAAACTAATCAGAGGAAAAAAACAGAAAGATAGGAAAAATAAGCAAAATATAATTATTGGGAGGAGGGAAGGCCCTCGACCTCTTGCTTGGTGATGGCACATGCGGCGTAGGCTCCATAAGAGTGAGGGTGATAGTGGTGTCATCGTCTTCTTCCCCCGATGAATGTACATCAGCCCTGTAAGTATGGTTTTGGAACCACACTTACCAAGCCTCCGCTTTGCCTGTCTCTTGCAGCCATCTCCTTGGTGAAACCATATGCAGCTGTGGTGAAAAGAAAAACATATTCAGTCATGTGGCAAAGGAATTAGTATTAAAAAAAACATTTTTCAGGAATCATTATACAGCAGAAATGAATCCTTACATATGTAATGTACAAATGGGCTTCCCAACAGAAAAAGACTGGTTGGTGTGTTTGAAGCCACACATTGCGCCTAATTCAGGGTTGATTGCAAAAGCAAAATCTTTCTCTAATGGATAAAACCGTGTGCACTGCAGGTGGGGCAGATATAACAAGTGCAGGGAGAGTTAGATTTGGGTGGGGTGTGTTCATACTGAAATCTAAATTGCATTGTAACAATAAAGGAGCCAGTATTTTTACCCTGCACAGAAACAAAATAACCCACCCAAATCTAACTCTTTCTACACATGTTATATCTGCCCCCCCTGCAGTGCACATGGGGGGTCATTCCGAGTTGTTAGCTCGGTAAATTTTTTCGCATCGCAGCGATTTCCCGCATAGTGCGCATGCGCAATGTCTGCAGTGCGACTGCGCCAAGTAAATTTGCTATGCAGTTAGGAATTTTACTCACGGTTTTTTCTTCGTTCTGGTGATCGTAATGTGATTGACAGGAAGTGGCTGTTCTGGGCGGAAACTGGCCGTTTTATGGGAGTGTGTGAAAAAACGCTGCCGTTTCTGGGAAAAACGCGGGAGTGGCTGGAGAAACGGAGGAGTGTCTGGGCGAACGCTGGGTGTGTTTGTGACGTCAAACCAGGAACGACAAGCACTGAACTAATCGCAGATGCCGAGTAAGTCTCGAGCTACTCAGAAACTGCACAGAGATGTATTTTCGCAATTTTGCTAATCTTTCGTTCGCTATTTTGATAAGCTAAGATTCACTCCCAGTAGGCGGCGGCTTAGCGTGTGCAATGCTGCTAAAAGCAGCTTGCGAGCGAACAACTCGGAATGACCCCCATGGTTTTGTCCTTTAGAGAAAGATTTTGCTTTTGAAATCAACCCTGAATTAGGCCCATAACACACATTACCAAATGACCCATACTTACTCTGCTTAGGATGGTACACAGTTATGCTGGCCATACACTAGCTCGATATCGTGTACAAATACACGATATTGATACGTTATTTAACCCATCGAATGCACATCGTGCATGTTTTGGGTGCAATTTCGATGCGTGACCCGGCGGGTCACATGTCGCATCAAACGATTGTATGTGCTGCACATATGATCAGGCGAGCCGGTTAGGGGTCTATTGCGGGTCGAACGATAGATCGTATGGTGCAAATTCACCAGGGAAGCTGGCTCTGGAGGGATGAGGGGGGGGGGGGTTTGGGGCAGTAGGGCGGCTCATGTATGGCCAGCATTATACTTTAATAGACATAATATATTGACTAATTACATAAACAAACGTCTAACCTTTTAGGGATAGTGCCACTTATTTACCAGATGTAAATATTTATGTGCATTTTAAAAGTTTTTATACTAATTATTTTAATAAATCTTTTGAACAACAAGGTCACTTTTAATATAGATTAAATTCATGTTATATGACAACAAAATATTTGTAATATTTGATTTATATTTCTATATAACTTTTTTTTTTTATCTGTAAAGAAGCCCAAAAAATCACACTTGCCAATGATTTTGGTCGTTACGTTAAAAAGAAACGTTTGCTCACCAGGAAGAGGTGTGTACATTGCACAGTCCGTGTCCAGTACATGCACTAAGTGCACCTCCGGAGGAATTGTCTGCTTCAACTCCTCCTCGTACTCTGTGTAGTGGACCGGTGCAGCTCCTGCGACCTTCAAGGCGCTCCTCAACCATCTTTGCCATCATGAATCATTTGATGTCACCGTATTTCTTCTTAACCTTCCTGAAGTCCCGACGGCTGGAGCTGGCCGAGTTTACTGCATCCATGGCCTCCTTCCAGGATACAGGGTCATGTATGCCTGGGCACACAGAAGGAGTGGGAATACCACCATGGCATGGACCAGGGTGCAGTTTCCTGCATAAGAAAAGTTCACATTGCGCCTTGACTTGGTCTTGCCAAGTGCAAATGAAGCAGCCTTCCCATCACTTCTCAACACAACTCTCTAGCACCTCCTTCTCACATTCTTCTGGCTGAGTCAGACACAGGCTGCTGCAGGGACATGGCTTCCACCTCCCCCACCAGCCTCCTACTCTCTCTGCCCACTCTTCAAGATGCAATTTCTGCTCCAACTTTCTGGTAAACCGCTCCGAACAATACACCAACCCAACTCTCTCTCTCTCTCTCTCTCTCTCTCTATCTATCATAAACCACCACCGCCTCCTCATCTCAAAAATACCTACTACATTTCAAAAGACAAAAGACTGGGGTTTATATAGCGTGTGTGATGCTTCAATCATGGGACATTTGGGTGCTAATGGGTGACCTTCTCTCACACTGTGCAACTGTTATACTAAAAGATGCATTCTGGTTGGTCTGAAAAAGTTGGACGCTGCCTGGTCTAAATCCCAGGAGAAGTCAGATACAATTTGCATTCAGAGCACGAAAGATGCACGGTATTACATTGGCGAGTTCCAGGAAAAAGTTGCACATTAGAATGTCCGAGTTTGTATGACTTTTTTCTGGATGCTAAACTTGGCTCCCATTACATCCCAGACCAAGTGTGTGATTACAAAAATGTCTAATGAGAAGGATGGAATGTAGATAGATAGGGGAGAGAGAGAGATGTGAGAGTTTTGAGGGAAAGAGGGGAAAACAGACAGATGGGGGAGGGGGTTGCAGAAAAGGAAACTAGCAACCCATCTAGTAATTGGTCTTTAATGCTAGCATTATATATTATATCTAAAAAATGTTATTTTAAAGCTTTCTAGTCTGTTCTTAAATTATTTCAATCTCAAGAATTACAAGAGGGCATTCAGTAAACAGATGTGGCTGCAGATCAGGTATGCTGAGTGGGTACAAGAGTTAAACATTAACCTGGTATTCCTACAGGCAACAGTAAAGGCACTCAACTCTGTGCTGCTTCATCCCGCTTCATCACAGCTTCATCCTGTGATAGTACCAACTCTCTGCATACTTTTTCAATATACCACCTTATTTATTAAATGAGGTAAGAGGGCCTTCAGGGAAAGTCCTGGATTGATTGATACACATTGCTACTCACCCTCATCTGACATACACCACCGATCCAGTCAACCAAGCAACTGCTAACATGAAACCAGTAACAGGAACTTTAGCATCTCTGTCCCGTTGTTTAGACTGTAAAAGAGCGTGAAAACCAGACAGAACTTGCTTGAACTAACCCCATGAAGCTAAAGAGACGATAATCAGGTCTAAGAACGGCATGTTTCCACTTATGCCCAGCTGACAGGTAAGATTCTGTTTTATTTTTTATCATCACACGGAGATACTGTATTTTGATGACCACCAGTATATATAACACCAGCTGTATTGAGGCACATAAACTGTAGATACTGTACACAGAATAAAATGATCTAAAATTACAATATCTTAGAGAATCTACAGTACCTACAGTTTATATGAGATACACTTTTGAACTGACTTATTTTATTGCCCAGGTGGCTACTGATAAAATGCATGTATATGAGCTGAAAATGGTACCAATTTTTTTACTATGTGCATTCAGTTGATATTTAATTTACTTCATTGATTTCATTTATTGTATCTTACTTTTAATTGATTGTTTTATTCATTAAATGTCATCATTTATTTCACTTTTTTAGAGATCGACTTGATTGTTTGGGCTTGTGCATTCAAATACTGTATAGTGATTTTCTTGCCCTAAAGGTTAAAGGATTACTGTACATTTCATAAGTTATTATTATTTATTTAATCAGAGTTATACCAGAGAAGACGGAGGCCTAATTTCCAGCATGTTCAAACTTTTACCAAATCACAGTGATTTGCTGACAAGTTTGGGCTCCAACTGTAATAGGTAGTCATTTTCCTAAGCTGGTTCAAATAATTTCTCACAGGCAGGTCACAGAGAGTATCATCTGGATTATACTAGAGATGAGCGCCGGAAATTTTTCGGGTTTTGTGTTTTGGTTTTGGGTTCGGTTCCGCGGCCGTGTTTTGGGTTCGACCGCGTTTTGGCAAAACCTCACCGAATTTTTTTTGTCGGATTCGGGTGTGTTTTGGATTCGGGTGTTTTTTTCAAAAAACCCTAAAAAACAGCTTAAATCATAGAATTTGGGGGTCATTTTGATCCCAAAGTATTATTAACCTCAAAAACCATAATTTACACTCATTTTCAGTCTATTCTGAATACCTCACACCTCACAATATTATTTTTAGTCCTAAAATTTGCACAAGGTCGCTGTGTGAGTAAGATAAGCGACCCTAGTGGCCGACACAAACACCGGGCCCATCTAGGAGTGGCACTGCAGTGTCACGCAGGATGGCCCTTCCAAAAAACCCTCCCCAAACAGCACATGACGCAAAGAAAAAAAGAGGCGAATGAGGTAGCTGACTGTGTGAGTAAGATAAGCGACCCTAGTGGCCGACACAAACACCGGGCCCATCTAGGAGTGGCACTGCAGTGTCACGCAGGATGGCCCTTCCAAAAAACCCTCCCCAAACAGCACATGACGCAAAGAAAAGAAGAGGCGCAATGAGGTAGCTGACTGTGTGAGTAAGATAAGCGACCCTAGTGGCCGACACAAACACCGGGCCCATCTAGGAGTGGCACTGCAGTGTCACGCAGGATGGCCCTTCCAAAAAACCCTCCCCAAACAGCACATGACGCAAAGAAAAAAAGAGGCGCAATGAGGTAGCTGACTGTGTGAGTAAGATAAGCGACCCTAGTGGCCGACACAAACACCAGGCCCATCTAGGAGTGGCACTGCAGTGTCACGCAGGATGGCCCTTCCAAAAAACCCTACCCAAAAAGCACATGACGCAAAGAAAAAAAGAGGCGCAATGAGGTAGCTGACTGTGTGAGTAAGATAAGCGACCCTAGTGGCCGACACAAACACCGGGCCCATCTAGGAGTGGCACTGCAGTGTCACGCAGGATGGCCCTTCCAAAAAACCCTCCCCAAACAGCACATGACGCAAAGAAAAAAAGAGGCGCAATGAGGTAGCTGACTGTGTGAGTAAGATAAGCGACCCTAGTGGCCGACACAAACACCAGGCCCATCTAGGAGTGGCACTGCAGTGTCACGCAGGATGGCCCTTCCAAAAAACCTTCCCCAAACAGCACATGACGCAAAGAAAAAAAGAGGCGCAATGAGGTAGCTGACTGTGTGAGTAAGATAAGCGACCCTAGTGGCCGACACAAACACCGGGCCCATCTAGGAGTGGCACTGCAGTGTCACGCAGGATGGCCCTTCCAAAAAACCCTCCCCAAACAGCACATGACGCAAAGAAAAATAAAAGAAAAAAGAGGTGCAAGATGGAATTGTCCTTGGGCCCTCCCACCCACCCTTATGTTGTATAAACAGGACATGCACACTTTAACCAACCCATCATTTCAGTGACAGGGTCTGCCACACGACTGTGACTGATATGACGGGTTGGTTTGGACCCCCCCCAAAAAAGAAGCAATTAATCTCTCCTTGCACAAACTGGCTCTACAGAGGCAAGATGTCCACCTCATCATCATCCTCCGATATATCACCGTGTACATCCCCCTCCTCACAGATTATCAATTCGTCCCCACTGGAATCCACCATCTCAGCTCCCTGTGTACTTTGTGGAGGCAATTGCTGCTGGTCAATGTCTCCGCGGAGGAATTGATTATAATTCATTTTAATGAACATCATCTTCTCCACATTTTCTGGATGTAACCTCGTACGCCGATTGCTGACAAGGTGAGCGGCGGCACTAAACACTCTTTCGGAGTACACACTTGTGGGAGGGCAACTTAGGTAGAATAAAGCCAGTTTGTGCAAGGGCCTCCAAATTGCCTATTTTTCCTGCCAGTATAAGTACGGACTGTGTGACGTGCCTACTTGGATGCGGTCACTCATATAATCCTCCACCATTCTTTCAATGGGGAGAGAATCATATGCAGTGACAGTAGACGACATGTCCGTAATCGTTGGCAGGTCCTTCAGTCCGGACCAGATGTCAGCATCAGCAGTCGCTCCAGACTGCCCTGCACCACCGCCAGCGGGTGGGCTCGGAATTCTGAGCCTTTTCCTCGCACCCCCAGTTGCGGGAGAATGTGAAGGAGGAGATGTTGACAGGTCGCGTTCCGCTTGACTTGACAATTTTCTCACCAGTAGGTCTTTCAACCCCAGCAGACTTGTGTCTGCCGGAAAGAGAGATCCAAGGTAGGCTTTAAATCTAGGATCGAGCACGGTGGCCAAAATGTAGTGCTCTGATTTCAACAGATTGACCACCCGTGAATCCTTGTTAAGCGAATTAAGGGCTCCATCCACAAGTCCCACATGCCTAGCGGAATCGCTCCGTGTTAGCTCCTCCTTCAATGTCTCCAGCTTCTTCTGCAAAAGCCTGATGAGGGGAATGACCTGACTCAGGCTGGCAGTGTCTGAACTGACTTCACGTGTGGCAAGTTCAAAGGGCATCAGAACCTTGCACAACGTTGAAATCATTCTCCACTGCGCTTGAGACAGGTGCATTCCACCTCCTATATCGTGCTCAATTGTATAGGCTTGAATGGCCTTTTGCTGCTCCTCCAACCTCTGAAGCATATAGAGGGTTGAATTCCACCTCGTTACCACTTCTTGCTTCAGATGATGGCAGGGCAGGTTCAGTAGTTTTTGGTGGTGCTCCAGTCTTCTGTACGTGGTGCCTGTACGCCGAAAGTGTCCCGCAATTCTTCTGGCCACCGACAGCATCTCTTGCACGCCCCTGTCGTTTTTTAAAAAATTCTGCACCACCAAATTCAAGGTATGTGCAAAACATGGGACGTGCTGGAATTTGCCCATATTTAATGCACACACAATATTGCTGGCGTTGTCCGATGCCACAAATCCACAGGAGAGTCCAATTGGGGTAAGCCATTCCGCGATGATCTTCCTCAGTTGCCGTAAGAGGTTTTCAGCTGTGTGCGTATTCTGGAAAGCGGTGATACAAAGCGTAGCCTGCCTAGGAAAGAGTTGGCGTTTGCGAGATGCTGCTACTGGTGCCGCCGCTGCTGTTCTTGCGGCGGGAGTCCATACATCTACCCAGTGGGCTGTCACAGTCATATAGTCCTGACCCTGCCCTGCTCCACTTGTCCACATGTCCGTGGTTAAGTGGACATTGGGTACAACTGCAGTTTTTAGGACACTGGTGAGTCTTTTTCTGACGTCCGTGTACATTCTCGGTATCGCCTGCCTAGAGAAGTGGAACCTAGATGGTATTTGGTAACGGGGGCACACTGCCTCAATAAATTGTCTAGTTCCCTGTGAACTAACGGCGGATACCGGACGCACGTCTAACACCAACATAGTTGTCAAGGCCTCAGTTATCCGCTTTGCAGCAGGATGACTGCTGTGATATTTCATCTTCCTCGCAAAGGACTGTTGAACAGTCAATTGCTTACTGGAAGTAGTACAAGTGGGCTTACGACTTCCCCTCTGGGATGACCATCGACTCCCAGCAACAACAACAGCAGCGCCAGCAGCAGTAGGCGTTACACGCAAGGATGCATCGGAGGAATCCCAGGCAGGAGAGGACTCGTCAGAATTGCCAGTGACATGGCCTGCAGGACTATTGGCATTCCTGGGGAAGGAGGAAATTGACACTGAGGGAGTTGGTGGGGTGGTTTGCGTGAGCTTGGTTACAAGAGGAAGGGATTTACTGGTCAGTGGACTGCTTCCGCTGTCGCCCAAAGTTTTTGAACTTGTCACTGACTTATTATGAATGCGCTGCAGGTGACGTATAAGGGAGGATGTTCCGAGGTGGTTAACGTCCTTACCCCTACTTATTACAGCTTGACAAAGGCAACACACGGCTTGACACCTGTTGTCCGCATTTCTGTTGAAATACTTCCACACCGAAGAGCTGATTTTTTTGGTAATTTCACCAGGCATGTCAGTGGCCATATTCCTCCCACGGACAACAGGTGTCTCCCCGGGTGCCTGACTTAAACAAACCACCTCACCATCAGAATCCTCCTGGTCAATTTCCTCCCCAGCGCCAGCAACACCCATATCCTCCTCATCCTGGTGTACTTCAACACTGACATCTTCAATCTGACTATCAGGAACTGGACTGCGGGTGCTCCTTCCAGCACTTGCAGGGGGCGTGCAAATGGTGGAAGGCGCATGCTCTTCACGTCCAGTGTTGGGAAGGTCAGGCATCGCAACCGACACAATTGGACTCTCCTTGTGGATTTGGGATTTCGAAGAACGCACAGTTCTTTGCGGTGCTTTTGCCAGCTTGAGTCTTTTCAGTTTTCTAGCGAGAGGCTGAGTGCTTCCATCCTCATGTGAAGCTGAACCACTAGCCATGAACATAGGCCAGGGCCTCAGCCGTTCCTTGCCACTCCGTGTGGTAAATGGCATATTGGCAAGTTTACGCTTCTCCTCCGACAATTTTATTTTAGGTTTTGGAGTCCTTTTTTTACTGATATTTGGTGTTTTGGATTTGACATGCTCTGTACTATGACATTGGGCATCGGCCTTGGCAGACGACGTTGCTGGCATTTCATCGTCTCGGCCATGACTAGTGGCAGCAGCTTCAGCACGAGGTGGAAGTGGATCTTGATCTTTCCCTAATTTTGGAACCTCAACATTTTTGTTCTCCATATTTTAATAGGCACAACTAAAAGGCACCTCAGGTAAACAATGGAGATGGATGGATACTAGTATACAATTATGGATGGACTGCCGAGTGCCGACACAGAGGTAGCTACAGCCGTGGACTATTGTACTGTACTGTGTCTGCTGCTAATATAGACTGGATGATAATGAGATGTAGTATGTATGTATAAAGAAGAAAGAAAAAAAAACCACGGGTAGGTGGTATACAATTATGGATGGACTGCCGAGTGCCGACACAGAGGTAGCTACAGCCGTGGACTACCGTACTGTGTCTGCTGCTAATATAGACTGGTTGATAATGAGATGTAGTATGTATAAAGAAGAAAGAAAAAAAAAACCACGGGTAGGTGGTATACAATTATGGACGGACTGCCGAGTGCCGACACAGAGGTAGCTACAGCCGTGGACTACCGTACTGTACTGTGTCTGCTGCTAATATAGACTGGATGATAATGAGATGTAGTATGTATAAAGAAGAAAGAAAGAAAAACCACGGGTAGGTGGTATACAATTATGGATGGACTGCCAAGTGCCGACACAGAGGTAGCTACAGCCGTGGACTATTGTACTGTACTGTGTCTGCTGCTAATATAGACTGGATGATAATGAGATGTAGTATGTATAAAGAAGAAAGAAAAAAAAACCACGGGTAGGTGGTATACAATTATGGATGGACTGCCGAGTGCCGACACAGAGGTAGCTACAGCCGTGGACTACCGTACTGTACTGTGTCTGCTGCTAATATAGACTGGATGATAATGAGATGTAGTATGTATAAAGAAGAAAGAAAAAAAAACCACGGGTAGGTGGTATACAATTATGGACGGACTGCCGAGTGCCGACACAGAGGTAGCTACAGCCGTGGACTACCATACTGTACTGTGTCTGCTGCTAATATAGACTGGATGATAATGAGATGTAGTATGTATAAAGAAGAAAGAAAAAAAAACCACGGGTAGGTGGTATACAATTATGGATGGACTGCCGAGTGCCGACACAGAGGTAGCTACAGCCGTGGACTACCGTACTGTGTCTGCTGCTAATATAGACTGGTTGATAATGAGATGTAGTATGTATAAAGAAGAAAGAAAAAAAAAAAACACGGGTAGGTGGTATACAATTATGGACGGACTGCCGAGTGCCGACACAGAGGTAGCTACAGCCGTGGACTACCGTACTGTACTGTGTCTGCTGCTAATATAGACTGGATGATAATGAGATGTAGTATGTATAAAGAAGAAAGAAAAAAAAAACCACGGGTAGGTGGTATACAATTATGGACGGACTGCCGAGTGCCGACACAGTGGTAGCTACAGCCGTGGACTACCGTACTGTGTCTGCTGCTAATATAGACTGGTTGATAATGAGATGTAGTATGTATAAAGAAGAAAGAAAAAAAAAAACACGGGTAGGTGGTATACAATTATGGACGGACTGCCGAGTGCCGACACAGAGGTAGCTACAGCCGTGGACTACCGTACTGTACTGTGTCTGCTGCTAATATAGACTGGATGATAATGAGATGTAGTATGTATAAAGAAGAAAGAAAAAAAAAACACGGGTAGGTGGTATACAATTATGGATGGACTGCCGAGTGCCGACACAGAGGTAGCTACAGCCGTGAACTACCGTACTGTGTCTGCTGCGACTGGATGATAAATAATGATATAAAAATATATATATATCACTACTGCAGCCGGACAGGTATATATTATATAATGACGGACCTGCTGGACACTGTCTGTCAGCAGAATGAGTTTTTTATTTTATAGAATAAAAAAACACCACACAAGTCACACGACGTGTGTTTAACTTTTACAGGCAGACATTCACAATACAATATAGTATACTATATACTGGTGGTCAGGTCACTGGTCAGTCACACTGGCAGTGGCACTCCTGCAGAAAAAAAGTGTGCACTGTTTAATTTTTTAATATGTACTCCTGGCTCCTGCTATAACCTAACTGCTCCCCAGTCTCCCCCACAATTAAGCTGTGTGAGCACAGTCAGATATTATACATAGATGATGCAGCAGCACACTGGGCTGAGCACAGATATGGTATGTGACTGAGTCACTGTGTATCGTTTTTTCAGGCAGAGAACGGATTATATTAAATAATATAAAACTGCACTGGTGGTCACTGGTCAGACACTAGTATAACTAACTAATACTATCAGCAAAATTCTGCACTCTCTGTCTGAGTACTCCTCCTAAGCTCCAGTAAATGAAGTGTCACTGTCTCACTCTGTCACTAGTATAACTAACTAATACTATCAGCAAAATTCTGCACTCTCTGTCTGAGTACTCCTCCTAAGCTCCAGTAAATGAAGTGTCACTGTCTCACTCTCACTCTCCTATCTATTTCTTCTCTAAACGGAGAGGACGCCAGCCACGTCCTCTCACTATCAATCTCAATGCACGTGTAAAATGGCGGCGACGCGCAGCTCCTTATATAGAATCCGAGTCTCGCGATAGAATCCGAGCCTCGCGAGAATCCGACAGCGTCATGATGACGTTCGGGCGCGCTCGGGTTAACCGAGCAAGGCGGGAAGATCCGAGTCGCTCGGATCCGTGTAAAAAAAGCTGAAGTTCGGGCGGGTTCGGATTCCGAGGAACCGAACCCGCTCATCTCTAGATTATACTCATCACCACCAGTGCCATTGCCATGTGGTGTCCCACAAGGTTCTATACTATCCCCCATGCTTTTTGCAGTATACATGCTCCCATTGGGCGAAATAATCAGGCGCCATGGCCTGGTCTACCACTGCTATGCAGATGATACACAACTGTACTTGTCCTTTGCTCCGGGCACTGATAACCCAATAGCAACCCTAAATGGCTGTCTAGCTGAACTACAGGAGTGGATGAGCGCCAGTTGGCTGCGACTGAACCCGGATAAAACAGAGGTCCTTATGATACGACCGCAACATCAAAGGACAAGACTGCAGCATAGCCAACCAACTGGACTTACACTCGGGGATTCAGAATTACAGACCAGTGATCGTGTGCGGAATCTTGGCGTTGCCCTGGATGGTGGCTTTACACTTAAACATCAGATATCAGCCACAATCAAATCCTCATTCTTTCACCTGAGGAACATAGCCAGAATCAAGCACTTAATTCCCTCAGATGATATGCCAAAAGTCATACATGCATTTGTATCATCTCGTTTAGACTACTGTAATGCCCTCTACCTTGGTCTACCAGCAAAAGAATTGCAACGCTTACAGCTGGTGCAAAACACAGCTGCCAGGCTATTAACCAACCAGCCCCGTTCTAGCCACATAACACCCATCCTCTACTCCCTTCACTGGCTGCCTGTTAGATGGCGAATCATCTTCAAGATTTGCTTACTGAGATTCAAAGCATTACATGACTAAGGCCCAAGGTACCTGAAACAGCTTCTGACCCCATACTGCCCCACTCGATTACTACGATCTGTAGATGAAGGACTTTTAGCAGTACCTAGAATCTACCGTAATTCATCTGGGGGTCGAGCTTTTAGTCATGCGGCTCCGACTCTATGGAACTCACTTCCCCGCACAGTGCGAGAGGCCCCAACTATAGAATCCTTCAAAAGTAGACTCAAGACTTTTCTGTTTACTCAAGCATTTCCATAATGTCCTTTTTAGTATCTTCATGCTTCTGTATTTTATGAAAATGTACTTCATTATTTTCTGTACTATATTATGCTATGTATCTGTTAAGCGCCTTGAGTCCTATTGGAGAAAGAGCGCTATATAAATAAAATTATTATTATTATTATTTTTTGGGGTACCATATAGTGATGAGCGGGTTCGGTTCCTCGGAATCCGAACCCCCCCCCCCCCCCCCCCCGAACTTCACCCTTTTTACACGGGTCCGAGGCAGACTCGGATCCTCCCGCCTTGCTCGGTTAACCCGAGCGCGCCCGAACGTCATCATCACGCTGTCGGATTCTCGCGAGATTCGGATTCTATATAAGGAGCCACGCGTCACCGCCATTTTTCACTCGTGCATTGGAAATGATAGTGAGAGGATGTAGCTGGCGTCCTCTCACTTTGTTTCAGGGGGCTGCAGTGCAAATATCTTTATTCTGGGGACCAGCAGTATTATAGGAGGAGTACAGTGCAGAGTTTTGCTGACCAGTGACCACCAGTATTATACGTTGTCTGCCTGAAAAACGCTCCATATTTGTGCTCAGTGTGCTGCATATATCTGTGCTCACACTGCTTTATTGTGGGGACTGGGGACCAGCAGTATTATATAGGAGGAGTACAGTGCAGAGTTTTGCTGACCAGTGACCACCAGTATAAGTTGTCTGCCTGAAAAATGCTCCATATCTGTGTTCAGTGTGCTGCATATATCTGTGCTCACACTGCTTTATTGTGGGGACTGGGGACCAGCAGTATTATATAGGAGGAGTACTGTGCAGAGTTTTGCTGACCAGTGACCACCAGTATTATACATTCTCTGCCTGAAAAACGCTCCATATCTGTGCTCAGTGTGCTGCATATATCTGTGCTCACACTGCTTTATTGTGGGGACTGGGGACCAGCAGTATTATATAGGAGGAGTACAGTGCAGAGTTTTGCTGACCAGTGACCACCAGTATTATACGTTCTCTGCCTGCAAAACGCTCCATATCTGTGCTCAGTTTGCTGCATATATCTGTGCTCACACTGCTTTATTGTGGGGACTGGGGACCAGCAGTATTATATAGGAGGAGTACAGTGCAGAGTTTTGCTGACCAGTGACCACCAGTATTATACGTTCTCTGCCTGAAAAATGCTCCATATCTGTGCTCAGTGTGCTGCATATATCTGTGCTCACACTGCTTTATTGTGGGGACTGGGGACCAGCAGTATTATATAGGAGGAGTACAGTGCAGAGTTTTGCTGACCAGTGACCACCAGTATTATACGTTGTCTGCCTGAAAAACGCTCCGTATCTGTGCTGCATTGCAGTATATAGTAGGAGTACAGTGCATAATTTTGCTGACCACCAGTATATAATATATAGGAGTACGGTACAGAAGGCCACTGCTCTACCTATCTCTGTGTCATCAAGTATACTATCCATCCATACCTGTGGTGCATTTCAGTTTTGCACAGTTTGCTGACCACCAGTATATAATATATAGCAGTACGGTACAGTAGGCCACTGCTCTACCTACCTCTGTGTCGTCAAGTATACTATCCATCCATACCTGTGGTGCATTTCAGTTTTGCACAGTTTGCTGACCACCAGTATATAATATATAGCAGTACGGTACAGTAGGCCACTACTCTACCTACCTCTGTGTCGTCAAGTATACTATCCATCCATACCTGTGGTGCATTTCAGTTTTGCACAGTTTGCTGACCACCAGTATATAATATATAGCAGTACGGTACAGTAGGCCACTGCTCTACTTACCTCTGTGTCGTCAAGTATACTATCCATCCATACCTGTGGTGCATTTCAGTTGTGCGCAGTATATATACTAGTAGGCCATTGTTATTGATACTGGCATATAATTCCAAACATTAAAAAATGGAGAACAAAAATGTGGAAGGTAAAATAGGGAAAGATCAAGATCCACTTCCACCTCGTGCTAAGCTGCTGCCACTAGTCATGGCCGAGACGATGAAATGCCATCAACGTCGTCTGCCAAGGCCGATGCCCAATGTCATAGTAGAGAGCATGTAAAATCCAAAACACAAAAGTTCAGTAAAATGACCCAAAAATCAAAATTAAAAGCGTCTGAGAAGCGTAAACTTGCCAATATGCCATTTACGACACGGAGTGGAAAGGAACGGCTGAGGCCCTGGCCTATGTTCATGGCTAGTGGTTCAGCTTCACATGAGGATGGAAGCACTCATCCTCTCGCTAGAAAAATGAAAAGACTTAAGCTGGCAAAAGCACAGCAAAGAACTGTGCGTTCTTCTAAATCACAAATCCCCAAGGAGAGTCCAATTGTGTTGGGTGCGATGCCTGACCTTCCCAACACTGGACGGGAAGAGGTGGCACCTTCCACCATTTGCACGCCCCCTGCAAGTGCTGGAAGGAGCACCCGCAGTCCAGTTCCTGATAATCAAATTGAAGATGTCACTGTTGAAATACACCAGGATGAGGATATGGGTGTTGCTGGCGCTGAGGAGGAAATTGACAAGGAGAATTCTGATGGTGAGGTGGTTTGTTTAAGTCAGGCACCCGGGGAGACACCTGTTGTCCGTGGGATGAATATGGCCATTGACATGCCTGGTCAAATTACCAAAAAATCACCTCTTCGGTGTGGAATTATTTTAACACAAATGCGGACAACAGGTGTCAAGCCGTGTGTTGCCTTTGTCAAGCTGTAATAAGTAGGGGTAACGACGTTAACCACCTCGGAATATCCTCCCTTATACGTCACCTGCAGTGCATTCATCATAAGTCAGTGACAAGTTCAAAAACTTTGGGTGACAGCGGAAGCAGTCCACTGACCACTAAATCCCTTCCTCTTGTAACCAAGCTCCTGCAAACCACACCACCAACTCCCTCAGTGTAAATTTCCTCCTTACACAGGAAAGCCAATAGTCCAGCAGGCCATGTCACTGTCAAGTCTGACGAGTCCTCTCCTGCCTGGGATTCCTCCGATGCATCCTTGAGTGTAACGCCTCCTGCTGCTGGCGCTGCTGTTGTTGCTGCTGGGAGTCGATCGTCATCCCAGAGGGAAAGTCGGAAGACCACTTGTACTTCTTCCAGTAAGCAATTGACTGTCCAACAGTCTTTTGCGAGGAAGATGAAATATCACAGCAGTCATCCTGCTGCAAAGCGGATAACTCAGGCCTTGGCAGCCTGGGCGGTGAAAAACGTGTTTCCATTATCCACCGTTAATTCACAGGCAACTACAGACTTGATTGAGGTACTGTGTCCCTGGTACCAAATACCATCTAGGTTCCATTTCTCTAGGCAGGCGATACCGAAAATGTACACAGACCTCAGAAAAAGAGTCACCAGTGTCCTAAAAAATGCAGTTGTACCCAATGTCCACTTAACCACGGACATGTGGACAAGTGGAGCAGGGCAGACTCAGGACTATATGACTGTGACAGCCCACTGGGTAGATGTATTGCCTCCCGCAGCAAGAACAGCAGCAGCGGCACCATTAGCAGCATCTCGCAAACGCCAACTCGTTTCTAGGCAAGCTACGCTTTGTATCACCGGTTTCCAGAAGAGGCACACAGCTGACAACCTCTTACGGAAACTGAGGAACATCATCGCAGAATGGCTTACCCCAAATGGACTCTCCTGGGGATTTGTGATATCGGACAACGCCAGCAATATTGTGCGTGCATTACATCTGGGCAAATTCCAGCACGTCCCATGTTTTGCACATACATTGAATTTGGTGGTGCAGAATTATTTAAAAAACGACAGGGGCGTGCAAGAGATGCTGTCGGTGTCCCGAAGAATTGCGGGCCACTTTCGGCATTCAGCCACCTCGTGCCGAAGACTGAAGCACCAGAAAACAGTCCTGAACCTGCCCTGCCATCATCTGAAGAAAGAGGTGGTAACGAGGTGGAATTCAACCCTCTATATGCTTCAGAGGATGGAGGAGCAGCAAAAGGCCATTCAAGCCTATACATCTGCCTACGATATAGGCAAAGGAGGGGGAATGCACCTGACTCAAGCGCAATGGAGAATTATTTCAACGTTGTGCAAGGTTCTGCAACCCTTTGAACTTGCCACACGTGAAGTCAGTTCAGACACTGCCAGGCTGAGTCAGGTCATTCCCCTCATCAGGCTTTTGCAGAAGAAGCTGGAGACATTGAAGGAGGAGCTAAAACAGAGCGATTCCGCTAGGCATGTGGGACTTGTGGATGGAGCCCTTAATTCGCTTAACCAGGATTCACGGGTGGTCAATCTGTTGAAATCAGAGCACTACATTTTGGCCACCGTGCTCGATCCTAGATTTAAAACCTACGTTGGATCTCTCTTTCCGGCAGACACAAGTCTGCAGAGGTTCAAAGACCTGCTGGTGAGAAAATTGTCAAGTTAAGCGGAACGTGACCCGTCAACAGCTCCTCCTTCACATTCTCCCGCAACTGGGGGAGCGAGGAAAAGGCTAAGAATTCCAAGACCACCTGCTGGCGGTGATGCAGGGCAGTCTGGAGCGAGTGCTGACATCTGGTCCGGACTGAAGGACCTGCCAACGATTACTGACATGTCGTCTACTGTCACTGCATATGATTCTCTCACCATTGAAAGAATGGTGGAGGATTATATGAGTGACCGCATCCAACTAGGCACGTCAGACAGTCCATACGTATACTGGCAGGAAAAAGAGGCAATTTGGAGGCCCTTGCAGAAACTGGCTTTATTTTACCTAAGTTGCCCACCCTCCAGTGTGTACTCCGAAAGTGTTTAGTGCAGCCGCTCACCTTGTCAGCAATCGGCGTACGAGGTTACTTCCAGAAAATGTGGAGAAGATGATGTTCATCAAAATGAATTATAATCAATTCCTCCATGGAGACATTCACCAGCAATTGCCTCCAGAAAGTACACAGGGCCTTAGGAGCCATTATCATGTGGCCTTACACTGAGAATTTAGACCCAGATATATGTGTAATTATTTATGGGGTGGGTGTGGGGTGCGGTGGCCCCTGTGTCGGTGTGGCTGGGTGGCTTCAGGTCGGCACACCCTAACACTTTATTAACACTTATGATTTTCCCTATCACTTTGTATATATTTTTGTATTATTTTAATCACACCACTTACATAGCACTTCTGTGCTTCTTATTAACCCTTATTAATTTTCACCTGTGTGCTGACCTGGGGTAGCCGACCTGTGATGACATGATGGGGTCCTGCACCCCGGACCCATACCTAGTATTAGGGACCCCCCAGTGATGGAGAAGCCTTGTCGATCGGCCTGGGGGCTTAACCCTATATCTGCAGACATACGCAGCTAAGATCTCCGTATTATCTGATTATTATGTAGTATTATTCTTTTTCACTCAGTGTGCATTAGGGAACACATATTGTTTTTTCTTCCACAGAATTACCCATCCCTTTTAGCTCCTGAGTGAAATCACAATCTGATTGAGCAGCTCACCATCATATGTGTATTGTATTTAGAGAGGCATGGATGGGTCAGCATTAGGAAGGATTGCTGACTCCAGAGTGCCATTGGAGAAGTCAGGGGTGTCTCCAGGTAAGCTGGCTCTCAGATACTGTAGGAGCCATTATCATGTGGCCTTACACTGGGAATTTAGACCCAGACATATGTGTAATTATTTATGGGGTGGGTGTGGGGTGCGGTGGCCCCTATGTCGGTGTGGCTGGGCGGCTTCAGGTTGGCACACCCTAATACTTTATTAACACTTATGATTTTCCCTATCACTTTGTATATATTTTTGTATTATTTTAATCACACCACTTACATAGCACTTCTGTGCTTCTTATTAACCCTTATTAATTTTCACCTGTGTGCTGACCTGGGGTAGCCGACCTGTGCCGACATGATGGGGTCCTGCACCCCGGACCCATACCTAGTATTAGGGACCCCCAGTGACAGAGAAGCCTTGTCGATCGGCCTGGGGGCTTAACCCTATATCTGCAGATATACGCAACTAAGATCTCCGTATTATCTGATTATTATGTAGTATTATTATTTTTCACTCAATGGGGGTCATTCCGAGTTGTTCGCTCGTTATTTTTCCCCGCTATGGAGCGATTAGTCGCAAACTGTGCATGCGCAATGCTCGCAGTGCGTCTGCGCCAAGTAAATTAGCACAAAAGTTTGGTATTTTACTCACGGCGTAATGACGTTTTTTCTTCGTTCTGGTGATCGGAGTGTGATTGACAGGAAGTGGGTGTTTCTGGGTGGAAACTGACTGTTTTCTGGGAGTGTGCGGAAAAATGTAGGCGTTTCAGGGAAAAACGCAGGAGTGTCTGGAGAAACGGGGGAGTGGCTGGCCGAATGCTGGGTGTGTTTGTGACGTCAAACCAGGAACGAAACTGACTGAACTGATCGCTAATCGTGAGTAGGTCTGGAGCTGCTCAGAAACTGCTAAGAAATTTCTATTCGCTATTCTGAGAATCTTTCGTTCGCAATTCTGTTAAGCTAAGATACACTCCCAGAGGGCGGCGGCTTAGCGTGTGCAATGCTGCTAAAAGCAGCTAGCGAGCGAACAACTCGGAATCACCCCCAGTGTGCATTAGGGAACACAAATTGTTTTTTCTTCATATTTATATATACTGTAGCTCAATGTCTTTTTTTTTTTTGTAATTGTCTCCATTCTTTCATGTTAGAAACATAGAATTTGTCGGCAGATAAGAACCACTTGGCCCATCTAGTCTGCCCCCCTTTTTTTTTTTTTTTTTTAAATCTCTAACCTTAATTGATCCTTATTTCTTTGTAAGGATATCCTTATGTCTATCCCTTGCATGTTTAAATTGCTCTACTGTCTTAGCCTCTACCACCTCCGATGGGTGGCTATTCCACTTGTCCACTACCCTTTCTGTGAAGTAATTTTTCCGCAAATTTCCCCTGAACCTCCCCCCCTCCAGTCTCAGTGCATATCCTCGTGTCCTATTGCTTCTCTTCATTTGGAGAATGTTTCCCTCCTGGACTTTGTTAAAACCCTTGATATATTTGAAAGTTTCTATCATGTCCCCCCTTTCCCTTCTCTGCTCCAAACTATACATATTGAGATTTTTTAGTCTTTCTGGGTATGTTTTGTGATGTAGGCCATGCACCATTTTAGTTGCCCCTCTTTGTACAGTTTCTAATGTATTAATATCCTTTTGAAGATATGGCCTCCAGAATTGAACACAGTATTCTAGATGAGGCCGTACCAATGACCTATACAGTGGCATTATTACTTCTTTCTTTCTGCTGCTGATTCCTCTCCCAATGCAGCCAAGCATCTGACTAGCCTTCCTCATTGCTTTGTTACATTGCTTACCTGCCTTTAAGTCATCTGAAATAGTGACTCCTAGATCCCTTTCCTCCTCAGTAGTTTCCAGTATAGTGCCATTAATACTATATTTAGCCTTTGGATTTTTGAGACCCAAGTGCATGATTTTGCATTTTTTGGCATTAAACTGTAATTGCCACACTCTTGACCATTTCTCTAGTCTACCTAGATCCTCAATCATTTGTTTTACCCCACCTAGTGTGTCTACCCTGTTGCATACCTTTGTGTCATCTGCAAAAAGGCATACTTTCCCTTTAATGCCATTTGCAATGTCACCAATAAAGATATTAAAAAGCACTGGTCCAAGTACAGATCCTTGGGGTACTCCACTGGTAACATTTCCCTCCTGTGAATGCACTCCATTTACCACAACTCTCTGTTTTCCATTCTTCAACCAAGATCTTATCCATTCAATAATCCTAATATCCAATCCCAAACTTTCAAGTTTATTTAGCAGTCTGCGATGTGGAACAGTGTCAAAAGCCTTACTAAAGTCTAGATAAGATATATCCATGGCTCCACCTTTATCCATCACTTTAGTCACACAGTCAAAAAAGTCAATAAGATTTGTTTGACATGATCTCCCCCCAGTGAATCCATGCTGTTTGGGATCCTGTAAATTGCCGGATTTAAGATAATCTACAACTCTTTCTTTTAAGAGTGTTTCCATCAATTTCCCTACTACTGATGTAAGACTCACTGGTCTGTAGTTGTTTGCCTCTTCCTTGCTTCCACTTTTGTGCAGTGGGACTACGTTTGCTCTTTTCCAGTCCTCTGGAATTACTCCTGTAGCTAATGACTGGTTGAATAATTATGTCAATGGTGCTACCAGCACCTCTTTAAGTTCATTTAGTATCCTTGGATGTATCCCATTTGGCCCCATACAGTTGTCCACTTTCAGCTTTGAGAGTTCTGTTAGGACCTTCTCCTCTGAAAATATACTAGTGTCATTTTCCTGAATATCCCTGAAACTTAACTGTGGCCCCTTCCCCTCTCTTTCAGTAGTAAATACTGAGCAAAAATAATTATTAAGATGATCTGCTATTAAATTGTCTGTATTGTATTCTTTTTTTATATTTTCTATTTTTCTTGGTGTGTCTGCCTTTTTGCATTTGGTGTAAGGATGGAGAGTTGAAGGAGAGTGGAAGAGGAACATAGGGACAGTAAGCAGGAAGAGCAGGTGGGGAATGCCAGTGGTTAGTGGAGCAGGATAGGAATAATGGAGTCAGCCTGCCTCAGGAAAAAACTAAAGTGGCAATTATGTGTGGTCACTTAAGAACAGAATTGTACACTGGTCTCCAGTATTGTGCTAGTATGTGGCCCCACAGCGTGTGCAATGCTGCTAAAAGCAGCTAGCGAGCGAACAACTCGGAATCACCCCCAGTGTGCATTAGGGAACACAAATTGTTTTTTCTTCATATTTATATATACTGTAGCTCAATGTCTTTTTTTTTTTTTGTAATTGTCTCCATTCTTTCATGTTAGAAACATAGAATTTGTCGGCAGATAAGAACCACTTGGCCCATCTAGTCTGCCCCCCTTTTTTTTTTTTTTTTTTAAATCTCTAACCTTAATTGATCCTTATTTCTTTGTAAGGATATCCTTATGTCTATCCCTTGCATGTTTAAATTGCTCTACTGTCTTAGCCTCTACCACCTCCGATGGGAGGCTATTCCACTTGTCCACTACCCTTTCTGTGAAGTAATTTTTCCGCAAATTTCCCCTGAACCTCCCCCCCTCCAGTCTCAGTGCATATCCTCGTGTCCTATTGCTTCTCTTCATTTGGAGAATGTTTCCCTCCTGGACTTTGTTAAAACCCTTGATATATTTGAAAGTTTCTATCATGTCCCCCCTTTCCCTTCTCTGCTCCAAACTATACATATTGAGATTTTTTAGTCTTTCTGGGTATGTTTTGTGATGTAGGCCATGCACCATTTTAGTTGCCCCTCTTTGTACAGTTTCTAATGTATTAATATCCTTTTGAAGATATGGCCTCCAGAATTGAACACAGTATTCTAGATGAGGCCGTACCAATGACCTATACAGTGGCATTATTACTTCTTTCTTTCTGCTGCTGATTCCTCTCCCAATGCAGCCAAGCATCTGACTAGCCTTCCTCATTGCTTTGTTACATTGCTTACCTGCCTTTAAGTCATCTGAAATAGTGACTCCTAGATCCCTTTCCTCCTCAGTAGTTTCCAGTATAGTGCCATTAATACTATATTTAGCCTTTGGATTTTTGAGACCCAAGTGCATGATTTTGCATTTTTTGGCATTAAACTGTAATTGCCACACTCTTGACCATTTCTCTAGTCTACCTAGATCCTCAATCATTTGTTTTACCCCACCTAGTGTGTCTACCCTGTTGCATACCTTTGTGTCATCTGCAAAAAGGCATACTTTCCCTTTAATGCCATTTGCAATGTCACCAATAAAGATATTAAAAAGCACTGGTCCAAGTACAGATCCTTGGGGTACTCCACTGGTAACATTTCCCTCCTGTGAATGCACTCCATTTACCACAACTCTCTGTTTTCTATTCTTCAACCAAGATCTTATCCATTCAATAATCCTAATATCCAATCCCAAACTTTCAAGTTTATTTAGCAGTCTGCGATGTGGAACAGTGTCAAAAGCCTTACTAAAGTCTAGATAAGATATATCCATGGCTCCACCTTTATCCATCACTTTAGTCACACAGTCAAAAAAGTCAATAAGATTTGTTTGACATGATCTCCCCCCAGTGAATCCATGCTGTTTGGGATCCTGTAAATTGCCGGATTTAAGATAATCTACAACTCTTTCTTTTAAGAGTGTTTCCATCAATTTCCCTACTACTGATGTAAGACTCACTGGTCTGTAGTTGTTTGCCTCTTCCTTGCTTCCACTTTTGTGCAGTGGGACTACGTTTGCTCTTTTCCAGTCCTCTGGAATTACTCCTGTAGCTAATGACTGGTTGAATAATTATGTCAATGGTGCTACCAGCACCTCTTTAAGTTCATTTAGTATCCTTGGATGTATCCCATCTGGCCCCATACAGTTGTCCACTTTCAGCTTTGAGAGTTCTGTTAGGACCTTCTCCTCTGAAAATATACTAGTGTCATTTTCCTGAATATCCCTGAAACTTAACTGTGGCCCCTTCCCCTCTCTTTCAGTAGTAAATACTGAGCAAAAATAATTATTAAGATGATCTGCTATTAAATTGTCTGTATTGTATTCTTTTTTTATATTTTCTATTTTTCTTGGTGTGTCTGCCTTTTTGCATTTGGTGTAAGGATGGAGAGTTGAAGGAGAGTGGAAGAGGAACATAGGGACAGTAAGCAGGAAGAGCAGGTGGGGAATGCCAGTGGTTAGTGGAGCAGGATAGGAATAATGGAGTCAGCCTGCCTCAGGAAAAAACTAAAGTGGCAATTATGTGTGGTCACTTAAGAACAGAATTGTACACTGGTCTCCAGTATTGTGCTAGTATGTGGCCCCACATTTGACAGCCTGTCTGGTTAGACTTCCTTGCCCAAAAAATAAAGTAGTTTTGGACAGCTGTTTCTGAGATAGTAAATTCAGAAGGATAGGTGAGCAGAACTGTGTACAACTGCAGACCAGTGCAGAGAGTGCATTACACTAGGGAGTAAGGGGATTGCCGTGTGCCCCTGCACTGAATGGAACATCATCATTGATGGCAGTCAGCAGCTACCATCTGTTTGTCTGGACTGTCAGCCCATGTTGCTTGCTGGAAGAGGGGTCCTCTTCAAGTCCTCTCTGTTCCGTGTATCAGCCACCACCCGGACTGCAGGTGTATCCGCACTGTTACTGCTACATAACTCTGTCCGGTATCGGGGAGATGTCCGTGCAAGAAATACTTCTTCTATATACTGCTGTCCCCTCCCCATCTACTGACACCCACTGAAAACTGCACATTCATCAGCTGCACAGACATAGCCACCCAGACGCTACCCCCAAAGATCTACTGCCCTCCTTACACTGCACCTATGTATGAGGTGTGGCTATTAAGTAATGAGACTGATGCTAATTTATTTTTAATTATATTAAGTACATGTTAACTTCATTCCCCTTCTATGTACTACCCTTCTGCATCCACACACCACTGCATTCTTATTTTCCATTGGTCAAAGGCGCGCTGTAGCTCATTATCCATCAGCTGTCTCAACAGCTCCATCATTTCTTCTTTACCTCGGTAACTGATGCAAAACGGCTTCCCTTGAGTACATATTTGACTTTAGAGAAAAGAAAGAAGTCACACAGTGCTAGGTCTGGCGAGCACGGAGGGTGTTCTAGCACTGCAATCTGTTCCTCGGCCAACACTGCTTCACATAGAGAGCTGTGTGGGCTGGTGCGTTGTCCTGATGGGAGCATGAAATCATTTTTCCACAACTATGGCCTCTTCTGATTCTTTGCTGAAAAGTTTCTAGAACATTTTTGTAGTAATGTTGATTCACTGTTTCGCCTTTCGGGACCCAGTCTTCCAATAAACACCCTTGATATCAAAGAAAGCAATTAACATGGCTTTGAATTTGGATTGTCTTTGACTTGCTTTTCCATTCTTGGTGGTGATGGTGTTTTCCAGTGCATAGACTTGGATTTTGTCTCAGGATCATACTGGAAGATACAAGTTTCATCACAGGTTTAGCTTTATCTAAAAACTGTGAATCTGATTGAATTTGTTTCTGATCAGCAGTGAGAAGCATTGGAACTATCTTAGGACAAAGTTTTGTTGTGTTAAGATCTTGATGCAAAACTTGCCTAACAGTTTCTTTGTCGATTTACCATTTCTGCTATCATTCAGATGCGGAGTCAATGGTCAATTTGAACCATTGTCTACATTTTTTCCCAAATATTTCTTTTTTTTATGTGCAAGGCCTTCTGGGACGTTCATCATCTTCAACATCCCTATGATCATCACTAAAGGGGACACATCTTATTCTTATTTGATTAAAGTGGGCACAGATTATTATGAAACACTGGGATGCTATCTGTATTGTCTGGCAGTCATGTGGTATTTTCAACGCTGAGCTAAGAAGAACTGGGGCCCATAGCTTATTTTTGCACTCGAGGCCAACAACTCGTAGATTCCATCACTGCTGTAAACATTAAGGACCTTTATTCTGTGTTGGACAGATGTGGTCATGGCTGCATCTTTTGCCACAGTTGCACCTGTGTCTTATGCTAATGCCATGCAGTATCTTCAAATGGTGCATTACCATCTTGGAACATCTTTAAAATCAGCATTGATGCACCATCGGTTATACCATCAAAATTTGTACCAGCTGTATGGTAGTTTCTCCATCTGACAATGGCCATCTGTGTGAGTGGCTATATGCCTTTTGATGCAGACACTTTTTAATAATACTCTATAAATCACCTGGATTTTCTTAGACACACCCCTGTAATCTACCAGGTACATCCACTAAAATCCATACTCTGATTCTGTTTTGCATCTCTAAGCATTACAAATTGGGATACATGCATTGTGTGATTCAGATGCCTGAGCAGATTTACATTGCCCAGCGAGTGTGTCATTGACACTGCATCCACATCTGAATAAGGCCCTAAAAATGGAGGTGGGTCTGTCCTGCCTATTGAATTTGCAATCTAAATAGCTTAAGCAAACCTTTGTCCCAGAAGTCATCCATGTTTTCAATATTACTGATACAGATAGATCCCTTTCTGCATCTGAGGCCAGTGATTCTACACTATGTTATTTCTACATTGAAAGCTTGATTCTGATCAAATTCATGAAATGAAACAGCACAATTCTCTCCAAATTATTGAAAGTGGGTGCTTCTTTTCGACTGTTGTATTAAGAACTACAAGGTACTTGTTATGTGTGCAGCGGCTGCAAATCTGTCAGTTCTGCTTTCTGCATTGATTAGCACCTGGATCCGGCTGCTCCCTTCTGTTGTTCTCGTTTCCTAGCAACTGCACCTGGACCTCATTACCTGCAACTTCAGCCTGACTATCATGTGATTGGTCTGTCTCCCTTTAGCTAGGGAGTATCCACATACCACTGTGCCAGTGATAGAGTTCAGTATCAGAGAGTGTCAGGTTCTAGTCTGGACTCCTTAGAGCCTGTTCCTGTGTGCTCAGCACGTGGCCATTGCACGCTGTGCAAGTTCCCAGTCTCCTGTGTCCTGGTAAACTGGTCCCAGTATTCCTGCCAGTCCTGCCTGCATCCAGTTCATTTTGGACCTGTATCTACTACAATTATATATGCAGTGTGTCCTTCCGCCTTGGAATCCCTGCTTCAAGATATCCATGCACCATTCCAGTCAGTCCTGCACCTTGTCTCGGTACCTGCAATTCTGTATCCAGACTCCAAACAAACTCCTGTGAATCCTGCCAAATTCCAGCTCTGCAATCCAGAACTTACAGCCTGCAAGTTTAAGTTTCCCTCTGTGTCCCAGCTCAGCTCTCATCAAACCTTTGCCATTAGCCCTGCTTGTCAGTTACTCTGCATTAACCCCTGCCTTACCACCTGCATTTCTCCAGATAAATTATTCTGTTTATACCTTGTGGACTCCTGTGCAGATACCAGGTGACCCAGACAGGAGGCCGCGACCTGCACATCAGGGGCAGCGAAGCCCCAAACCCATTTTGAGGTTCCCTGGTGAACATTCCCCAGTTAGACTCCACGCCTCTGCTCTGGGTCGCGCCAACCACCTGCTATCTGCTTCCAGAATACAGGTGCTTCCTAACAATATAACATTATCACTGGCCATTTACTGTAAAATAGCAAGAGGTATCCAGCTTCGGTCCAGGCAAATTCAGTCTGGTCCAGGCAAATCCACTTCAGTCCAGGCAATCCAGGCAAATACACTCCGGTTCAATCAATTCCGGTCCAGGCAAATCCACTCTGGTCCAGGCAAATCTACTCCAGTCCAGGCAAATTCAAGTCCAGTCATGTCTAATCCGGTCCAGTCTTCCACTTCAATCCAGAATCCAGGAAGTGAATCTGGTCAGATTTGCACAGCAAAGGGAAAGTCTGTGAATATATGCTTAATGTTTTGTCACAAGCCTTCCTAGGGCTCACAGTTCGTGTAGATGCTCTGCAGCAACAGATTCCTGCATGCAAAAAAAATTCTTTCAAATCAAATCTTTGTCAGTCTTGTGGACAAAGAGAAAAAGGCACCTCTCAAGTTGACTGTTCATTATCTCCTCAGTTTGCCAGCAGGGGGAGTCCTGAACAACTGAGGATATTCCAGTCTTTTTTACAGTAATTGTCTAAACCATGTTCTGAATTAAATAGTTTACTTTCAGAAACGATTGGAAGTTCTTTGGACACAGTGAGAGTCACTTCCGTACGTAATGAAGCAGAAGAGGCAGCCGACTCTGGTTCCCCTAGTTGCGGGGTAACTCCTCCGGAGGTGATGGAAAGGAGATTCCAGAGTTTTCGGTGCCCCAAACTTTCTGAGGCTGTGCGCCAGCGACAAAAGGAGCTCCTGCTTTGCATATACTGCGGAAACGCTAGTCACTTCATAAAGGACTGCTCCCTCCGCAGGTCAGGAAAAAGTGACAACTCTCGACTAATTAAGGTCCAGGCGATAAGTCCACTCTAACGGTCATTTCAAACTCCCTAACTTCCAATGAAAGTGCCAAAGGTTCCTAAAAGGAGAGTCCAGCCTACAACTGGGGTCCCTTGACCCGATGCCCCAAGTGAACACTTTGGAACCAATTAAGGCTTTGTAAATCCCTCTATTCCAGGGTAAACCCTGGTTCTTCAGCCCTAGGAAGTACATCCTACACTACAGCCCCAGGAGGGGGCTCTGAGTGTCCAGCCCCAGGAGGGGGCTCTGAGTGTCCAGCCCCAGGAGGGGGCTCTGAGTGTCCATCCCCAGAAGGGGGCTCTGAGTGTCCATCCCCAGGAGGGGGCTCTGAGTGTCCAGCCCCAGGAGGGGGCTCTGTCTCGCCAGCCCTATAGGAAGTATCTGATGTTCCGTCCAATGTTCAGACCCCAGATGGGGAGAGCTATGTTCCTGCCTCAGAAGATGAACCCCTTTCTTTATCCTCAAGTGAGGCATCCGACTTCTTGATCAATGATTTCCCTGGAGGGGAAGTCGATAGCCAGGCCTTTGGAGAAGTACTTGATGTTTATGCTTATGGCTTGACCCCAGGAGGGGTAGCCGATATTTTGACTCCAGAAGGGAAGTCCAATGTTAGGACTCCAGAGAGGAAATGTGATATCCAGACTCCAGAAAAGTTGTGGTAGGTGCCGACCCCAGGAGAGGAATCTCATGTATGGACCCCAAGAAAAGAGTCCACTCTACTGAACTCAGGCATGGGGTATGATGTTCGGACTCCAGAAGGAGCATCCAAGCCTGGATCCCCTGAGGGGGCATATGATTGCATAGTCCTAGTAAGAGCATTGGATTAATCAGTTCCTAAGAGTGCATCAGATCTACCTGAAACGCATGAAAGGAAGGTTCCTCTGAAGGAGGAAGTTCCAACCAAGATCCCTGAAAGGGTGACTCCAGTTGAGGCCTCTGAAAAGAGGATTCTAGTCATGACCCTTGAAGAAGTAGCTTCTGTTGTGACCTCAGCAGGGGAAATTCCAGCTGAGACCTCAAAAGTGGTGATTCCAGCTGAGACCTTCGAAGGGGAATTATCTGTTCATTCCTCTGAAAAGAGGATTCAAGGAGTGACCCTTAAAAAGGTAATTCCTGTCATGACCCCTGCAGGGGAGATTCAAGTTGATTCTTCTGAAGGAATAATTCCAGCCAAGATCTCTGAAGAGAGAATTCCGGTCGAGACCCTTGAAGAGGAAAGTCCTATTGAGAGTTCAGGAGAGGAAATTCCTGTTGTGACTCCAGAGGGAGGCATTTCAGTCAGTACCCTGGGAGGAGTTAATGTTGTTGAGTCCCTTGAAGGGAGAATTCCAACCATGACCCCAGGAGGGGTGGTTCATTCTTTGCCCTTAGAGAGGACTTCTAAAAAAACTTCTGATATTGCTTCCAACCCTATAAAATCTGGGAAGAAACTCCAACCACAAAGTTCACAGACTCCTCCTAAAGACCAAGATCCAGAGCCAGCTCTCTTCTATGGGAAAACTGGAACAGTATCACAAATTAATGCTACAGATTATGGAGATGGCTCCACTCTGTACCTCTCCGGCAGAGATTGTTTTACTAATTCTTATGTCTTTCAGAGGGAAGGGAAGAAAATGGGCTAACCGGTTAATCAAGTCCAGTGATCCTGTTCTGCAGAATGTGGATGCCTTCAGCCGGGCAGTGATCAGGAAGTTTGGTGGTCCTGAGTTAGTACCTTCTGAATCCCCTGAGAGTTCTAGGTCTTTGAGCAAGGATTCAGGTTCTAACAAGAAAAATCAAGTTTCTAAGAACCAAGTGTCTAAGGATTGTCAGTCTCAGGTTGTTCACAGCTCAGTACCATCTTCACTTAAACCACAAGTCCGGATATTAACTGTTGGCTATGCCTCTCTGTATCCGTCCTGTGAAGTTATGAATAAGCATGACTCACAATATCCAGTGTCCATCCAGTCATTCATGAGTCCTGCATATGCTAAATCTTGCCATGCTACTTCTTCCGTACCATCTATTACAAAGAAGAAAACCGTAATCCTTCCTTTGGATGTGGACTCCAACTCAGATTACAACTCTGAAGCCGATGAAATTCCTTTGGTTGAAGGTACCTTCAGTTCAGATAATATATTTGGCATTACTGTGTTCAAACCAAATCAACCTGGGAAAAAAGAAAAAAAAGAAGTCTCGTCAGAGGAATTGAGTCTGTCTTGTCAATTCTTGTTCTTGTTTTGTTATTAGTTCCCCTTGGTCCAGGTGGGGTGTCCGAGGGGTACTGTTATGTGTGCAGTGGCTGCAAATCTGTCAGTTCTGCTTTCTGCATTGATTAGCACCTGGATCTGGCTGCTCCCTTCTGTTGTTCTCGTTTCCTAGCAACTGATCCCCTGGACCTCATTACCTGCAACTTCAGCCTGACTATCATGTGATTGGTCTGTCTCCCTTTAGCTAGGGAGTATCCACATACCACTGTGCCAGTGATAGAGTTCAGTATCAGAGAGTGTCAGGTTCTAGTCTGGACTCTTTAGAGCCTGTTCCTGTGTGCTCAGCATGTGGTCATTGCACGCTGTGCAAGTTCCCAATCTACTATGTCCTGGTAAACCGGACCCTCCAACATGACCCGCCCCGCTAGGTACAAAATGCTCTGTTTCTGGACTTCCCTCTTAATTTATTATTGCCATCACCTGTGAATAAACAGCTTTCTTATCATTTAACTAGTTCAACACAGGTGATGGAAATCATAAATTAAGAGGGAAGTCCAGAAACAGAGCATTTTGTACCTAGTGGGGCGGGTCATGTTGGAGGGTCTGGTAAACTGGTCCCAGTATTCCTGCCAGTCCTGCATCCAGTTCATTTTGGACCTGTATCTACAACATTTATATATGCAGTGTGTCCTTCTGCCTTGGAATCCCTGCTTCAAGATATCCGTGCACGATTCCAGTCAGTCCTGCACCTTGTCTCAGTAATCCTGCACCTGTCCAGTTTTGCAAAGAGCAGCCTAATCACTCAGACCTTTCTACATAGTTCATCCCCACTCAGTACCTGCAATTCTGTATCCAAACTCCTGTGAATCCTGCCAAATTCCAGCTCTGCAATCCAAAACTAACAGCCTGCAAGTTTAAGTTTTCCTCTGTGTCCCAGCTCAGCTCTCATCAAACCTCTGCCATTAGCCCTGCTTGTCAGTTAATCTACAATTAACCCCTGCCTTACCACCTGCATTTCTCCAGGTAAATTATTCTGTTTATACCTTGTGGACTCCTGTGCAGATACCAGGTGACCAAGGCAGGGGGCCGCGACCAGCACATCAGGGGCAGCGAAGCCCAAATCCCCTTGCGGGGTTCCCTGGTGAACATTCCCCGGTGTGTTAGACTCCACATCTCTGCTCTGGGTCACGCCAACCACCTGCTATCTGCTTCCAGAATACAGGTGCTTCCTGACAATATAACAGTACTCCATACTTTTGCCAGAATCTAGAAGTTGAAATTAGAGATGAGCGGTTAGAGATGTCAACATTCTGAATATCAACATACTGACCAGATACTGAGGTGTATGCCTAAAATAAAAAAAAATGGCTTTTAAACAGCAAATTGAAATAAATTCCCATAAATACAGTTAAGCAACAACTGTGCTGTGAATGCAACTATCATGTGCCTAGCCAACTCTGACCAAGACCATGATTGTGTACATTACTCAGTGGGACTTTGTTTATAATAGAGAGAAGCGGGTCCGGTTCTCCGAAAACCGGACCTACCCGAACTTCCCAATCCGGGCCAGGATCCGAGTCTGGCTCAGGTTTTCCAGCCTGACTTGGATCCCAAAATGAGGCAAAACGTCATCCTCCCACTGTTGGACTCTCCTGGTTTTCGCACCATCTTCCCTCCAGCTGTGAAACTTGTAGTGAAAGACATGTCCGTCCTGTGTCCATCCAGGGGTGCTGTGTTGTCCATCCAGGGGTGTTGCTGTGTTGTCCATCAAGGGGCTGGGGATGCTGTGTCTGACCAGGGGTGCTGATGTGTCCTCCAGGGGTGCTCTGTCAATCTAGGAGTGCTCTGCCTCAGTTTAAAAAACTAAAAGTATAACAAAAAAAATTATATATAAAAGAAAAGGAGGGTACCCAATAGCGCTAAGAGAATAAAAGAGCATCACCTCTAGAAGAACCTCCTGTTAGTAAAGGTTCGGGAGAAAACAGCAAACTAACATATCTGAGGGCGCTTGCATGTATGGTACTGTTTCGATAATATTAGTACATCAGTTTAAAGCAAAACAATTTTAAATTACATAGAATAAAATTTATTCATAAATGTACAGAAAAGAACATAGTACGTCTTTGTGATTTTACAGAGGATGTCTTCGGATAAATCCTGTTTTACATTCAGTTTTTAGTGTAATTCTTTGTTGAAACATACGATCTATTGTTCTACTTCTGTATTGTATGTATGTATATATATATATATATATATATATAATAAATATAATATATAATAAACTGTTATTAATAATAACAATAAGTTGTGAAGTCACAGAAGTAGGCGGACAGTATAGTGTCTGCCTAATTTTGCATTTTTTTTTTCAAGAAAAAAAAAACTTCTGCATGCGTCAGTAAAACTGGGCTATTTGCATTTCAAATACTGGCACTTGCCTTTGAAGTAAACATACATATATATATAAATATATATATATATATTATATATATATATATATATATATATATATACAAATGTAATAGAAGTATAGCGTGTGGGGGTGAAAAAAACAGAATCACAGTCAAGATTACACAATAAACCACTCCCTTACAGATTATAGGGCGTCAGCCAACCCCTAAGATTTCAGCATTGGTGAGATGCTGTGTTAAATTAAGATAGAATGTAGGGTAATAGGGGTTCTGGCGACCAACGGTGATAAAACATATATATTTTAGAAGACTCAATATGGTTAAAAAATTAGGGACGGAGCATAAAAAGTTTTTTTTGTATAAAAAATGTTTTTGACAATAAATTTATTTCAGGAGACATATAAAAGTTTAAAAAATCATAACTTCAACGAGTAAAAATACATATCATAAAGAGTATTGGGTGGGGTTATAAATGTAACCTAAATAGGACTGGTAAAAAATATGCATATACAAAAAAAGATTTATTTTGTAAAAACTATAGCACCAGTAAAAAGAAAATAAAAAATATATTGTATGTAAAAAATAGCTTATCTTAATATGGAGGGTCATGCAGGAGTGCCCAACACGTTTCGTCAGTCTGACTTCATCAGGGGGTAGATATCAAATGAAAAGGACTGTCCTATATACCTGTTAGTATTAAGGATTCTAATTATGACATAATTTCCTGTTAGGAAACAATTACTAGATAAAATTACTAATTTTTGACTTAGGAGAGTAAATATTACTAATGGAGCTGGTTCATATTATGATAGAGAGGCTTTGCACTAGGTAGGTTTGAAGGTTAAAAACTGAGTTTGAAAGTTCATTTAATTGGATTAAAGTACCATACTTTCGCCACACTTCCTGTGTCAGCGGCTGCGCTCTGCGCATGTGCGTCTGCCCCACTTTTGGTCTCGTGGACATTAAAGCAGTCATGTGAGCGGAGGTCTGCCCCACTTCCGTCCAAGGATTGTTGCCCAAATGCCCCACTTTCAGTATCGATCTCTACGGCGTCATACGGTCACGAGGCTGCACCCAGGAGTCATGATAGGCTGTTCCTTGAGTGAATGTTCTCCTCAGTTTTTACTGCTGGCGGCCTTTTATATGGGGACCACCCACAATTGCAGACAGGCGAATTTAGGTTCTTTTGTTATTATATACCGGTGCGGTTCATATGAAAATAATAATAAAAATGAATAAAATGAGTGCATTTAGTATTTTTCATATAATCATAATAATAAAAACATGTAACGAATTCTCGGGTATTATAAGTTTATGCTGTATTATATAATAATTAATTTATATTTATAATACCGACTCTAAATGGGGTAGACTCTGTTCTCCAATCATTCTATATTGAGACCTAACTTTAGAAGGGAAAATTTTTATAATCTTTTATTTATATAAGATCTTGAGAAAACAATATAGAGTGTAGAATTCTCATCAAGAGGTAAAATAATTAGTGCGGTAATAGATTATACATAAGTGTATTTACTGTGATGGAATAGTGCCCGTTGCTGTGATTATTAATTAAAAAGGAAATATAGGGGAGAGAAAGATAAAGGATAAATACTTAGATGTGACTAGGTCTGATAGTTTTCTGTATGCATATATACATAAGTACACAAATAAAATTACATACGCACACACACATATATATATATATATATATATATATACAGGTTGAGTATCCCATATCCAAATATTCCGAAATACGGAATATTCCGAAATACGGACTTTTTTGAGTGAGAGTGGAATAGTGAAACCTTTGTTTTCTGGTGGCTCAATGTACACAAACTTTGTTTAATACACAAAGTTATTAAAATATTGTATTAAATGACCTTCAGGCTGTGTGTGTAAGTTGTATATGAAACATAAATGAATTGTGTGAATGTACACACACTTTGTTTAATACACAAAGTTATTAAAAATATTGTATTAAATGACCTTCAGGCTGTGTGTATAAGGTGTATATGAAACATAAATGTATTTTGTGCTTAGACTTCTGCCCATCGCTATGATATCTCATTATGGTATGCAATTATTCCAAAATACGGAAAAATCCGGTATCCAAAATACTTCTGGTCCCAAGCATTTTGGATAAGGGATACTCAACCTGTATATGTCTGTGCATGCACAGACCCCTATAATTAAATTACGATTCTTGTGCATATTGGTCCTCTTGCCCTCATTAAAAAAGGGGTGCGTGCCGGTATATGTGTAATTATACGAACACCGTTCTGACATGGTGATGTCTTTTGTCTGTGTCTACAGTATGTAATCTTCCCAAGTAGTCGCCTTCCTGGTACTAATTAAGCCCAACACTGTTTAGCTTCCAAGATCGGACGGATTTGGGTGTGGAGCCAGTGCGTTACGACTGTATCTGACAGCGTGTAACCCAATAATCAGTCCGGCATCATTCCATATAAACTTACATTTTATTAATCTAAGTGTTAAAATTAAAGTGAATTATACATAGGCGGTGTAACAGTGATTAAGAGTTCAAAGAAGAGAGAAAATGAACCTTCATAGTTAAAACCGGTAGGATGCATGGTATTTAATTGAAAAATCCAATACATTTGCCTTTGAGAAAGCCTGTTTGCCAAATCTCCACCTCTCTCGCCAGTCTGTACGTGTTCGATGGCTTTGAAAGACATATCTTCTGGGTTCGAATTATGTTCCAGGATAAAATGTCTGTAAATGAGATAAGTATCAATTCTGTTTTTAAAACTTCTGACATGTTCCTGAATCCTCAATTTTAGTGGTCTCTTGGTTTTTCCCACATATTTCTTCTTGCATGTACATTCTAATACGTAAATAACGAAAGTGGTATTACAGTTCAAAAATTCTTTGATCTTGTATTCTTGAGTAACCCCTGAACTATGGAAGGTCTTTCTGTTAGGGTTTAAAAATGTACATATGTTTCAGTGTCCACACTTATATGATCCCACGCATTTCAGAAAAGTTTGGTTAGCATTCCCAGAGGCTATATCACGTAGCATACTAGGTGCAAGAAGGTTCTTTAAATTTTTGGATTTACGGAACACAATCTCAGGTTTTTCCGGGAGGATTTCCTTCAAAATGTGGTCCATGAGCAGTATTCCCCAGTGGTTCCTGAGTGAAGACTTGATGTGGTTCTCATGGTAATTGAATGTCGTAATGAAGGCATTGGATTCCTTTCTGGTATCTTTCTTCTTATAGTCCAAGAGCTCCTCCCTGTTCAAATTGTCTGTTCTCATGATGGCTTTATTCAAAATGTGTTTGGGGTATAACTTTTCTTCAAACCTCTTTTGGTAAATGGCTAATTGTTCCTCGCAGTCCTCCATCCTACTACAGTTCCTCTTGATCCTATGGAACTGTGAGTACGGTATATTATCTTTCCATTTTTTTAAATGGCCGCTTTGATAATGAAGATAACTGTTCTTATTCACACACATGATGAAGTTTTTGGTGGACACACGTGATCTGTCACCTATCAGCACCAGGTCTAGGTATTCTATGGAGACTTCATTAGTGTTGTAAGTAAAAGAGAGATTCATGTCATTGTCCTTTAAAAGGTTAAAAAATTCCATAAAAAGTTCAAGACTGCCATTCTATATTATTAGGATGTTGTTAATATATCGTTTGTACAAGACCACATGGTTCTTAAAAAAAAAATGTGTGTTGTAAACATGATGTTCTTCCCATTTACCCATAAACAAGTTAGTGAAACTTGGTGCGAAAATCGTACCCATTTCAGTTCCGCAACATTGGAGATAAAATTTCTCTAAGAATTTAAAATAATTTCAACTTAGAATAAAATTCATGACATCACAAATAAAATCTTTATGGGTAACTGTAAGAGTGGGGTCCTTGTCTAAGAAGTCTCTACATGCATTAATACCTTTGGAGTGTACAATGCACATCTATAGGGACTGAACATCTATTGTTATCCATAAATAAGTGTCTCTCCATTCTATGGATTTCATCAAATTCAATACCACAGTCGTATTTTTAAGGTATGACTGTAGTTCCTTAACATATGGGTTTAGGAAGACATCTACATATTTCGACAGTTTGGATGTCAGGGAATCTATCCCTGCAACAATGGGTCTCCCAGGTGGATTTTACAGGCTCTTATGAATTTTCGTCAGGAAATAAAAAAAATGGGGGTAATGGGACTGGATATGATTAAAAATTGGAACTTGTCTTTTGTTAAACTCCCGTTACGTAGTCCCTGTAAAAGAAGTTCTCTCAGTTCCTCAATATATATATCCTTGGGATCGTCCTGTAGTGGTGTGCAGGAGTTGGTGTCACCCAGGAGACGTAGTGCTTCTCTCACGTATTTATCATGATCCAGGATTACCAGTCCCCCCCCCCTTTGTCAGACGGTTTTATCACTATGTATTCTTTTGTAATTTCTTAAGTGCCTCTCTCTCTCTCTGTTGGTAAGATTCTTGGTTATCACAGGTGCAAGATTAGTGTCACATAAATCTTTTTTCACTAGGTCATAAAATATGCTGATATTACTACTTTTTGACTCCAATGGGTAATTCTTAGATTTAGGTTTCAGTCTAGATCTAGATCTTTCTTCATAAGTGGTAACAGCATCTTCTTTGCATGCAAAATGTCTTTTCAGTGTGAGTTTACATACAAATTTATTCAAATCTATAAAAGTTTCGAACTTGTTAAGTCTTTTTGTGGGTGCAAAGGAAAAACCTTTGCTTAAGTGAGAAATTTCAGGGTTTGTCAAAGTATGCTTAGAAAGATTGAAAATCCCTGTTTCTTTTGGATCAAATACTGTATGTTTCTTTTTTTGTGATTGTTCTCTCTCCCTCCTGCCACCCCGTTTTCCTTTACTTCTGTGTGGCGCCTCTTTATAGGGGATGCATGATGGGTGTCCTCTTGTATCGAGCTTCTGAACATGTCTTTTGGCCGTGCTCCTAGACGTGGGAATAAATAATCTCTCTCCTCTGTGAATATCAGTCCTTGTAGTGTGGAAAATCTATTGTACGTTTTTAACTTTTGTATGGAAGGAGATTCGTCTCTCTTATTTATTTTGCCCCTCTGCGGTATGGTTTTCCACTGGTAATTCCCATGATTAGATCTATTCAAGCTGTCGAACCTACTCCAATTCTTTGTTTTTCCTTGTTCATAGTCGTCCTTATCGCAGAGAAACTTCTTTTCTTTGCCCCGTATGACCTCTTCCTCTATACGCTCTATTTTCTTATTGAGAACAGTTTCATTAATTCTGTAGTCCTCTTTGGATTTGTGTGGTTCCAACTCAGCTTCCTTGTGCTTTATGTCCTTCTCTATGGTAGATACTTTTTTCCTTCTTTCAGAGATGAGTAATTTCATCAAATTTATCGAACAAGTATGCAGAGTGGAATCCCACACGTACAGACTGGTGAGAGAGGTGGATATTTGGCAAACAGGCTTTCTCAAAGGCAAATGTATTGGATTTTTCAATTAAATACCATGCATCCTACAGGTTTTAACGAAGGATACGAGATCGCTCCATTTCTATGAAGGTCCATTTTCTCTCTTCTTTGAGCTCTTGATCACTGTTACTCACACCGCCTATGTATAATTCACTTTAATTTTAACACTTAGATTAATAAAATGTAAGTTTATATGGAATGATGCCGGACTGATTATTGGGTTTCACGCTGTCAGATACTGTCATACCGCACTGGCTCCACACCCAAATCCGTCCGATCTTGGAAGCTAAGCAGTGTTGGGCTTAATTAGTACCAAGAAGGTGACTACTTGGGAAGATTACATACTGTAGACACAGACAAAAGACATCACCATGTCAGAACGGTGTTCGTATAATTACACATATACCGGCACGCACCACTTTTTTAATGAGGGCAAGAGCACCAATATGCACAAGAATCGTAATTTATTTATAGGGGTCTGTGCATGCACGGACATACATATAATGTGCATGTAATTTTCTTTGTGTACATATGTATATATGCGTACAGAAAACTATCAGACCTAGTCACATCTAAGTATTTATCCTTTATCTTTCTCTCCCCTATATTTCCTTTTTAATTAACAATCACAGTAACGGGCACTATTCCATCACAGTAAATACACTTATGTATAATCTATTACCACACTAATTATTTTACCTCTTGATGAGAATTCTACACTCTATATTGTTTTCTCAAGATCTTATATAAATAAAAGATGATAAAAGTTTTCCCTGTTAGGGAAAAAAGTTTTCTAAAGTTAGGTCTCAATATAGAATGATTGGGGAACAGTCTACCCCATTTAGAGTTGGTATTTATAAATATAAATTAATGATTATATAATACAGCATAAACTTATAATACCCCTGAGAATTCATTACATGTTTTATTATTATGATCATATGAAAAATACTAAATGCACTCGTTTTATTATTTTTTATTATTCTTTTCATATGAGCTGCACCGGTATATAATAACAAATAACAAAAGAACCTAAATTGCCTGTCTGCAATTGTGGTCCCCATATAAATGCCCGCCAGCAGTAAAACACTGAGGAGAACATTCACTCAAGGAACAGCCTATCATGACTCCTGGGTGTAGCCTCGTTGTCACAACTGAGGGCTGGTGACGGTAACTGGTAGCCTCAGTTGTAGGGGCTGATGGGTACCGGAATTTAAGATGTGAGAGAAGACTCCTAGACATGCGCTAAGACAGTAGTACCAGATTCCCAAAGGCGTGACCATGACAACAGGAGATGCCTTTGAGGGTTTTTTATTAAATCATAAAAAGTCAAATAATGTGCAACCAAACAATAACTGTCACAAACAAGCATACAACTGGTTAGGACCAGTAATCTGGAGAATGAGTGGGAATCATAGATAAAGCTGAGAGTGAAACTGGGGTTCACAGATAAAGCTGAGAATGGAGCTGGGGTTCGCAGGTAAACTGTGAATGAAGCTGGGGTCACAGGTAAACTGTGAATGGAGCTGGGGTTCGCAGGTAAACTGTGAATGAAGCTGGGGTCACAGGTAAACTGTGAATGAAGCTGGGGTCACAGGTAAACTGTGAATGAAGCTGGGGTTCGCAGGTAAACTGTGAATGGAGCTGGGGTTCGCAGGTAAACTGTGAATGGAGCTGGGGTCACAGGTAAACTGTGAATGGAGCTGGGGTTCGCAGGTAAACTGTGAATGGAGCTGGGGTTCGCAGGTAAACTGTGAATGATAATGAGTACCAGCAGGAAGATACACAGAGGACTGCTGGAGAGTGGCTGCTGGAAAGCCAGAGTAATACACTCTGCTAGTGCTGGGTGCGGGAACAAGAAAGGCAGGTTGCACCACAGGACACTAGTACAGGAGAGCTGGAACTGCACCGCAGAGGGAAATCACCAGGGAGTCAGGCTATGCTACAGGAAAGGTCCAAAGGAGAGTCCACAGTGAATTGCACACTGGAATCGCTGGAGAGACAATTGAAGCACTGACAACCTTCTGGGTGCTGGGACAGGCTATTTATACCTGCTGGATAGCAGGGATTGGCTGACAATTATGCCCTGGCTCTAGCAGCACTGTGGATAGGTGAGAATAGTGACATGTGATCCAAGTCCAAAATGGCTGCGCCCATAGACGGAGATTGAAGGGGAAAGAAGCACTCTGAACCATGTGTAAACAACAATGGCAGCGGAGGCCACAGCAGTAGAAATTCCACGCACCCAGACGTGCACAGTGGCCACAGGCATGGAAGCGGCGGCGGAAGCACACAGAGGATGCACATCCAGCAGAGGACCATGGGTGCGGCAGTGACAACCGCGATGGGACTGAAACCGCCGCACCACCGTAAATGCATACACTGAGGTGGCCGCTAAAACCAGCGCTGCAGGCATCAACCAAAAACATAGCTATAGCTGAGCCAATCTCAGGAGGCACCTAACAGGAAGGAACCAGCGTCTAGTTACCCGAATTGTGACAGCACCCCCCCCTTTAGGAGTAGCCCCAGGACACTTCTTAGGTTTTCGCGGAAATCTGAAATTGAATTTTTGGATCAATTTAGGAGTATGGACATCAGATGCATTTGTCCAGGAATGTTCCTCAGGACCATAGCCCTTCCAACTTATCAGATACTGGAGATGACCATGTCTAATACGAGAATCCAGGATCTTTGCGACCTCATACTCAATACCACATTGAGTCTGGACTTTGGGAGCAGAGGGAAGCGCTGAATTAAAGCGATTCAGAATCACTGGCTTGAGGAGAGAAACAAGGAATGTCTTAGGAACTTTAAAAAACGGAGGTAGCTGAAGTTTGTAAGCCACTGGGTTGATGACTTGCTCAATCAGGAAAGGTCAGATATAACGGGGAGAAAATTTCATACTTAGAACCCTCAGTCGTAGATTCTTCGTAGACAGCCATACGTGGTCACCAACTATAAGGGCAGGGATTGCCCTACGCTTCTTATCCGCAAATCTTTTGTACCTGGAGGATGCTTTCAAAAGAGCTGCACGAACATTCTTCCAGTTATTTGAAAACTGTCGAATCGTGATGTCAGCTGCAGGCACCGATGTTGCTGGAAGCGGCTGGAACTCAGGAACTTTTGGGTGAAACCCATAATTGGTGAAGAATGGCATGGAGGAAGAGGAAGAATGATACTGATTGTTGTGGCAGAGTTCAGCCCATGGGAGAAGTTGAACCCAATCGTCCTGGGAAGAGGATACATAGATACAGAGGAAGGCCTCCAAGTTTTGATTCACCCTCTCAGTTTGCCCATTGGTTTGAGGGTGATAGGCTGTAGAGAATTTCAGCTTGACTTGGAGCGCTTGACAAAAACTTCGCCAGAACTTGGCCACAAACTGAAACCTCTATCGGAAATTATCTCCACAGGGAGACCGTGTAACCTGAAGATCTCTTTAATGAAGACTTGTGCCAACTTGGAAGTTGATGGAAGGCCGGTGAGAGGGATGAAATGAGCCATCTTGGAGAACCGCTCAACTACCACCCAGATGGTATTGAATTTGTTACACACAGGGAAATCCGTGATGAAATCCATTGAGAGATGAGTCCACGGACGATGAGGAACAGACAAAGGAACCAGTTGCCCAGCGAGTGACTGGCGGGGTACTTTGTGTTGGGCACATTTTGGGCAGGAGGCCACAAATTCAGCAATGTCCTTTTTTAGGGTCGGCCATCAGTATGATCTGGAAACAAATTCTAAGGTCTTGCGTATGCCTGCATGTCCGGCAAAGCGAGAGGAATGTGCCCAAAGCAAGAGCTTCCTTCTGAGAGCCGGCTTCACAAAATGTTTCCCTGACGGGGGCATAGAGTCCATCCTCACTGCGGAGAACGCCACTGGATCAATGATATAATGCTTGTCAGTAGACTCAGACTCATTTTCCTGCTACCAGGAGTGGGAAAGGGCATCAGCCTTGCGATTCTGTGACCCTGGACAAAACTGCAATTTGAAGTCAAATCTGCAGAAGAAAAGTACCCACTTGGATTGACGAGGGTTAAGACATTGAGCGCCTTTTAGATACAGGAGATTCTTGAGATCCGTCATATTGGTGATGGTATGAGAAGCTCCTTATAATAAGTACCTCAACTCTCCCAAAGCGAGCTTGATCACCAATGGCGTAGTTACGCTCGGCAGGAGAGGGCTATCATGAGAAGAAGCCACAAGGATGTAGATGACCATCATTAGCTCTTTTAGATAGTACTGTGCCCACTCCAATGGAAGAGGCATCCATCTCAAGGATGAAGGGCAAACCGATTCTTTGTTTCAACAAATGACCTTTCATTTGGGTAGCTTCTTCTGACCATTTGGAAGGATTGGCACCTTTTTTGGTAAGAGCCGTAATAGGTGCTACAATGGTGGAAAAGTCTTGAATACATTTCCTGTAGTAATTGGCAAACCCAAGGAATCTCTGTATGCCCTTGAGGGTTACAGGAATCGGCCAATCTCGGATTGCTGGAGGTTTCTCAGGGTGGTTTAATGGAGATGGAGCATCGATAGATTTATAAGAAGAAGTACGAACTGGGAGTTCTTTTTGGAGACAAGTCTCTGAGCAAGAAGGACCCCATGTCAGGACATGGGCCATCTTCCAATCAACTTGGGGGTTATGCAAACGAAGCCATGGGAGGCCTAGAACCACTGGATGAGTGGCCCTTGGGATTACCAGGAAGGAAATCAGTTCAGTGTGCAAAACCCCTACCTTCAGACGGATAGGTAGGGTCTTGGAGGTAATCACTGCATCAGGAATCTTACTGCCATCCATGGCAGTTAAAGATATAGGAGATGACAGTCTCTCAGTGGGTAGAGACCACTGCTTATCAAACTACTCAGTAATAAAGTTTCCGGCTGCTCCAGAATCTAACAAGGCAATAAGATTCTTGGTACGTTGAGCCACCTGAAGAGAAACTGAGAGGTTGCAGTCACTTGAAAATAAGGAGAAGTTTGTTACTCCTAGCCGGTCTTCTCCTTGGCGGGTTAGGACTTGGAGTTCTCCCGGATGCTCAGGACAAGCGTTGATGACATGGGAAGATGCAGCACAATATAGGCAGAGACGATTAGATAGGCATCTTCTACGCTCTGCTGGAGATAAACGAGAGTGACCTACTGTATCTGCATGGGTTCCTCCCTAAGCGGAGATGGCTGACGAGGAATGGAAGCAATAGAAGTCTTAGGAAATGTGGATCTTCCTCGATCAACTGCCCTTTCACGGAACCGCAGGTCGACTTTAGTGCAGAGTGATATGAGCTCGTTTAATGTTGGAGGTAAGTCTTTAGTAGTGAGCTCATCCTTGATTCGTCCGGATAAGCCACCCCAGAAGGCTGCGTAAAGCGCGTCATCATTCCAGGAAAGTTCTGAAGCCAGAATTTGAAATTGAACTAAACACTGACTGACAGTTCGTGTCCCCTGACAAAGCCGGAGGATTTCAGAGGAGGCAGATGTCACACGACCTGGCTCGTCAAAGATGCGCCTGAAAGCTCCCATAGAGGTGATGCCCAATCGAGGGTGGAGCCACTGAAGAGGGAGATAATATAGGCAAATTTGATACGGTCTGTAGGAAAACTGCCAGGTTGCAACTCAGAGTGAATTTCGCACTGGTTTAGAAAGCCCCTGCAGGCTTTATGGGACCCATCGAATTTAGCATGTGTCGGCAAGTGGAGACATGGAGCAGAAACGGGCATGGTGGGTGGGGACACCACCGGAGGTACTGTAGTCGGCACACTGGACGCCCCTGACCCATGGAGGGTCGTTTGAATTTCATCCAGCCGGGAGGAGAGGTCCTGGAGACAGCGGATAACATGGCCCAGTGCAGCCTACAGTTGTTCAAGGCAGGCTGCTTGTTCTTGCCTCGGCCTGGTCGCTTGGACTTGTTCTCTGGCGGGATCCATTAGGTCAGTGCTTACTGTCACAACTGAGGGCTGGTGACGGTAACTGGTAGCCTCAGTTGTAGGGGCTGATGGGTACCGAAATTTAGGAGGTGAGAGAGGACTCCTAGACATGCGCTAAAACAGTAGTACCAGATGCCCGAAGGCGTGACCACGACAACAGGAGATGCCTTTGAGGGTTTTTTATTAATTCATAAAAAGTCAAATAATGTGCAACCAAACAATAACTGTCACAAACAAGCACACAACTGGTTAGGACCAGTAATCTGGAGTATGAGTGGGAAACGTAGATAAAGCTGAGAGTGAAACTGGGGTTTACAGATAAAGCTGAGAATGAAGCTGGGGTTCGCAGGTAAACTGTGAATGATAACGAGTACCAGCAGGAAGATACACAGAGGACTGCTGGAGAGTGGCTGCTGGATAGCCGGAGTAATACACTCTGCTAGTGCTGGGTGCGGGAACAAGAGAGGCAGGTTGCACCACAGGACACTAGTACAGGAGAGCTGGAACTGCACCGCAGAGGGAAACCACCAGGGAGTCAGGCTATGCTACAGGAAAGGTCCAAAGGAGAGTCCACAGTGAACTGCACACTGGAATGGCTGGAGAGACAATTGAAGCACTGACAACCTTCTGGGTGCTGGGACAGGATATTTATACCTGCTGGATAGCAGGGATTGGCTGACAATTATGCCCTGGCTCCAGCAGCACTGTGGATAGGTGAGAATAGTGACATGTGATCCAAGTCCAAAATGGCAGCGCCCATAGACGGAGATTAAAGGGTAAAGAAGCACTCTGAACCATGTGTAAACAACAATGGCAGCGGAGGCCACAGCAGTAGAAACTCCACGCGCCCAGACGCGCAGAGCGGCCACAGGAATGGAAGCGGCGGCCGAAGCACACAGAGGATGCACATCCAGCAGAGGACCACGGGCGCAGCAGTGACAGCTGCGACGGGGCTAAGAGCACCGCACCACCGTAAATGCATACACTGAGGAGGCCGCTAAAACCAGCACTGCAGGCATCAACCAAAAACATAGCTATAGCCCGGCCCTGGCTCGCTGAGCCAATCTCAGGAGGCACCTAACAGGTAGGAGCCGGCGTCTAGTTACCCGGATCGTAACACTCGTGACCGTATGATGCCGTAGAGATCGATACCGGAAGTGGGGCGTCTGGGCAACAATCCTTGTATGGAAGTGGGGCAGACCTCCGCTCACATGACTGCTTTAACATTTGCGAGACCAGAAGTGGGGCGGATGCACATGCGCAGAGTGCAGCCGCTGACACAGGAAGTGTGGCAGAAGTACTTTAATCCAATGAAACAAACTTTCAAACTCTGTTTTTTACCTTATTTATGCTCGTTAATCAAACCTACCTAGTACAAAGCCTCTCTATAATAATATGAGCCAGCTCCATTAGTAACATTTACTCTCCTAAGTCTCCTAAGTCTCCTAAGTCTAAAATTAGTAATTTTATCTAGTAATTGTTTCCTAACAGGAAATTATGTCATAATTAGAATCCTTAATACTAACTGGTATATAAGACAGTCATTTTCATTTGATATCTACCCCTTGATGAAGTCAGACTGACGAAACGCGTTGGGGCACTCCTGTATCACTCCTGTATTACCCTCCATTTTAAGATAAGCTATTTTTTACATACAATATATTTTTTTTATTCTATTCTTATTCTATTTTCTTTTTACTGGTGCTATAGTTTTTACAAAAGAAATCTTTTTTTGTATATAAATATTTTTTACCAGTCCTTTTTAGGTTACATTTATAACCTCACCCGATACTCTTTATGATATGTATGTTTAATCATTGAAGTTTTGATTTTTTTAAACTGTTATATGTCTCCTGAAAATAAATGTATTGTCAAAAAAAAATTTTATACAAAAAAAACTTTTTATGCTTCGTCCCTATTTTTTAACCATGTTAAGTCTTCAAAAATATATATTTTAACCCCCGTTGGTCGCCAGAACCCCTATTACCCTACATTATATATATATATATATATATATATAAATAATATACAGTATATATATATATATATGTATATACATACTAGTCAACAGTTGATCAATATTGAGAAAAGCTCATGCCCCTCACTCAATTCTTTTTCTTTGGGAAAAAACTATGGCTTTTTATGCATTATTTCTCAACAACCTGATCATTTACCAAAATTCTGTGAACTTATTGCAAATCTACATCACACACCCTAACAAATGACACCTGAAACATCAAAATCAGGGTTGACATTACAGAGTAGTTGCTCTCACAAAAGACAAAAATATTTTAGCCGATTAACCTCTTGCGGTACATCCCGCCACTTACTGCTCTGACACTAATCACATATGTACTAACATATGCAATTAATATTTCAAAGGGCAGCTCCCCCAATAAGAGGCCGGTCCCTGGACTTCCGAGTTTTAATAACCAGGAGCCTGTCTGCGCATGCGCAGAGCGACAACTCGGCCGCGGGGGATGCTGGGAGGGATAAGATCGGATCTCCCTGGCAGATCCAATTCAGAAAGAAAGACAGTCTTCCATAGGGTGACACTTTTGTTGCCACTACCACCCACAACGGACATCCAACGTCCCGGTCTTAGCACATATACAGGAAATGCGATAAAACCACATTTTTACCATATTTCCCCTTATATACATTATACCATAATAGAGCCCGTTACACACATGATACTACAGCAGAGCCCCTGATACACATATGCCAGGTAAATCCCCTGATATACATTATGCCAAGTAGAGCCCACATCATGCCAGGTAGAGCCCCTGATACACATTATGACAGGTAGAGCCCACAGCCCCTGATACACATTATGACAGGTAGAGCCCACAGCCCCTGATGCACATTATGCCAGGTAGAGCCCACAGCCCCTGATTCACATTATGCCAGGTAGAGCCCACATTATGCCAAATAGAGCCCTTGATACACATTATGCTAGGTAGAGCCCCTGATGCACATTATGCCAGGTACAGCCCCATATGCACAGGGCTGTACAGCCCCAAATGCACAGCCCCAGTGAGAGAGAGAGCATGTGTGTGTTCATTCTTCCCTCCCCGGTGCACACATAATCATCTACTATACGCTGCAGCTACCAGAGACAGGAGGAGCGGAGCATACACACAGGAAGCTGCAGCACTGTCCGGCTACCAATCCATGCAACCCTGACAAGTTGCTGGCCTCTACTACAGCTACCTAGTGGTGGCACCACAAACCTTCACATAGTTACGGATATATATATATATATATATATATATAAATATATATAGAGAGAGAGAGATAGATATAGATATATTTATCTATCTATCTATCTACCTATACTAGGTGATTCATCGCACCCTACTGGCGCACTTCACACCATCGTAAGGGGCTACACCCCTTTAACCGTTGCACGCCCTTGTGGTGTACAATATTTGTATTATATGAAGTATTACCTCCAATCATAATTGTGTGAGTGGTTAAATATTGCACGGACAAAGGGTGTGCGATGGTTAAGGGGTTGTAGCCCCTTGCAATGGCGTGAACAGCGCACACAGGGCCTGATGAATCACCTAGTAGGTGCTGTGGTTGGGGGAGTGGCGGGTGCAGGAGAGAAGCGGATGGGGTCCAGGGGTGCCATGGGTGGAGGAGGGGCGGTTGCGGGCGTGCCATGAGTGGGGAAGGGGCTGGTGTTTTGGTGCCGTGGGTAGGTGAGGGGCGTGCGCATGGGTGCCGTGGGTCAGGGTCCGGAGCCACCGCAGGTACGGGGCTGCAGCGGGTGGGTGGGGAAGGGGTGGGTGCGGAGGTGCTGCGGGTGGGGGAGGTGGCCTGGAGCCACAGCGGGTGGTGGAGGGGTGTGTGGGGGTGCTGCAGATGGGGTTCGGAGGTACTGCAAGTGGGGGAGGGGTGGGTAATGCTTCTCCTGCTTCTCCTCCTGGATGCAGCTAAGCCGCTGTCCTCCATTTGGCAGTGGCTCCCCCGGAGACTCGCACAGCAGCCAGTCACTATTGTTAGCGCCGGTGTTCCAACGCGCTACATTACAGGGAAGAAGGTGCACTCAATAAACTACAACTCCCAGCAGGCCTTAGCACCAGAATGCTTTGGCGGTAAGGGCTGCTGGGAGCTGTTGTTTATTTAGTGCGTCTACTTCCCTGTAATGCGGTGCATTTGGACACCAGCGCTAACAATAGTGACTGGCTGGCAGAACTGACTGACTCGCTGAATCAATGTAAAAGGTAAGAGTGCTGTGCAGTGTCAGTGACACTGCACACCCACTGCACTGCACAGCACTGTCACCTTTTACATTGTTTCAGCGTCCAGACGTTACGCTCCGCGATCCGTTACAATAGCCATCTCGAGGCTTCCAGGCTGGCAGCCCAGGTGTTCTGTTGCGGAGTCAGGGCCTCTGGGGATGTAGGCATGGCTGTGGTGGGGAGGCACTTCTGTGACATCACGCGCAGAGGAGGCTCCGGGGCTCAGAGAGTATGCGGTGCAGGGAGGGCTATGAAAGCCTTCTGCTGCGCTGCTTTCATAGACATCTATGCCGGTGACCACAGCAGCTTTTGTTCCACCTGTGCCATGGCTAGGGAGTGGGGATTGTTGATGCCGGAGGGGGCAGGCTGACTGGCAGCAGGACATAGGATGCTTCAGTAAAAGGTTTTTTTTCTCCCTATCTACAGTGCAGAGACTTGTTGCAGATGCAGTGGCATACCCTCCATCTGTAACTTTTTGGCAGGTACAGTACCTTTTTTATGGTCTGTACTGATTTTTGGCTCTCCAAACTTCCATTGAAAGTATAGGAAAAGGGAATGGCCACGCAACTTTACTCGTGACCACGCCCCCTTTTCAAATTTGTACCGATTTTTATGTGTACATTGTTAGAGGGTATGTTGCTGCAGATGCAGTGGGCCTTTTTTGGGGTGTGGACCTGGAGCTGCAGCTCCATCAGCCCCATTGTTAATCCTGCTCTGGAAACACACAGCAGCCAAAGGGTAGATCCCCCCATTGGATGTAACCTGTGTGAGAGGGCGTTTCTCGCCCAATCAGCTGTGGACTGGGTGTGATAGGCCTGCTGCTAACCCAATGAGGGCTCCTAGCCACACCCAGCGTTATCCACACAGTCACAGAGTGACAGATCTGAATTATTATATAGGATATATATATATATATATATATATATATAGCCATACACAAGGCGGCACTCCGGTCAATGAAAAGTCAGTCACACGGGCTTGTATGCAACGTTTCAGCGCTGAAACGTTGCATACAAGCCCGTGTGACTGACTTTTCATTGACCGGAGTGCCGCGTCCGTGCAGGACATCCGTCGTGGAGGGCACCCGGTAAAGCTGAGTTGTTGTGACCCCGTGGAGTGCCGGATTTTCGTTTCTGTATATATATTGTAAATACCAAATTGCTTTCTAACAAATATTTAAAATGCCCGCTCTAATATATACTGCAGACGCCAGGCGCATCTTATTACCATATACGATAAAAGTACGCTGTACGTCGCAAAACACTACATCCCTTAAGAGAATACAATACACGCACACATTGTCTGAGTTCCAAACCTCATCAATGTGTATATTTGTTATTAAAAGGATATGTATTCAATATATCACAATGTACAGTATATATATAGTTACATGGTTACAATTTATACAGTAAGCAGTTAATACAAACTAAATCAAATACATACATGGCCAGCGATACAATTACCATATTTTGCTCAATGCTTTCTACGCTCCAGTTCCTCCATCTTTAGCTGTGTCTCAACTCCAGCTAACAGAAGCAAAATATTACCAACACTCCATCTCGCTCAGGACCCAGGGGAAAAAAGAACAGAGAGCTCTCTTGTGTCTGCAATCAGCTATATACTATGTAGTTTGGGGGAGTGCACAGACTAGTCTAGGGAAGGGAACTTTCTCATTCATGATGAGTCACTGGTCAATTCATATGCAAACAAGGTTCAGCCTTGATGGACAAATTACAGGAGATAGCCACTGGTCAGGCATGCTGTCTTCCAGGAAATCCATTGTTCTAATAAGAGTGACTTTAGCTTTCATACATTTAATCATATCTACTTGTTGCAATGAGCTAGAGCTTAACAACAGGCATCAAATTGATATACACAGTAATCTGGTTGCTTTAATAACAAATACATGTCCAACTTGCTTCGTTCCAATAATACACATACATACATAACGTTACTCCATTAAATACATTTAAAACATTATGATGTCTGGCGCTTGATATGTTATAATTATGTGCTGTATGAAATATGTGTCAAATCTATCTCTGTGGCATGTCTGTAAATGCATATGTTACCATATATTGCGGTGCTCGCTGCGCGTATTTGCAAGCTTAGCGACTCATATGTGTGGAGTCTGTATGTTCTCTCTATGTAATATTTTTTACTTCGACTATATATTTTATATATATATAAATATATATAAATAGCAAAAAAGAGGCGGCACTCTGAGACTTTAAGGTGCAGATAAATTGTATTCCACAAAAAGAAGACTAACGTTTCGGGGTCACAATACCCCTTTGTCAAAGTGAACAAAGTGTATATAAAAACAGTGACGTACCTTAAATACATGAGAATCCCGCTCAGTGTTCAGACGCCGGCCCGGCCGCGCTGGCTGCTGCTTCACTTCCGGTCTCCCTTAGATGACGTCATCGGTATCGCGTCTGGTTACCTTGGTAACCGTAGACGCCAGGCGGCCGGGCTGCGGCGCTGTATAAGTGAGAAAGAGTGTTGTTTAGTACAGTACCCTGCTACCATAATAGAAACAGAAATAAGTTGGTAAAGCCACTACTGAGACATCAGGCAGAGATGTAATGATATGATTATTGTCTTTTAGAACGCATACTAAGTGTTAATAAAGATCACACAAGCGATCCCACTGCCTATAGATCAAGATTCATGGGAACACTGGGGCCCCACATGAGTATATAGATAAATAATTTATGAAGTAAAACTTCTATATAATTCCCCCTAATATATTAAATCGGGGTTCTGACTGATGTTTCAATAATAGATCAAGATACACATATTCCCTAAAAAGGGACAGGGGTGAAATATTGAGGTAGGAAAAGAAAGGGTTAAAAAGAAGAAAGGGGTCGCTATTTGAAAATATTCAGATTCAATTTCTCATTAAGACCGTAGGGACTGGTGGTCCAGAGTTCAAAAATCCATCTAGTCTCCAACCGTAACAATCTACCATCCCTGTCGCCACCTCTGATGCGCCTGGGGACATGGTCGATAATAAGATGGCGTAAGTCCTTCATGGTGTGGCCGGCAGATGCGAAGTGTCTAGCCACCGGTTGTTCGGAAGCCTTGCCCTGCAGCGCTTGTTTAATGGCTGAGCGATGGAGGGCCATCCTTTCTCGGCAGGTCCTAATAGACTTCCCCACATAGTGGAGGTTACACGGACATTTAATGATATATATGATGTGGGTAGTAGTGCATGTAAGAACATGCTTGATGCTGTAAATTTTGTCACGGTGAGGGTGTTTGAAACTTGAACCGGTGATCATATGTTCACATGTAGTGCATTTAATGCATTTGTAGCAACCCGGCTTCTTCTCCAAAAATACTGACTCTGGCCGTCTTTGTCGGTCCAGTTCGGCTTGAAAGCCCGTGACATCAGAATGAACTATTGTGTCCTTAAGGTTCCTACCTCTTTGATAGCACATCATAGGCCTTTTACAATTCAAAGAGGGAAGCGACTTATCAGTGGCCACTGGCCATAAGGCTCTAGTTGCTCTTTGCACCACTGGACTCGAGGTGTTATATCTTGTGGAAAATGGAATGACAGATTCTTGTTGCTTAGGTTTGGAAGTTAAAAGCAACTCCCTGGGGATCTTCATCACTTCCTCCTTATGCTTAAGGAGGAGTCATCTGTCATACCCTCTCTCCATGAATTTGGATACCATACTGTCCAGTTCTTGCTCTAAAGTGCTACGGTCACTAATGATGCGGGACACTCTAATCATTTGAGACCGTGGGAGGCCCTCTTTAAGTGCTCTAGGGTGGTGGCTGCTGGCTTTGAAGAGAGTGTTTCTGTCTGTGGGCTTGCAATAAAGACTGGTGTGTAGTGCCCCATCTATAATGGTTACTTGGACATCCAGGTAATTCAACGTGCTTGTGCTTGTCTGAAATGTGTATTTGATACTGGAGGCCCTGGAGTTGATGGACAACATAAGTGAATTGAACCGATCTACTCCTCCTGTCCACAAGATGAACAAATCATCTATAAACCGTGTGAACAGGAGGATATGGGCAGCTACAGATTCATCTTTAAAGAATGCTTCAAACTCCTCCTGAAACATAAAGATGTTAGCGAATGACGGGGAGACATTGCTCCCCATCGCACACCCAGTTTTCTGTCGGTAAAATTTACCATTAAAGAGGAAATAATTCTTTTCAAGCATTAGACGTAAAAGGGTCATAAAGAGTGAAAGGTCAAGCGTCTCTATCCTCTCATTTCTTAGAAATTCCTCCATAGCTGACAAACCGGCCTCATGGGGGATACTTGTGTACAGGCTGACCACATCTACGACACAAATCAAGGTGCCAGCTGGAACTTGTTTAATCTCCCTGAGGCGATTGATAAAACAGGTGGTATCTTTGATGAAATTCTTATGCTTAAGAATCATTGGCTGCAAGATGCTGTCCAGAAATATAGACACTGGTTGGAAAATTGAGTCACGTGCTGCTATTAAGGGCCTACCCGGAGGTACCTGAGGATTCTTATGGACTTTGGGGACAGTAAAAAAGATGGGTACCAGAGGATGCTCCTGTTTCAGTGCTTTGTGTAGCTTCAGTGTTATGGTACCTTCCTGTTTCGCCTTATCTAAAATGGAAAGTAAGGCCTTCTGGTATTCGATGGTGGGGTCCTGTTGGAGTTCCTCATATGTGTCCGTGTTATTAAGTTGACTATTAATTTCCATAATGTAGTAGTCCAAATTGAGTACCACCACTCCACCCCCTTTGTCCGCCGGACGGATCACGATGTCCCTGTATTCCCCCAATTGTTTAAGCGCGACCCATTCTGCCCGTGAAAGGTTGCAATGCGCTTTAGGTGAAACTGGGGTCGCATTGTATTTTTTAACGGAATCTCCCAGCAATCTAGTAAAAGATTTTTTAGAGGCATTCGTAGATGTGGGGTCGAAGGAGGAGTGAGAACGTTGGTTCAGGAATTTCTGATGCTTACTATCCAGTGATGGAGCTGGGAGAGCATCTACAGCATTGGATTGAAAGAATTCCTGGCGTCTCAATTTGCGAGAAAACTGATGTAACTCAATATTCCAAACAAAATCATTGAAAGGGCTGGTGGGGACAAATGAAAGTCCTTTCTCTAACACGGATTGTTCCACATCTGAAAGGACCCTATGGGATAAGTTGTACACTAGAGTTTTTTGCTTGTTGAGGCTCCTCTGGTCCCTCGAGCTTTGGCCGCCCCTGCGGGTGATCGACCTCTTCTTCCTTTCTCTGCCGGTGTGGCCGCAGTAGCCCCTAAAGGGGTCGCTGGTTGTTGAATGGGTCCCTCTGAGTCGACCGGCCCAAAGTCACTATCACTATTGGATGTACCTGCCACATTCTGTTGGGCTTCTCTCCTTTTCCGCCAGCTATGTTTACTCCGGTAATTATACGGTTTGGAAGTAGCTGCGTTATCCCCCATTAGCCATCTGTAGACCCTATTTGAGTCGTAATCCTCTTTAACAATGGCTAATTTATTGCGCTTAAATTTAACCAAATCACCCCTATATTTGTCTACTTGGTTCTGCAGTTTCTGCATCCAGTCTTGGTTTGCATCACTTTGCACTACCTGCTTGTGTAGGGTCTCAATAGTGGTAATTTTCTCACGGGTAATCCCTAACTCCCTGCCTGCTTCCTCCACCACTAGCAGCATCAGGTCTAGGCTGCATTTATTAAGGATCCCGACCCATTTCCTGCAAAAGTCGGGGCTGAATCGCCCTATGGTGGGGACATTTCTAACACGGAATCCCCTGGGCACCATTTTCTGCCTATGATAATCAGAAAGGGAGATTCCGTGCAGCAGGAAGTCCGTTTCCCGTCGCTTAAGTTTCAGCAATTGATGGTACAAGTCCTCTATATTTCCTGACGACTCCGGAGGTTCAAGATGCTCCTTAAATCTTAGACGTTCTGCGTCATCATCGGTAAAACTGAATGACTCCCCTAATGTGGAGAACATCCCTTTGCATCCTGGTGAATCTTCAGTGCTGGCTATTTCCATATTGGTAAGGTGCTGTGTGCTTAGCAGTGATATCAAAAGAGATAAAGTGCAAATAGTGTCCAAAAGTGCTTGTGTGCAAAGTGCAGTAAGATCACTCCTGACAACAATGGATCCTCAGCAATTGAGGCTGAATAACATGCAGGGGGTGCCTTGTCCCAAGCTGGAGAGACCATACAGTATATAGACCCACTCCAAATGAATATAGTCCACACGGACCGGCACTCCCACCTTCTTCTGTATACAGGCTCCGGTGCCCTCCAAGGACAATCCACAAATAGCAAAAAAGAGGCGGCACTCGGAGACTTTAAGGTGCAGATAAATTGTATTCCACAAAAAGAAGACTAACGTTTCGGGGTCACAATACCCCTTTGTCAAAGTGAACAAAGTGTATATAAAAACAGTGACGTACCTTAAATACATGAGAATCCCGCTCAGTGTTCAGACGCCGGCCCGGCCGCGCTGGCTGCTGCTTCACTTCCGGTCTCCCTTAGATGACGTCATCGGTATCGCGTCTGGTTACCTTGGTAACCGTAGACGCCAGGCGGCCGGGCTGCGGCGTTGTATAAGTGAGAAAGAGTGTTGTTTAGTACAGTACCCTGCTACCATAATAGAAACAGAAATAAGTTGGTAAAGCCACTACTGAGACATCAGGCAGAGATGTAATGATATGATTATTGTCTTTTAGAACGCATACTAAGTGTTAATAAAGATCGCACAAGCGATCCCACTGCCTATAGATCAAGATTCATGGGAACACTGGGGCCCCACATGACTATATAGATAAATAATTTATGAAGTAAAACTTCTATATAATTCCCCCTAATATATTAAATCGGGGTTCTGACTGATGTTTCAATAATAGATCAAGATACACATATTCCCTAAAAAGGGACAGGGGTGAAATATTGAGGTAGGAAAAGAAAGGGTTAAAAAGAAGAAAGGGGTCGCTATTTGAAAATATTCAGACTCAATTTCTCATTAAAACCGTAGGGACTGGTGGTCCCGAGTTCAAAAATCCATCTAGTCTCCAACCGTAACAATCTACCATCCCTGTCGCCACCTCTGATGTGCCTGGGGACATGGTCGATAATAAGATGGCGTAAGTCCTTCATGGTGTGTCTATGCCTGATGTCTCAGTAGTGGCTTTACCAACTTATTTCTGTTTCTATTATGGTAGCAGGGTACTGTACTAAACAACACTCTTTCTCACTTATACAGCGCCGCAGCCCGGCCGCCTGGAGTCTACGGTTACCAAGGTAACCAGACGCGATACCGATGATGTCATCTAAGGGAGACCGGAAGTGAAGCAGCAGCCAGCGCGGCCGGACCGGAGTCTGAACACTGAGCGGGATTCTCATGTATTTAAGGTACGTCACTGTTTTTATATACACTTTGTTCACTTTGACAAAGGGGTATTGTGACCCCGAAAGTTAACGTTAGTCTTCTTTTTGTGGAATACAATTTATCTGCACCTTAAAGTCTCCGAGTGCCGCCTCTTTTTTGCTATTTGTGGATTGTTCTTGGAGGACACCGGAGCCTGTATACAGAAGAAGGTGGGAGTGCCGGTCCGTGTGGACTATATTCATTTGGAGTGGGTCTATATACTGTATGGTCTCTCCAGCTTGGGACAAGGCTCGCCCTGCATGTTATTCAGCCTCAATTGCTGAGGATCCATTGTTGTCAGGAGTGATCTTACTGCACTTTGCACACAAGCACTTTTGGACACTATTTGCACTTTATCTCTTTTGATATCACTGCTAAGCACACAGCACCTTACCAATATGGAAATAGCCAGCACTGAAGATTCACCAGGATGCAAAGGGATGTTCTCACCGTTAGGGGAGTCATTCAGTTTTACCGATGATGACGCAGAACGTCTAAGATTTAAGGAGCATCTTGAACCTCAGGAGTCGTCAGGAAATATAGAGGACTTGTACCATCAATTGCTGAAACTTAAGCAACGGGAAACGGACTTCCTGCTGCACGGAATCTCCCTTTCTGATTATCATAGGCAGAAAATGGTGCCCAGGGGATTCCGTGTTAGAAATGTCCCCACCATAGGGCGATTCAGCCCCGACTTTTGCAGGAAATGGGTCGGGATCCTTAATAAATGCAGCCTAGACCTGATGCTGCTAGTGGTGGAGGAAGCAGGCAGGGAGTTAGGGATTGCCCGTGAGAAAATTACCACCATTGAGACCCTACACAAGCAGGTAGTGCAAAGTGATGCAAACCAAGACTGGATGCAGAAACTGCAGAACCAAGTAGACAAATATAGGGGTGATTTGGTTAAATTTAAGCGCAATAAATTAGCCATTGTTAAAGAGGATTACGACTCAAATAGGGTCTACAGATGGCTAATGGGGGATAACGCAGCTACTTCCAAACCGTATAATTACCGGAGTAAACATAGCTGGCGGAAAAGGAGAGAAGCCCAACAGAATGTGGCAGGTACATCCAATAGTGATAGTGACTTTGGGCCGGTCGACTCAGAGGGACCCATTCAACAACCAGCGACCCCTTTAGGGGCTACTGCGGCCACACCGGCAGAGAAAGGAAGAAGAGGTCGACCACCCGCAGGGGCGGCCAAAGCTCGAGGGACCAGAGGAGCCTCAACAAGCAAAACACTCTAGTGTACAACTTATCCCATAGGGTCCTTTCAGATGTGGAACAATCCGTGTTAGAGAAAGGACTTTCATTTGTCCCCACCAGCCCTTTCAATGATTTTGTTTGGAATATTGAGTTACATCAGTTTTCTCGCAAATTGAGACGCCAGGAATTCTTTCAATCCAATGCTGTAGATAGAGATGAGCGGGTTCGGTTTCTTTGAATCCGAACCCGCACGAACTTCACTTTTTTTTTCACGGGTCCGAGCGACTCGGATCTTCCCGCCTTGCTCGGTTAACCCGAGCGCGCCCGAACGTCATCATGACGCTGTCGGATTCTCGCGAGGCTCGGATTCTATCGCGAGACTCGGATTCTATATAAGGAGCCGCGCGTCGCCGCCATTTTCACACGTGCATTGAGATTGATAGGGAGAGGACGTGGCTGGCGTCCTCTCCATTTAGATTAGATTTAGAAGAGAGAGAGAGAGAGAGATTGCTGTGATACTGTAGATTAGAAGAGAGTGCAGAGTGCAGACAGAGTTTAGTGACTGACGACCACAGTGACCAGTGACCACCAGAGACAGTGCAGTTGTTTGTTTTATTTAATATATCCGTTCTCTGCCTGAAAAAAACGATACACAGTCACACAGTGACTCAGTCTGTGTGCACTGCTCAGCCCAGTGTGCTGCACATCAATGTATTGTATATAAAGCTTATAATTGTGGGGGAGACTGGGGAGCACTGCAGGTTGTTATAGCAGGAGCCAGGAGTACATGATAAATAATATTATATTAAAATTAAACAGTGCACACTTTTGCTGCAGGAGTGCCACTGCCAGTGTGACTAGTGGTGACCAGTGCCTGACCACCAGTATATTAGTAGTATTGTATACTATCTCTTTATCAACCAGTCTATATTAGCAGCAGACACAGTACAGTGCGGTAGTTCACGGCTGTGGCTACCTCTGTGTCGGCACTCGGCAGGCAGTCCGTCCATCCATAATTGTATTATATACCACCTAACCGTGGTTTTTTTTTTCTTTCTTTATACCGTCGTCATAGTCATACTAGTTGTTACGAGTATACTACTATCTCTTTATCAACCAGTGTACAGTGCGGTAGTTCACGGCTGTGGCTACCTCTGTGTCGGAACTCGGCAGGCAGTCCGTCCATCCATAATTGTATTATAATATATACCACCTAACCGTGGTTTTTTTTTCGTTCTTTATACCGTCGTCATACTAGTTGTTACGAGTATACTACTATCTCTTTATCAACCAGTGTACAGTGCGGTAGTTCACGGCTGTGGCTACCTCTGTGTCGGAACTCGGCAGGCAGTCCGTCCATCCATAATTGTATTATAATATATACCACCTAACCGTGGTTTTTTTTTCGTTCTTTATACCGTCGTCATACTAGTTGTTACGAGTATACTACTATCTCTTTATCAACCAGTGTACAGTGCGGTAGTTCACGGCTGTGGCTACCTCTGTGTCGGCACTCGGCAGGCAGTCCGTCCAACCATAATTGTATTATATACCACCTAACCGTGGTTTTTTTTTCATTCTTTATACCGTCGTCATACTAGTTGTTACGAGTATACTACTATCTCTTTATCGACCAGTGTACAGTGCGGTAGTTCACGGCTGTGGCTACCTCTGTGTCGGCACTCGGCAGGCAGTCCGTCCAACCATAATTGTATTATATACCACCTAACCGTGGTTTTTTTTTCATTCTTTATACCGTCGTCATACTAGTTGTTACGAGTATACTACTATCTCTTTATCAACCAGTGTACAGTGCGGTAGTTCACGGCTGTGGCTACCTCTGTGTCGGCACTCGGCAGCCCGTCCATAATTGTATATACCAGTGACCTAACCGTGGTTTTTCTTTCTTTCTTTATACATACATACTAGTTACGAGTATACTATCTCTTTATCAACCAGTCTATATATTAGCAGCAGACACAGTACAGTGCGGTAGTTCACGGCTGTGGCTACCTCTGTGTCGGCACTCGGCAGCCCGTCCATAATTGTATATACCACCTAACCGTGTTTTTTTTTTCTTTCTTTATACATACATACTGCAGTGCCACTCCTAGATGGGCCCGGTGTTTGTGTCGGCCACTAGGGTCGCTAATCTTACTCACACAGTCAGCTACCTCATTGCGCCTCTTTTTTTCTTTGCGTCATGTGCTGTTTGGGGAGGGTTTTTTGGAAGGGCCATCCTGCGTGACACTGCAGTGCCACTCCTAGATGGGCCCGGTGTTTGTGTCGGCCACTAGGGTCGCTAATCTTACTCACACAGCTACCTCATTGCGCCTCTTTTTTTCTTTGCATCATGTGCTGTTTGGGGAGGGTTTTTTGGAAGGGACATCCTGCGTGACACTGCAGTGCCACTCCTAGATGGGCCCGGTGTTTGTGTCGGCCACTAGGGTCGCTTATCTTACTCACACAGCGACCTCGGTGCAAATTTTAGGACTAAAAATAATATTGTGAGGTGTGAGGTATTCAGAATAGACTGAAAATGAGTGTAAATTATGGTTTTTGAGGTTAATAATACTTTGGGATCAAAATGACCCCCAAATTCTATGATTTAAGCTGTTTTTTAGTGTTTTTGGAAAAAAACACCCGAATCCAAAACACACCCGAATCCGACAAAAATAATTCGGTGAGGTTTTGCCAAAACGCGTTCGAACCCAAAACACGGCCGCGGAACCGAACCCAAAACCAAAACACAGAACCCGAAAAATTTCAGGCGCTCATCTCTAGCTGTAGATGCTCTCCCAGCTCCATCACTGGATAGTAAGCATCAGAAATTCCTGAACCAACGTTCCCACTCCTCCTTCGACCCCACATCTACGAATGCCTCTATAAAATCTTTTACTAGATTGCTGGGAGATTCCGTTAAAAAATACAATGCGGCCCCAGTTTCACCTAAAGCGCATTGCAACCTTTCACGGGCAGAATGGGTCGCGCTTAAACAATTGGGGGAATACAGGGACATCGTGATCCGTCCGGCGGACAAAGGGGGTGGAGTGGTGGTACTCGATTTGGACTACTACATTATGGAAATTAATAGTCAACTTAATAACACGGACACATATGAGGAACTCCAACAGGACCCCACCATCGAATACCAGAAGGCTTTACTTTCCATTTTAGATAAGGTGAAACAGGAAGGTACCATAACACTGAAGCTACACAAAGCACTGAAACAGGAGCATCCTCTGGTACCCATCTTTTTTACTGTCCCCAAAGTCCATAAGAATCCTCATGTACCTCTGGGTAGGCCCATAATAGCAGCACGTGACTCAATTTTCCAACCAGTGTCTATATTTCTGGACAGCATCTTGCAGCCAATGATTCTTAAGCATAAGAATTTCATCAAAGATACCACCTGTTTTATCAATCGCCTCAGGGAGATTAAACAAGTTCCAGCTGGCACCTTGATTTGTGTCGTAGATGTGGTCAGCCTGTACACAAGTATCCCCCATGAGGCCGGTTTGTCAGCTATGGAGGAATTTCTAAGAAATGAGAGGATAGAGACGCTTGACCTTTCACTCTTTATGACCCTTTTACGTCTGACGCTTGAAAAGAATTATTTCCTCTTTAATGGTAAATTTTACCGACAGAAAACTGGGTGTGCGATGGGGAGCAATGTCTCCCCGTCATTCGCTAACATCTTTATGTTTCAGGAGGAGTTTGAAGCGTTCTTTAAAGATGAATCTGTAGCTGCCCATATCCTCCTGTTCACACGGTTTATAGATGATTTGTTCATCTTGTGGACAGGAGGAGTAGATCGGTTCAATTCACTTATGTTGTCCATCAACTCCAGGGCCTCCAGTATCAAATACACATTTCAGACAAGCACAAGCACGTTGAATTACCTGGATGTCCAAGTAACCATTATAGATGGGGCACTACACACCAGTCTTTATTGCAAGCCCACAGACAGAAACACTCTCCTCAAAGCCAGCAGCCACCACCCTAAAGCATTTAAAGAGGGCCTCCCACGGTCTCAAATGATTAGAGTGTCCCGCATCATTAGTGACCGTAGCACTTTAGAGCAAGAACTGGACAGTATGGTATCCAAATTCATGGAGAGAGGGTATGACAGACGACTCCTCCTTAAGCATAAGGAGGAAGTGATGAAGATCCCCAGGGAGTTGCTTTTAACTTCCAAACCTAAGCAACAAGAATCTGTCATTCCATTTTCCACAAGATATAACACCTCGAGTCCAGTGGTGCAAAGAGCAACTAGAGCCTTATGGCCTATAGTGGCCACTGATAAGTCGCTTCCCTCTTTGAATTGTAAAAGGCCTATGATGTGCTATCAAAGAGGTAGGAACCTTAAGGACACAATAGTTCATTCTGATGTCACTGGCTTTCAAGCCGAACTGGACCGACAAAGACGGCCAGAGTCAGTATTTTTGGAGAAGAAGCCAAGTTGCTACAAATGCATTAAATGCACTACATGTGAACATATGATCACCGGTTCAAGTTTCAAACACCCTCACCGTGACAAAATTTAAAGCATCAAGCATGTTCTTACATGCACTACTACCCACATCATATATATCATTAAATGTCCGTGTAACCTCCACTATGTGGGGAAGTCTATTAGGACCTGCCGAGAAAGGATGGCCCTCCATCGCTCAGCCATTAAACAAGCGCTGCAGGGCAAGGCTTCCGAACAACCGGTGGCTAGACACTTCGCATCTGCCGGCCACTCCATGAAGGACTTACGCCATCTTATTATCGACCATGTCCCCAGGCACATCAGAGGTGGCGACAGGGATGGTAGATTGTTATGGTTGGAGACTAGATGGATTTTTGAACTCGGGACCACCAGTCCCTATGGTCTTAATGAGAAATTGAGTCTGAATATTTTCAAATAGCGACCCCTTTCTTCTTTTTAACCCTTTCTTTTCCTACCTCAATATTTCACCCCTGTCCCTTTTTAGGGAATATGTGTATCTTGATCTATTATTGAAACATCAGTCAGAACCCCGATTTAATATATTAGGGGGAATTATATAGAAGTTTTACTTCATAAATTATTTATCTTTATAGTCATGTGGGGCCCCAGTGTTCCCATGAATCTAGATCTATAGGCAGTGGGATCGCTTGTGCGATCTTTATTAACACTTAGTATGTGTTCTAAAAGACAATAATCATATCATTACATCTCTGCCTGATGTCTCAGTAGTGGCTTTACCAACTTATTTCTGTTTCTATTATGGTAGCAGGGTACTGTACTAAACAACACTCTTTCTCACTTATACAGCGCCGCAGCCCGGCCGCCTGGCGTCTACGGTTACCAAGGTAACCAGACGCGATACCGATGACGTCATCTAAGGGAGACCGGAAGTGAAGCGGCAGCCAGTGCGGCCGGGCCGGCGTCTGAACACTGAGCGGGATTTTCATGTATTTAAGGTACGTCACTGTTTTTATATACACTTTGTTCACTTTGACAAAGGGGTATTGTGACCCCGAAACGTTAGGTTTTTTTTTTGTGGAATACAATTTATCTGCACCTTAAAGTCTCCGAGTGCCGCCTCTTTTTTGCTATTTGTGGATTGTCCTTGGAGGGCACCGGAGCCTGTATACAGAAGAAGGTGGGAGTGCCGGTCCGTGTGGACTATATATATATATATATACATACACACACACACACATAAGTCCCGGCACTCCACAACATGCGGTGTGCTACTTGCTGGGGTGCCCTCCTAGGGCTTGTAGAGGTACAATATATGTAAAAACATCAGGTGGCACTCCACAGGCTTACAAAGTAATCAGCATATATATATTGCGGCAAACACAGCTGAAGCTCTCAGTTAAATAATGGACAAGACCCACAGGTAGATATCAATATATATGTTTATGGACTCTTTCCCCCTACCAGCAACCCATATGAGAGTATGCAAATGCAGGGTGGTAGTAATCGCAGAGGGAGAGTGGGTGGAGAGTGTCATACGCAGTATGCATTTGCAGGGGGAGAGAGGGCGGGAGGTTGTTATATGTGGGATGCAATCGCGGAGGGGGCGGGGTGTGGCATATGCGGGATGCACTGGTGGAGGCGGGGTGACCATGGGGGGGTTGTAATATATATGCTCCATACAATCGCGGATGGTGGATGGGAGCGGGTAATATGTGGGGTGACATCGCGGCACTCTGTTGTTGTTGTGCAGGTCTTGCGGATAGATGCAGACAATTACTACACTACACCTGTAAGTTACAAGAGCCGGCAGCATGTGCATAGACTGTTAGGGCGGGATTCAATTCTTTTCACCCCTTTCCACACCCGTTCTGTTTCCGCCCTCAGGGGCATGGTATCATTATTTCAGCTTTCTACCCACGGAGTAGCGTGGCGCCCAACCCTTTACACAGCTAAACCTGATTACTATGGGCGCAATATGCATGATAGCGGAGATCATTTTAAAAAGGAAATTGGGTGTGATATATCATTTGAATCCCACCCTTAGAGTCAATGGTTACACTTACACACTGTCACGTCTGCAAGTGCTGCAGGGTTGCCACGGTATCCCTGCTCTTCATCTCCTAAAGGAAGAGGAGGAGCTCAGCTAAAGCAAGCATTCATTGGCAGTGTGAGGTGTTGCCGCCCGTAGGCAGCTGTCTAAAGGTGCCGGCCCTGGTTACAACACCAGTGTGACAGTAAAGTGCACCAATAACAATAACAAGAAGTTTTATTCCAGTCTATGGGGGTTATTCCGAGTTGATAGCTCGCTAGCTGTTTTTAGCAGCCGTGCAAATGCTATGCCGCCTCCCACTGGGAGTGTATTTTAGCTTAGCAGATGTGCGAATGAAAGGATCGCAGAGCGGCTACAAAATAATTTTGTGCAGTTTCAGAGTAACTTCAGACCTACTCAGCGCTTGCGATGACGTCAGACTGTTCAGTTCCTGTTTTGACGTCACGAACACGCCCTGCATTCGCCCAGCCACGCCTGCGTTTTTCCTGGCACGCCTGCATTTTTTCGAAATACTCCCTGAAAATGGTCAGTTGACACCCAGAAACGCCCACTTCATGTCAATCACTCTGCGGCCAGCAGTGCGACTGAAAAGCTTCGCTAGCCCTACATCGGCCGTTGTGAAAGTACGTTGCGCGTGCGAATTGCACCGCATACGCATGTGCAGAAGTGACATTTTTTTGCATCATCGCTGCACAGCGAACATTTTCTGCTAGCGATCAACTTGGAATGACCCCCTATGATCCTAAATTCTGCATCAGAGTTTAACCCTTGTTCAGTCTGTCTCAGTCAGTCAAGATAGACATGAGCAAACACAGGCAACCCATTTAATAACCTACCATGGGCCTAATTCAGATGCAATTGCAATGCCCACACAGCAGAGATAATTTGCAGTAACAGAACTGCAAGGCATTGCAAGTGTAGCAGTTGCTCACAAGTGAACAGAGACACCCACCAAACCATTACAACATGCTCAGCAATTGCATACTCCATTGCATCTTCATACTTCCCAACTTTCCCAAATTTTGCGGTCCTGTTTTTTGGGACTGTCCCGCTGTCCCACCAGCGAGCAGCAGTGCCCCGCGGTGGGTGGGGGTGGGGGGGCAGTTGGGAGACTCCTGCACTCATGTGCACAGCGTCTATTCACGACAGTGGGTCTGGGGGCATGCCAGCAGCTCACAGAGTGCTAGGCATGCCCCCTCACTGACGACCCTTTTCAATAGGCCACACACCCTTTCGTCAATGACGCAGCTTTGCCGTGCCAAGATGTCCCTCTTCCTCAACTGAAAATGTTGGGAGGTATGCAGCTGTGATGCAGATGCGAGGAACATCAACTCCCTGAGTGCTTCCATTGCTGCGCAGAATGAAGCTGTGACACTGGTGCATATGAGATCACAGTTGAGTGCCGAAACATGCGCCGAAAATGGTCACTACATGCTTGCGTTTTTGCTGTCAATCCTCGTTACCTCCCTCAAATGGCCTCTTCCTATCAATCACTCTGCGACTGATTCCTCACTGTGAGCAACATCACAAAGGTACCTTGCCGGGGGTGCACTGCAGCCGCACTGCAAGCACAGTCTACTGATAATCTCTCAGTTGTGACATCATAGAAGTTGCGACCCCATCTGAATCAGGCCCCATACCTGCACAATATTTTATAAGCACAAGAATGCCATAACGCAGCATTTACCTGGAGGAACTACTAGTACCACATTAAGTCAAACAGGATCACCCACAGCATCTACACCCAGCAAACCACCCAGGCAGAGTGTGAGGACTAGAGAAGTTCACTGGAGAGGTGCCTCTGGAATTGCAGAGTAGGGGGAAAGTCTTGTGAATATGCAAAATATATATATATTTTTTTTGCATCTACAGTTTTTGCATTTGGGGGGCGGCAATAAGATTCATTCTGTAAAACAGGACTGCATTGCCACCATTTCGTAGGCATGTTGTAAAATGCAGACTTTCTGACCCTTGCACAGGAGTTCCGACTGCCAGCCTGAATAAGCATCGGCTTACATTATTCTGTACACGCAGTGATGGTGCAGGAAGTACGGCTCCTTTAGAACAACATTGATTGAATAACTATGAATAAAAACGGCTAATAGGTAGTAGTAATATTAAATCACCCTGTGATATTCAGGAAAATTCAAAATGAATGTTCATACTTTATACCGGGATCCCGATCGTCGGTATAACGTAGTACACCCTTATGTATATACAGCTCAAAATCTTCAGAAAATGTACTGAGGCGGTTTAGTGTAGCTATATGAAATGACACATGAAGTAAATGATAAATTGTTGCTGAATGATATAGTATTGCAGTATGCAGGAAAGGGTTGCAGTAATAAGTAACTATAACTGCAGAGTGCAGCCTATGACTCAATTTCCCTAGCAGTCTGCACCAAATGGATATTCATAGAGAAGTTTAATAGTATCCAATTAGAACTGCAGCGGGCAGTTCATGAATTATTCCTTCTAGAGAAAGTCAAGTAATTATAGGATTGCATTAGAATAAAAATAGTCATTGTCCATAATGTACAATATGAAATTAGAGACACATATGGTTCTATTCAAATTTATTTCTCTATCGTCCTAGTGGATGCTGGGGTTCCTGAAAGGACCATGGGGAATAGCGGCTCCGCAGGAGACAGGGCACAAAAAGTAAAGCTTTTTCCGATCAGGTGGTGTGCACTGGCTCCTCCCCCTATGACCCTCCTCCAGACTCCAGTTAGATTTTTGTGCCCGGCCGAGAAGGGTGCAATCTAGGTGGCTCTCCTAAAGAGCTGCTTAGAGAAAGTTTAGCTAGGTTTTTTATTTTACAGTGATTCCTGCTGGCAACAGGATCACTGCAGCGAGGGACTGAGGGGAGAAGGAGTCAACTCACCTGCGTGCAGGATGGATTGGTTTCTTGGCTACTGGACATCAAGCTCCAGAGGGACGATCACAGGTACAGCCTGGATGGTCACCGGAGCCACGCCGCCGGCCCCCTTGCAGATGCTGAAATCAGAAGAGGTCCAGAATCGGCGGCTGAAGACTCCTGCAGTCTTCTAAAGGTAGCGCACAGCACTGCAGCTGTGCGCCATTTTCCTCTCAGCACACTTCACACGGCAGTCACTGAGGGTGCAGGGCGCTGGGAGGGGGGCGCCCTGGGAGGCAAATGAGTACCTATAAAGGCTAAAAATACCTCACATATAGCCCTAGAGGCTATATGGAGATATTTAACCCCTGCCTAATTTTTCTAAATAGCGGGAGACGAGCCCGCCGGAAAAGGGGCGGGGCCTATCTCCTCAGCACACGGCGCCATTTCCTCTCACAGCTCCGCTGGTCAGGACGGCTCCCAAGTCTCTCCCCTGCACTGCACTACAGAAACAGGGTAAAACAGAGAGGGGGGGGCACATTTATGGCGATATTTTGATATAACAAAGCAGCTATAAGGGAGCACTTACTATAAGGCTATCCCTGATATATATATAGCGCTTTTGGTGTGTGCTGGCAAACTCTCCCTCTGTCTCCCCAAAGGGCTAGTGGGTCCTGTCTTCGTTAGGAGCATTCCCTGTGTGTCTGCTGTGTGTCGGTACGTGTGTGTCGACATGTATGAGCACGATATTGGTGTGGAGGCGGAGCAATTGCCAAATATGAGGATGTCACCCCCTAGGGAGTCGACACCAGAATGGATGCCTTTATTTATGGAACTACGGGATAGTGTCAACACGCTAAAGCAGTCGTTTGACGACATGAGACGGCCGGACAATCAATTAGTGCCTGTCCAGGCGACTCAAACACCGTCAGGGGCTGTGAAACGCCCTTTGCCTCAGTCGGTCGACACAGACCCAGACACAGGCGATGACTCCAGTGGTGACGGTGACGAATCAACCGTAAAAGTTTATTGAAATCATTTTTGAGATTATAACAAATGATTACCCCAAATGAAATGTTACAATACAGAGAGCTAGTCAAATACATGATAGTGAATGAACACATTAAGTTAATAAATAATTACAGGTAAATATCATTGGACATTAAAATGAACAGTGAAATAAAATTTTGAACGTATTTTCTTTATTAATTTCATTTACACTTTTTTTCACTGTCTTACTTTTTTTTTGTGCCTGTTTGAAGCCTCCCAATTTGAAGTGACTAAAGGGCCCCATACACTAGAACGATAATGCATGAGTTCATCCGATTTTGGGTATTTGGCCCGATATATCGGATGAAATCGGGCATTATGGAGGTGTTTCCAATCTGATCTGATGCGCGTTCCCGTGAGCATCGGATCGGATCCCCCAGATTGACCGTGCTGCACTATCGATCATGTCCAACCCCGCAGGCATGGCTGGGTCCGCACAAGATACATTGTATGCAAAAGGACAGCATACAATGTATCTTGGGCGATCCTGCAGCCCGGGAGGCTGCCGGGGTGATCGCATGCAACATGACGGTCGCACAGGTCGCATAAGTGTATGGGGCCCTTTATAGTTGTATAGAAGAATACAATTAATCCATGCGTGCCCTCGTTGAGGACTACTTGCCTTCTTTTTTTTTTTTTTTACATATTATCCAGTGTACACAAGTCTTATATGTTTGTATTTTTAATGATAATTATAAAAACTATATTTTAATAATACCTACTTTAAAGTGTGCCCCAAAATGGAGTGTTTTTTTTTCCTTCTGTCCTTCCCTGCTCTCAGGGGAAGAACATTCCTGTAATTATATTATACTAGCTGTTCTACACGTTTCTGATTTTCACGGTTGTAAATATAAAATTTGGTAAATTTATAGAGATGTAAATTTGAGACGTCTTAATGTAAGTAAATATTAATCCATGGTTCTTGGCGTTACCCAGGGAGCTCCCATATCAGATATGGTAAAAAGTGTCAGGCCCATTTTTGTAGTTTATTAAATTCTACATACTGGAGGTGCAATCCAAATTTTGATCTGATTGTCAGTAGAGATGAGCGGGTTCGGTTTCTCTGAATCCGAACCCGCCAGAACTTCATGTTTTTTTTCACGGGTCCGAGCGACTCGGATCTTCCCGCCTTGCTCGGTTAACCCGAGCGCGCCCGAACGTCATCATGACGCTGTCGGATTCTCGCGAGGCTCGGATTCTATCGCGAGACTCGGATTCTATATAAGGAGCCGCGCGTCGCCGCCATTTTCACACGTGCATTGAGATTGATAGGGAGAGGACGTGGCTGGCGTCCTCTCCGTTTAGAATTAGAATAGATTAGAGAGACACTTGATTTACTAATTTTGGGGAGCATTAGGAGTACTCAGTAGTGTACAGTGCAGAGTTTTGCTGATAGTGACCAGTGACCACCACTTTTATTTATAATCCGTTCTCTGCCTGAAAAAAGCGATACACAGCACACAGTGACTCAGTCACATACCATATCTGTGTGCACTGCTCAGGCTCAGGCCAGTGTGCTGCATCATCTATTATCTATCTATATATAATATTATATATATCTGTCTGACTGCTCAGCTCACACAGCTTATAATTGTGGGGGAGACTGGGGAGCACTACTGCAGTGCCAGTTATAGGTTATAGCAGGAGCCAGGAGTACATAATATATTATATAGTGAGTGACCACCAGACACACAGTGCAGTTTATTTAATATATCCGTTCTCTGCCTGAAAAAAGCGATACACACAGTGACTCAGTCAGTCACATACCATATCTGTGTGCACTGCTCAGGCTCAGGCCAGTGTGCTGCATCATCTATATATATTATATATCTGTCTGACTGCTCAGCTCACACAGCTTATAATTGTGGGGGAGACTGGGGAGCACTACTGCAGTGCCAGTTATAGGTTATAGCAGGAGCCAGGAGTACATAATATTATATTAAAATTAAACAGTGCACACTTTTGCTGCAGGAGTGCCACTGCCAGTGTGACTAGTGACCAGTGACCTGACCACCAGTATATAATATTAGTAGTATACTATCTCTTTATCAACCAGTCTATATTAGCAGCAGACACAGTACAGTGCGGTAGTTCACGGCTGTGGCTACCTCTGTGTCGGCACTCGGCAGCCCGTCCATAATTGTATATACCACCTAACCGTGTTTTTTTTTTCTTTCTTTATACATACATACTAGTTACGAGTATACTATCTCTTTATCAACCAGTCTATATATTAGCAGCAGACACAGTACAGTGCGGTAGTTCACGGCTGTGGCTACCTCTGTGTCGGCACTCGGCAGCCCGTCCATAATTGTATATACCACCTAACCGTGGTTTTTTTTTCTTTCTTTATACATACATACTAGTTACGAGTATACTATCTCTTTATCAACCAGTCTATATATTAGCAGCAGACACAGTACAGTGCGGTAGTTCACGGCTGTGGCTAGCTCTGTGTCGGCACTCGGCAGCCCGTCCATAATTGTATATACCACCTAACCATGGTTTTTTTTTCTTTCTTTATACATACATACTAGTTACGAGTATACTATCTCTTTATCAACCAGTCTATATATTAGCAGCAGACACAGTACAGTGCGGTAGTTCACGGCTGTGGGTACCTCTGTGTCGGCACTCGGCAGCCCGTCCATAATTGTATATACCACCTAACCGTGGTTTTTTTTCTTTCTTTATACATACATACTAGTTACGAGTATACTATCTCTTTATCAACCAGTCTATATATTAGCAGCAGACACAGTACAGTGCGGTAGTTCACGGCTGTGGCTACCTCTGTGTCGGCACTCGGCAGCCCGTCCATAATTGTATATACCACCTAACCGTGGTTTTTTTTTCTTTCTTTATACATACATACTAGTTACGAGTATACTATCTCTTTATCAACCAGTCTATATATTAGCAGCAGACACAGTACAGTGCGGTAGTTCACGGCTGTGGCTACCTCTGTGTCGGCACTCGGCAGCCCGTCCATAATTGTATATACCACCTAACCGTGGTTTTTTTTTCTTTCTTTATACATACATACTAGTTACGAGTATACTATCTCTTTATCAACCAGTCTATATATTAGCAGCAGACACAGTACAGTGCGGTAGTTCACGGCTGTGGCTACCTCTGTGTCGGCACTCGGCAGCCCGTCCATAATTGTATATACCACCTAACCGTGGTTTTTTTTTCTTTCTTTATACATACATACTAGTTACGAGTATACTATCTCTTTATCAACCAGTCTATATATTAGCAGCAGACACAGTACAGTGCGGTAGTTCACGGCTGTGGCTACCTCTGTGTCGGCACTCGGCAGCCCGTCCATAATTGTATATACCACCTAACCGTGGTTTTTTTTTCTTTCTTTATACATACATACTAGTTACGAGTATACTATCTCTTTATCAACCAGTCTATATATTAGCAGCAGACACAGTACAGTGCGGTAGTTCACGGCTGTGGCTACCTCTGTGTCGGCACTCGGCAGCCCGTCCATAATTGTATATACCACCTAACCGTGGTTTTTTTTTTCTTTCTTTATACATACATACTAGTTACGAGTATACTATCTCTTTATCAACCAGTCTATATATTAGCAGCAGACACAGTACAGTGCGGTAGTTCATGGCTGTGGCTACCTCTGTGTCGGCACTCGGCAGCCCGTCCATAATTGTATATACCACCTAACCGTGTTTTTTTTTTCTTTCTTTATACATACATACTAGTTACGAGTATACTATCTCTTTATCAACCAGTCTATATATTAGCAGCAGACACAGTACAGTGCGGTAGTTCACGGCTGTGGCTACCTCTGTGTCGGCACTCGGCAGCCCGTCCATAATTGTATACTAGTATCCAATCCATCCATCTCCATTGTTTACCTGAGGTGCCTTTTAGTTGTGCCTATTAAAATATGGAGAACAAAAATGTTGAGGTTCCAAAATTAGGGAAAGATCAAGATCCACTTCCACCTCGTGCTGAAGCTGCTGCCACTAGTCATGGCCGAGACGATGAAATGCCAGCAACGTCGTCTGCCAAGGCCGATGCCCAATGGCATAGTACAGAGCATGTCAAAACCAAAACACCAAATATCAGTAAAAAAAGGACTCCAAAACCTAAAATAAAATTGTCGGAGGAGAAGCGTAAACTTGCCAATATGCCATTTACCACACGGAGTGGCAAGGAACGGCTGAGGCCCTGGCCTATGTTCATGGCTAGTGGTTCAGCTTCACATGAGGATGGAAGCACTCAGCCTCTCGCTAGAAAACTGAAAAGACTCAAGCTGGCAAAAGCACCGCAAAGAACTGTGCGTTCTTTGAAATCCCAAATCCACAAGGAGAGTCCAATTGTGTCGGTTGCGATGCCTGACCTTCCCAACACTGGACGTGAAGAGCATGCGCCTTCCACCATTTGCACGCCCCCTGCAAGTGCTGGAAGGAGCACCCGCAGTCCAGTTCCTGATAGTCAGATTGAAGATGTCAGTGTTGAAGTACACCAGGATGAGGAGGATATGGGTGTTGCTGGCGCTGGGGAGGAAATTGACCAGGAGGATTCTGATGGTGAGGTGGTTTGTTTAAGTCAGGCACCCGGGGAGACACCTGTTGTCCGTGGGAGGAATATGGCCGTTGACATGCCAGGTGAAAATACCAAAAAAATCAGCTCTTCGGTGTGGAGGTATTTCACCATAAATGCGGACAACAGGTGTCAAGCCGTGTGTTCCCTTTGTCAAGCTGTAATAAGTAGGGGTAAGGACGTTAACCACCTCGGAACATCCTCCCTTATACGTCACCTGCAGCGCATTCATAATAAGTCAGTGACAAGTTCAAAAACTTTGGGTGACAGCGGAAGCAGTCCACTGACCAGTAAATCCCTTCCTCTTGTAACCAAGCTCACGCAAACCACCCCACCAACTCCCTCAGTGTCAATTTCCTCCTTCCCCAGGAATGCCAATAGTCCTGCAGGCCATGTCACTGGCAAGTCTGACGAGTCCTCTCCTGCCTGGGATTCCTCCGATGCATCCTTGCGTGTAACGCCTACTGCTGCTGGCGCTGCTGTTGTTGCCGCTGGGAGTCGATGGTCATCCCAGAGGGGAAGTCGTAAGCCCACTTGTACTACTTCCAGTAAGCAATTGACTGTTCAACAGTCCTTTGCGAGGAAGATGAAATATCACAGCAGTCATCCTACTGCAAAGCGGATAACTGAGTCCTTGACAACTATGTTGGTGTTAGACGTGCGTCCGGTATCCGCCGTTAGTTCACAGGGAACTAGACAATTTATTGAGGCAGTGTGCCCCCGTTACCAAATACCATCTAGGTTCCACTTCTCTAGGCAGGCGATACCGAGAATGTACACGGACGTCAGAAAAAGACTCACCAGTCTCCTAAAAAATGCAGTTGTACCCAATGTCCACTTAACCACGGACATGTGGACAAGTGGAGCAGGGCAGGGTCAGGACTATATGACTGTGACAGCCCACTGGGTAGATGTATGGACTCCCGCCGCAAGAACAGCAGCGGCGGCACCAGTAGCAGCATCTCGCAAACGCCAACTCTTTCCTAGGCAGGCTACGCTTTGTATCACCGCTTTCCAGAATACGCACACAGCTGAAAACCTCTTACGGCAACTGAGGAAGATCATCGCGGAATGGCTTACCCCAATTGGACTCTCCTGTGGATTTGTGGCATCGGACAACGCCAGCAATATTGTGTGTGCATTAAATATGGGCAAATTCCAGCACGTCCCATGTTTTGCACATACCTTGAATTTGGTGGTGCAGAATTTTTTAAAAAACGACAGGGGCGTGCAAGAGATGCTGTCGGTGGCCAGAAGAATTGCGGGACACTTTCGGCGTACAGGCACCACGTACAGAAAACTGGAGCACCACCAAAAACTACTGAACCTGCCCTGCCATCATCTGAAGCAAGAAGTGGTAACGAGGTGGAATTCAACCCTCTATATGCTTCAGAGGTTGGAGGAGCAGCAAAAGGCCATTCAAGCCTATACAATTGAGCACGATATAGTAGGTGGAATGCACCTGTCTCAAGTGCAGTGGAGAATGATTTCAACGTTGTGCAAGGTTCTGATGCCCTTTGAACTTGCCACACGTGAAGTCAGTTCAGACACTGCCAGCCTGAGTCAGGTCATTCCCCTCATCAGGCTTTTGCAGAAGAAGCTGGAGGCATTGAAGAAGGAGCTAAAAGGGAGCGATTCCGCTAGGCATGTGGGACTTGTGGATGCAGCCCTTAATTCGCTTAACAAGGATTCACGGGTGGTCAATCTGTTGAAATCAGAGCACTACATTTTGGCCACCGTGCTCGATCCTAGATTTAAAGCCTACCTTGGATCTCTCTTTCCGGCAGACACAGGTCTGCTGGGGTTGAAAGACCTGCTGGTGACAAAATTGTCAAGTCAAGCGGAACGCGACCTGTCAACATCTCCTCCTTCACATTCTCCCGCAACTGGGGGTGCGAGGAAAAGGCTCAGAATTCCGAGCCCACCCGCTGGCGGTGATGCAGGGCAGTCTGGAGCGACTGCTGATGCTGACATCTGGTCCGGACTGAAGGACCTGACAACGATTACGGACATGTCGTCTACTGTCACTGCATATGATTCTCTCAACATTGATAGAATGGTGGAGGATTATATGAGTGACCGCATCCAAGTAGGCACGTCACACAGTCCGTACTTATACTGGCAGGAAAAAGAGGCAATTTGGAGGCCCTTGCACAAACTGGCTTTATTCTACCTAAGTTGCCCTCCCACAAGTGTGTACTCCAAAAGAGTGTTTAGTGCCGCCGCTCACCTTGTCAGCAATCGGCGTACGAGGTTACATCCAGAAAATGTGGAGAAGATGATGTTCATTAAAATGAATTATAATCAATTCCTCCGCGGAGACATTGACCAGCAGCAATTGCCTCCACAAAGTACACAGGGAGCTGAGATGGTGGATTCCAGTGGGGACGAATTGATAATCTGTGAGGAGGGGGATGTACACGGTGATATATCGGAGGGTGAAGATGAGGTGGACATCTTGCCTCTGTAGAGCCAGTTTGTGCAAGGAGAGATTAATTGCTTCTTTTTTGGGGGGGGTCCAAACCAACCCGTCATATCAGTCACAGTCGTGTGGCAGACCCTGTCACTGAAATGATGGGTTGGTTAAAGTGTGCATGTCCTGTTTTGTTTATACAACATAAGGGTGGGTGGGAGGGCCCAAGGACAATTCCATCTTGCACCTCTTTTTTCTTTTCTTTTTCTTTGCATCATGTGCTGATTGGGGAGGGTTTTTGTGGAAGGGACATCCTGCGTGACACTGCAGTGCCACTCCTAGATGGGCCCGGTGTTTGTGTCGGCCACTAGGGTCGCTAATCTTACTCACACAGCTACCTCATTGCGCCTCTTTTTTTCTTTGCGTCATGTGCTGTTTGGGGAGGGTTTTTTGGAAGGGACATCCTGCGTGACACTGCAGTGCCACTCCTAGATGGGCCCGGTGTTTGTGTCGGCCACTAGGGTCGCTAATCTTACTCACACAGCTACCTCATTGCGCCTCTTTTTTTCTTTGCGTCATGTGCTGTTTGGGGAGGGTTTTTTGGAAGGGACATCCTGCGTGACACTGCAGTGCCACTCCTAGATGGGCCCGGTGTTTGTGTCGGCCACTAGGGTCGCTAATCTTACTCACACAGCTACCTCATTGCGCCTCTATTTTTCTTTGCGTCATGTGCTGTTTGGGGAGGGTTTTTTGGAAGGGACATCCTGCGTGACACTGCAGTGCCACTCCTAGATGGGCCCGGTGTTTGTGTCGGCCACTAGGGTCGCTTATCTTACTCACACAGCGACCTCGGTGCAAATTTTAGGACTAAAAATAATATTGTGAGGTGTGAGGTATTCAGAATAGACTGAAAATGAGTGTAAATTATGGTTTTTGAGGTTAATAATACTTTGGGATCAAAATGACCCCCAAATTCTATGATTTAAGCTGTTTTTTAGTGTTTTTTGAAAAAAACACCCGAATCCAAAACACACCCGAATCCGACAAAAAAAATTCGGTGAGGTTTTGCCAAAACGCGTTCGAACCCAAAACACGGCCGCGGAACAGAACCCAAAACCAAAACACAAAACCCGAAAAATTTCAGGCGCTCATCTCTAATTGTCAGCTTGGGCATTATCATTCACGCAACGCAAGCCACGCATGGATGATGATGTCATTATGTCAACCCCCTTTTCACCCCCTTAGGGGAGGGTTATTAAAATTCTTATTACGTAGTTTTACTATTTCCCACCTGCAGAATACATATATTTCAGCTTCCCAACATATCGGGAAGTAAGAGAATTAGTGATAAGTCAGTGAGTGAGTGAGGGCTTTTATATATATATATATATATATATATATATACACACTGCTCAAAAAAATAAAGGGAACACTTAAACAACACAATGTAATTCCAAGTCAATCACACTTCTCTGAACTCAAACTGTCCACTTAGGAAGCAACACTGATTGACAATCAATTTCACATGCTGTTGTGCAAATGGAATAGACAACAGGTGGAAATTATAGGCAATTAGCAAGACACCCCCAATAAAGGAGTTGTTCTGCAGGTGGTGACAACAGACCACTTCTCAGCTCCTATGCTTTCTGGCTGATGTTTTGGTCACTTTTGAAAGCTGGCAGTGCTTTCACTCTAGTGGTAGCATGAGACAGAGTCTACAACCCACACAAGTGGCTCAGGTAGTGTAGCTCATCCAGGATGGCACATCAATGCGAGCTGTGGCAAGAAGGTTTGCTGTGTGTGTCAGCGTAGTGTCCAGAGCATGGAGGCGCTACTAGGAGACAGGCCAGTACATCAGGAGACGTGGAGGAGGCCATAGGAGGGCAACAACACAGCAGCAGGACCGCTACCTCCGCCTTTGTGCAAGGAGGAACAGGAGGAGCACTGCCAGAGCCCTGCAAAATGACCTCCAGCAAGCCACAAATGTGCATGTGTCTACTCAAACGATCAGAAACAGACTCCATGAGGGTGGCATGAGGGCCCGACGTCCACAGGTGGAGGTTGTGCTTACAGCCCAACACCGTGCAGGACGTTTGGCATTTGCCAGAGAACACCAAGATTGGCAAATTGGCCACTGGCGCCCTGTGCTCGTCACAGATGAAAGCAGGTTCTCACTGAGCACACGTGACAGACGTGACAGAGTCTGAAGACGCCAAGGAGAACGTTCTGCTGCCTGCAACATCCTCCAGCATGACCGGTTTGGCAGTGGGTCAGTAATGGTGTGGGGTGGCATTTCTTTAGGGGGACGCACAGCCCTCCATGTGCTTGCCAGAGGTAGCCTGACTGCCATTAGGTACTGAGATGAGATCCTCAGACCCCTTGTGAGACCATATGCTGGTGCAGTTGGCCCTGGGTTCCTCCTAATGCAAGACAATGCTAGACCTCATGTGGCTGGAGTGTGTCAGCAGTTCCTGCAAGACGAAGGCATTGATGCTATGGACTGGCCCGCCCGTTCTCCAGACCTGAATCCAATTGAGCACATCTGGGACATCATGTCTCGCTCCATCCACCAACGCCACGTTGCACCACAGACTGTCCAGGAATTGGCGGATGCTTTAGTCCATGTCTGGGAGGAGATCCCTCAGGAGACCATCCGCCACCTCATCAGGAGCATGCCCAGGCGTTGTAGGGAGTTCATACAGGCACGTGGAGGCCACACACACTACTGAGCCTCATTTTGACTTGTTTTAAGGACATTACATCAAAGTTGGATCAGCCTGTAGTGTGTTTTTCACTTTAAATTTGATTGTGACTCCAAATCCAGACCTCCATGGGTTAATACATTTGATTTCCATTGATAATTTTTGTGTGATTTTGTTGTCAGCACATTCAGCTATGTAAAGAACAAAGTATTTAATAAGAATATTTCATTCATTCAGATCTAGGATGTGTTATTTAAGTGTTCCCATATATATATATATATATATATATATATATATATATATATATATATATATATATAAATCCCTGGGGAGCATCCCCAACAAAGTAGTACCAACTTAATTTTATATAATATATTGGTCCAGGCATCACCTTAATACTACTGTACCTTACTGTCCTGTGCGGAATTTACTTCGTTTTTCTGGATCTCTCTGCATAAGCATCGGCTTACTCAGATGGCCAATGTTTGTCATGGTGATCCCATGCTGCATCTTCTGACTCAGCACTCAGATCTATGATGCATGCATTCCTACAGATGCCTCCTGCAGCATTACCATATTAGTTGTATGGTTTTGCACACCAGATTCCCTGTAGCTGTGCAATATCATATATTTCTAAATCATTATTTAGGGTTTTTCTTTTTCTAAATGACATACTGTACTTTACATTTACACACTTTTTTTTACATAAATAGCATAACTAAGACAAGCTGTAAGGTTTTTTTTTTTTTATATACCAATTGGTGATTATTGGTGAATGGCCATCAAATCTAACATTTCAATGTTAGAGTCTGTACTGTGGGTTGTTCATGTTAGGCATATTGTTAAGCTGTTACTTTGAAATGCCTCCTATCACTCTCAATGGACTAAGATGTTTCCTTAGGATTTCCTCATATTGTTTAAGTTCCTGTTTTATTATTGAGCGAACTATCTGAGTAATTACTAAAATGACTGACGTGTACAGGGAATCCAATCACAGAATTTCACTATTGTGTAAAACGACGATGTCACTTGCAGAAGAGTCATTCAGAGAAAACACAGTACATTTCTATGATATAGTAAATTGAGTTTCCAATATATTTTATCTTCAGATTTATTAATTGAATATATATATATATATATATATATATATATATATATATATATATATAAAATAATGCAGATAGGGAGTTGTATTTCTTCATGTTATAAGCTTAAAATGTAGAATAATAGATTAGAATTATAACACATAGAAAACTATGTACTAATAAGCATAGATAAGATAATTATTTATTGGCCTGGAGCATTAAGGACCAATTTATTCACATTAGGGGCCTGATTATGAGGTGAACACAGATATTGCTGTGTCTGCATCTTTTGGTGGTCGTCAGTAAGTACATGCCCTTCCCTGATGTACATCTGTGCGTATGAATGTGCACAGTCTGTAGGCATGTGAGAGTCTGTCGGCACTGTAATATCTATTGAGGTCACCATCACTCATACCATTGAAACTAGCATCAGTCCTATGACAGGTGCAGATTTCTAAGTATGGCCTCCAGTGTAAACGATTTCTATACGCAAACACTTCAGTGACACACCTGTGACACTTGCATAACATGCCTATAAGAAAATATTTAGAATAATACTGAGAAACTGTATTTCATTTAGGGATTATCTTTTGTTAATCAAGTAATGCCATCATCTTTGTTAATTAGCCAGGCCCCATGAATGTCTAAGCGGTCCTGCTGATTACACAAGTTTGCTTATATTCACTTTTACGTTTGGACATTTTGTTTTTACTATTTCATTTGTGACTACTACAGTAATCTCTTTAATACTATTTATTTCCAAGTATGCCCACTGTATAAATGTATCCTTTGTTTAGAACCCCTCTCTCCCCTTCCCCATTAGACAATTTAATATTGAGTTTTGTGTAAATTAAGCCATTTCTTAAGGCATGAACTAGAGGACTGCGTGTGCGTGGGCTGGGGAGATGTAATCCGATTGACAGGCAGAGGCACTTGTAGGGGGGGTGGGGGTGGCGGCAACGTGGCATTGTGGGGGCGGTGCAGGGGAAACAGGGTGGGTCGACACCATTTTCGGGGCTGCTGCATGAAGTTACACACAGCCACTGTGATAAAAACATGGCAGCAGTGCATCTGTATTCGCAGCTAGGCTGCGCATGCAGGCGCTTCCATTGATTTGCGAGGGCCAGCAATGTGATGGCAATTGATTTTGCAATCGCATCCCTGTGCAGATATTTGTATGCTGGGAGGCCTTGCCCTGTGCTGGGCGGACCCCAGCATGCAGTTTTCTCATTAGCAGTTTTGCAATCTTAGCAAGACTGCTAATGAAGCTGAATAAGGTCCTAATACATCCAGCTCATTTACTTGTTAAGACACTGTAATGGTGTCTAGACACATACATAATCATGTAGGAGGAATGCCACAAATAGGAATAAATATAAAATCTAATATAAACACAGTGGGGTATATGCAATTGCGGTCGAATTCCCGAAAATGTCGAAAAACTGGACTTTTTCGCCCAAAAAAATAAATTCGACAATGCAATTCAGTACTTTCCGTCAAAAAAACGGACTTTCCAAATTCGACTTTTTGAAATTCGACATTTGTCAAAATCGACATTTCTGCAATGGTACAAATGCGGCAATTCGCCAAAAGTATATTCAATTGAAGTTTGGAAATTCGACAACAGTGCTTTTAGACAGTAAATTCGTCATTTTCAATCTGCCACACTTTGGTGGCGGAATCTAATAAAAAAATTTAAAAACATGTTTTTTTGGTGTTTTTTTTATTAGTAATAGCATATCTATTTATATTAGAAGGGATTAGGTACTTGGTTTGTCTATTTTGAAGGCACAAGTATTATTTATATATTTTTAAAAATATTATTTTTTATTATTATTATTTTTTTAAATGGAATGGTAAAAATCAGAAAAAAAATTGCGTGGGGTCCCCCCTTCTAAGCATAACCAGCCTCGGGCTCTTCGAGCCGGTCCTGGTTCTAAAAATCCAGGGGGAAAAATGACAGGGGATCCCCCGTATTTTTAAAACCAGCACCGGGCTCTGCGCCTGGTGCTGGTGCAAAAAATACGGGGGACAAAAAGAGTAGGGGTCCCCCATATTTTTTAAACCAGCATCGGGCTCCACTAGCTGGACAGATAATGCCACAGCCGGGGGTCACTTTTATGCAGCGCCCTGCGGCCGTGGCATTAAATATCCAACTAGTCACCCCTGGCCGGGGTACCCTGGGGGAGTGGGGACCCCTTCAATCAAGGGGTCCCCCCCCAGCCACCCAAGGGCCAGGGGTGAAGCCCGAGGCTGTCCCCCCCATCCAAGGGCTGCGGATGGGGGGCTGATAGCATTGAGAAAATTGAAAGAATATTGTTTTTTCCAGTAGTACTACAAGTCCCAGCAAGCCTCCCCCGCAAGCTGGTACTTGGAGAACCACAAGTACCAGCATGCGGGAGAAAAACGGGCCCGCTGGTACCTGTAGTTCTACTGAAAAAAAAATACCCAAATAAAAACAGGACACGCACACCGTGAGAGTAAAACTTTATTTCACACAATTCGACACACACACATACTTACCTATGTTCACACGCCGACCTCTGTCCACTTGTCCAAGTAGAATCCACGTGTACCTGTGACTAAAATTATACTCACCTGATACAGTGTCCGGATTATAATCCACGTACTTGGCAAATAAAAAAAAACGAACACCCGGACCAAACGGACTGAAAGGGGTCCCATGTTTACACATGGGACCCCTTTCCCCGAATGCAGAGACCCCCCGTGACTGCTGTCACAGAAAGGTCCCTTCAGCCAATCAGCGAGCGCAACGTCCTGGCACTCTGCTGATTGGCTATGCGCGTCTGAGCTGTCAGACAGTGCATCGCAAAGCCTCTCCATTATATTCAATGGTGGGAACTTTGCGGTCAGCGGTGAGGTCACCCGCGGTCAGCGGCTGACCGCGGGTAACCCCACTGCTGACCGCAAAGTTCCCACCATTGAAACTAATGGAGGGAGCTGTGCGATGCGCTGTCTGCCAGCAGACGCGGATCCAGCCTATCAGGAGAGTGCCATGAAGTAGCGCTTCCTGATTGGCTTAAGAGACCTTTCTGTGACAGCAGTCACGGGGGGGGGGGGGGGGTCTCTGCATTCGGGGAAAGGGGTCCCATGTGTAAACATGGGACCCTTTTCAGTCCGTTTGGTCCGGGTGTTCGTTTTGTTGTTTTGCCAAGTTCGAGGATTATTTTAAAAGATCCGGACACTAGATTGAGGTGAGTATAATTTTATTCACAGGTACACGTGGATTCTACATGGACAAGTGGACAGAGGTCGGCGTGTGAACATAGGTAAGTATGTGTGTGTCGACATGTGTGAAATAAAGTTTTACTCTCACGGTGTGCGTGTCCTGTTTTTATTTGGGTATTTTTTTCCAGTAGAACTACAGGTACCAGCGGGCCCGTTTTTCTCCCGCATGCTGGTACTTGTGGTTCTCCAAGTACCAGCTTGCGGGGGAGGCTTGCTGGGACTTGTAGTACTACTGGAAAAAACAATATTCTTTCAATTTTCATAAGGCTATCAGCCCCCCATCCGCAGCCCTTGGATGGTGGGGACAGCCTCGGGTTTCACCCCTGGCCCTTGGGTGGCTGGGGGGGACCCCTTGATTGAAGGGGTCCCCACTCCCCCAGGGTACCCCTGCCAGGGGTGACTAGTTGGATATTTAATGCCACGGCCGCAGGGCGCTGTATAAAAGTGACCCCCGGCTGTGGCATTATCTGTCCAGCTAGTGGAGCCCGATGCTGGTTTAAAAAATACGGGGGACCCCTACTCTTTTTGTCCCCCGTATTTTTTGCACCAGTACCAGGCGCAGAGCCCGGTGCTGGTTTTACAAATACGGGGGATCCCCTGTCAGTTTTTCCCCCGGATTTTTAGAACCAAGACCGGCTCAAAGAGCCCGAGGCTGGTTATGCTTTGGAGGGGGGACCCCACGCAATTTTTTTTCGGGTTTTTTACCGTTTTTTCAGTTTTTTAAAAAATCGGATCGAAATCCGTCAAATCGGCCGTTTTTCGACAGCGGGACTGTCGAATCCGTTTTTTATTGAATATGTTGAATTCCAGCACCCACTTGCCGGAATTCGACGGTCGAATTGTGTCGAATTAAAAAATGGGCAAAAAATTGCCGCGATTCGCCGTTAATTGCATATACCCCAGTATCCCTGTACTTTATTACCATAGCACCTCGAGTGACATACAGTATAATAGGGGTAATTCTGAGTTGATCGCAGCAGGAACTTTGTTAGCAGTTGGGCAAAACCATGTGCACTGCAGGGGAGGCAGATATAACGTGTAGAGAGAGTAAGATTTGGGTGGGTTATTTTGTTTCTGTGCAGGGTAAATACTGGCTGCATTATTTTTACACTGCAATTTAGATTGCAGATTGAACACACCGCACCCAAATCTAACTCTCTCTGCACATGTTATATCTGCCCCTCCTGCAGTGCACATGGGCCCTCATTCCGAGTTGTTCACTCGCTAGCTGCTTTTAGCAGCTTTGCACACGCTAAGCTGCCGCCTACTGGGAGTGAATCGTAGCTTTGCAGAATTGCGAACGAAAGATTCGCATAATTGCGAATATAAATTTATTTGCAGTTTCTGAGTAGCTCGGGACTTAATCTGCCACTGCGATCAGTTCAGTCAGTTTCGTTCCTGGTGTGACGTCACAAACACACCCAGCGTTCGCTCAGACACTCCCCCGTTTCTCCAGCCACTCCCGTGTTTTTCCCAGAAACGGCAGCGTTTTTCCGCATACACCCATAAAACGGCCAGTTTCCGCCCAGAAACACCCACTTCCTGTCAATCACACTCCGATCACCAGAACGATAAAAAATCCTCGTTATGCCGTGAGTAAAATACCTAACTTTTTAGCAAATTTACTTCTGCGCAGACGCACTGTGAACATTGCGCATGCGCAGTAAGCGACTAATCGCAATATAGCGAAACTCGGCAACGAGCGAACAACTCGGAATGAGGGCCATGGTTTTGCCCATTTGCTTACAAATTTGCTGCTGCGATCAACTCAGAATTACCCCCAAGATTACAATCATTACTCAAGATATTTGAGACATAAAATAATCCTGCAGTAGATATTTAGCAATAAAACAATCTGTCTATCTGAAAGCATATGTCTACCTGGAAGTGTTATATGTAGTTTGCCTACCCATAATACCACCTACTATGACAGTCCCATGCCATCTGCAAATACTGAAACTTGAAGTTGCATTGGTACCACTTAACATTATTGTGCCTAGCCTAGGACTAATGGTATTCTACACACACACACACACACACACACACACACACACACACACACACATACACACGTATATGATTCACAGACACAGACTGCACACACAAACATACATAACACAACACACTGTATCTTTAAACAAACAAATACTGTGCAATCAGTAGCGGCTCTTGCCACGGGCAAGCAGTACTTTTGCCCGGGGCGCTGCTGTATCGGGGGCGCCGCCACCGTGGCAAGAGCCGCTACTAACTAGGATGGCGGCAGCGGTTGTGAAAAGGTCCTCTCCACGAAGGGAATCTAGATGCAGTAGCATCTAGATTCCCTTTGCGGAGAGGACCTTTCTGTGCAGCGCTATGGGAGAGACATCATGACGTCTCTCCCATAGATCAGAGGAGCAGCACCGGCGGCGGAGACGGAGTGCAGTGGTCGGGAAGCAGGAACGGGGCTGGTATTTTTTTTTTTTTTACTAGGTGCACAGCAACTGGTGGGTACAACTACTGGGGCCACAACTAATGGGGGCACAGCTGCAGGGGGCATACTAACGGGGCACAACTACTGGGGCCACAACTAATGGGGGCACAGCTGCAGGGGGCACAACTACTGGGGCCACAACTAAGGTCGCACAGCTGCAGGGGGCACACTAAGGGGGGCACAACTAATGGGGGCGCCGCCGCCGTGGCAAGAGCCGCTACTAACTAGGATGGCGGCAGCGGTTGTGAAAAGGTCCTTTCCGCGAATGCGTCTAGATTCCCTTTGCGGAGAGGATCTTTCCGTGCAGCGCCATGGGAGAAACATCATGACGTCTCTCCCATAGATCAGAGGAGCGGCGCCGGTGGCGGAGACGGAGTGCAGTGGTCGGGAAGCAGGAACGGGGCTGGTAAGTATTTTTTTTTTTTTTTTACTAGGTGCACAGCAACTGGTGGGCACAACTACTAGGGCCACAACTAATGGGGGCACAGCTGCAGGGGGCATACTAAGGGGGCACAACTACTGGGGCCACAACTAATGGGGGCACAACTACTGGGGCCACAACTAATGGTCGCACAGCTGCAGGGGGCACACTAATGGGGGCACAACTACTGGGGCCACAACTAATGGGGGCACAGCTGCAGGGGGCATAACAGCTACTGGGGGCACAGCTGCAGGGGGCACAACTACTGGGGGCACAGCTGCAGGGGGCACAACAGCTACTGTGGGCACATCTCTACAGTGTGCACAACTCTACAGGGGGCAAACTGACCACGCCCCTTTCCTATTAAGCCACGCCCCCATTTTTCACACGTGCCGCAGGTGTGCACTAACCCTGTTTCACCGTCGGGGGGGGGGGGTTGCGCCAAAGGAAACTTTCACCTTGGGCGCCCCACCAAGTTCTAGAACCAGCCCTGAGTGCACTGCACACTTACCCAGGGGCTGCAAAGGACACACTGCTAACTACGGCACAGTGAGGATGACATATGGAGATGCTGTGCAAGAGCAGCAGCTCCCACTCAATGACAGACGCTGTAGGGAGACTTTGCTGGTAAGATCTCCCTGCAGCGGTAGCTGCGGTCACGGCTTTTCTTGAGATGGAGACACAGCTGTCTCTGTCTCTAAAAAGCAAATTCAGTCCATCAGGGGGGTTTCTGTGCAACCAGAAACCCCCCTGTGTGTGCTACTGGAAGTACAAAGCAAACTGTGGACCTAGGAAACCAGTCTCTAAATTAAGAAAAATAGTTTTGTATCTGATGAAACAATTAGTGCATATTTGTGTATATCTGTACAGCACTGGTAATAAGCACAAGGCTTTATGAAGATCACTAACAGCATATGTGACTACAGCAGGGCCAGGCACTTCTGGCATATGCAAGAAGGGCTGATGGTCTGGTGGTCTGGAACAGTCACATATAGAGCAGGGAAACTTCCGGCTCTCTGTTTTAATCCCCCCCCCCCCAAGTACCCGTTTCAAAGAAATATGGGGGCGTGCCGCTAGTCCACTCCCCATGACTCGCGACATGCCCCTGTGAGCAGTGTCCGTGCGTGCACCCCTTTCATGCTCGCCCACCCCATTTTACGTGCTCACACACCTGACACAAATGCCAGGGCCGAAAAGCGACCCCAGTCCGTCCATGGATTACAGTATCTGTGAATGCTATGCTGTATGACTTTCTTCTCTGCATTTTCCATATCACCTGCTAGTAACAGCTTACTGAGATAACTTGAGAAGCAAGAAGCATAATATCTCATTAGATCCCAGGCCCAAAGTATAATTAGAAGTGTCAGATTTGTATCCCTGGCTATCTGAATGTATGGCTGTTAGTGCCATGTTTTAATTGGATAATTCACTGTGTTTTTCTTACTGTGACACAGGATGTAGGAAAAGTATAACTTTAAACAAAGAGGTATGGAGAACATGCATGTGAGAGATCTTAATTTCCCTGGGCTTCATGCCACAGCAGGAAACACACACTGAACTAAGGTTATATAATAATGATCAGTGACAGACATGAAATAAATTAACCATGTGGAATCACATGTTGAGTGAGATCAACAAACAGAAAACTGGTAGAGACAGATAAAAGCTGAGCACCTGTTACAAAAACAAATTCAGTCTCAAAAAAGTCCAATTTAAATTATTGTATACAAAATGGAACTAAAAAAAGGTTCAATAAATGCTGTTCTACACAATTAAAGATAACTGTAGAGAGACTAGACTTCTGTACAACCTCCTAAATTATTTAATCAATACCACTGAAGCTCAACCAAAATCAAAACTAATTTTGGGATATGTCAAAGGAAGGAGCACAGGGCAGAAAGAGACATTGGAGGTGATTTACAAAGTATAAAAGATCCAATGTCGTTCCTAAGTATAAATGTTACTTTGGGCCCACTATGCACATAGGAATCCATTGCAAGATGGACGCATTTACGGATGGAGCAGCAATTTTAACAGACACATGGCAAGAAATAGGTGAAGTGGAGACATTCCTACTGAAGTACAAAGAACTTCCACTGCAGAAACAAGACTTCACTATATGGCTGAGATTTGTGTGATAAGATAATAGGCTGAAGGGTGGGAATTTGAATGAATGTTCCTTACTGGTCACATTTCTATTTTCTTTTCACTAACTACCCACTATTGGATATAAACAGAATTCTTACATGTATTACCAACAGTTCTCAAATTTCCACACTGTTGTGATTAATACGAGAAACAAACACACTGGACAAAATAATATGGAATGCTCACATTAGACGTTAATATGGTTTTACATCACCACCTGCTTTAATGACAGCTCGGATTTTCCAAGGCATGCCATCAATATGGCTGTGGATCACATTCATATCGCATTGCAACCCATTCCATGACCAAGTGGTCGTTCAATGCAGCAAAATTTGGGGGTGTTTGTGTTTCTTCTTAACAACCCAATCCAACATGTCCCTAATTTTTTCAATAACATTGAGATCTGGTGAATTGGTGGGCCATGTGAGATGTGGCACGTCAATGTGGTGCTCTGCAAACCAATCCTGCACAATCTTAGCGCCATGGACAGTACAGTTATCATCCTCAAACTGTGGATCCACAAAATTGTCTTGGTCTTTCAGAAACTGGACAAATGCAGATCTGCATGATCTAACAATGTCCCATAGTCCACTGTTTCATGCAATTGGACACCTCAACTAAGGGTCAAGCTCCAGCACTCTAAATACACCCCTAAAACATTATACTTCCACATCTTTTCTGCACAGCTCGTTGAACACAGTCTGGTTGGAACGCTTCCCTAGCCCTCCTCATGACTCTGGAGTGGCCATCATTGGAATGTAAGCAAAATCTGGATTCATCTGACCATATGATGCATTTCCAATGTTTCCAGTCGTCCAGTGACAATGTTGTTTAGCCCATGTCAGATGCTGTGTCTTTTGGATTGTTGTTAACCTGGGTCATACCTGGGCTATTCGAGTGAAAATTGCACTATTGGAGTAGTTCCTGATGCATTTGGAAATTACTGGTTGTTGTTAGAGGCTCTAAATGCATGCAGTTTTGCCCACTGTTCCGCTGCTGAGATTCTTGGTGTCTATGTTTCTTCCACTTTAATTGGTTATTGCTCACTGTATCCGACTGCACTCCAACAAACGCCACCACCTCCATCAGGCTCTGGCCATACTCTCGGCCAAAAACAATGGCTCCATTTTACCACTCAGTCATGTCACATGTATGACCCATGGTTCCACCCGAAAAGAAACAATGAAGTATATATACTAAGGTGTGAGTTTTTTTTAGAAGTAGAGATATTACCCATAGTGTTAATATCATCATCATACAATATTAGCTCATCCCCACTGGAATCCACCTTTAAAGTCTCTGTACTTTGATATAATTAGTGAGAAATGTCTTCCCTGTGGAATTTGTATTTCATTTTTATGAACATCAGCTTTTCCATCTTTTTAAGAAGTAGCCTCCTATGCCGATTGCTCACAAGGTTCCCATTTGTGCTAAACACTCTGAGTACACACTGGAGGGTGGGCAGCTTAAGTAAAGCAAAGCTACTTTGTATAAGGGTCTCTGAGTACACACTGGAGGGTGGGCAGCTTAAGTTAAGCAAAGCTACTTTGTATAAGGGTCTCCAAATTACCTTTTTGTCCTCCCAGTAGTCAAAAATACTGTCTGATATTGTTATTAAAACCACTATTCTATTGATGATTGCTGTATCAGATTGATTCATTGTAGAGGTGTCAATATTTTTGGCCAATTCTTTTAGGCCTGACCAGATGTCATTATGTTGTGGATTTTATCCTCATCACCAGTTGGTCTCTGTGAAAAGGTTCATTTTTTCCAGACAGCAGCACTTGCTGGAGAAACTGAAACAGTGTCATGTGCAACTTGAGCTGACAACTTGCTCATAAGGACCTCTTTGCATCTCCTAAGATGTGTCAGTTGGAAAGAAAGATGTTACATTTGCCATAAACCTAGGATCAAGCATGGTTGTCAAAGTTTAGTGATCCTATTGCAAGATATTGACATTCTTTTTGTATTGGCGAAGCAAATAAATAGCTTTATCTCTAGCCCAACAGACAGTACTTATTAGAAACGCTTCATTTCACCTCCTCCTTCAGTTTCTCTGTCTGCTTTTACATTATGTTAATTAAGGGAATCCCTTGATTCAGGTTGACAGTGTCTGAACACACTTCATTGGTTTCTACTTTAAATAGTTTTAGTACCTTGCATAACATGGAAAGTATTCTCCACTCTGCTGGACTAAAGTACATTCCCCTACTCTCCCTATGTCATGGCTTGTTCTGTAGGTTTGGATGACTTGTTGCTGTTCTTCTATTTTCTGAAGCATATAAAGGGTGGTTACCACCTCTTGCTTCAGTTGGTGGCATGACAAACTGAACTATTCTTACAGGTGCTGCAATTGTCTACATGCAGTTACTGAATGGAGAAAATGTCAAGCAATTTTTTGGGCCACAGACAGCATTTCCTGCATGCCCATGCCATTTTTTCAATAATACTGTACCACCAAGTTGATTGTGTGTGCAAAACATGGGAGTTGTTCAAATTCTCCCAGTTGTAATGTTCTCACAAAATTAGTTATGTTTTCAGACATGATAATCCTGTGTAGAGTTCTACTAGGGTAAGCTATTTTGCTATGACATCCATTAGTTTTTCTAACAGGTTGACACTGGTATGCCTTTTAGTGAAGCACCCACCCAGTGGGCTCTCACATTCATGTAATGTTTACTGTGACCACTACTGCTTGTCCACATATCTGCGGTTAAGTAGATAAGGGGTACATTGGCATTTTCTAGGCCATTCTTTTTTTAACCTTCTGGAACAGGCAAATAATTGCTGTTCTGGTAAAATGGAACCAATATGGAATTTGGTAGTGTGGACACAGGACATCAAGTACTGTCTAATACCAGATGCATTAATGATGGATATTGGATGTAGATATAATATTAGCATGGCCATTGTGGCTTCAGTTATCTGCTGTGCAACTGGATGGCAGCTTTCATACTTCCTTCCTCTTGCAAAGGATTGTTTGACAATCAATTGTTGTTTGAAACTACTGTCTTCTTGGTCCCTTCTGCGATGAAGATTCACCCCACACAGCAGCAGCATTCCTAAGGCACAAGGATCCATTTGGGGAATCCTGGATATGGGTGGAGTCAGTTAGCCTTTACAAATTGTTTGCAGGACTACTTCCAATCATTAATGTGGAAATTGATGATGAAGGTGTTGGCAATGGATATTGCATGTGATGGGATCTAGCTGAGAACTGGGAGCTAGCCAATGCTGGATTACTTACTCCAAATTACTTAGCAAGGAGGAGGTTCCTAGATGGTTAATGTCCCTAACTCTTTTTCCTTTGACTTTACAAATGGTACAGATACTGTAGCTTGACAAATGTTGTCAGGATATGGATAAAAATAATTCCACACAAAAGAGGTGTTTTTTTTGTCTTATATCCAGGCATGACAATGGAATTCTTTTTATCACAGGCAAGAACTGCTGCCACTGATGACTGACTTGCTTTGACACAAACAACATCCTCATCAACAGGATCATAATCATCAATATCCTCAATAGTGTCAGATACACAGATATCACCAAAACACCAGTAGCACTAGAAAGACCACCACCCACAAACAAAGACCATGGCCTGTGCCTTTCCTTGCCATTGCATGTGTTGTATGGCATGTTGACAAATTTATGTTTTTTGGCAGTAAACATTACCTTTATTAAGAAAAATATTTAGATTTGAGGTGCCTTTTCTTAAACTTTGTGTCTCCTGGACCACCTTTGGTAGATGTACTATCATGACTGGCAGTAGCTGCAGCACTAGTACAAGGTTGTTGCTCCTGCTCTTATATCTGATCCATATATTTTTTTACACACTGTGACTCGCATCACTTCTAGTAAGGGTGACACACTGGCACCTAATGAACATTATTATTTTACACACAATGTTTGAACTTGAACAACACACACATTTTATTTTTTTATACACTTAACTCACTTCTGGAAATGATGGCACACTAGGACCTAATGAATGTTATTAATTTAACAACACAATGTCTGAACCTGAACAACACATGTTTTATTTTTTTATACACTGCAACTAACAGCACTTCTAGTAATGGTAGCACACACACATAATGAAAATTATTTTTTTACAGTTTTATTTTACATTTCTTTAACACAATGCCTGCACTGAATACACAATTTAGTGCCACACAGTGCTGCATCCCACAGCCCTTTACAGACACAGTCACAGCAGTAATGCAGTTCACAGCCATTCACGGATATTCTGACACAGTCACAGTACTGCTACAGCCCACATCCCTTCATAGTCTAACACAGCCACAGTAGTGCCACAATAGAGCTGCAGCCCACAGCGCTTCAGAGCCTGAAACAGTCACAGTAGTCCCACAGGATTCTGCAGCTCACAGACCCCCACCGTATCCCTCCAGCGCCATTCGTGAAATGGTGCCCTAATAACTGAGGGAGGGACTTTTATAGAATCCTAAATATGCAAAATCCAAAGCTGGAAAGATGACGCTTTGCCTCATCTTGAAATCCAAGTCTGCCAGATAAACAAGAACCTGGGCTCGGAACTACTCGCAAACTGCAAATTTGGGTGGGTTTGGTTTTCAGATATCCCAGACACTCTGCCTAGCTTGCCAATTATAGTCGTCTGTTAGAGCCCTTGTTGTTCTGTGTTGTAATCCAGATCTTCCTTGCCATTCTTTCTTCTCCAGTTATCCTGCAAACCTGGTCCGTCAGTAATATCCTGCTAGTCCGTGTTACAGCTTATCCTGCAACCTGGTCCGTCAGTCATATCCTGCAAATCCATGTTACAGCTA